>NC_064632.1:219206988-219822144 GCF_023864275.1 Schistocerca cancellata | reverse complement strand
TGGATGTGAACAGCACGTAGCGTTGCGCAGTTGGAGGTGAGCCGCCAGCAGTGGTGGATGTGGGGAGAGAAATGGCGGGGATTTGAAATTTGTGCATGAACTGCTATATATATTATGACTATTAAGGTAAATACATTGTTTGTTCTCTATTAAAATCTTTCATTTGCTAACTATGCCTATCAGTAGTTAGTGTCTTCCGTAGTTTGAATCTTTTATTTAGCTGGCAGAAGTGGCGCTCGCTGTATTGCAGTAGTTCGAGTAACGGAGATTTTTGGTGAGGTAAGTGATTTGTGAAAGGTATAGATTAATGTTAGTCAGGGCCATTCTTTTGCAGGGATTTTTGAAAGTCAGATTGCGTTGCGCTAAAAAATATTGTGTGTCAGTTTAAGCACAGTCTTGTGCAATTGTTCTAAGGGGACGTTTCAATTGTCTGCAGTCAAAATAGTGGGGTGCACAAACAGGCGTCCTGAGTGTCATATAATCGCCGATGATAGTACAATCCCAACAGAATATTGCGTTTTTTTACCGACAGTGCGTCATCGTAAGTACCGTTTGACAATAAAAACACTTTATTGTTATTCAGTGTTCAAATTAACAGCAAGAGTGGTATTAAATATTAACTATTACCTTTCTGCCCGCAGGCTTAGTTGCTCCCAATTATCTAGTAAAGCTCTTGCTTAACACAGTAGACCTATGGGACTAAACATACAACAGATGGTCACGTGTTATTCCGATCACAAACGGACACGTTTGGATAATTATGGAGGCCAATATCCAGTGCTTTATTGTTCTGTTCCCATGTTAAGGCTATTTTTGAAAACACTTTGTTCTTCAGCATTATCGCACAGCCTTAAAAGAAATGTTCGCTTTCGGCAAGCATTGCTCATCTCTACATATATGTGACAAAAAGTTCAAAAATTAAATGAAAAGTTAGGCAGATGGTGAAATATGTGGCAAAATAAAGTAACGTCATACCATAAAATAAGTGGTTCCATTCTAGCAGTATAGAAACCACATTGTCACTCAGTATGAACGGGGAGAGTACTAAGGTGAATTACAGACTAATTACTCATAAGTTACTGACTTATTTCGATTGAATGTTTCTCAATTAAATTTTTAACAGCGCATCGAAAAGTACTTTGGTTAAATGAAGGAAGCAAGATTACGGTTTCACGTTCTGTTGGTAATTCAAAGATGAGGCACCGGCTGGGATTCATAAAGGATGGGGCAGGAAATCGGCCATGCTGTTTTCTAAAGAACTGTCACTGAATTAGTATGGAGCGATTTTGGGAAACCATGGCAAACATAAACGTGGATGGCCGGACGGCAATCTGAACCATCGTCCACCCCGATATAAGTACAGTGTGACAACCATCGCGCCACCTCGTTCGGTACTTCAGAAATCTACAAAATGTACAAAACTGCATTGGAAAGTTTTCAGTTGGCGTAGTTTACGACACAGATGAGATACATTTGTAAATGGTTAAAATGGTTAAAATGGCACTGAGCACTATGGGACTTAACTTCGGAGGTCATCAGTCCCCTAGAACTTAGAACTACTTAAACCTAACTAACCTAAGGACATCAAACACATCCATGCCCAAGGCAGGATTCGAACCTGCGACCGTAGCGGTCGCGCAGTTCCAGACTGTAGCGCCTAGAACCGCTCGGTCACACCGGCCGGCATACATTTGTAAAAAAGGAAGTGTCTTATACAGGGTGGTCCATTCATAGTGATCGGGCCAAATACCTCACGAAATAAGTGACAAACGAAGAAACTAGAATGAACGAAACTCGTCTAGCTTGACGGGGGAAACCAGATGGCGCTATGGTTGGCCCGCTAGATGGCGCTGCCGTAGGTCAAACGGATATCAACTGCGTTTTTTAAAAATAGGAACCCCTTTTTTTATTTCATATTCGTGTAGTACGTAAAGAAATATGAATGTTTTAGATGGACCACCTTTTTTCGCTTTGTGATAAATGGCGCTGTAATAGTCACAAACATGGAAGAACGTGGTGCCACGTAACATTCCGCTAGTGGTGACGCTATTTGCTTCGTGATGCATTACCCGTGTTAAAATAGATCGTTTACCAATTGCGGAAAAGGTTGATATCGCGTTGATGTATGGCTATTGTGATCTAAATGCCCAACGGGCGTGTGCTATGTATGCTGCTCGGCATCCTGGACGACATCATCCAAGTGCCCGGACCCTTCGCCGGATAGTTACGTTGTTTAAGGAAACAGGAAGTGTTCAGCCACATGTGAGACGTCAACCATGACTTGCAACAAATGATGATGGCCAAGTAGGTGTTTTAGCTGCTGTCGCGGCTAATCCGCACTTCAGTAGCAGACAATCTGCGCGAGAATCGGGAATCTCGGAATCTCAAAAACGTTGGTGTTGAGAATGCTACATCAACATCAGTTGCACCCGTACCATATTTCTATGCACCAGGAATTACATGGCGACGACTTTGAACGTCGTGTACAGTTCTGCCACTGGGCACAAGAGAAATTACGGGACGATGACAGATTTTTTGCACGCGGTCAGTTTAGCGACGAAGCGTCATTCGCCAACAGCGGTTACGTAAACAGGCATAATATGCACTATTGGGCAACGGAAAATCCGCGATGGCAGCGATAAGTGGAACATCGGCGACATTGGCGGGTTGATGCATGGTGCGGCAGTATGGGAGGAAGGATAATTGACCCCCATTTTATCGATGGCACTCTAAATGGTGCAATATATGTTGATTTCCTACGTAATGCTCTACCGATGTTACTACAAGCTGTTTCATTGCTTGACAAAATGGCGATGTACTTCCAGCGTGTCCGCCGCTTGTGGTCTCGCGGTAGCGTTCTCTCTTCCCGAGCACGGGGTCCCGGGTTCGATTCCCGGCGGGGTCAGGGATTTTCACCTGCCTCGAGATGACTGGGTGTTTGTGTTGTCCTCATCATTTCATTATCATCCAGGAAAGTGGCGAAATTGGACTGAGCAAAGATTGGGTAATTGTACGGGCGCTGATAACCACGCAGTTGAGCGCCCCACAAACCAAACATCATCATCATCATCACTTCCAGCGTGATGGATGTCCGGCACATAGCTCGCGTGCGGTTGAAGCGGTATTGAATAGCATATTTCATGATAGGTGGATTGGTCGTCAAAGCACCATACCATGGCCTGCACGTTCACCGGATCCGACGTCACGTCCCCGGATTTCTTTCTGTTGGGAAAGTTGAAGGATATTGCAATCGTTACCCACCGACAACGCCTGACAACATGCGTCAGCGCATTGTCAATGCATCTGTGAACATTACAGATGGCGAACTACTCGCTGTTGAGAGGAATGTCGTTACACGTATTTCCAAATGCATTGAAGTTGACGGACATCATTTGGAGCATTTATTGCATTACTGTGGTATTTACAGATAATCTCTCTGTAACAGCATGCATTCTCAGAAACAATAAGTTCACAAAGGTATATGTATCACATTCGAACAACCGAAATAAAATGTTCAAACTTACCTACGTTCTGTATTTTAATTCAAAAATCCTACCCGTTAGCAACTGTTCGTCTAAAATTGTGAGCCTTATGTTTGTCACTATTACAGCACCATCTATTACAATGCGAAGAAAGAGGTCCATCTAAAACATTCATATTTCTTTACGTACTGCATGAACATGTAATAAAAAATGGGGGTTCCTATTTTAAAAAACGCAGTTGATATCCGTTTGACCTATGGCAGTGCCATCTAGCGGGCCAACCATAGCACCATCTGGTTTCTCCCTTCAAGCTAGACAAGTTCCGTTCTTTGTAGTTTTTTCGTTTGACGCTTATTTCAAGAGATATTTGGCCCGGTCACGATCAATGGCATGACATTACGTTATTAAGATTATACCAATAAAATAACAAATTTTTAATCATCTTTTAAAATGTAATATAGTAGAAGAATAATCATATACATGTAAAATACTATCAAAAGCAAACAAGGAGTGGGAGGTCGATAGCTAGCGCCCAGAGAGTTGAGCAATTTCTTTTCCCGTTCGAGGGTATTTGGTCTCTGTGGTACGACGGGTGGAGTGTTGCGAGCGAGAAGGAAGCTGGTGAAATCTGGCGAGTATAGCGTCCGGCTGAGCATATGGTCTTCTTGGGGGGGGGGGGGGGGGGATCACCTGGCCAGTATTGCTGGCGCAGGGATTTTCTGATGCGAGCGTCGAGAGCCGGCGTAGGGTAGGGACTTTGACGTGACGTTCTCGGTGAGGCGACCACTGTCCTGTTTGAGCTAGTTCGTGCGGTTTCAGGGTTCCTCCTGCAGAAGTCAGGGCGATTCGGTGAAGCCTACGAGTCGTGCCCTGGGTTTCCCTAATCACTTATACCTTCATCGCGGGATTTTGTCGGACACCTGGTACACTCCTTTGGTTTCCCAGTCGAGATAAGAGCCACGTCGTACCTCCTTCTGTTAATGGCTGAGCGCCATTTGTAATGTTCGCCAGAAGCTTGGGTAGGTTGCCAGCTGATGGTTTGAAGCAGTTTATCGCTTACCCTCCGCTTAGTTTTCCGCTTGACTTGTGCTGCGTTCTCTCATTTTGCAGTAGATTTGTGATTATTTAAATGGATCGTTGCCATGTGCTCAGCTCCCTCCCTTATGGAAATGAGATTATGTTTTTAGACTATGTCTTTTAAAAAAATTCGGTTCCACATTTTAAGTAAAAATTAGTCTTTAGTATGTCTGCCACCTTACTCTTTAGCGGAATAAGTGGAATATTTTATATGATACCCAAATATTTGTATCCTCTCTCTTGTGATATCTTTCGGAGCTGGCCCAAGCGCTTTGGTCTTGTTTTACCGTTTCACTGTTTAAGGGAGTGTTTGCTGAACATACTGTGGTGCTCAACTTGCTCTCGCTTGCCCTACTGTTGCCGAGGGCCGGGGCCCAAGGTCTATGCCTGGGACCTGTTATGGCGCCAGCGGACTTGTGCCCCAATCTGACCTCAGGCTGGTCAGTTGCAGTTCATTAATGTTTAATGTGTTTGGTCATTTGTGATCCTTTTAAAATAGGGAAGCATGTCTAAATTGCTTAATACCTATAATAGAAGTTTAATAAACTTCGTTAATGCTGATCTTTAATATTTTTTTTTCCTTTTTTTAAATAGAAAACTTTGATGGTTGTACCTTGTTTCTGTTTTGAGAAATTAATTGGTTAGTAAATTTTGGGGGAGGTACTTAATAACAAATGATGTTCAGTGGTTTTCTCCACCCCTTCCTCAGCTTCCTGGCAATATGTGTCCTCTAACTGGGTCAACGCACTTGTTGCCTGTTAAGAGGGACTTCTACAACGCGGATGATTTCGCTTCTGATCCGCAGACGCCACTTATTGCCGGGCCTTCGACCGGTCACGGGCGTGTTCCTTACCTTTTGACAGCGCTTTGCTGTTGCTTGGGCCTCACAGGTAAGTAGCAGGGGAACTCGATTCATCGTATATTCACGACGTTTTCGTGAAGACAACGCAGATGTAAATCTGTGTGTTTATAAACCGTTGTAAACATATTAAAATATGCATCCCTTGCGAACTCTTTGTGGCCATATAGCAAATTGTCATACTCCTTTCGTTTAGCGAGTTGAATTTCTAATTGCTCGGTAGTGTCTAGGAGTCTGCTGTTCAGAATTAGTGTGATTACGTACAGTTTTTTAAATTTTCATTCTCATAAGTAATATTGCATTTCTCTTTGCTAGTTGCTCTTGTACGAATGTTCCTAAACAAACGTCGAAGGACCCACCAGTTTGTCTAATTCTAAGTATCCTGTCCTATCACTTTGGAAATACTATAAATCACTCTTCATTTGTTCTTCACGTTACAATAACAATCACACAATATCCGAGTTACACTCAGATACGTTTGTTGGCAATCAGAAAAAAAAAGGTTCAGTTGGCTCTAAGCACTATGGGACTTAACATCTGAGGTCATCAGTATCCAAGACTTAGAACTACTTACACCTAGCCAACCTAAAGAGATCAGACACACCTATGCCCGAGGCAGGATTCGAAAATGCGACCGCAGCATCAGCGCGGAGTCGGACTGAAGCGCCTAGAACCACTCGGCTACAACGCCCGGCAGCAATCAGAGTTCCCTTCGCCGTAGACGGCTGGCGGTGAAGATTTCTGTCACGAATTCTGTCTACAATGTTACGCTCCCATGCAGCCACGGAAACTGTCTTTGGACGAGTGCACCACACTTACAGTTCCTGCGTACTTATTTCATATAACGTCCACTTTCACATGCTTAATATATATGCTAGAATCATTGTGAGAATCCCTAGTATGGAGGTCAGTGTCCTGTCAGTTTCAGTCGTCATTAGTTCGTAAGTGAGGCCACTTTCCTTACGGTTCCGTGTTGCTAGTGGAAGTGTCGAGCCACCTGTACTATATTCTCTGATGTATTTATCATTAACATTTCACAAAATTACATGACATTTTCTACAATTATAAACGCTTTTCGAGGGACGTTTCTACTACCATAAAGTTGTCGACAATCATCACACCTGATTAGAACACTAAAATCTGTAACAATATACACTGCCGGAAGAAAATTTGGAGAGGTGACGTCGATTTTGATCCGATGACGGCTTATGCCACCTGCGTGATAGTAGATTACTGATAATGGTTTCTGCGTATTCCGCCAACAGATAGCGTATTGGCATAGCTACAAGAGCACCATCTGTGTCTACCCTTTAATAGCGAATGCTTACAGCTAGGAGGCTTACATCTCCTTTCCCAAGGTGGCTTCCATCAGCTCCCCCTCCTGGATGATGCCCTCTCTCCCTCCATTTATCCTTCCTATCAACTCTGAACCTCAACCCCCCCTCCTTTCCTCCGTCCTTTCCCTGGGCTCCCTCTTCCTCCCCCCTTCCATCCTGTGTTTTCTCCCCGCCTATCATCACCTTTCTCTTCCCCCCCCCCCCCCGAGTCCTATTGTACTCCCCTCCTCTGCCTTCCCCAATCCCTGGCCCGTCTGCTCAGCACCCCCACCCCTCTTATGGATCCTCCTCTTCCATTGGCTCCTTTCCCCCCTCCCCCTTCACCTTTCCTCTTTCCTCCTCCCCCCCCCCGTTTTTCCCGTCATCTGACCAGTTTCCCCCCACCTGCTCTCGGGTGTGGTATGTCGTATTTGTGCCAACTTTAAGCGCAGGTGTTTAAGTGAGTGTTCGGTGTTGTGCGTCCTTCCACAGTGTTGCGAACGGGAATCATGCTGTCGCTGGGTGTGCTTTTTATATCTCTTGCGAACAGAACCCAGACTGTCACCGTGTTTTTTTTAATTGTCTGTCTATTATTTTTTTGCTTCCTGTGTACTTTATTAGCATCATCTACCCTGTGTTTTATGTTTTAAGCTCCATAATTTTCTGCCATTTTACCTTTAAGTCACCGATTTTATCGCCAACGGTTATTATTTTTTTATTATCTTCATCTTTTTAAAACAAATTCTGTAGGCTGAAGAGAGGCGTAATAACCTGATGCCAGCCCGCCCCCTTTAGGGGGAATCGAAACTCAATAAAGGAAAAAAAAGTAGGAGGCTCAGTGTGGTGCAAACACGTGAAACAAGCAGGCAACCATGCTACGGAAATGCGCTCGTGTTTTCTACAGCCAACTGAGTGAGTCTGGAAGGGGAAAAAATTGCGGCCTTCCGTGTGGGGGGATAGTCTTTTCTGAGAACTGCCACGTAATTTGTACGCGCTGCGTCAGCTGTGCAACTGTGCTGATATTAGTGCTCACGTGAACATTTCATTACCCGTAGACGAGGTTCTGGATGGCCACGCAGTACAGAAGCAAGCTAAGGACGTCGTATTTTAAGGGCTGTTGTGGCAGATCATACAGCTCCCACAGCACAGATGTGTGTGTGTGTGTGTGTGTGTGTGTGTGTGTGTGTGTGTGTGTGAGTATTCCTAAGAGACCAAATTGCTGAGGTCCTCGGTCTCTGTACTTACACACTGCTTAAACTAACCTGAACTACTTATGCTAAGAACGACACCCACACCCATGGCCCAGGGAGAACCGCGCGGTCACTAGGCGTGGCCACAGCACTGATAAGAAAGCTTGTGACAGCAGACATTTCGACACGTGCTCTTACGAACCGGTTATTAGAAGTGGACTACGGCTACGCACACAAGTAGCCCGTCGTCCACTCACGCCGCAGTATCAAAGTGCGAGGCTCGACTGGTGTCTTCAGAAGACCATTTGGAAGATGGGATGGCGATCCGTGGTCTTCAGCGATGAAATCTCATTCTGTCTGCACGCAGGTGATGGTCGTTTGCGCGTACGATGTGGACGTGGTGAGAGCCGTATCATGGAGTGCAACCGTTCAAGACTGATCCCATCCCAGACCATAAGGTCTGGGATGCGCCAACCTATGGAGTTTCTGGAACAACGCTAACCAGCTCTCGGTACATGAAGAATTCTGTTAGACTCGTTTGTTTGCCGTTGTTGCAGCAGGAAGGTGATACGCTGTTCCAACAGGGTAATTTTCACCCACACACTGCCTGTGAAACTCAATGTGCTCAGCAATACATGCGACAACCTCCTTGGCAAGCACGATCGTCGTACTTGTCTCCAGTGGAGATCTTGGAAGGTATCATGGGATGAGAAGTGACTTGTGTTATTCGTCAACCAACGACTCTTATAAAAAGCGCGAGCAGGTTGGGCAGTCGTGTCATAATGTATCCCAGGATAGTATTCGCCATCTCTACGATCGACTGGATGCCAGATTCAGCACCTACCGTTCAGCCCGTGGAGGATACACCACGTACTAATATTGGTGCTTCAGCACAGGTCGATACATGGAACTTCAGAACTGCTTCTGCCGTTGATCCGAAGATGTAATCACATCATGTGCTCCATGTGCACTCTTGTAACAATAAATCTTGAGTGATTTGGAAACTTTTAAAAGGGTTCATTTTACCTTACTGATACCGCAAATGTACTGCTAGAGTCTTAGCGTCTTAATCATACACGTTGAGTCTGGGAGAACTGTCTGTTAAAACCCGTTGTTGACTTGTTTTAAGCACGAATAAGGTGGTTAAAAGATAACAATTATTACTGAAGATTGTGAGCCAAATCTTTTAGGGCATTTTTAATTCCCGCTTGGCCCACAACCACTTCGCTGTCAAGTGTGGCTGAAGGCGGCGCGTGGGTAGGAGCAGAAGCAGGAGCAGGAGCAGGAAAAATACGTCGGTACTGCAGTGAGTAAAAATGGTTCACTGGTGCGACAAAGAATACATAACTTCGTACAGATGCGAAGTCTTAGACCCGTCGTATGTAGATCAAAGCTGGCTGCACCTGATGAAAATGGGCCGAAGCAGTCGCGGAGCTCGTAGACTGCGACAGCACCGGCTAGAGGGCGCTTTCATCGGTGTCTCTCGTAGTGCCAACTTGAGAAACTATTGCGTAGCATCGTTACTATCGCTACCACAGAGAGCAATGAGATAAACGTTTAATAACTACGAAAGAAAAATTTTGTCGGCGATTTTAGGAAATACCTTGAGATGCGTTGGTCTTATCAGTAAGCGGTTCTAAGTCATTCATTCATTCATTCACGCAGAGACGCTTCTGACAACGAAATGAAGGTAACAGAGAATGCCGAAATACTGAATTCGGTTTTCCGAAATTGTTTCGCCGTGGAAGTTCGTAACACTGTCCTTTCAATCATCGTGTCAATGTCGAAATGGCAGATAGTGCGACAATCTATGGCGGAATATAAAAGCAACTAGAATCTTTTAGTAGTGGAAAAGCATCAGGACCAGATGAGATACCTGGAAGATTCTACAAAGATTATGGGAAAGACCCTGCTCCTCTTCAAGCAACAGTGGAGCAACGGAGGATACCTAGCGACTGGAAAAAAGCTCAAATCATTCCAGTTTCAAGAAGAGCCGTGTGATTGATCCGGGCAAGTATAGACCTATATCGTCATTGAACTTGCTTAAGAACTATGACATTTGGAAAACGAAAATCTCCTCTATAAAATGTACGTGTATTCCGTACACACAGAACAAGAGAAACTCACTTCGCTCTGTTCCTCCATGACGTCCACAGCGCTGTCTGAGCCGTGGCGTCATTGAATTAGTAGATTGTTCTGTCTGGCGCCACTGACTCAGGTTTAGTCGTGACTACCCCTCTTGCGGCCCCATTGCCAATATCCATGAGGAGGAGTTTGTATCTGTGGGTTCAATCCTTAGAAGGTCTTTGCTTGCCGATATATATACGGGGTTCGCTGGCCCGAGAGAAAGGCACGAAGTTAGGCCATTGGCTGTAGCGACGCGACAAGAGGTGGTCACGAGGTCACGAGGCCGAAGCCACGAGCTGCGCAAGGAGGACCTGTGGAGAGTGGAGTTACCGGAGCCTTCACCGGGATCAGCGTCGACTACAAGCTGCTGGCCGACATTCCGTCGGTTGGTTGGCAACATTCGTGTCTGACGACCGCTCGTGGCCTGGCTGCCCTGTTCTACCTGGCTCTCGTCGGCTCCAGTCAGTAACAGCTGTGAAGCATCCTGGATACATGGAGCTGCTTGCTGATAAAGGGGAGTAACATTCTGTAACGGTCGTGGTATTTGTTTCATTGCCCTCACTGTTATTTTCTGGTTTGTACCCGACCCTCAGAGTTTTACTCGGGCCGTTCTTTGGTCGTAAATATAGGCAGTAGTATTGTACTAAGACACCAGATGTCGTTCGAATATTTGTCCCGCTATTATACACTCCTGGAAATTGGAATAAGAACACCGTGAATTCATTGTTCCAGGAAGGGGAAACTTTATTGACACATTCCTGGGGTCAGATACATCACATGATCACACTGACAGAACCACAGGCACATAGACACAGGCAACAGAGCATGCACAATGTCGGCACTAGTACAGTGTATATCCACCTTTCGCAGCAATGCAGGCTGCTATTCTCCCATGGAGACGATCGTAGAGATGCTGGATGTAGTCCTGTGGAACGGCTTGCCATGCCATTTCCACCTGGCGCCTCAGTTGGACCAGCGTTCGTGCTGGACGTGCAGACCGCGTGAGACGACGCTTCATCCAGTCCCAAACATGCTCAATGGGGGACAGATCCGGAGATCTTGCTGGCCAGGGTAGTTGACTTACACCTTCTAGAGCACGTTGGGTGGCACGGGATACATGCGGACGTGCATTGTCCTGTTGGAACAGCAAGTTCCCTTGCCGGTCTAGGAATGGTAGAACAATGGGTTCGATGACGGTTTGGATGTACCGTGCACTATTCAGTGTCCCCTCGACGATCACCAGTGGTGTACGGCCAGTGTAGGAGATCGCTCCCCACACCATGATGCCGGGTGTTGGCCCTGTGTGCCTCGGTCGTATGCAGTCCTGATTGTGGCGCTCACCTGCACGGCGCCAAACACGCATACGACCATCATTGGCACCAAGGCAGAAGCGACTCTCATCGCTGAAGACGACACGTCTCCATTCGTCCCTCCATTCACGCCTGTCGCGACACCACTGGAGGCGGGCTGCACGATGTTGGGGCGTGAGCGGAAGACGGCCTAACGGTGTGCGGGACCGTAGCCCAGCTTCATGGAGACGGTTGCGAATGGTCCTCGCCGATACCCCAGGTGCAACAGTGTCCCTAATTTGCTGGGAAGTGGCGGTGCGGTCCCCTACGGCACTGCGTAGGATCCTACGGTCTTGGCGTGCATCCGTGCGTCGCTGCGATCCGGTCCCAGGTCGACGGGCACGTGCACCTTCCGCCGACCACTGGCGACAACATCGATGTACTGTGGAGACCTCACGCCCCACGTGTTGAGCAATTCGGCGGTACGTCCACCCGGCCTCCCGCATGCCCACTATACGCCCTCGCTCAGAGTCCGTCAACTGCACATACGGTTCACGTCCACGCTGTCGCGGCATGCTACCAGTGTTAAAGACTGCATTGGAGCTCCGTATGCCACGGCAAACTGGCTTACACTGACGGCGGCGGTGCACAAATGCTGCGCAGCTAGCGCCATTCGACGGCCAACACCGCGGTTCCTGGTGTGTCCGCTGTCCCGTGCGTGTGATCATTGCTTGTACAGCCCTCTCGCAGTGTCCGGAGCAAGTATGGTGGGTCTGACACATCGGTGTCAATGTGTTCTTTTTTCCATTTCCAGGAGTGTATTATCTTTCCTTTCTGGTTTGTACCCGATCATTAATGTTCTAAGTAATCAGCTCTTGGTCGTAAAAACAGCCGGAACAATTGTAGGAAAGTACAGGTTGCCGTTAAAAAAAGCGGGACCTTGTGTTTAGATTTTGCTGTTAACCAGTTCAATTGTTTGATTGTAATAGCATTTTTCAGTCATTAGTTAGAATGTGAACTACCTGTTGTACTAAGCTGTTCGTTTCTGTTCTTGAAAGAGCTAGTCTTTATTGGCATATTTCAGCTGGATCTTGTGGTTCCGACAAGTGAGTTTTCTTCAAATAATTGTTCACATGTAACCTTTCGACATACAGCTTTCAAATGAAAAGTTACGTCATCTGTTTTAAGTAATTGAATCACTCTTGTCATCTATGGTGCTTATATGGTTTTCAAATGTTGCAGAAGAGCATTTAATAAGATAGACTGTGTTCAGCGCGATAGTAAACACCTCTGTTTCACCCGATAGCGGGCGGGCTGCAGGTTTGGCCGTCTTGTAATCAATATCATATTGTTTGGTGTTTTGCAATACAACACTTCAGATTTCTTTTGGAAGGATTAAAATCTTATTTAACTTATTGTTTAAGGGTAAAAAATTGTGCAAATTTGTTCATTTTGTAAAGTAATATGTTATGGTTAAATGCTTAGATTATCTGTGAAACACAATTTATACATTATTAAATAAACAAGTTGTGTAAAAAGAAAGTTATACTTGTGGGTCCTCCCTTCCACGTTTTCCTTAACTCCAGTGAGAACCACGTATGACTGTAGACAATGGCGCTCAGGTTGATTCCGCGTCGCTTGACTTCAGGAAGGCATTGGACACTATTCCGCACCACAATTAAGTGCATAAAATTACAAGCGTATTGGGTATCACAAAAGTTTTGCGACTGGATTCAAGACTACACTGCAGGTAGATATTAACGGAACAAAACTGACAGATGTAAACATATGCGTCCTTAGGCTTTTCCAGCGTATTGGTTGCTACCAAGGATCTCGGGTGTATTGCCGGATTCAATCATCGAATGTCCACGATGTTTCGGCGAACAAATGCTCCGTCATCATCGTGTGGTAGTGATGGGACGAGGGTTCTGCGGTGCCCTCCCGGTGTATATACTCCAGATTTATGTAACTGATGATGAAGTCCCATACTCCTTGACAGAGCGTAGGGGACGATGAGGGAGACCCGCACCGCCGTACTAGGCCAGGTTCTACCGGAGGAGGTTTGCCATTGCCTTCCTCCGACCGTAATGGGGATGAATGATGATGAAGAAGACGATACAACAACACCCAGTCATTTCGAGGCAGGTGAAAATCCCTGGCCCCGCCGGGAATCGAACCCGGGACCCCGTACCCGGGAAGCGAGAACGCTACCGCGAGACTACGAGCTGCGGACTCGATGTAACTGAGCTCAGTCAAAGAAAATCGGAACATACGCACGCAAGATGCGACGCTGACGGCGGTCGGTGGACAACTGAAGCTCTCTCCTCCACCCCCCCCCCCCCCCCCCTCTGCCACACCCACCGCACCCTCACGTATACCCACAACCGAGCACGGCGCGGAGCTTGCGTGGCCATAACTGTAGACCCGCAGGTATACGTAACGGTAGCGCACCGAACACCCCTCATTCCATCAATACCGACTGATGAAGGTGGAACGACTGTTCACTGAAATCTCGTGGACAAGCGATTGTTTCTGGCAGTACCCCCGATAACGCTGAAAGATATACAGATAATTTATAGAGGACCCCAAGGCAGTGTGATAGGACCGCTACTGGCTACAATGTACATAAATGATCTAGTAGAAAGCGTCGGATACACTTTAAGACTGTTAGTAGATGATGCAGTAGGCTACAATAAAGTAACAACACCATAAAACAGTATCTGTTTGCAGAATAGCCTGCAGAGGATTTATGAATGGTTCAGATTCTGGCAGTTGGCCATGAACGTAAATGAACGTGACATTTTGCGCATACATATGAAAAGAAAATATATTGCGTATATACAGGAAAATAAATCTACAATTATTCAACTACTGCTGATGATAAATTCTGGATACAGTACCTACCTTAAAATACACTAATGCTCAGAAAAAAACGGATAACCTTGAACGACTAGAGGTAAGACTTTCATATTAGCGGAATATATGCATTAGTTCGTTCTGCAGCAGCATTTCAAGCACCTCGGTTCAACATGTGTCCTGTTGCCTCGTAGGCACAGGGTCCACCATGGGCCCTGATAACTTGTTCAAATGGTTCAAATGGCTCTGAGCATGGGACTTAATTTCAGAGGTCATCAGTCCCCTAGAACGTAGGACTACTTAAACCTAACTGACCTAAAGACATCACCCATATCCATGCCCGAGGCAGTATTCGAACCTGCGACTTTAGCGGTCGCGTGGTTCCAGACTGTAGCGCCTAGAACCGCTCGGCCACCCCGGCCGGCTGATAACTTGTTCCATGCGTGATGGCATCGAGGTGTATCAGCCGCGAATGGCGTCCTGTAGTATAGACATCCATGCTGCCTTCACCCAGTTCCAAAGTTCATCTGTTGTGGTTGGCATTGGACCACATCTTTGCGCCTGTCGTTTCACCACATCCCACATATTTTCGATTGGTGACAATTCTGGTGATCTGGCGGGTCGGGTTAAAAGGCTGACATCATGTGACACCAAGACGGTAGGCATTTGTGTTGCAAAATTTGGTCTTGCATTGTCTTGGTGACAAATGGCGTCCGGGGTGTTGTACAGAAAGAGTATGGCTACGAGTCGCAAGATATCATTCACGTAGATCATATTGGTCACAGCGCTCTGGACGCGCACCAACTGTAATTTGTGGTAGTACGGAATAGCACACCATACCACAAGGCCTTGAGATGTAGCTGAATGTCTTGTGCGAATGCAGTCACTGTGATGCTGCTCCCCCTGTCTGCAGCGAACCGAAGTGGGGCATTATTTTCAAAGAAACAGAACCTGGATTCGTCCTAAAATAGTATCTGATGCCATTCCTGTCCCAATGACGTCGTTCTATACACCAAAGCAGTCTAGCGTGTTTCTGCACATTTATCAAAGGGAAGTGGAAAATTGGACGATGCGAGCATAGTCCATGACGTAATAAACAGCGACAGACGGTCACCCCTTATAGTGGACGCTGTGTTCCACTGTTGGTCCAGAGAGGAGGAGGGCACAAAACAGTGCTACACTGCCATTTGGATGAGGTGTCGATCTTCTCTGGGGAGAGAGGCGGGTGGAGTGGGTGGTGCGACCTGACCCATGTCGTCGTGTTCTACGGCCTTCCGTGAACCTTTCTGCACACACCCGTAGCACTGGCGAAACACTTCGACCCACACGAGCAGTTGTTTCCTTCCTACAAACATCACATTCGCTCATAGCAATAACGCGCATGAAATCCGCTTTCGCAGTACAGAGCGGATCAGGTTGTAGACAAGGGCCAAGATCAGTTACTGTTAGTTACACAAGAACACACAACTTTATTCCTCGAAAACCAATGCACAGTTTTCTCTTTAAAACAACAAGAATCAATTCGCGGCTGTGGGCCCAAGTAACTTCTCAATAATAATGTTTAAATAATTCCTTTTAAAAAACACAAGGATTTAGAGAAACGGCTGAAGGCCTTACTTAAGTCAAATTAAAACGTCCTTAAATAATTACTTTTATGGCGGAAGAATTTATACAAACGGCTGGAGGCCTTACTTAAGTGAAATTAAAATATGTTATCGGCTAAAGGCCCAAATAATATTTCAGATCAGCAAAGGAAATTCTTTAAAAGGCAAGCGTTTACATATCTCGGCTAAAAGCCATATTAAGGAAAATTTAATTAATTCCTCGGCTGAAAGCCCAGTAATATATCAACATAACAAAAGGCAACCCTTAAAGACAAGAATTTACAAAGTACAACAGAAAACCATCTTAAGAAAACTTGAAATATCTTGACGGCTGAAGGCCCAAACAATTATTCTAAATAATTAAAGACAAACCTTAAGATAAGCATTTACATAGTAGGCCATTTTAGGAATTCAAGATAATTAATGACAAACCTTACAGACGGGAATTTACACACTGCGGCTGAAAGCCACAGACTTTAAAACAAACGCGACTGAAGGCCTAAATACAGTGAAAACAAGAATTGTAAATAAAACGCGGCTGAAGGCCTTATCTTAAAATATCTCAAATAAGGTTCGGTTGAAGGCCACATACTAAACATTAAAACAAACTAAATTAATACACAGCTGAAGGTTTCGCACAGTACTTGAGACAGAAGAAAATCACAACCCCAAACAACAGAACAGTGGTGATCAGAAGTGTTCCAAGGGTCGGCATGGGGTGGTAACTCTAAGAACAGGTTAGCTGAGACAGGCAGCCAAGCGTAACACTACTCTGTCCCTGACTGAACTCCAGAGACACGACGACCCCCGGAAGTACTAGTGGTCGCTCCAGAGATAATACGTAAGGACACTTATCGATAAGCGCTGCTGCTGCCACTCACGAGCAACAAAACCAGCGACGTACTGACGCCAGTAAAACGAATTAAAAGAAAACGAGGTGACAGAGCCATAAAAACAAGATGACGAGCAATAAACGGCATGTCTGCGAGCCGCCTGAACTGCCGGCACGGTTCGCGCTTACGTCTACGAGGCGTCATGTGCGTCTCCTCAAGTCACTCCGATCTGCTGCCTTCGGCTTATAGCGACAACAAGAACCGGAGGCACATTTTACTGGTATTTGCTGTTCCACAGCAATATCGATATTGACCTTGAACTCGCTGGCCGATGCGGTTCAAATGCTAATCATTTCTGCAGAACGTCCTAATGTAGAATTGCTGTGAATATGAACGTCCTACATGTAGTCGTTCAAGGCGTTCTGCTTATTCTGAACGTGAGTGTATCTAGGAGTAGCTATGAAAAGTGATCTTATGTGGAACCACCATATAAAACGGTAGGAAAAGTAGATGCCAGACTGGGATTCATGGGAAAGACCTTGAGAAAATGTAGCTCATCCAGGAGGAAAGTAGCTTATAAGGCGCTTGTTCGACCGCTTCTTGTGCACTGTTCATCAGTATTGGATCGTGACCATGTAGGACAGGCAGAAGAGGTGAGAAAATCGAAAGAACAGCGGCGCGATCCGTCACGGGATCGTTTAGTAGGCGGTAGAGCGTTATCGAGATGCTGAACAAACCTCACTGGCAGACGTTACAACAGAATCGTTGTGCTTGACGGCGAGGTTTTCTGTTCAAATTTCGAGAAGGCGCTTTCCGGGATGAGACGGTCAGCGTATTACAACTCCCCCCAAACATCTCGCATAATGACCACGATGAGAAAATCCGATAAATTAATGGCAATACAGAGGATAACCAATATCAATTATTCTCCAGCAGCATCGGCGAGTATAACAAGGTAGGGGGGATCTGTTAGTGGTATCAGAAGGGCACTCCGCCACAGACCTTGCAGAGTGTGATGTAGAAGAAGTTGTAGATATAGAATCCAGCCATTAGGGTAGCTCGCGATGCGGGAGTCTGTACTCGACGGCAGTGCATTGAGCATACACCAGCAGAGAGAAGAGTGTCGGTTGAGCAGTTGGACAGGAATTAACAGTTTGAAATTACTGACCTTCTGGGTTACCATTCCGAACAGGACACACTTTTTCGGTGGCCAGGCCGGTGGCCTTCTAAAGCGCCACGTCATCTGGTAGCATATTGCAAGGTTGATTGCCGTGGACACTTTGTAGGTAAGTGAAATGTTAAACAATATTATACCACCGTGCTCTAGGAGTTCGAGGAACAGCTTTTAATCTACCGTTTTAATCTCGTATTTACAAATTGAATACTTCTTTCCCTTCTGCACTAAACTGCGTTTCCGCCTATGTGAGTTGTTTCCTATTTATGTAGTTTAGGATATCGTCGGGACTGTAAAATGAGGCTAGTTATTGCTTTATTAATACAGGTTCCAATATCTTTATTGATGGTTTCTGTGGACCAATGGTCAATATTCGGGGATATGGTAGGAATAACCACTCGAAGCAAAAATGTTTGGTACAAATGGGCTCTAAAATGCATACTTTAGGAGCTATGGGCACTTCTGCACCAGACGAGATGTGTTTCATAATATCGAAGATGAACAAGTGCTCACAGATTTAATATAATCCATTATGGAGTCGAGGTAGCAGTTGTCGTTATACTGGTCATCACTGTTAGCATTCAACCGCGATTCTTATACATATATTTTAACAACCGTTAAGATAATAGCGATGAATAACGGTTACAGAATAGATATGGTTAAAAAACTGTTACGGAAAAGTAATAAGCGCAAAAAGAATAAACCTGATGGAGAGAAAGTGAAAATTATCACGATGCCATACTACGAAACAGTCTCACAAAAGATAGCAAATATTTTTAAGCCATACGATGTTAAAATAGCTTTTCAGACTAATAACCTAGTGAGGTATAGCTTTAAGCACGATATTGGCGAGAAGAGAAATAAGTTTGAAAGATCGGGAGTTTATAAGATTCAGTGCAGAACTTGTGATGCAAAATATATAGGGCAGACAGCAAGATCATTCGCGATCCGGTATAAAGAACATAAAGATGCGCTCAGGTTAGGAAATTATGACAAATCAGCTGTTGCGAACCATATATATGAAACAGGCCATCCCCTTAATAGCATAGACGACAACGTAGAAATATTGCATGTAGAAAAGAAAGGGAGGAAACCTTATTTACTAGAGGAATTCGAGATAGCTATCCATGAAAAGAAACAAAGCAATATTCTAAATGCACAAGATAATTTTAAAGAAATGAGATTTTTTAGCGGGTTTTTAGAATTATTTTAGGATAGGTATGCGACTTTAAATTTGTAGCATGTCACTGACGGAGTTGCGAGAGGCTAACGATAGCAGACCAATGCAATAAGGAAATCAGGCGCCCAATAGCACAGCGTTACCGTCAAGCACACGGCTGTAACCACGCCACAACACCTACGCACGTCAGTCCACAACAGCTCCCGAGCCGGCACAGTGCGACAGCATATTTGGTAGCTACGGGACGGCCATCGACTTGTGTCAACAACTTCAATGTAAGACGAGGACCCACAGTCCAATATACTTTTAATTCTGTTTTACTCTAAGGACTTCCGAACTATTTGTGATGGTATTTTGTCTTTTTAGTCCGTTTAATTTCATGACATAGATTTTACAACCTGATGATGGGAGCATTGTCTCTTGAAACGCGTTGTTCAAATATATGTATAAGAATCGTGGTTGAATGCTAACAGTGATAACCAAGTGCTCACAGATCTTAAAGTATGACCATCTTTACTAGACATTTGTTTTGGCCCATAATACCATCTCCGAAATTGTACAAAGTGAAGAGGCTGCAGCAAAAGCAATTTTTTTCTCAGTGTAGAGGAAGCTTTCATAGCTGTAAGTGAGTTTACAGCCCATGTTCACTAGATTTGTCTGCTTCAAATAATCATTCCTGTCATATGATTCAATAGTGACAGTTACTCTCTGTATGTGTAGAAGTATTTAGTGGCTGTTTGTACTACAGTATTGGCCCGTGAGCTATTCGCCATTTTTATTCAGTCCTGTAATCCTAGGCTTGTTTGTTAACCTTGTTTTATGTCCCCCCTTAAGTATCGGTAAACTGTGTTTGGACAAGTTCTTGCTAAAATGCCACACATCTACACTAACGAAGAATGTGCAGATATATGCATATTTACGCCTTCTGCGATCGTAGATCCCCTGCTCCTGTCAGTGAATACCGTCGGCGCTTTGTGACACGTCAGATTCCCGACCGTAATATCTTTGCCAGAGCTTTCAGTATAATGAATGAATCAAGTATTCTTCCAAGTTCCCAGTTTTCATCTGAGTTCGTGGTTCAGCAATCGCTGCAGGAGCAGCAGTACATTTTTGAAATGGTGCAGCATAGTCGTAGTACCTTATGCACCAATCAAATATAGCGTGTCAGCAATTGTGAATTGGTGACGATGCAACACAACTTGAATGTTGTCATTGGTTAATGCTGACAGTCGTCATTTGCTTCGATTTACACTGTTTACTAATAAAGCCACGTTTACACGGAATGGAATCATTTGCACACTTAATAATCATCGAAGGTCGCAACAGCGTTACATTAACGATATGTAGGGCCCACCCTTTGACAATTTGTACAGTGTGGTTGGCGACTGTTTATTGCGTTGTGTCTCCGCCGATCGTATCTGAAACAACGAACCACTGTGGACAATACACTTTTTCTTTCCTTCCACCTCGTCGCGGAGTCTATTTGCTCTAATCCTGCAGCTATGTTCACTGCGCGAGTTAAATTCTTCGGAAATTGTGCCCTCATACGTTGCGACGTTTCGGGTGGCAATCCTCGCAAAAAAGTATCTAAGGCTCTATTCTCCACTTCTTGTAGAATGTACTTATTGGCTTCATCACTGGCTGACAAATGGTAAGTATTACTTCTGAGATTTCATATTCTATTCACAAATCTTTACATTGTTTCGTTGTGCCTTTGGGGCATGGTGTTCAACTGTTCCCTATAAAAACGACAACTGTTCTGCATTTTAAAAATTTTCAGCAGACCTTGTTTCAATTCTTCAAAAGTTAATGCATTTCGTAACTCCTCGTGATACAGTACGCGCATCTTAGCTTCCGCGATTAACTGTAATTTTATCATTTGCTAAGTCTGTTTATCTGACCAGGAACTAAGTTCAGCGGCTGCTAACACACCAGCAACAAATGCTATTATATCCTTGCTGGGCTGCTGATCAACCTATTATGGGAGGGGTTGCACCAAATGTAGACCTATACTCGGATAATGGATTCCAATGTTCATTTTCGTCAGACCTCAGTTGAGCTAGCTGATTAAGTAGGCTCTGAATAGCCTCGTGGTTGGAAACTCCTTGTGTCTTAGTGTCTGTCACTGTAATGCTTTCCTGTTTAATGAGTGGTTATTCCCACAGATGTACTTCCTATGGCCACAAGAACATAGACTCAGCTATATAACAAGTGACATTAGAAATTTGATTACAGTTTCGATCAAAATAAGAAGAAAATCTAACAGAATCCGAAAATAAAATTTCTAATGTCACGTTTCTGTGAAGGAATGAGAGCTTTACATCGTTTGTTTCTTTACACCTCGAAATTGTTAGTTGAGAAGGAAAAACATCTAAAAACAATTTGCAATCACCAATGAACTGAAATACTGTACGCTGGATGCAGGTTGTTGTCTACTGTCTGTGGACTGTTCGCGGCCCGTCGCTGCCAATGGCGTCATGAAATTCTTGTACCAGAAATTCCCTTCCATGTACGCATCAAAATGGAGCCAAGGTTTTCTGGTACCAAATGTAGCGGGTAGGTGTTTTTATTGACACTTGATATTGAGCGTCAGTGACACAGTGGAGCAAATGTCATTATTTTGTCAGGGATGGCGGCAGGGCAAACTACACTTTGTGGGCGGTGGAATGGGCTCATTCCTTGGCTCAGAGGGTGTGTGAGTGAAACATGGGTGATTCCACTAACAGTCATTTATAGAGGCATACAACCCTTTAAACAAACGGACTGATAAAATTTGTTTTAAGTCGCTCAATTTCTCACGACTGCTGAGCAGCGGAGTCATAGCGCGCCGATTACGGTGACAGCTGATGCGGCGATGGCTCGTGGTGCAGCGGCAGCGGCGTATACTTCCATCCAGTACCGTACCCGTGACTCATTGCGGCGGCGGCGGCGGGGTCATCTCCTTGTGAATTGCGCTCTTAACAGGCGGCTACGGTGTGGGGCAGAGTGCTCGTTCCCAGAACTGAACAAGCGAGCCTTACGTTCGGCGTCTTATGGTGGAGTCCATCAACCTCAAGGTTCACTGGTGACCCATTTGGTGAGGCCGCAGTCCCTTCGTTCTCACCAACCACCGGGGTAAGTACCACACGAACTTCTTTCTCGTAACATCTGGAGTGGTATCTTCCGCGTTGACCTATTGGCAGCGTACCGACATCTTCGTAGCAGCGAAGTCCGTTGACTAACCATCGGTCCGTCCGTCCAGGCGACGTTCCTTAGTGTCTTCTTTCGTTTCTCGAAGAACCTCCTCAAAAGACCTCCTCACTTCCGTTTGTCAGCGGTATTTATTCAGTGTTTTTGCCAATATCGCCAAGTTTCTAGGGCGGCGACTGACTCTTCGGTGGTTGATCTTTGCTTCTCACGTTTAGTAGAAACGTGACCAATGTCGACACACGTGCCTGCTTTCCTTCCTTTACCTCTGAGCTTGCGTAGTTGGGCGTTGCCTTATCGTCGTCTTCCGCATCGCCAGATACGTCACGCACGTGAGTTCAGTATGCTGGCAGTTCGTGGAGCATTGGGCACCGATGTACGAACTGCGCTGCTCGTTGTTCTCATTGGAAGCATTGCCGTCTGCTCGTTCGTTGATCTGTCGAAGTGCTGACTGATTCTGCGCGAATTCCGCTGGTCATTAGCTTACTCAGTGACCAATGTCGACACACGTGCCGGTTTCCCTTATTCGACTGCTGCCGCTTCCGAATATTGTAGCTTAACGTCTCAAAGCCTCTAAAATGTTCACTTAACCTGTAATAAGCCTATACGTATTTTTCTCCTTGAACAACCATAAACAACACATAATTATTATACATTATTATCATAGACTTTCGGTATAGGGAGCTGCAGTCATGGACTGTGCGGCTGCTCCCAGTGGAGGTTCGAGTCCTCCCTCGGGCATACGTGAGTGTGTTTGTCCTTGGGATAATTTAGGTTAAGTGGTGTGCAAGCTTAGGGACTGATGACCTTAGCAGTTAAGTCCCATAAGATGTCACACACATTTGAACATTTGAACATTCATAGACCTTACAAAATAGAAGTTCGTTATTCCATTAATGTTTGGTGCGGCATGATTGATACCTTGTTGACGGAGCCAGTCATTTTATAATGGTGAATGGTGAGACAGAATTACTTTCATTTCTTGGGAAATTCAGTTCTTGAATATCTTGATGACGTTGCACCGGCAACGCAGACTGCTGTGTACTTCCAGTATGACCTAGCCCCTGCAGATTTTAACAGAGAGAACATCTCAACGAGACTTATGCTAATCGCTGGAATGGCTCAATAGTAGTAGTGTTATTATAGTAGCACAGTAAAATGTCCGCCTAGATTGGCAACCGTGCACATTAGAATTTTGTTTGTGGGGTTGTCTATCCCGGAAGCTATTCTGAAGAGGGTATGTTCCTTATGAAGCTTCCTGCTTCAAAAAACGGTTTCTTCCAAATCCATGAATATTGACCTGGCCTAAAATGCCTCTCTGAGGCTGTCCGCAGACATCGTTCAGTATTCTTCTCTGCTTCGAATAATCGTTGCGTTTCATCGCTTAGTACTGACCATTCCATTTGCGACATCCGTGTATCTGCCATAATAGCTTCCATCTACCCATGGCGCAGACAGACGCTGTAGTTGCGTTCATTGGAATAATTCAGATTAAATGTATTCACTCTCGAAGGACGTGTCAGACAAGGTCGTCGTTCGATCAGTTGTTAGTTATTCCTCTTCAGTTTGAAACCCTTACAAGGTTTAACTAACGGAAGGGATACAAAAAAGGAGAACCGAATGATTCACCTCTGGTTCGATTGGTCACCTTGTGGTCGTCCGACATTCTCAATCAAATGCAGTGGGAAATGTTAAAATGATAATTCCGAAAGCACACTTTTGGAAATGATTAAAGAGTCATAATACTTACTTCAACATTCGTCACGATAACGGGCATGGTGTTAAAATATAAATTCGAACCCCTAAGGAGGCTCTTACATCCCCCGTACCATACATGCGCATAAAATTAATGAAGAGAGTTGGGAAAACGGGAGGAGAAATACAGCAAACACTGGAAAATAATTTGCGGGGTACTTATGAAGTTGTAGTGTGAGATGCGTTCGGGCTTCGGATATATATGTTATCATGTGAAATGTATTGAAGAGACATCTTTGTAAGGCGCCTAAAACTGGGGTGATTTCGATCTGAAATTGATACTATACTCGTGTGAAAATGATTAATACTGCTTAAGGAGAGGAGGAGGGGATAAAAGATATTTATTTCCTCTCAGAAGTCCTTAAAACCATGATACATACCCACTCCCTCTCTTCGTCATTTCACAGCTCAGTTAGCTCTAACCGTTACGAACTATTAGAACGTTGTCTGAAGACAGCACTTTCCTGTGATGTTACAGGAAAAGTTAACTGAGACCGTGGAAATAAGAACATTACTGGAAAAATTGAATCAATCATATACGCATAGGATTCTCTGTAAGTCAATACCTAATTCATTTTATTGAAAAGTATTTCCTGTTCCTATTAGCTACCTGGGGTGAAATTCCAGCATATATGACCTAGGTTCATTTAAATGTCCATCACGACAGTTCGTTTGATAGGAAGACTGGAATAGGATGCCCCAAAAGGTTAATTTAGTACATATCGTAAAAAGCAGTAATGATTCTTTCGGAAAACAATGGATGGGACAGCGTCACAGTGAAAATATCGTTAGCAAAGATTATGGTCAATATTTCATCGTTTTCTGTACTTGACGGTGGAGTCTGTTAATTTCTTTTAGTTCATTCCTCTGAAGATGATTTACAAGCGCAGTAAAAGTTCACAAATAAAATGTGAGGGGGAGAAAAGAGGAAGTCGGCAGAGGGACTCCGTTTACGTCAGACTAGGGTGGTGACGTTTGGTGGGGGAAGAGCCACCTAATAAGGATGAGGGCAGGGAGCAGAGGGTCAGAAGCGGCGGACGGAGTCACGCCACAGATCCTCTTAAGCTCGCGTGTCCGCTAAGCCGCTTTCAGACAGTCACTCCGAGGAAAAAGGCCCGAGTTGGCAGAACAGGCCTCAGCTGTAGCTGTCGTCAGCCGCTCAGCTTTGGACTCGACTATCTGCTGAAGTCCATTCCAAAAACATCTAAAATAGGGACTTTTCTTTGGAGGGCGTAGTTTTCTTGGAATTTCCTTAGTCTGCCAAACCTCCAACGAGTTTTTGTACACGAATGCGTGTTAAATTCTGTCGTTTTAATACGAATATACCTCATCAGACTTGTGACAGTCACTACTAAAGAAACAGTTCCTCGACGTTTTTCATTCATTACAGTCGTCATCTACACGGTCCTTTTACATTAATGTGAACACCTGTGAAATGGCTAAATAACCACCTTTCGCAGTGTGAACGTGAGGGTGGAGAGTTAATGAGGTTATGGAAGGAACTAACAGTTGTGTGGGGAGATGCCGACTCGAGCGCCGTGGCCAGCGGAGCTAGCTTTCTAGACTGAGGAACAATGGCAAGAACAGCCTGATGGAAGCCGTCCAACATATTCTTTAATGTGCTGAAGTCCGGGGATATTGGTGCCCAGGTTAGTGTGGTAAATTCATACTGAGGCTCTTTGCAACATGCATATACACTGCAAGGAGTGTGACACAAGGCATTATCCTGATGAAAGATGCCATCGTACGGAGGTGAAAAAATATTTATGTAGGTGTGGGCATGGTGTCCAAGGACAGATGCATACTTGTGTTAGTCCATCTTGAATTTCAGAACGATGTAACCACCCAGGCAATGCCACGAAGACATTTCCCAGACCATAAAGGTTTCGTGACCAGTCTCGACTCTTCCGACGATTATTGCAGGGCGGTACACGCCAACAACCATTTGTCCAATGGCGTATAAAACGTGATTCACCTGAAACGGCCACGTGTCGCCACTTACTGGACGCCCAGTAGGGGTACTGACGTGCACTCTTCAGCCTTTGTCGCCAATGAACAGCAGTCATCATGGATTCATGGACAAGGAGGCCCACATGCATAATCTTCCGCTGAACAACGGTTAAGTAGACACTGTTGGTAGCCCAATGGTTCCTCTGGACGGTCAGTTGCTTAGCAGTTGCCCGCCTATTCCCCTGTAAACGTCTCTGCAACCACTGTCATCTATGGCCCCTGGGCCCGTGGTACAGTACAGTTTCTTCGGCGCCGATTTGGAAAGCGCCATATTGCCACTCACTAAACACTTTAACAACGGCTGCACACGAACAGTTTACAAACTTAGCCGTTTAGGATATGCTTCCACCATAATCCGAAAGTCAATGATCATGTCTCTTTTGACGTCAGATACGTCACATTACGACAACAACTACATTGTTACCTTGCGTCCCCCGACACGCTTTGTATACCCTCCACTGCTAGTGCTGCCCCCTGCCTTCTGTGAGTGGTTATTCCACGTTGACGTCGAACATTACTGTGACTTGATCGTGTAGCTTCTGCATGTTGTTTAAGCTCCTCTACCTAGTCACCATTATCTCATCGCTTCTTTAAGGAATACAATTTTACCGCTTTTCATTTTTACATAAAAAAGACGGCAAAATAAATTATGCATGCCATTGCCACACAGTTCATAACACGCGTAGGTGCTAATATTACTATTTATTAGAACACTTCAAGTAATCAAAATACGTGCTAAGACAATAAACATCGAGAAAATCAAAACAGTGTATCGAAAGTAGGGCAACTGTTTTCCCTATATACTCAGAAACCAGGAAACAGTGTATGACTTTTTTTTGTAAAGACCTCAGATAATAACTATAGTACGTGAATATTAGTGAAATATATTTCATTATTGTTTTTTAAATAGTCTAGTTGAAAGGAATAGAAGATGTAAATCGTAATTCTCTCACTGGCATGCGCATTTTTTCATGATACACTGAAAAACGCATGGGACGATGCATCAATGGGAACCACATACACGCTACATACAGAGGCAGCACAACTGATCACCATAAGCAGTCGTTAGCTAGGCTGAGGGTTGAGGCTCCACCTGAAACCCCATTGAGCTGTCCGCTAGGTCAACAATGCCGTAAACTACTTAAGTTTCCTTGTTGCAGTTGCATAATAGACATATTTAAACTAAATTTATTGCAACAATAGGCAAACTTCCTTTTTTGTAGTTGTAAATTATTTGCATTTTATCGTTTCCCTGTTAGGTTGAGATGTTAGTCAGCACGTTTCCTAATATTTTTATTTCGTTTCCTGCAACGGTTCGTTTGAGGTGTTCTAGATCCATTTATAGCTAGAAACCTATCAATTTTTTTCGTTATATTGACTATGAAGTTGATGAAGTTACCATTTAACTACACGACTGTATTATTTTTACTGTTTGAAAAATTTTGTGGCAGGTCATGAAACATTAGATGGTTGCATCTGTGTGTCATGTTGTTACTTCTGTTCTTCCTGATATCTTGGAATAGAGTGAAGAAACTCTTATTCCGTCTAGTATCGTTTCACCTGGTTCCAATCCACAAGCACTTCCAATTACACTTAAGCACAACCTTAGTAATAACATGAACTGGACGCAGTAATAAGGGAATGACAGATAACATTGTAGCCTCTTCCCAGTTAATTAAGTTTCCACACTGAGCAACTCAAATAGAAATTTGAAATGGGAATTTATTCAGGGAGAGGTAATAAAAACTGTGACGTTTGTTGTAAGTGACTTACAAGGAACCACTTGAGTCAGAGGTAACAAAAAGCCAGCGATGTTCACTGTATCCGACACTCCACATTTTGTCTGGCATAAAGGCACAATACTGGCTGCTAATCGCAAAATGGTTCAAATGGTTCTAAGCACTAAGGGATTTAACATCTATGGACGTCAGTCCCCTGGACTTAGAACTACTTAAACCTAACTAACCTAAGGACATCACACACATCCATGCCCGAGGCAGGATTCCTACCAGCGACCGTAGCAGCAACGCGGTTCCGGGATGAAGCGCCTAGAACCGCGCGGTCACAGCGGCCGGCTGCTAATATCAACAGGAGCGGTACTGAAGGTATCCAATGGTGAGCGCAGCATGAGGTTACGGAGCGTAGTTGAACTGTTTAGTCGCCGAGTAACTCGCAACAGTACTACAGTGATATTGATACGAAGTAGAGCAACAGGAACGATAAAAAAAGCAAACATTGCATTATATATACAACAATAGCTGCCGAAGTGGACATTTAGTGAGAAAGGAACCCAAGGAATTTCATAGTGTGACAAAGAGTGGTAGATGAAGTTTTATTGAAGATAAGAAACACTATTTCCGCTGAACGTAATTCGCGTGCTCTGAAGTTAGAATAAATTGTACTCTGAAGTGATTCTTTCATGAACAAAGTTTAAGTGAGAACATGTGAGTATATTAGAATAATGAGCAGAGGAGTGAAAAATGATTGTGCGAGATTTATGATATTTTATTATAACTGAACATAAATTTTTACACTGTTCAGAAGATAGATACAAAGCCTCTTGAATAATGCCTACAAATGTTCTTCAACGGATCATAAATTTCTAAAAGTCGTGGAAATAACCTCATATTCATACAAACGCCTATAAAATCATTTAATGTGGAAAGTAATGAGAGAAACGACTTCTGTGCTGGCCTGATCGAAAAGTCATTATATACCGATTCCCATGCTTTCTAACCAAGGTACTAAGGAAGAGTATTAGATGAGATTGGCTATTGGGGCAGCAAATTAACGGCTGATGGACGAAGCAGGTTGGGTGTAATAGCAGACTGGCAGTTGCAATAACAGTGTGCCTTAAAAAGAAAAGTATTTTAACGTCAAATATAAATCTAAGTGTCAGGGAGTTTTATTGATATTATTTGAAGTGTAGCCTTCCGTGGAAGAGAAACTTGCACACTAAGTGTATCAGAGAAGAAGAGAGTTGTAGCTATTGAAATGTAGTGTCACAGAAGACTGGAAGATCAAACGAGTAGATCGAATAAAAAAGAGGTAGTGAAAAGAAATAGCGAAAAATAAATTTAAGTTTCATCATGCCTGCAAGAATGGGTAGGGTGTTTGAGTATATCCAGAAACAACAAGGAATGGTTAATGTAGACTTAGTGGAGAGTGAGACCGATTGGGGAGAGTAAAAATCTTCGAGAGAGACTGATACTTGAGTGTAATAAGCAGGTAGAAATTAATGTGGATTGTAGAAGATATTCGGAGATAAAGAAGTTCGCACAGCCTAGGCTAACCTAGAGAGTTGCATCCAACCAAGAATGAAGACCACAACCGAAACAATTACCAAGTTCGCTTTGTATGTTTCTAAAAGTGACGATTAAATGACGCCATCACAATGTGACCCCATTATTGTTTTAAAATATGAGATTTTTGCAGTTGAAACAGGGACAACTCTTAAACTGGCTGAGAATCTCTTTACATTGAGAGTTTAAAGCGAATATATGGCGAAAAGAGGAAATTTCACGTGTAGGTTTCCATGGATGGCTTTTTACGATTATTGTGTAATGGATAACTCTGTAACAATATCCCTGATCATTTCTTTCAGTTGTCATTAATATATTTCGAAACAGATTGTTTAACATTGTTATTGAGTATTTATTCGTGGTTGTGCTTCAGCTAGTTATAAATTTCGTGACAGTCGAGCACAATTGGTTATTGTTCCAAAATACGTCGATGCTGTGAGGGACTCGGTTCAAAAGTATCTTGTGACTTAGTGTGAGTTGAAGTTTTCCTTCAGCATGTCGTAGACTGTAATGAATCCGATTTTGCATCACTTTTTAACTGTAAAAAGGTAATTTTCCGAAGTTTCATGTCAGTTTGACTGAAGCTCAAAATCAAGCTCGTAATAAATGGTTTAAGGAAGCAATAAAAAAATTGAAATGTGGAAATAGAATACCATAAAAGGGAAGAAAGTGGGACACATTCCAACTACGCACCAGTTAAGCAGCAATGGGGCCGCAAGGTGAGCCGACAGCTTCGAATGTGTTCCATTTGCGAAACACCTTCATCAAAAAAATCGTTTATTTCCTTCGTTACAGAGGATAATTCACGATCATTACCCTCTGTGATCGAAAAACGCTTAATGCTAAATGATACACAACACTTTTTTGCCAGGAGTCATCGAAGGAATAACTAGGGAAAATGTTGCAACATTCTACATTATGACAACGTCAAACATATATTTGACCGAGAAAAATCGGTTGATTGGTCGTATCCACATTATTAAGCATGTGACATTTTCTTTTTATTCCTTGTTTTTTTTTGTGAAAATGCGTCGACAGCCTTTTTTATCATCTCAAGATTCTTTTGAATCCCACCAAAATTAAAATTATCACGATACCTATGTCACAGAGTAAAAGAAGTTCCAAGAATTGGGCCAGCCATATCATATATGTGTACAATTTAAAGGCGATTGTTTTCAGCAGCAGTGAAACATGTTTTTCTTTCATTGTTATAGTAAAAAAATTTAAAGGCTGTCCTCGTACGTCTTCCACTCCAGTCTTTCCCTCTGACCAATTTCAATGTTTTTCTGCTTCTCCTATTTAATTTCAAGATGCTTTCTCCATTGTCTGCGAGGTAAAACTCCATTTCATGATTGGTTGTAGCGCCAAGATTCCATGTCTCACACCGACAGTCAGATATAGTAATAAATACTGACTGTAAAATTATCGTTTCACACACATCAGAAGCATAGTCTTCTAAATCCTGTTTTAATATACCATAACTATTCAGGTCATTTTTACTAACCTGTTTATTTCTTTTACTATTCACCTCGTCATGTTACTGCTATAATTATTTCGTATTCTAGCTTTCAGGCAACAAAGATTTTCTACCAAGACAGATACTTTCACGGTAATTCTGTAGTGTACATGACAGCGACCTCTACATTATTATTCTATTATGATTTCTTCCGAAAATGGCGCTTTTGAAAGTGATGTGTCTATGCCGAGCGGCCGGTCGTTGTGGCCGAGCGGTTCTAGGCGCTTCAGTCTGGAACCGCGCTGCTGCTGCAGTCGCAGGTTCGAATGCTGCCTCGGGCATGGATGTGTGTGATGTTCTTAGGTTTAAGTAGATCTAAGTCTCGGGGACTTATGACCTCAGATGATAAGTCCAATAGTACTCAGAGCCGGAAACTTCCTGGCAGATTAAAACTGTGTGCCCGACCGAGACTCGAACTCGGGACCTTTGCCTTTCGCGGGCAAGTGCTCTACCATCTGAGCTACCGAAGCAAGACTCACGCCCGGTACTCACAGCTTTACTTCTGCCAGTATCTCGTTTCCTACCTTCCAAACTTTACAGAAGCTCTCCTGCGAACCTTGCAGAACTAGCACTCCTGAAAGAAAGGATATTGCGGAGACATGGCTTAGCCACAGCCTGGGGGATGTTTCCAGAATGAGATTTTCACTCTGCAGCGGAGTGTGCGCTGATATGAAACTTCCTGGCAGATTAAAACTGTGTGCCCGACCGAGACTCGAACTCGGGACCTTTGCCTTTCGCGGGCAAGTGCTCTACCATCTGAGCTACCGAAGCACGACTCACGCCCGGTACTCACAGCTTTACTTCTGCCAGTAAAGTTTGTAAGGTAGGAGTAAAGTTTGGAAGGTAGGAGACGAGATACTGGCAGAAGTGAAGCTGTGAGTACCGGGCGTGAGTCGTGCTTCGGTAGCTCAGATGGTAGAGCACTTGCCCGCGAAAGGCAAAGGTCCCGAGTTCGAGTCTCGGTCGGGCACACAGTTTTAATCTGCCAGGAAGTTTCATATCAGCGCACACTCCGCTGCAGAGTGAAAATCTCATTCTGGAAACATCCCCCAGGCTGTGGCTAAGCCATGTCTCCGCAATATCCTTTCTTTCAGGAGTGCTAGTTCTGCAAGATTCGCAGGAGAGCTTCTGTAAAGTTTGGAAGGTAGGAGACGAGATACTGGCAGAAGTAAAGCTGTGAGTACCGGGCGTGAGTCGTGCTTCGGTAGCTCAGATGGTAGAGCACTTGCCCGCGAAAGGCAAAGGTCCCGAGTTCGAGTCTCGGTCGGGCACACAGTTTTAATCTGCCAGGAAGTTTCATATCAGCGCACACTCCGCTGCAGAGTGAAAATCTCATTCTGAGTACTCAGAGCCATTTGAACCATTTTGAACGCCGAGAGGCTGCAGTACCGGCCACCCGCGGAACGGATCTGTACAGCGGGTTCCGGAACGTGTAGGGGCTAGCTTTGCCAGTCTCCCCGGTGTAAACGAACTCACATCGCAGCTATTGGGCGTCGCATTAGCGCGATTAGAGGTCGCGGTTTCAACGGTTCTACTTTCTTCCGAAAGCTACGTGACGGTACATGGTCAGCAATGTAGCCTGGAGCACGTGTACTATATAGCCCCGCACCGAGGCTCAGGGGGGTTTCATACCGAGTAAATCGCTCCTGTTAGCAGTCGAGGCACTGTCCGTAGTCCAACAATTGCCGACACGTTACATGGTCTCCGACACAACTGAAAAAAATATCTGATGTAATATCTTCATTGTGGGTCTCAAAAGTGCACAGTAAAACGGTTACTTTGTGTGTCTAAAGAACCTCTACACTTGGCAGTGAGTGTTTCTAGTAAAATCCTAATAAGAGACTTGGAACTAGCTTTCTCTGTCCAAAGCCAGTGGACATAGCAGTCAGGTCGGTTTGTTATCTGCCCTTTACATCAATTTTTGTGCGTTGTTTACTAAGAAAAACGTTTTTGAGATATGTAAATGAATAAAAACAATAGAATCTGTCGAATAGAATCATCAGAGTACTGAGAATAATCAGTCTTAGTTTTGCAAATGATCTTACAGATTCTAAACTGTTTATACCCTAAACTGAATATGAATAATATGTTATTTTGAGTTATTTGCCCATCCTGCAAAGATTACGCTGCCTCTTATATGGTTGTAGACTAGAGGACGCTATAATACATGGCGAGATGAGATGTACGTAGCGGGAGGCAGGACAGGTCAGTAATTTTAAGTAACATTGTCATCCTGAAATCGGGTCATGAACGGTTTCGAATCTATATCTCATGTAAAAATAGGCTTGTATTATTTAAAGAAAAAACTGAAGATCCTTGGAATACTAAGGGATGAAACGTGCCTTGAACATAAATAAATGTTATGTTGCAGCAAGAAAGAGGTGTTGAAATTTCTAAAAGGGACCTTTGTATACACGCTGCGGAAAATTCCCGCTCCAGCTAACGTGTTATGAGTAACTTCTTTCGTACCTGAGGCCTGCGAAGGATGAAAAACTGTTTGCGAAGGCAGATTGAAATATTTCAAATGCAATCGATTTTTGTCACTTGTGATAAAGTGGTTAGCATTGGAGGACAGGTCGAGGGGAGTATAAATCATAGCAATCAGGAAACTGATTACAAGAACAACTAAAAGTATTTTATAAGATGATAAAAACTACAAATAGTTTGTTGTTTGTAGTTCATTCTTTAATTAACTTTACAATAGGCGAACTGCCACTAGCAGATTCCCAAATCCATAACCCCTGTGGATACATTTCTCATGGGGCACCTAAGTGTCTAGTGTTGTAGGTTACAGAATCATTACATATTTGACGTTATCCCAGATTTATACGCAACATAAACAAAGCTACAAGTAATAATTCTTTAATATTTTTTGTATAAAAACAATAACACTAGTATGAAATCTCCCGCTGCTTCAGTGTTGCCACCTTCACTCTAAGAAAAAGCAATACAGGTTGCTGTGTTTATTCTTGTGGTTAGTGACGTCATTTCCGTTTTGTCATGCGAGCCTGCATCAGAATTACATTTTTTATGAATGAAATTCGGTTTCATGTAACATTGAGATTCTTTGATGGCCAGTTACACATATAATGCATTGCATCCAAATGCCATTAGGAGTCCCTGACAAATTGCCAGTTCTTTTCACATGAAAGTCGTGTTTGTAATATAGCTTTTTAGCTGAGTTCAAAGGGATTTGAAGAGCTGGAAACCTATTGTTGTGTACCAAGCAAGTAATAAGGCAGGAAACAAATACCACAAGAGGCCTCCACCACATAGGCAAAACAACTCCCCTGTTTCCAGAATGAGATTTTCACTCTGCAGCGGAGTGTGCGCTGATATGAAACTTCCTGGCAGATAAAAACTGTGTGCAGGACCGAGACTCAAACTCGGGACCTATGCCTTTCGCGGACAAGCGCTCTACCAACTGAGCTACCCAAGCATGACTCACGCCCCGTCGTCACAGCCTTATTTCTGCCAGTACCTCGTCTCCTACCTTCCAAACCTTACAGAAGCTCTCCTGTGAACGTTGCAGAACTAGAACTCCTGACAGAAAGGAGCGCTTGCCCGCGGAAGGCAGTAATAACGGCCAGGGAATTGAATCAAACAGAGCTTGGATGGCGTGTACAGGTATAGCTACCCATGCACAGTTCATCAGGAGTAGTGACTGGCGTATTGTGACGAGCCAGTTGATCTGATACTTTTATTGACCTGACATTTTCTATTGGTGAGAGATCTGCAATCGAACATTTTCTGTATCCAAGAAGGCCCATCCACGACCTGAAACATACAGTCGTGCATTATCCTGCTGAAATGTAGGGTTTCCCAGGGATCGAATGAAGGGTAGAGCCACGTATCGTTACTCGTCTGAAATGTAGCATCCACTGTTCAAAGTGCTGTCAATGCGAACAAGAGATGACCGAGACGTGTAACCATGGCACCCCATACCATCACACCGGGGGTGGTACGCCAGTATGGCGATGACGAATACACGCTTCCAGTGTACGTTCACCGCGATGTCGCCAAACACGGATGCGACCATCGTGATTCTGTAAACAGAACCTGGATTCATCCTAAAAAGTTACGTTTTCCCATTCATGCACCCAGGTTCGTCGTTAAGTGCACTACCAAAGAGCGCTCCTGTCTGTGATGCAGCGTCAAGGGTAACCGTAGCCATAGTCTCCGAGCTGATAGTCCATGCTGCTGCAAACGTCGTTGAACTGTTCGGGCAGATGGTTGTTGTCTTACAAACGTCCCCATCTGTTGACTCAGAGATGGAGACGTGGCTGCATGATCCGTTACAGCCATGCGGACAAGATGTGTGTCATCTCGACTGCTAGTGATAAGAGGTCGTTGGGATTCATCACGGCGTTCCGTATTACCCTCCTGAACCCACCGATTCCATATTCTGCTAACAGGCATTGCATCTCGACCAACGCGATCAGCAATATCGGGATACGATTTACCGCATTCGCGAAAAGCTATCATCCGACCTATATAAAAATCATAAACGTAATGGTACGCATTTCTTCTACTTACACGAGGCATAACAACAACGTTTCACCAGGCAACGCCGGTCAACTGCTGATTGAGTATGAGAAATCAGTTGGAAACTTTCCTCATGTCAGCATGTTGTAGGCGTCGCCACCAGCGCCAATCTTATGTGAATGCTCTGAAAAGCTAATCACTTGCATATCACAGCATCATCTTCCTGTCGGTTAAATTTCGCGTCTGTAGCACGTCATCTTCGTGGTGTAGCAATTTTAATGGCCAGTAGTGTATATCCAGCGCCGCCTTTGAGGGTTACAACATTGCAAGATCGTCACTTTCCGTCATAGCCACATTTCAGAATTGCCTTTGATGTCTCCTTAGATTCAACCCTTCTCACCTACATTTAACCACATCTTTTGATGCCTCCGCGATGGATGTCAGATCTTCGACGTGCAGGGTTGAAATGACGCAGTTCTTACTTGAGTGACCGAAGAAGACATTTCATAAAAACTGCCGCTCAGAATCAGCACGAAAGGATAGCAGCGTTGTGAATGAAACTGCTTGATTCCGTGTGGGTTGGTTCCCTCTCATTTCACAGGTGAAAACGACAGTTCGCATTGCGACGAGCAACAGGAGGATCTTCTTTACAACCTTCGACACTGATGACACATTAGGAGTTTCAACCCTTTTCTCAAGAATAGTGTGGCTGCATCGCTACTGAACGCCGTAGCACATGTTTTGAGCCAAGTGCGCCCGCAGGTACATGTTGTAACACTAGGAACCGTTCAGAACCATTTCACGAAGTATGAACGTGATGCGAAATAGTTCAGGGTGCCTATTCTTTTCAGTGTTCTTATTTTGTGTCTCTTGTGGCGCGATCACTGGGGGTGCGACACCGAAACATGAGTGAATAAAACAGCAAAAGGTCCCTCACTTATGAAAACTCCTCGGTAGCACCCACCAACGTTTACTGAGAGTTTTAAAATAGTACCTGTACTTACAGAAACCGTGATGAAGGCGTTCGAGCTCGCACACCGGGATCCCTTCCACACTCTCTGATTACGCTTGGCGCATTATCAGGCGTAAGAGCAGGGCTATAGAAATAGTAGCAGTGTGGCCCGCCTGCAAGTGCCTGGCACTGTCATCAGGCTTCTGCCTATACAAGTTCAATTTTTGGGTGCTGAGCAACTAGGTGGCGGGGGGTCCTTGGATTGACCCTTTGGGGATTTATGCACACACGACTCAACGTTGCATTTCCCATGAAAACGCCACGGTGACATAGAAAATTGGGAGCAATATAAACATTAAGCACCCTCAGCAGCTTGAGATAATATTCAGATATCGTCTAATCGTTTTAAACGGTCCCTAATGGTTCCAATCCGTACACGAGAGCAAAAATTGTGGTCGCGCTGCGCTCCGAACCGGTGCGATGACGTTCCCTACCGATACAGCCTGTTCTTAGAGAAGAGTTGAAACGTCCGGGGGTGTCAGCACTGTAAAAGGTTGTAAGGAATGATCACTGCTGATAATGACACTGCGAACTGTAGCTACCGACCGCGAAATTAGTGGGAATCAGTGCCCCAGAGATGAGAGTGCTTTCATTGACATACTTTAGGCCACTCGCTGCGGCCTTTCCATACCGATTGTAAGTAGAGGTGTTACTGGAACTGGAACGGTGTTTTCGGCAACTCATAGGAAAAGCGCATGATTTCAGTATTGGACAGCGCGGTTCTGACATCACTACTTAAACCTAACTCACCTAAGGAAATCACATACATCCATGCCCGAGGCAGGATTCGAATCTGCGACCGTAGTGGTAGCGCGCTTCCAGACTGAGGCCCCCAGGACCGCTCGGCCACACCGGCCGGCTCGAATGAGAGTTTCCGCACGTTCCTACATGGCAGCAGTCACAGCTCTGTGTGGCCGAACGGCACCTGGGAGACCGGCCATGTTGGAACGACATTGTTGCATTGCTTTAGACGCCTCACCCAACGACTCGTCGTGACTGTTTATTGCCAAGTCTCCGTACACGTGTTTCAAGCGCCTATGAATATATACGATGTTCTCATTTTTCTCCAAAAGAAACTCAAAGACAGCTCTCTGCTTGAAGCCCAAGTATCCAAGGCTACGTATTTTGCAGCCAGTTACCGGAAATTCATGAAACTACAGGGGCTGTAGCAGGAATATATCATGATGTCCGAGGCACAAAAGTGTGTTGCATTACTTACTGAATGCTCGACGTAAGTATCCGTCAGAATGTTATTGTAATGTACATCAAAGGGTTCCATTTTATCACGGAACAAGATACTGAAATTGATTTTTGTTTAGACGAAGTTTCGAAATGGCTCTGAGCACTATGGGCTTAATATCTAAGGTCATCAGTCCCCTAGAACTTAGAACTACTTAAACCTAACTAACCTAAGGACAGCACATAGGCGAAGTTTAACGAAAGTTGCTGACGTACATTTACCTACGCCTTATTTAATTCATAATAAGTAAAATATTGTCTTTTAAATAAGACTGCCTATCAAAATCTGTGTATTTTGAACCATTTATTTATATAGAAGTACAATCAGCTGCTTTCCTAAAAAATAGTGCTCTGAAAGTTTCGCAGATTCAGTTTACGTAAGCTATCTCCCCGGAACATATGCTACTCCCAGAATGAGGTGGTTCTGTCTTGCGATACTTGTTAGGAATTCTGGCGGTGACTTCCAAAACCGAATTTAAACATTCTAGTAACACTCGAAGTAAGCTGCTTGAAACGCCCTGCTTAATTCCTCAGGACACAACAGATAGTTGGAATTGTGAAAAGGGGTCAAAAGGCGGCTATCAGTTACACTCAAACACATATAACTTTATTTAGTTGTCCCAACAATACAGCAAAACTTTCGAACTTAGTGAACTGCTGATTGGGCCACACTATCTTTCCTTAAGGGCACAACCACTTAAATGTAAAAGCGGCTGAAAGCCATTAACTTGAAATTCAGACTCTACACAGATTATTTTGAAAGCAGAAGGCCTCACGTAAGTAAGTTCTATAACTTGGCTGAAGGCCCAACAAATCTAACATTTGAAAACCAAACAAGTTTAATTTAAAGCTGTCTGAAGGCCCATGATTTAAGACTGCAGGTAAAATTAATTTGAGGAAAAACACAAGGCGAAAGGCGTTATCTTCAATTAGGCAGAACACCCCAAACAGTCTGATACTTGAAAGACAAAAACTTTAATTTAAAACGGCTGAAGGCCGATTACTAAAAACAACTGAAATAAGTTGTAGTAGACGGAAGGCCCACAGCCTTACTTTTAAACAATATTTTACACAGGCTGAAGGCCCAAACAGTCTAAGAGTTAACAAGTAAGGAATTTAAATTTTAAAGCAGCTGAAGGCCCAACAAGTCTAACACTTGAAAGACGCTTGTTCGACAGCGACAGCACGGTGAGGTAAGGACACACAGCCTGAATTTTACGTCAGCGGCCAGGCCAGGTAACTGGGACGCTAACGGGCTTAAGACAGAAAATTCCGCCGGTGCATTTGAACTTCAAATAACAAAAACATAGTTAATCTCCACCGGATGGTGGCCAAACTTCCACCAACTCGAACACTCGCTGTGTCTCACGGGAATACCCCTCAACAGCCAACCATGAAAACCAACGGCACAATATGAGCAGTCTGGCTTCGGTAATTATATCACCACTCTACTTTGATGTCCTGGGTCGGTGAGCCACGAACCCCATAGCAATAGGGACAGCTCCCACGCACACTCCGACACTGCGTAGAGACCGCCAGCAGGCCCGGCCCACTGCGTCGCGTGGAGATTTCCTAGCTGATCCACACCAACCGACCAACTCCCACACATCAGCACGGAGATAGCACCAAAGTAACTGAGCAGTCGACATCACAAGCTACACACACTTTCATGAAGGACTAGAGAGTACTAACGGCAGCGACTCTGCAATAACAAGGACGAATCACGAGTCGGTACACGCAGGCAACCCACGAGCGATCTCCGGCCAACATACACGTCGTCCGACAAGATGACCGACTGAAAACCCACCAATGTGGTCCGCACTCAAGTGATATGTGTCGGCAACCGTTGGGCGAGTCATGGCTGTCCGGACCTCACTGCAGCCGCGTCCCGACTGAACTCCCGGGGCGTCATAAGTCAAACACTGCAAGATCCGAACTGCACGGCTAGCGCCTCCCAGCTCACTGGCTGATCCGAGCTAACTGCCAACATACAACAACCGGGAAGCAATAGCAGACAGCAAAGATAATGCGCCAGGGCTTATATCGATATGCACCGCCACTGCCACTCACGGGCAGGCAAGTCGGCAACTCAGTGACACCTGCAATTGAAATTAACATAACGAGGTGGTAGTAGAGTAAAAACAGAATGTCAATTGAGATATGGCACGAACACGAGCCACGCACGGCTCACTGCTGAAAGAAATACAAGTAAACAGTTTGATATGGAAAGGGATGGACAATTTCAAGTTCATGTATTCTCCAAAATCATCTCTTCCGTTACATCAGAACCAGATTAATTGCTTAGAGTCTTAGGTTATAGCCGGCCATGTTGGCCGAGTGGTTCTACGAACTAGAGTCTGGAACCGCGCGACCGCTACGGTCGCAGGTTCGAATCCTGCCTCGGGCATGGATGTGTGTGATGCCCTTAGGTTTATTAGGTTTAAGTCGTTCTAAGTTCAAGGGGACTGATGACCTCAGAAGTTAAGTCTCATAGTGCTCAGAGCCATCTGAACCGTCTTAGGTTATACTTCACAAAGCAGAATCCGTCTGCCGGAATTGATTTGGCACAGATCTAAGAGTCGGAATCGGCCTAAGATACCTGAAAAGAGTGGCGATTGCAATAGATTACCGGGTGCAGTTACTTACAAGTTGAATATCTCAAATAATGTGTTTCATTTTACTGTGATAACATTAAAATGTGATGTGAGATGGGCGTTACGTATTATAGTATCCCCGTGCTTACCACCTGCCAGGTGAAAGCGCCGCTGAGACCAACGGCCAGGCTGCCGCGGCGTGGCTTGCCGTGGAGCAGACCCTCGGCAAGTGCGAGCGCTTGTCGCCGGCCGCTAATGGATTCAGAGCGATGGCGCCTTGGGCTGCCTCGCCACGCCGCCATCAGCTCGGTCTGCCCGCCCCCGCAGAGTGATAAATCCCGCCACAGACACTTTATTTTCCTTAGAGTGCCGGCCAGACCATTCCTAGGTTCCAGGAAGTAGCTATTATGTCTGACACCAGACTTTTCATCGAGGTAAACACATCTCTACATCTATACACCAAACTTGGCGTTTGTGGAGGATCATACTTCATGTACTACTGTCGCATTCCTCTTTCTTGTTCTACAGCGAAAGTTTGTGAGAATACCGACCCCGCCTATGTTTACATCTGAGCTGATATCCTCTCAATTCTATCTTCTTTGTCTTATCGCGACATATACACATAGGTGATAATAGTACTCGGGAAAGGGTCAAGGGTTGAGGTCAGTTTCTGTTTCTAATTGTCATTTATTGTAATTTAATAACCTTTACAACCAAAGCAGTACATAGCCGAATCTTTACCGAATGCAACTCTTTCACGGCTGAAGGCCTCCAACAAGAAATCTTAACAAGATAAAAATCCAATTAAGATAGCAATAAAATAATTAAAAAACAGCACACGCAAGGTGCAATACAAATGGCCGAAGGCCACAATTAAATTCTAAAATTTTAGAATATATTACTAGACCTTTAAAGGCAGAAGGCCAACAAGAAATCTTAAAACATTAAAAATGCTATTAAGATAGCAATAAAAAAATTTAGAACGCAAAAGGCAACATATGCAAGGTGCAATACCAGTGGCTGAGGGACGCAAACTTCAAAATTTTAAAATATATTACCATAATCTTGAAAGGCAGAAGGCCGCAGTGTTTAACCTTGAAAGATAAATTTAAAAAATAATTTTGCAAAATTTTAAGAAAACAACCAAAAACCATAAGCCTAAAATATAAAATAGCTGACAACAGATAATTAAACACCGGTGGCACTCAGAAGGCCTCCAGGGAGGTCGGTCTGCCCTCGTTCACTTAGGTGAGACGGGTGATGAGCCCAACTATACTTGATCCGTCGGAATCCAACCAGGGGGCAGCCACGGTCCGACCCACACAGCGACTTGCTTCCCGTCAATCAGTACAGGAGAACTCAAACCGGCAATGTTTCAAATTTGATAATCTACAATGGAGTACGTATTAGGTGTCAAAATTACACACCACGTTGGACAGCGACAACAGGTGAGGAAAGGACGCTGCATGAAATTACGTTAGTGGCCAGGGTAGGTAACCGGAACACTGTCGGTCACTAGGCAGAAAATTCCGCTGGTACACTTTAATTTGAAATATGGTAATGTTAACTTCGCTCAAAAGAACACTGTATGAATTTACGTCAGTGCCCAGGGCTGGTAACCAGAACACTAACGGCCACTAGACAATATTCCACTGGTGCACTCAAATCGTAGTCGACCAAAATAGTTAATTGCACCACATGGTGGCTAAATCTCAGCAGTAGAACCACTCGGTCTTGCTCACCGGAAAACCTCCCAAACAGCAAACCACCGAAGCGAACCACCACAATATGAATAGACGTGGTTTGGGTAGTGCAAACTACTACTCACCATTGACGTCCTGGGTCGGTGAACCACGAAGCTCGTAGCGATCGGACAGCTCCAAACACGCTGCGATACTGCGGAGGGGCTGCCAGCGGCCCCAACCGACTGCACCGCGCGGAGGTAACTTCCCTCGTCCGCAACAACCGACCAACTGACTACATACCCCCTTGCCGGAAACTGTATGCACCAAACCAAAGATGGTACACGGCGCAAATATTGATACACATCACTGGTGCCACACGTAGAAAGAGGAAGAACCACGACGTAACCGCGACAAGGGCGGGGAACCAAACACACATAGACAGCGAAATTCACGAAAACACATAGTTGGGAGTGAGCACGGCTCACAGTCTTCACGTACAGTATACAAATGGTGGTAGTGTAGCGTACACAAGGTGTAACACAGTGCTTTTGCAGAGCTGTCATTGTACTCAGGTGATTGATATGAAAAGCTTTCGGACCTGATTATGGCCACATGACGAGAATTAACAGACTTTGAACACAGAAAGGTTTCTGGAGCTAGACACAGGAGACATTCGATTTCGGAAATCTTATTGAATTCAATATTCTGCGATCCGCAGCACCAAGAGAGTGCGCAAAATGCTGCATTTCTGGCATTACCTGTCACCACGGACATTGCAGAGGCCAACGATCTTCACTTAACGACCGAGAACAGCAATGTTTGCTTTGAGCTGTCAGCGCTAACATCCAAGCAGCGCTGCGTGCAATGAGCACAGAAATCAAAGTTAGACTATGACGAACGTATCCGTTAGGACAGAGCAGCGAAGTCTGACATTAATGGGATATGGTAGCAAGTGACTGACTAGTTTGCCTTTGCTAAGAGCACGATATCGCCTGCTGCACCTGTCCTGGCCTCGTGACCATATCGCTTGAAGTTTGACGACTGAAAGACCATTACCTGATCGGATGATCGTTTGGTAAGAGCTGAAGCCATGGACCAAATTTGTCAAAAAGGTACTGCGCAAACTGGTGGTGGTTCCATATTAGTGTGAACTAGCTGCGTTTACGTGAAATGAACAGGGTCCTGTGGATTTTTGGCTACTTGGAGGCTGTTTGCTGCCATTCATAGATTTCAAGTTCCCAAACAATAATGGAATTTTTATGGATGACACTGCGCCATGTCACTGCAACACAGTTGTTAGCAGTTAGTTTGAAGAACATACCGGACAGTTCAGCGAATTGTTTGGCCACCAGGATGACCTTAAATGAATCCCATCGCACGTTTATTGGACATAATCGAGAGGTCAGTTCGTGGACAGAGCCCTACGTAGGTAACACATTCGCAGTTATGGATACAAAGGAATCAGGACTAGATACTTCTTTAGGGGATTTCCGGCGACTTGTTGAGTCCATTCCACGTCGAGATGCTGCACTATTTCGGACGAAATGAGGTCTGTTCTAAAATTGTACTCTCTATGAGCACGCTACGTTGCAAAGAGCCACTATTTCCCGTTTATTAAGCGAACCTGCGAAGAAACGTGCTTCCCTTCTGTCGAACTCAAGAGCTGTCTCCATCGGTCCGACCTGATAATTGATCAAACAATGATTTTGCAAACTTTCTATGTCGGTGGTCTAACAACCCTACCACAACAGAGGTCAAAATTTGATGATTGTGGTGTTGCTCACGCTGCTAAATACTGAATTTTCGGGCAACAACATAGTTGTTATGTGGCAGGTGTCATTAGATCACAGTTAATAAAGTCATTTTAAACTAGGCACTCATCTTTTCATGTTTCCAACGCTGGTCTCGTTGTAAAATCATGGCTCAATCGTCGAAATTCTAGGTGGTGATGATTCCAAGCTCGGATGCAAACAGGCCAAGGTTTTATCCTGCTACATCCAAAAGTTTTGTAGATGCGCTTCACAAACCATTCTTGAACATTTAACTTTTCAAAGTTAGCACAATGGTGGTGTAAAAAAATAATCAGCACTCCGAATTCAAGTTACACTTATTTTTTATTGCTTTTGTTGCAATGGCATGTAACACACAAAACATCACTTCACAATACAAAACATACTTGAACACATCTTCCTCACAGTCACTGTTAAAGTTCACATTTTAAAAGCTGACTACAATATGCGTCTTTCCAACATGACGTCCAAGACTTGACTTTTTCAAGGTCCGACTCTCTAACAACTAACTAACTAATCGCTTACGCACCCAAAAATCAGAGTTACAAGTACGCCAAAGATCATAGTGACAAAAGAAAGAATATACGTAAGAATAATATCATTGCAACATAAACATATCGATGCATCAAAGTATCTCTACATTAATGAAATCAAATCTGAATGTTGTCTCAGAAATATGTAAACTACTTTACAGAAACACAGTAGAATATTACTGGAATCGAGTGGTTCAGGTGAGGTACTGAAATGGTTGCGTAATTCAAGTACCATTACAATGGAATAATATTCTTGTTAATTATTTCAATAAATTTCAGTCATAGGTTTGGATTTCCTAAGAATAATTGTCAGTTATCATTCAATTCTAAGTCATTGTGTCGATTAGTCCCAGAAAATTAAAGACCGTGACATTATAGTGATGGTCTGCCAAACGCGTAATCAAACTGTAACCAATATTTTCACTCATTTACGATCAGTATGGTACATTCATTTAAGTCGAGGGCCAATCGTCAATCCACCAAAATGTTTCGATCCATTGAGGTGGTATAGGAAGGTGTTGTACCTAAAGGGTGGTGTACCTAAGAACACATCATGTCTTTTGTTTAATCCTTCAGTCTAGTTAGTGATTTTAGAATCACATGTAGTTAGTTAGAGACTGTGTTAAGCAGTTTCTGCCATTTCCTACAGTTTTCGTTTCTTGCTAGACATGAGGTTTTGTTCTGTGCATCATTTGTAAATACTTCGAGTCTACACATGTAACTGCTGTAATTGAGTACAGAATCTATTTGTTATACATTGTTAAGTCTTCTGTTACAGTACATTATAGCAAGTAAATTTCTATATATTTTTAAAACTGCTTGTATAACATGACGATAGTAAAGCCATGCTTTATGGGTCGTGCACCAGAAACAGACGAACGTTGGATATTTGAAAACAAAATTTCATTAATGCCTTAACCCTTTCATCTGTTTTGGAACTGGAAATTTACGTTGGTTTCGAAAATTTTCAATTTAGAAAGCATTTAACTTGCAACTTGTTTCTGATAAAGTTCCTGTTTGCACTGATTTCACTTATCGATTATACGTGTGTAGCTGAATAATCCTCTAACAGATACTCGACCAAATGCAGTAGTAACAGTGTCTCTCGATTGCAACGCTTTAAAAGTTCTATAAAGTACTTTTGTTTGCTTCTAAGCACATGTCTACGTCGTACCGTAGAGCATATTCTTACATTGGGAAAAGCCTTTATTATCCGCTATATTTCATTGAAATTTTCTTACATTGTAACTGGTCCACCCCATATTTGACCATTCAAACAGGATACGATTTATTTTTGTTGGCATATCGATCTGAACAGATACATGTGCGGCCCATTGTCCGGTGGCACAGCCTGGCGTAAGCGCACTACGTCTTCGTACCCAGTGAAGCGGAAGCGGCCATGCCCAAGTGTGGTGCTAAGAGGAGGGCACTGTCGATGCGCTTTGCTAGATACCATCTGATGAGAAATGCAGCATTCTAGCAGACAGGCTACTGTTAGCGGAACCGGTAGTAACTTGGTAAATCTCGGCCGCGTTCACAGGATTACATGATTTTTCAGAGGCGTCAAACCTCGAACCACAAGGAGCAGTGGCTTTCAAGTGCAAGGTGTCCGACCCGATACAGCCAGTGGCCTCTTTTAAATAACATTTCACTGCTCAGCCAGTTTGACCATTCATAGCAATCCAGCACAGAGTATTATTTTTGCCTGATGGTAGAGGAACATACAGGGTGTTGGTGCAATGTGCTGTGTCGGCGCCTAATTACAAGAGTCATAATGCCGCTGCAACTTAACTGGCTGGGTGTGTCGCCAGCCGCATACCTGTAGGGGCAGCAAGTAGATAATAACGTCAGCATCAGACTGTCCCATCCACACAGCGACATCATCCGCTGTCATCTAAAGATCCAAAACCAAACACAGCAATAAACCTAATCACGTTCAAAAAGGAAGAAACCTTGATTAAATTTGGAAGTGGTTTGGGGATGTACAAGGTGAAAATTCAATGCGCAGACCTGCCACCTCTGCTAGCAAAAACGGATCTAAGCATATTGGTATCGAATCGAAATGAGATACGAGGAAAATCAGTCCAAGCAGCCAGAGTTCATCAATCACAGTCGCAATCGAGTTGTGGTGTGTCACCATAAGCTTTCATTGCGTCAGAGATCTGACCAGCAAGTAAAAGGAATGTCCTCTGAGATAGCTCAGGAAAGTATGAACGTGAAGTCTTGTGTATATCTATTGATTCATGTCTGATGACTCGTTTCATACGACCCACCACGAAATTCTCTCTTGTGTCCACTTCTCCATCTCTCATTAACACTTGCACCCAAGGTTCTCTGTTATTTTTTCTGTATACATTCCAGTCTCACTTCCGCTACAGTTTTTCGCCTTTACCGCGCTCTGGTACCATAGAAGCTATCTCCTGTTATCTTAGCAGATATTCCATCGTTCAGAACCTTCTTTCAGACAGTGTTTTTCATAGATTAATCTCCTCGCAGATTCCACGTGGAATATCTTTACCTCATTCATATGTCTAATTTTCGACATCATTTTGCAGTATCGCATTTCAATCTCGTCGATTCTCTTTTTTTATGGTTTCCCTACAGTCTGTGGTTCACTTGCATAAAATACTACGCTGCAAGCTCAGAAACTGATTCCTCAGATTAAGACTGATGTTTTATATTAGTGGACGTTATTCCCCGAAAGAACTTCTTCCACTTTACAACTCCCTTACTATGTGCTATTTTCTGTATTCGTCAAGTGCTTTTTGCTTCCAAGGTCCCATAATTATATTATCAACTTCTGGGTCTCATCTTTGACGTTAAGTGTACAGGTAGTCTCATTTGCGAAGCTCTTTCTGTCTTTGGTTTACTGTAAACCCTAAGCATGAGCTCATTAGATTATTTATTCCACTCAATAAATTCCTCATCCTTTCTCATTGTCACTGACGATAGCGATGTCGTCAGTGATTCTTATCATTGACATCCGTTCACTGTAGTTTTAATTTTACCGAATTCTTTTATATTTGTCATTGCAAGTTCGATGTACATATTGAAGAGCAGCGGGAGAAATTCTATACCGGTCTGTTGACAAATCCTACGAAGTGTCTTTTTCTCTTTCTCAGGTAGTTCTACCATTACAAAATGCGACGTTAGAGCTGCAGTTCCAGTGTCTTTATCTTTTCTGAGGTAAAGTGATCGTCATGTAACAAATTCTCAGTATTTCCATTCATCTGAAAATTATCTTCTCAGCGTTTGCATGAGCTGTTAAGCTGATTTGCTCCTAGTTATCACACTTCTTATCTATTCTTGCTACTTTCGGTCTCCAGACTCCAGAAACTGCAAAAACAATTTCAATAATCATTTTGTAGCAACTTCACTGTATGGTTTTGAAAACTCCGAAGGAAATCATCTGTGCCTCCCGCCTTACATGATCGCAATTCTATATTCTCCTGCTTTTTCTGTTCTCTTGTTTACTAGAGCGTTCCAATCACTCATTACATAATTGCTATAACTCGCTGAAAGGTTAGGCCTCGGATGTCTCGTAGGTGCAGTGCAGGCAGCGTTCCTAAAATATCCGAAATGTCTAAACCAGCTGTCAAAATTACCAACCACGTGAACAACAGGTAACGGTGTTAAGCACCCCGTAGCATCAAATCTACATTTACATCTACATACATATTTCGTAAGCCACCTTGCAGTGTACGTGAAGGGTACCAAGCACCACTAGTAGTCGTCCCCTTGCTTGTATCACTCGCAAACGGAGCGAGTGACATACAACTCTCTGTTTTTTTCCATCTTGTCATCGCAGTCCTTGCGCTAAATATACGGTGGAAGCAGTACAGCAGTTATGCAATGAGCTGCAAATGCCTGTTCTCCAAATTTTCTCTATAGTCTTTTGTAAAATGTTCGCTGTCTTCCCCCCAAGGATTCCCATTCGACTTCGGAAAGCATCTCAATAACAGTCGCATGGTGATTAATTATATCGTTGAAAAATCTTGCCCCGGGCTTGTGAGTTGCTTCAATGTCTTCCTTGAACCCAATCTGGCTGAGATCCTAAACACTCGAGTGGTACTCAAGGGATGGATCGCACAAGCGTTCTGTTGTAACGGGGTACTGATTCGGGAAGGTATGGGCGAGTGGCTCTCTGCTGGGGTTTGGTGCAGGTGCAAAGGATGTAGGCAGACAACCTGTATTCAAAACTCTTTATTAACATAACTAATGGAACTGGAAGTTTCATATCATAATATTACACAATGTGTTAATAGCAAATTATAATCAAAATGAATTGAAGTCCATATTGTTATTTATTGTTCTCCATTCAAAGACCACGACCGGGATTCTAAAACGTGCATCATTAGGTGCCTTTTCGTTTGAAAGAGTTAGAATCTTTGTATAACAAGAACTCATAAATGATATTTTAAGAAATCCTTAAAAACGTTCACCACAAATGCTATTATTTATTGGTAGTGCTAAACACCGATGTGTTAAATGACATTTAAATTTTTTTTATTATAAATGCAATATTGTATGGTGCTGTTGGTCGCCCATTTTCATGTTCATTACTTACAAGTAATCACTTCACCCATAATGAGAACTATGATGCTCAAAGCTGCAGCTATTAATGAAAATGAGTGATCCCTGAACGGTTCTCATCAAACTAGAACGTCGTTAAACACCGTTGATAGGATTCCTAAATAAAATCCGTAAGCTAAGAAAATGTCGATGTTGTAATTCCTACAACGAAAGAATGCAGTCGGTCAAGAACCAGGAGTCATTTACTTTGTAATGAGAATAATTATTCAAAGAAACAGCAGTTGTACGGTTCAGCTGGTATAGAGTAAGAATGAAAATGCAACTCACCGGTAAGCTGGAGGGGTGCTCACTATCTTTCGCACAGCAACACTAACGGCTAGCTGGATAGTAACGCCTGTAAAATATTCAGTAATAACTAGCGTCGGCTGGATCAGAATGGCCCCCGGAGAATCTAATGGATCGCTGTAGCAGAAATAGACAATGCTTAGCGTGCTGGTAACTTCAATACTTCGGTTACTCGTCAACATAACAGCCTCAATCAATGTAATATATTATAAATCAGTAGTAAATAATTCTGTCTATGATTATATAGAACATATATGAAGTGTCTTCTGATACCTAGGCATTCTTTTTAATTGTCACCCACTATGTGTTATTTGAATTGACAAACAGGATCTTCATCAGTGTTCTGCCAAAAGTCAGGTTTTCACATGGTACTTCTCCAGGCTCTGCGGTCTTCTGCCATCCTTTTCAGGTCTGCATAATTTCCTCTTCCCTTTATGTCGTGTATCATCTTGTATCTCCTTCTTCCTCTCAGTCTTCTCCCACAAACCAATCCTTTCAAAGCATCTGATAGCAAGCACTCGCTTCTAAATGAATGTCCCAGTCAGTAGATTTTCCTTTCTCTTACAACCTTCAGCAGACATCCTCTCTCACCAACCCTTTCCAGCATTCTTTCATTACTCACTCTTTCCATCCAGATTATTCTCTCCATTCTAATCCACACCCATATCTCAAATGCTTTTAATCATTTTTCATCCTCTCGTCTCAGCACCCATGTTTCTGCTCCAAATAGTGCCACACTCCAGACAAAACACTTGCCAAGCCTTTTCTTTAGAACTTAATCTAATTTGCCACATCAGAGTCTCCTCTTTCTGTTGAATGCCTTCTTCGCTATGGCAGTTCGAGTATTCACCTCCTGGTGACATCTCAAGTCTTCAGTTATTGTGCTTCCAAGATATTTAAATGCACTTACTTGGCTAATGGTAGATTGTCCTATTTTAATATTGGACAGTCTGCGTCTTGTGCTGATGACCAAATCTTTGTTTTTGCTGTATTTGCATCCAATATTCCAGACAAGCTTCTTTCAGATCTTTCGGCATGTTATTCACTGTCCACTCACTTTCTGCCACTAATACCATTTCATCAGCACATCTTATACATTCTACTCTCTTTCCACCAGTACATATTCCTCTTTTCCCATCTAAGCCTTCCGCAATAATCTCTTCAAGGTATGTGTTAAACAACAGTGTGGAAATACAACAACCTTGTATAACAACTCGTCCAATACTGCTTCCTTCTGACATTTCATTTCCAATCCTTATCCTTATTTTCTGGAGTAAATGGCGATTGTGTATCAGTCGCCTCTCTTTCCAATTTACTCCTTTCCTCATCAAAATATCCGTCATCTTGTTCCACTGAACTCTGTCAAAAGCTTTTTTTTTTCTAAATCTTTAAAATCAGCAAAGATTTATCTACCTTTTTCCATATATCTTTCCCCTATAGTTCTTAACAGGCCAGTAGCATCTCTTGTTCCTTTTCCTCTTTAAAATCCGAACTGCTCCTCTGCAATTCCTCTGTCCACCTTACCATATAGCCTTCTATTGAACACTCTCGGAAAGACTTCAGCTGCATGAGAAATTAGACTGATGGTCCTATGCTCTTCACAGTTTTTGGTGTTTCTCTTTTCCTCTATTGGTATCATAACTGTAGCAAGGAAGTCCTCAGGCCATTCCCTTTTGTCATATATCTCGTTACAGAGGTAGACTCTTTCTTTTCTTGCCTTCTTTCCCAGACTCTTCAACAGATCTGCTGGAAAATCATCAATTCCACATGCGTTCCTATTCTTTATCTCCTCCAGCGACTTTTCTACTTCTGCTTCCAAGATGGTGAATCACTTTCCATCTTCCAGCACATATTGCTCCTCTTCAACCTTAATGTCGCTTTGTATTTCGTCCCCCTTATACAGAAATTCAATATATTGTAAGGAGGTTACTCTGTGTTGTAGCCCCTGATGATGATCACACGAATATTTCGTCAGGATTTGTAAGCGGTGGGGCCTTGAGGTACGGCAATACGCGAATACGAGAAGTAAGTTTGAACAGTTTTATTAACACAGACGGATTATAAATTACGCACGCTACGCACACCCGTCATCACTGTGTCTGACATCCTAAGACCGGTTGAGTACGGTCGTAACGAAAGGCTCCATAGTGAGATGAGAATAGAGAAATATTCGCCCCCGAGGCCGCGCTAGTTAGTACTGCCCGCTGTGGACGGCGGGCAGTCGCTTACTCCCCTGCGCAGTGCGGCTGGACGCGCGTCAGGTGACCAAGCAAATTTTCAGCATTCCAGGCAGGTCGGTTGGCGAGCGCGTGTTAACGCACCGTGTGGCTGCGCTCAATCTGTACACCCTTACAATACTCTTGCCATCTGTTCCAAACCTCCTGTTGTTTTTCTGCTGGAGTACCATCCGCCCTTTCTATTTCCATGTTATTCCTGTTTCCATTACGTTCAAAAAGTATCTCACTAGCCAATCTATACATCATTTCATACTTTCCCTCTTTCTCCATTTTCTCTATTTTGTCGCATTTCTGTTTTATCCATTTTTCCCTTGCTACTTCAGTTTCTCTTCTTAATTCATTATTCAGTTTCCTGTACCTCTTTTTGCCTTCTTCAGTTTCTACATTTTTCCACTCCCTCCGCTCACAATAAATTTTATTACATGACAATGCTCTTAACACTTTATGCAACTGTTGTACAATTATCTCCAAAATTCAGTTGTTAACGAAATGGCCTCAGAATCCTAGTTCGGTTCAATCTGTGCATGCCCCGCACTTCCTGCTAAACCCACGGGACCGTAACAGTCGTACACCCATTAACGGCACAAGGACGCACTAGACCCACTCACGTACAGCATGCCTGCTGCCACGATAGCAGTCACCACAGCAGATGTCCTAGATGACGATTCTGGGACACTTTTACTTGATACCCCAATATTTCCAGTAAACGAGCCAACCAAGGACACCTTGATCTTCTGGCGCGATTTTATCGCTACTTTACGTGCACTTTTGGATCAACGGTGTGTTTCTCTTCCAGTTATAAATTTGAATCTTGGTGCGCCGGTTTGATCTAGCTGATGAGGATCACTATCGAATTTTTTACACGAATTACTGTCGAACTAATCGTAATTGTTAGTCCAAACTCTAGTGATTGCTCCTCACCCTGCTTCGAGAGTAACGTTTTCGTTCTTACTCCTCGCCCCGAAGGCTTCGCCTTGATTTGACTGCTTATTTTAATTATATTCTTGAACGACCGCATTCTTTCATTATTGGAACTTCCAAACCCACATTTTCTAGGCTTATGGATTTTATTTAGGACTCACACCATCGGTGTTTGACATCCTTTAATATGAAGACAACCATTGAGGGATCACGCAGTTTCGTTTATATCTACACCGAGGCACTTCGTAATTGTTGTCAGGCACGAAGTGACTATTTGTAAGTAATGAATATGAAAACTGAAGATCAACAGCTTGGTGTAGTACTGAATTTGTAACAAAAGATTATAGAATTTTATGTAACACAACGGCGTTTAGCAATATCATAAGAGAATACTACATGTGGTGAAAGTATTTTAGGGTTTAGAAGCAAATTCTTTATGATTTCTTATTACAAAAAGATTATAATTCTTCTGTACAGAAATCCATCTGAAGGGTGCGCTTTTAAGGTGTGAAACCGTTCGTGAGTCTTTCAGTGGACTACCTAGACAGCTACTGGGGTCATACGGACTTTATTTCATTTTAATCCTAATTTGTTAACAACACCTTGCGTAGTAGTTTGGCTTGAAAGTTACAGTTCCGTTATTCATGAACTGTTTTAATTGTAGAGAAAATGATTCGGAAATTCGAAAAGACTGGTTCTTTTGGTGAAGAGATAGGAAACGAATTGATTTGGAAGCAGTGGCCAAAGCAGTGCAAGAGGAGACGAGTGGTGTTGTGCACGGAGAATTGCCCGAACATTGGACATACCCATGAGCACGATGCGTAAAATCCTACGAAACATCCTTCTTTGCTGTCCATTCAAAATTACCCATGTATACGAGTTGCTTCCTGTTGACCTGCCAGCAAGAGTGGCCTTTGCTTTAGAATTTCTAGCTCGTATGGAAATGGACAATGATTGGCCGTGGAAGATTTTGCGGACAGACGAAGCCCACTCCCATCTGACAGGATACATCAATACACAGAATTGTCGAATACAGGCAACGGAAAATCCACATATAAATCAAACTGTACCAGTTCATCCTCAAAAGGTCACCATATGGTGCTGGTTTATGGCATCATTTATCATAGCTCGATATTTTTTCGAAGAGACAGGTGCTTCCGGTCCTGTTACCAGTACCGTCACTGGTAAGGGCTCTGAGCGTCTTTTGCGCAACCACGTCGTTCCAGCTCTGGAACAGCGTGGATGTTTGGATGAGATCATTTTTATGCGAGATGGAGCATCTCTGCACATTGCAAATTCAGTTAAGCAGCTGCTCATGTGCTATTTCGGAAATGCTAGAATTATCAGCCGCCATTTCCCTACAGCCTGGCCGTCGCATCACCTGATCTTAATCCGTTTGACTTCTGGCTTGAGGCTGTCTGAAAAATGTGTTCAGCGTTCCGATTGCAAACTTAGCTGCATAGACGGCACGCACTGCGCAATACATTCTCAAGGTGATTCCGGAAACACTTCGATCAGTTGTGGAATATGGCGTTTCTCGGTTTCAGCCTATTGCAGGAAACGGGGGAGAGCATATTTAACATGTTTTGTGCCAGTCACACGGAAATTAATAATCCGATTTCATTTTGATTGATGCTTTTTATGCAGTTTTTGGCCTCAGGACAAATAAAAACCGATGTTATTAATGCTTTTTATGCGATTTTTGGCATACGGACTATTAAAAATCGATGTGAGTGATGCTTTTCATGCGGTTTTTGGCCACAGGAGAATTGAAAGCCGATTTTCCCATTCGATGTAATATGATCTTGCCGCGGTGGATGGGCTTACGTAACTAACGCTATCACACCTGTACACCCATGTACACTGAGTAGTACAGTTTATGTAACATCTAACGTACACCGTAGGCATTGTTGTTGATTCATTTGTAATTAGTAGATTACCACTATTAAATTATGATGCTTACAGGGCCATCTGCTGCTACATTTTGTAACTCTTTGTTTTTCTTCTGCCATACGTTTTCACCCTTCTCCGATAGTATTGCGTTGCAATTTGACGTCATTATGACCAGTGGCGTTATTTCCTACAGCTGTTTGAAAGTTTAACTTTCATTATTATCACTCTATATATCTGCAGTAGGCAGGCAGCAACCTGTGTGCACTGACCCCCTGGCCCCAGCACACCGGCGCGGACGCGGTGGCAGCGTGAGACAGGGCCACAGGGCAGCAACGAGGCAGTAAGAAGATAGGGCCACATAGGCGAGGCCAGAGAGAGCATGCTGCAGGCTGGAGAACGGCATCCGTCGGCGGCGAAGCTGACTGGAAACCACTTCACGCCCCGGGTCATCGAGGAGGTGGCAGAGTGCGGGCTGCCCGCGTTCAGGGGTAGTCCAACTGCGGTGTCGATCCATGTCACTTAGACGGCGATCTTGGCTGTGTCATCATTTCGGCGACTTGCACTGTTTGCTCTCCGTAGAACGGCAGAGCTGTACCGATGACGGCAGGTTGTACTTTGGATTTAAATACCACTGTCCAGGGCTGATTTTGCGGAAAAGCCACGTTTCTGTGTCACTCGGTACGATCTGGAAGAGAGGCTCATGATAAGCGTCCGGCTGTTGTCATATGACGGTCGATCATTCTCGCAGACACGGCCGACGACTTGCGAAGAGACGGCGACTTCTGCTGTGTAGGCAGAAGAACCTATGTGCGCTCAGGCTGTGGCTGCGGCTGTGGTCCGTGCCGCTACAGTTCTACGCTGCTACCTTTCTAGATGAGCAACGCTTTCCTAATACTCACTGAAAAACCGAGGTCGGTGAGTCACACTTCCTTTTACTGCTCTTATGTCCTCATTCCATTTCATATCGCTTTGCAGCGTTACGCCTTGAATTATATCAATGTTTATTTGTCGATCACACCCCAGCACTAATGCTGCATTCCAAATTACACCATGTTTTTCCTACTCATTGATCTACACTTTTCTACATTTACAGCAAGTTGCGTTTAATCACACCAAACTTTCACCGTATGTGTACACAAATATTGCAATTAAAATTTAAAAAAATCGGATAAGCTCGAGCAGGACTCGCGCACCAAGGGTTTCATACAAACTCATCCCGTAAATAAAGAATTTCGTAGATTTTTTCTGTTGTGAGCTTACTAGCTGTGGGGGGGGGGGCGAGGGGGGGGGGGGTGATTAGAGCGGCAGTTTTCCGCCACAGAGCACGTGCCTCGCGGTTGCTACGGGGCCGTAGCGAGCGGCCAGCGATTACGCGGCCTTGGAAAAATCCTGGCTGATGCTTGACAAGGGCCGTGTTTGCGCTCTTGGAGGAATTTTTATTCCAGAGAAAAATTGATAAAAACAAAACTAAGAGTGACATGGAGGTGCGAATTGGCACTCATGGACAGAAAAAACATGTAAAGCTAAATTATCTACACATGCCACAAAAATATGTAACAATTTAAAAGTTATTGTTGCCTTAAAAATTGTAAATCTATGGAAGTTCAAAAGCTAGTATCTCGGCAATGCTTTGGCCGACTAGTATGAACAAAGTGGTTACGGATAAACAGAGCTGCATCGAGCAATCATAGCCGATTTAGCAGAATATGTGCCTTTTTTAATGAGAGGTAGGAATATGGGAATCGACTGAGAGAAACTGTGTTTTTGGTAATAAATTAATATAAAGAGACGAAACTAGCGGCAACATTCTAAAGTTTAATTAGGTCAGTGAGTAATTATGTATGTGATCCTAAAGCTGTTCCGTTTTTACCGATGCATTTACGGAACCCTAATGAAGCCACTGTAGAATATTAAATATAAAATTAAGAACGACGAGTTGTGGAGAGAGATAAGCAACAATTGATCTTCAATAATAGATGTCAGTTGCAAGATATGTCGTTTGGTCTTCTACAGGGTATTTTAGCTGCGCTATTACCCGAAAGTGGTTGGTAGCAAAGGAACTCCTGTAACATTTTTCAGGTTTGTGAGTTTCACATCACTGAAGAAGGGTTTACCACTGATATGTCTCTGTGACATATATATATATATAGGCTGATGGTCTACATTATTTATTATTATATAGTGTGTTATTACACAGGCTTTTGCCGTACTTCACATGCCTTCGCGCTCAAGGTATCCACTGGAACAGGAAGGGCAAATAGCATCAATAGCCTCAAGGATTTGCTGAAGTCGGAAGCGAAGTCTTATATCTCTGACACCTGTCGATAACATCGATAGTTTGAGTTCTGCGTCTCCGCCAAGGGCGTATCATTTCTAACCGGCCGTGAAACAAGGTACAGAATTGATATGTAACAGAAAGTGGAACGAAGCTGTGGTTAGCCTTCTACGTTAATCCGACGTCGGCTTGGTAGTGGCTCCACACACTCCCCCCCCAAACACGCGTAAGCTCATAAGCAATCCCCAATGCACCATCACGCGGACTTCGCAGTGTTCACCGACGTGATTATGGCAGACATCGTTCGAAGTAACACTTACTGAAATTCTCACTGATATTGTTCCTTATGAATGGTGAGACGAGTGTTGTCGCAAGAAGCTCTTGAAGAATGAGAGAGTTGAGGTTTACTTACTATCGCGACAGAGCACTAATCTTAGGAGACTTCCAGGCCAGAGTCAGTGTAAGGTGCAATCGAATGGAAACGAGACAGATGGAAAACAATCAAACGAGACTGAGGAAAAAGAATGTAAACTATTTCGAATGAAACAAGAAGTTTACTGTTCCTAGTCACTGCTTCTTTACATCTAAAACGCGTTTCAAAGGTTCAAACCTCCATCATCAGGTGGATTTGAATGTTTTAGTACGGCATATGTGACTTTAAGGCTACCTTCGGCAGTCGTAACACAACACACACAACCCATATTAAGATATAACAGATCCACATGATGACGGAGGGTTAAATCTTCGAATCACGTTGTGGATATAAATGAACGCTGACTGCTAACAGTGTACTTGACTTTTCATTCCATGTTAGTAAAGGCCATGGTAAAGCTTAACCTAAAATGTTCGCACTTAATTATTTCAAAAGTAATCGTCATAAATCTGAATACACTTTTCCCAATGTGGGACCAGAGGATCGGTGCAATCATGAAAAAATATTTTCAATGGCCCACAGAAACGTGATGTGTACCCAGGTGTGCACTTCTTAGTCCGAAGGAAATCGACGGCCGGCACCGTCTCTCCTCATTGCACCAAAAATTTGGAAATCGCATGGGGTGAAAGCGGAACTGTGTGGAGCAGGTGTCAGGGCTTCTTAGCGAACTTCTGCAGCGCAGTCGGATTATCCTGGGCCTGTTTGTGGGTGTATCTCACTGCTACTAATAAAACGTATGCAGATCGTTGTTGGTTTTATGCAGAACATTACAGCAAATGACAGAATAATTATTTTTATTTTCAAAGGAAATCATTGTCGACTTTCACTTTGACAGGTTACTGTCTGTATTTGTCCATGCTTGTAATTTCAGTTTTTCGGACATTTTCAAGCTCAAAACGTTCGTGCTATAGCACACTTAAAAATCGAAAACGCTGAAGGGTAAATTCATTCGGCATCAAAATGACCAAATGCTGAACCTGAAATTGTTGAGAATGTACATTTACGTACAGTGACAAAGTGTTTGTGCTGAATTGTTGAGAATTAAAATAAAATAAGCTTAGCAATAAAACCACTGGGAGCTCCCTTGCCCTTCATATAAAAGGAAATGAACTATGTTGTGTAGTTATCCACACAAAACGAATAATTTGTATAAAAGAACCGAAAAAAGTATTAATGAATAATCACCACTTAAAACATACAACATAAATAAGGCAGCAAAGATCAGCTCTATTACAGGCACCAAGCTATGTTATTTATCCTAAATGTTACACGTTGCAGAAATAAAAGCTGTTTAATAAATCAGCTAAACTTAGCATAAATTTTAACATTTAATGCTCCCACTGTGCTGAACTCTTGCAGCAGGTAAAAAAACAATTACTTGCACATGTCTCACATCCAAGACAAAAGAAGCAAATGTCCTCGATCTATATGAAACAGATATGCGTGTTGCTTGTCAAGGCAAAAATTCATCTCCCAAATGTTCTCAATTGAACCCGTATGTCCCACTCACAGATCGCTGTGATGTGGCTGAAAAGTAGTTGTACTGAGAGAGATTGCGCATATGCTGAATTAGTTTCCGCAAGGTCAAGTGTTGTAGGGCTTCAGCAGTGTTACCGTTCTGGGGTGGTTTCTTCGGAAGGACTACAAAGTCGAGCAGGAACGCTAGCTCTGCTTTGAAGATAAAGGGGAGCGATGGCTTTTTACTTTGTGCATTTACGTACAGTGACAAAGTGTTTATGCTGAATAAAAAGCTTAAAAGTTTCCTCCAACGCTCACGAAATATTTACGAGAAAATAGACCCTATTAAAGATTAACTTGTAAATTAACGAGCATTTCCCCAAACAGCCCACTGAGACCTGTGGGTAATTAGCCATGGAAGCAGACGCGAAATTAGTTTAAACAAGTCTCTACTTAAAAATTCATTACTCTGCGCGGCAGTTGTGGGAGTCCGCAAAGTTAGTATTTGTAGCATCAGGCCTGCTTTGCCTTTACCTGTAGGCTATAATATCGTTCTGCAACTATTAAATTCCTGTATTTTTATTATTTACCATTTGAAGGCAGTATTAAATGTGCGGACGAAGAATTTAATTGTTTTTAGGTCTGGTAATTGTAGTAGCAGTTTGTATGTCACATAACACGCGGGTTTTAACTACGTACATATATATTTTGTGTACAACGTTCATTGAGAACATGTTAAAGTGATATTTCATTCATAATAATAATTACATAAAATATCTTGGAGATATCTGTGGACTCTGTAAAGTAGTGTGTGTTCATCAAAAATGGATATACGAATCCAGGCCTTCAGTCTGATATTTGATTATGAAACTACAGTTTGATGTATGATGTGTACAGTGTGTACCATGAGGAATAGTCAGTATTCAGGCATTTGACAGGAACGATCATTCGAAGCAAAAATCCTATAAACATGGGCGTTCTTTAAGAGGTAGGAGCACTTCTTGACCTTCGATTCTGTGAAACGAATGTCTTCTCCCGTAAGCTCATTGCTTTCCATATTTATGGAGGATGTAGTACGGACCAAAACAAGATAAAATTGTCTGTAGAAAATGACCTCTAGGGTGCAGAGCTTAAGAGCTATGAGCACTTGCTTATCTTCGCTATAGCTAAACATATCTCGTCTACTAGCAAGTGCTCGTAGCTCTTAAGACATGCGTTTTAGAGCAGATGTTTACCGGACATTTTTTTTCTTCTCCGTACCAACTCCTCCCAATATATGGAAAGCTGTTTGAGTTTCTCTTTCATTTGACATGTCATTTATAAGTGTAAGTTTAATATAATAAATATTATAAAGCGTTAAAACCCGGATATTCATTATAAACACCCTGTATACAGGGTGGTCCATTGATAATGCCCGGGCCAAATATTTCACGAAATAAGCATCAAACGAAAAAACTACAAAGAACGAAACTCGTCTAGCTTGAAGGGGGAAACCAGATGGCGCTCTGGTTGGCCCGCTATATGGCGCTGCAATAGGTCAAACGGATATTAACTGGTTTTTTTTTAAATAGGAACCCCCATTTTTTATTACATATTCGAGTAGTACGTAAAGACATATGAATGTTTTAGTTGGACCACTTTTTTAGGTGTGGCGCTGTAATAGCCATAACATAACGTTGTGTAGACACGCGTGACACCACCAGCAATCGACCAATGATGTAAACGCCCAGAAGATGACCCCTACGTCGGGTTGAAACCAGTTGGCGGTATAATATTAACAAATGCGATTAAGAATGTTTTCGAATAATTGATTAATCATACTAATCGCTGCTTCATACCCACAACCATGTTGTCAAAAAAAAAAAAAAAGGGGGGGGGGGCTACATTCCTGCCAAATGTTTCTGCAATATCGCGGAAGGAACATCTAGCTTCTAGTAGCCTAGTCACATGATCTAATTCAGACTCAGTCGGTTATTGATAATGGCGTCATTTTCGTCTTAAAGGCATTCCTGGCTGACATCAATTCACCACGTCCAATCTCAAAGGTGGCCACAGCTCACAACTGTAACAGAGTGCATCTCATTCTCATGGTGGCGCTACTAGCCCAACTGTTATGCGACTGCGCGAAATTTTAACAGATGTCGTCATCCGAATGTACAAAAGCGCCTACACACTTACGTTCATGTCGCACAATTCCTTCATGGTGTTGCGACTTTTTCCCATTTCAGTACATACAGTTTTCCAACATTGTCTGTGACAACCAGTTTGAAGAGAGCGCAGTGACGTGATTTGGATAATTTATCCATTATGTGTGGTTTTTCTGCATTGTTGTTTGCATGTAACTTCAGAGTACTGTTTTATTTAGATTATATGCACACACAAGCAGAACTGTGTATGTGTGTGTGTGTGTGTGTGTGTGTGTGTGTGTGTGTGTGTGTGCAGTCGACCACTGCTCTGAAGAAACCAATTTTGCGCAAGTCACCGTTTTTATTGTTAGATAATCCACCATGGAGACTATATTCTCTTAGAAATTCGGAACTACTGGCCTAGTAAATCTTCATATGACAAAATACGGAGTCATAGTAGCAAGAGGTAACATGATGGTAAGCTATCAGATTCGAAAATATCCTCACTGTAACTTCTTTCGACAACTAAAACTCGTATTCTTTCACTAGTGATTTTTCACATCTTATAATTGATGTATGTGCATCTGACTGAAATACATTATTAAGTACTAGTTTTGTGTAGGTGATCTGGTGTAATTTGCATCTCTTGTGGATTGGTAGCTTTTCCCGACAATCTTTCATGGGACGTGTTTACACGGCGGCCAGAAATCTGCTGAACTAGAGAGAGACGGAGAAAGGTAGATACACTCCTGGAAATTGAAATAAGAACACCGTGAATTCATTGTCCCAGGAAGGGGAAACTTTATTGACACATTCCTGGGGTCAGATACATCACATGATCACACTGACAGAACCACAGGCACATAGACACAGGCAACAGAGCATGCACAATGTCGGCACTAGTACAGTGTATATCCACCTTTCGCAGCAATGCAGGCTGCTATTCACCCATGGAGACGATCGTAGAGATGCTGGATGTAGTCCTGTGGAACGGCTTGCCATGCCATTTCCACCTGGCGCCTCAGTTGGACCAGCGTTCGTGCTGGACGTGCAGACCGCGTGAGACGACGCTTCATCCAGTCCCAAACATGCTCAATGGGGGACAGATCCGGAGATCTTGCTGGCCAGGGTAGTTGACTTACTCCTTCTAGAGCATGTTGGGTGGCAAGGGATACATGCGGACGTGCATTGTCCTGTTGGAACAGCAAGTTCCCTTGCCGGTCTAGGAATGGTAGAACGATGGGTTCGATGACGGTTTGGATGTACCGTGCACTATTCAGTGTCCCCTCGACGATCACCAGTGGTGTACGGCCAGTGTAGGAGATCGCTCCCCACACCATGATGCCGGGTGTTGGCCTTGTGTGCCTCGGTCGTATGCAGTCCTGATTGTGGCGCTCACCTGCACGGCGCCAAACACGCATACGACCATCATTGGCACCAAGGCAGAAGCGACTCTCATCGCTGAAGACGACACGTCTCCATTCGTCCCTCCATTCACGCCTGTCGCGACACCACTGGAGGCGGGCTGCACGATGTTGGGGCGTGAGCGGAAGACGGCCTAACGGTGTGCGGGACCGTAGCCCAGCTTCATGGAGACCGATGCGAATGGTCCTCGCCGATACCCCAGGAGCAACAGTGTCCCTAATTTGCTGGGAAGTGGCGGTGCGGTGCCCCTACGGCACTGCGTAGGATCCTACGGTCTTGGCGTGCATCCGTGCGTCGCTGCGGTCCGGTCCCAGGTCGACGGGCACGTGCACCTTCCGCCGACCACTGGCGACAACATCGATGTACTGTGGAGACCTCACGCCCCACGTGTTGAGCAATTCGGAGGTACGTCCACCCGGCCTCCCGCATGCCCACTATACGCCCTCGCTCAAAGTCCGTCAACTGCACATACGGTTCACGTCCACGCTGTCGCGGCATGCTACCAGTGTTAAAGACTGCGATGGAGCTCCGTATGCCACGGCAAACTGGCTGACACTGACGGCTGCGGTGCACAAATGCTGCGCAGCTAGCGCCATTCGACGGCCAACACCGCGGTTCCTGGTGTGCCCGCTGTGCCGTGCGTGTGATCATTGCTTGTACAGCCCTCTCGTAGTGTCAGGAGCAAGTATGGTGGGTCTGACACACCGGTGTCAATGTGTTCTTTTTTCCATTTCCAGGAGTGTAGATAGAGAGAGAGAGAGAGAGAGAGAGAGAGAGATGCAGAGTGAGCAAGAGAGAGAGAGAGGCAGAGTGAGGAGTGAGAGTGGGAGAGAGAGAGAGATGTATGTAAAGAGAAGAAGAGCTTCCCGACAAGACCATGCACTTCTCAGATCCGCATTATAGTTCTATGACACAACAGTTAAAAGAGGTGCCTCGCCCATTAAAATGGAACGCGAATAGCAGGACCTCTCCTTTCACCACATAACGTGGATTTTGCTCACAAATGCCCTATCAGTGTGACTTTCTCTTACCTTGAAGGGAGGACTGGGGTTGAATTTCGTACGGATAACCGCATACAAGAGTCGTCGGCGCATCAGAAAGGATTAGGGCCTATCGCAACAATCGTCTTTGAATAAAAAATATCCTCCACGCTCAAACAAAAACTACTCGTGGAATTTACTATTAATTTTATCTTCTTAAGAGGAGCATTTTCAATAGCGGGTGTTGCAATGCTAGCATTTCCTTGATATCTCTATAAATGGGGTTAACACTTTTCATTGAAAGTCGGATTAAAAGCACAACAATTTAGTATAAATCGAAATTACAATTGTAAAAACGAAGTATAATTATTGAGTATACATATTTTGGTACCTATGGATGTTAATATAAGACTGGGAGGGGGGGGGATAGGGGGATATGGCTTAAATTCAGCAGTCACCCACAATACTAGCGTTCGAAATGGACAAGAAAAGAATTTACTCTAACAGTTAATTGATGAAAGGTAAGAGACGGGATCCATTAGCTAATACGTAAATATATGGAAAAGGCAAACTATGAACTGCACGTGGAAGCACGTTATTAAAGCGGCCTCCCGTCCATAAACGATTAAAATTCATAAAATACATTCTGCAACACCATGATCTACGAATACAAATAACAAGATATGCGGGCCATGCTACTTCTGGTTCAATTTAGATATTGTGTGCAGAACAACTCGCCACATGTTCACACGTGGGCGACAAAGAAGGGACAACCTAACACACAAAAAGCCGTTATGAAATGTTCACTAATATTATTAGTATTGGGAAAGGAAACATTTTCGTTGAGCGCGAGGTAGTTACAGGGGTGTTTGAATTATACCGAATGTGGTGACTGAGAGTCCCACGTATATTTTGCATACTGCAACCGACCAGGCTCTGATGCCAAGTCCAAGAACTAAACTGCAACATGAGGAAGCTGGACCTCGCCACCGACTCCCCACGACTGATAACCGCCTATCTGCCGTTGATACAGCGGAGCCGCGCCTTGTGGGGGTGGGTATTGGCGCACTTTTCGCTGGCCAATCATCGGGCACGGATCTGTCGCCAACTAGCTGCCGTTAAAGCATACATTCCTTACTTGGCGGAATGACTCGTGGCTGGATAGAATTTAGTCAGGGAGTCGTCAGGGAGGCCTCTTTACAGAGCCAAGCTTCCAGGAGAAACTGAGTTATAGGTTGGTGCTACTAATTAGAATAATAAGAAGGACTGCTTTGGCTTCTCCAAGTCGTTAAAACTACCGGCCTATGCTTCCAAGCTAAAAGGTCAGCACAGGAAAAGGAAAGCCAACATAGCTAGCTGATGGACACAGCTGAATATGGAAATGAAAGTACCTTGCTCCAAACCTCTCTCCTGTTTCATTATGCTGTCATACTGAAAAAAATCAACAGAATAGCTGACATGCCATTTACGTATTAGTAATGATAATAATATGACTACAATGTCGTAAATCGTAAATAAGTGAAAGAAGTGGAAGACAGATGCACGTCTTTCACGGTCCCTAAAGGCACATGCTGTAGCCTCTCTGCAGGTACATCGCTCCGCGCTGCTAGCACATCACACCTCGCGGCTAGCCTGAGCTTTGATCCGCTGCAACCTTGCTGCCCGATGGGAATAATTAGTTCACATTTCTAGCAGACTGCTAGCAGAGTCAAACGTAGCACTGCTTGAGTGACCTTGGAGCAGCCAATAACTTCTCAAGTTCAGGTCGTGCGTCGATGGTCGCACAGACTATCTTGTCACCTGTCGAGTACCTTAGCGAGCATCTGTACGAGCAGCGATGGTGCAAGTTAAGATGACCGGTAAGACACAGTGGGTTTCATTCAAGCAACATAAACGCGCTGTAAGGTATTCGCCAGCTGTGAAGTAGCACACAGAAGACTACCAGCGAGGAAAGAAAACAAAATGCATAATATTGTGGCTAAAGTAATACTACCCTGTATGATTACGAAAGTTTTCAACGAACCGAATTGGCAACGACTGTTACCACTTAACAAAAACACAAAAATACTACTCACAACCTTGGAAAGAAATTTTGTTCCTACTATTCCTCGGCGTCTATTGTTATTCTATAACAAATAACAACGGCGCCATTCCACTGTTGGTAAACGAGTTAGTGACGTCGGATTCAGTTAGTGGTTATCGCTAGCAATGAGTAAATTAATAAAAACTGTCACTCCCTTAAAGCGAACACTGGTGGCTTTGCTGCGCTGTAGGTGTTGAGGAACTGTTACAAGGCGGCTATACGCCCCTCCACCACTGATGAAAGACGCGGGAGTAATGGAATCAGCACAGGAAGATGAGTGAATGTGCAGACTTGACAGAATGGTGGAAAGGAACTATCGTGATAAGGCTTACCCATGACCGCACAAGAAATGAAGTTGCTCTACCTGTTTGTGAATTAAAGATGATTGTCCACAGTGTCTACAAATTGTACCACTCGCAACCACGTAACACAGTGTAAAGTACAGGGGTCGTAAATAGATCCTAACCGACAGTGACAGAAGATGAGTTTCGCTCCTTGTCATTCGGTTCCCCATCCGTCAATATAATTGTTGCTGTCAATGAATAAAGATCTATTTCAGCCATTTTAGACATAATACTGCGATGGTAACTACGCGCAACAGACATTTGGAGTCGTGTGTCCTGCAAAACCCCAACGAACTGAATACCTTCAGTGGTCCAAACGACGGAGAAATAGGCCATCAGAAAAGTGGAGGGGTTTATTGTCGTTAAACCAGCAGTGAGTGGACCTTAAGTTTGTAATGTTGGGGAGTGTTTTTCATGCCATGATTTGGAAGCTTCTTTTACACGTTCTCGGTCTAAGTATTGATCTCCATGATTGTGTTCTCTTGGACACTCCAATCTCTGAAGATGGCTACAAGTGCGTTCGTAGGGCCACATGCATACGGTCATTGTTTGACGAATACTTAGTTACCTTGTCACACCTCGACTGTCACCCAAGATCACCTGTTCTGCATCCCATAGAAAAAGCCTTGGAGCATTTGGAACTGTGTGTCGAATGTAGCAGACAGTATCCTCACATAGCTGCATGAGATCTGACCGCGAATATATACCAGGTGTAGAAGTATGAAACCGGAATTTGGCTGCAATAATCACACGCCTGTTGTTTGAAACTGGATAATAATATCTTATTTAAAATTATCTCCACTAATATTTATAAATTTCTCCCACCTCTCCGGCAGGCTGTGAATGCCACACCAATGAAACCGTACTTCTTTTGAAGTGAACCAGCCACCAAATCATTTTCGTACATTTTCGTACGAAATGAAGCGTTGTTCAGCGAGTGTGTCCCAGTGATACAAATAGATGATAATCGGACGGAGCCAAGTCTGGAGAGTAAGCCGCATGCCCTAGTACAGGGTTATTACAAATGATTGAAGCGATTTCACAGCTCTACAATAACTGTATTATTTGAGATATTTTCACAATGCTTTGCACTCACATACAAAAACTCAAAAAGTTTTTTTAGGCATTCACAAATGGTCGATATGTGCCCCTTTAGTGATTCGGCAGACATCAAGCCGATAATCAAGTTCCTCCCACACTCAGCGCAGCATGTCCCCATCAATGAGTTCGAAAGCATCGTCGATGCGAGCTCGCAGTTCTGGCACGTTTCTTGGTAGAGGAGGTTTAAACACTGAATCTTTCACATAACCCCACAGAAAGAAATCGCATGGGGTTAAGTCGGGAGAGCGTGGAGGCCATGACATGAATTGCTGATCATGATCTCCACCACGACCGATCCATCGGTTTTCCAATCTCCTGTTAAGAAATGCCGAACATCATGATGGAAGTGCGGTGGAGCACCATCCTGTTGAAAAATGAAGTCGGCGCTGTCGATCTCCAGTTGTGGCATGAGGCAATTTTCCAGCATGTCCAGATACACATGTCCTGTAACGTTTTTTTCGCAGAAGAAAAAGGGGCCGTAAACTTTAAACCGAGAGATTGCACAAAACACGTTAACTTTTGGTGAATTGCGAATTTGCTGCACGAATGCGTGAGGATTCTCCACCGCCCAGATTCGCACGTTGTGTCTGTTCACTTCACCATTAAGAAAAAATGTTGCTTCATCACTGAAAACAAGTTTCGCACTGAACGCATCCTCTTCCATGAGCTGTTGCAACCGCGCCGAAAATTCAGAGCGTTTCACTTTGTCATCGGGTGTCAGGGCTTGAAGCAATTGTAAACGGTAAGGCTTCTGCTTTAGCCTTTTCCGTAAGATTTTCCAAACCACCGACTGTGGTACGTTTAGCTCCCTGCTTGCTTTATTCGTCGACTTCCGTGGGCTACGCGTGAAACTTGCCCGCTCACGTTCAACCGTTTCTTCGCTCACTGCAGGCCGACCCGTTGGTTTCCCCTTACAGAGGCATCCAGAAGCTTTAAACTGCGCATACCTTCGCCGAATGGAGTTAGAAGTTGGTGGATCTTTGTTGAACTTCGTCCTGAAGTGTCGTTGCACTGTTATGACTGACTGATGTGAGTGCATTTCAAGCACGACATACGCTTTCTCGGCTCCTGTCGCTCTGGTGGCAGAAACCTGAAGTGCGGCTTCAGCCGAACAAAACTTTATGAGTTTTCCTACGTATCTGCAGTGTGTCGTGACCATATGTCAATGAATGGAGCTACAGTGAATTTATGAAATAGCTTCAATCATTTGTAATAGCCCTGTATTTGTCAAGTGAACGCCTCGATCGTTACCCTGACCGATTTTGCTGTTTGTGATGGGGCGTTATCATGAAGCAATATGGATTTGTGTTGCCTTTTTACATATTTCGGTAATTTTTCAAGTAATGCTCGATTTAAATCGATCATTTGCCGTTGATAGCTATCTTTGTTAACGGTTTCACCATAGTTTAGCAGCTAGTAATCATATGACACACTTCTGATGCCACCTAACACAGAGCATTGACTTCTTTCCGAAGCGATTTAGTCTTGCAGTGGTTGTCGTTGATTTGCCTAGATTCATCCATGATTTACGACGCTTAGGATTCGCAGAATATATCCATTTGCATCATCTGTCACTATTCGATGGAGAAAAGAGTTTCTTTTGTATCCGGCTAGCAGCACTACACAAGTGTTCTTTCGATTTGCTTGCTGTCTTTCATTCAGTTCATTCGGAACCTATTTTCTCACTTTGTACAACTTTTTTCATAGCTTTCAACCGACGACAAACGGTTTCTGCGTCACATTCAACTGTTTCGCGAATTCCTGTTGAGTTTGAGTATCATCTTCATCCAGTAAGGCCTGTAATCAGTTGTTTTCGAACATTTGCCGTGGTTTCCCGCGCTCGTCTTTTCTCACGTCAAAATCACCACTTTTGAATTTTTCGAACCACTCGAAACGCTGTGTTTTCCCAAGAGCATGTTTGCCGAAAGCTTTGACGAGCGTTCGATGCAACTCCACAGCAGTTTTCTTCAAATAATAATAGAGAACCAATGTTGTCTGCAAATCGTAGTTCATACGCACAAAACTCAACATGATCACGGGTTTAAAACAGATACCAATGTATAGAACTTGGCTTACTGTGCGTTGACATTAGTCGTCAGCCGTTACAGAAAGCAAATGGAGCTGCAGACGTAGTCTCACAGGCCCTACACTGACGGTTAGCACTATCTATAGGGAGGTTCCGGTTTCATACCTCTACACCTGGTATACCATGTATGTATATGAAGAAACTGACTTGTATCGCGTGGTTACACTTAAAGTTCAGCTACTCACGGAGGTCTAGTATGAACTGTAATTATAGTACAGCAGTGAAACTTGGTCGATATGCTAATGTGTTAGTGTAGAACTGATTTACACAGATCTGGCGTTACACATTGTTTATGTGAAGGTATGACATCCATGCAGTCATGTAACAAGCCATAGTGTGAGTGAGCTACTGAGAAGACTGATTGTGCACCTTTAGTAAATCCATTTTATGTGAACGCCAGCAATTACAGTACTGCATTGAGAGAGTGTAACCGACTGGAAGGTCTGAGGAGAGGCCCGATGCCATTAAATGATTTAAAGAAGATGATAATGAAATTCAAAAACTCGGATGAGTTTGGTGTAGCTTCTGAAGGAAGAAGGCGTCGCGCAGAGTGGAAGCTATTGACGAGATTTCTGTCTCTGTAACTGACCATGTAGCACGTGCTCCTTCTAGTGCTACTTCTCGTACAGTGTCACGAGAATTGTCCACACATGGTCAGTTGCACGGGAGGTTTCGCAGTCTGTATTACACGTACAAGATCTAGGCGATGCAGCAATTGAAACTTCATTACCCGCAGCATTGTTCTAAATCTGATCTTCGGTTTCTGGCACGGATAGGAGTTGATGACAAACGGCCGGGCAATAAATATTCTATGGAATAAGGATATGTGATTTACACTACAGGGTGAAGTGAATACACAAACTGCCGATTTTTTGGTACTGTCAATCCGCGTTTGTGCACGATGAGGAATTGCACCCGCCATATGTGACCGTGTGATGTGAACTCATAAGCAACTTTATTCTCATACGTTCTTCTTCGAAGAGAACACACCCAGATGGTCTGTTACGTGTATTGTGACGCCTGCACTTTACCCAGAGTCTCTTGTACAGGATGGGCTTTCTGCTCTGCAAGAACGCATGCAAGATGCGGCAACACCTCATTTCGCTCGCCCAGTGAAATATCTGTTTAATGCAACCTTACACGAACGTGTTATCTTCAGAGGTTTTCCGGATGCATGACCTGCAAGATCGCCTGATAATAGTCCACGTGACTTATGTCTCTGAGAACTTCTAAAAGGAAGTGTTTAATAGGGACATGTTCGGTCACTACCAGATGTAAGCCCCAGTTTACAGGAAAACATTGCTCAGATTCTGCTGGAAATGCAGTGAACAACTGTTAACCACGTCGTTTAACGCATGCTGTACATCGTCGACGTTTCCGTTCTTCATACTGTATAAGTTGTGTAAGCGGCGATTAATAGTAAAATTCACATTATGGCTTTCCCACTTGTTAGACCTTTTCTGAGTAAGGCCCGTTTCTACCCCATCACATATGGAATTATTACTATACGGTTTCCTTACGTGCGTAGCGCCAGATTTGCACCTGGTGGCCAAAATTGGAATTAACATTTTTGTATCGTAAATCTTATCCAATGTAGCGCATTAGAATATCTGCCAAGTTCCTCTGCTATACGATAATTCTAGCCAACACTGTACCTCTGTGAGCAGCTGGATTTCATTGATAAACATCCAATATGTGGATTATTTTGCGGTGATCATCGCTGTGGCATCGTCGTGGAACATTTCCAGATTTCCTGGTCTTGGAGTCACTTTGCTTAATAAAATCAGTAGAAAGCGGTCTTTACAACAGAATACTGAGCACCGAATTGTAGAGACCTAAAGGAAATCTATGATCATCATTATGCGCTGGAGCAGCATTACAAATTTTCCGATGATACGTTGACTGACGTGAATTTGTTGAAGGCACATTTAAGATCAAAGAAGATAGGTTCTGGCAAGACACTGCAGTAGGAAAGAATGCGTAGGGTGCGACCCATACAAGAGGAGAGTGGTGCTTTCGTTATCTAGGTACTTTGCGCTGGGGAGCTGTCATGTCTGGCCACAGACTATTCAGTTTTCCATAATTATTGGGGCGCATGAAAAGGGCTCTTACGCTGTGGCGGTGGAAGGGAGGGGGGTGGGTTTGAAGCCGTCAGTATCAGAGGAGGGTGCTATCGATCTGGTTCGAATCGCAGCCGCCTATAGAATACACGCGCGTCCTTGATAAATTCTTGACGAGCCGCAGCGGTGGCCGCAATAAAGCCGAACGAAAGCGGGGCCCCCTTCCTATTAGGGAACAACCGGGGATAAGAAAAGGGACCGCGCGCTAGCGGTCGCCCGCCTCCTCGAATTAATTAGCTGTGTCCGGTTAATTTGAGCTCTATTGTTCTCGAGTCACCAGTGGAGTTAATCCTATTATCGCGCAAAATCGCGCGCTTTCTGCTAATCATTAATTGAGTGGCAGTCGCTATTAATTGGACGCGTCATTAGTTGGGGTGAGTCATCGATACTTTCGGGGTGGCTACGTGTAGGCCGCCTCAGATGTCTTTAGTTTTTTTATCGTCTTCTTCGTGTGATGTGTTGTGTTGTTTTACACAAATGTCTTCAGTTATCCCTGTAACGCGAGAGTTTAGAAGATCCAGCAGACAAATATACTACCTTATAGTATATGTCAAGAATAGACTAAACGAAGGTATTGACAGGTCATAACTTTCGTTTCCGGCTTTGGCGTCTAGAGAATCGCAGATCACTCACGTCGCCCGATTACGATTCCGGGTAATTAACTAAACAGCAGGCAGGCTATGGCTGGCAGGAAATAGTCTTCTTCGAGATAGTTTCTAAATACATCGATGGAACAGTCATTGCCCGAACAGACTGATTTCCTTGTTACCAACAGTCTAGTGGTCCAGCTGTAACTGTGATTGTTTGAAAAACAATCTAAATCATTCGTGTTGTTGCAAGAAGTTCTTTAAGTGGGGCAGGAGGTCAAACGGGCTGACCTGCAGCGGGAGAGTCACTACAGGACATTTTAATTCCCACTGTCTATACTTTTCAAGTAAATTCATAAAAATTTGTCAACCTGACCAGGAAGGATTCAGGATTCACACTCATAGCAACGGAAGTTGAAAAACATAAGAATTAATATTTTTCATTTAGTATTGACTGCATTTGTTGATGTAGCAACTCTTTTCTTCATTAGTAAGAGAGATTCTTCAATGCGTTTTGCACTGTAGAACTTTCCAAATCTATTAAAAACTGCGGTAAAAGTTGAGATAATTAACTATAAAATTTGAGTTTCTCCTAAACATGAAGTTCAAAATGTAACAGCTCATTCCTTTTTTCATAAATTAAATAAATACTAGAGTCTCATATACCTGTAAGAACGGTTTGTATGCTGTGCAAAATTCACGGAAGACTCTCTCTCACTAATGAAGAAAAGTGTAACTATAGCAACAAATGAAGCCAAAAGTAAGTGTGAAAAAATGATGAAATTTCACATCTAAAAAAAAAATACTACTATGAATACCAATCCTGAATCCTACCTGGTCATACTGACAAAGTTTTATGAATTTGTTTGTAAAAGTGTGGACAGTGGAAATTAAAATATTCTGTGGTGCCTCTCCCACTCCGTCGGATACTGCATGACTTGTCGGGTGTTCGAGGAGTGCCGTGGTGATTGTCTTCATCACGTGGCGAAACCAAGGTGAAATCACGTACAGACGTCGTGCGGTTGGGTGGCTACCCCTCATTATAGATGTCGGATGTCGTAGGCTGGGTATACTGGTAAAGTACGGAGGATGGCGAACTGTGGCCGTACTAACATCAGACTTCATTGCAGCTCCCGGTACAATTGTGTTTGAACACACAGTCCACCGAACACTCCTGACGATGGTTCTCCGCAGCCGACGACCCAAGCGCGTGCCCTTGTTAATATGACGACATCGGCAACTACGACCGAAATGGGCACATGATCATCGGCACTGGATCTTGGCGTAGTGTCAGAGCGTTGCGTGGTCTGATGAATCTCGATACCTTCTTCTTCATACCGATTGGAAGGCAAGAATCCGCAGCCTTCCAGGAAAACATCTCCTTGACACCTAACCTGAGGCACAAAGACAAGCTGGTGGCGGCTCCATTTTGCTCTGGGGAACATTCACATGGGCATCAAATGGTTCAGTGAAGCTCACGCAAGGCACCATGACGGCCATGGAATATCGTACATTGGTTGCAGGCATATACATGCTTTCATGACGAACGCGTTTCCTAATGTCATTGGCATTTTTCAACAAGACAATGCGTCATGTCACAGGGTAAGTGAGGAAGTACTTCGAGGCACGCTGTGGCGAGTTCAAATTGATGTGCTGGCCCCCAACTCGCCAAATCTGAATATTATCGAACGCATCTGGGATGTGACTGAAGGTGGCTTTAGAGCCCATCGCACCACTTCCCGGAATTTACGGGAATTATATGGCTTGTAAGTCTAGATGTGGTGACAACTCCCTCGAGCGCCCTACTAAGGCCTCGCTGCATCCATGCCACGACGCGTCACCGCTATTACCAATGCCAAAGGTGGACATACAGGCTATCAGGTAGGTGGTCCTAATGTTCTGATTGATAAGTGTAGACACAAATCGCAATTAAGTGATGATTAATAAGAGGATGAAGCTTAAGAGATTAGTCAGGAAGAATGAGAGCGCAAAGACGTAGGATACGGAAATACTCAGGAATGAAGAGGTACGCCTGAAGTTCTCTGAGGCTATGGAGACTGTGATAGTAAATAACTCAGTAGGCAGTTCAGTTGAAGAACAACGGGCAACTCCAAAAGGCAAGTAAAACGTAGGTACAAGGAAGATACTGAGAATAAACCATGAAACCGTACGTACGAAAATGTACTTCACTTCACGACGAAAGCCCGCATCTCGTGGTCGTGCGGTAGCGTTCTCGCTTCCCACGCCCGGGTTCCCGGGTTCGATTCCCGGCGGGGTCAGGGATCTTCTCTGCCTCGTGATGGCTGGGTGTTGTGTGCTGTCCTTAGGTTAGTTAGGTTTAAGTAGTTCTAAGTTCTAGGGGACTGATGACCATAGATGTTAAGTCCCATAGTGCTCAGAGCCATTTGACCCATTTTTTTTTTTCAAAACAAAAGAAGAAAGTAAATACTCGTTCTGGGAAATTCAGGAATACGGGTATACAAATAACTTTGAAATTAAATAAATAGGACGTACAGGAAAAGACAAAGCGAAAAGACTGCATGAAAAACGGGAAGAAATCGGGAAAGAAATTCGTCTACTCGTGTCATGCTCGATGGGGAGATCTTTAGTGACTACTTAGGAGAAGAAGAACTTCATAGCCGAGGTCGCTGGAAGAAACTGTATTGTAGATAGTCTGTTTCAGTAAAACTAAGTTACCATCTTCAGATCTTCTTATTCTGTGTACATCGGAATTTAGTGAAAAAATTTTAGGTGTAGCTGGAGCAAGATGTTATGAAGATGTGAAGTAGGTAACTTTCTTTTACCGAAACTAGTTATCTACAGTAAAGCTTTTTATATCGACCTTTGGTAAGACGTTCTTCTTCTCCTATGAAAAAGAAATGGTTGTCGGTAGAACTGATTCAACATAATTAAAAAATCCGGACACCTTCGTTGACATTAAAAGAAAGAACGGTAACGTTAAGAGTGCTTTGGGAATTCCACTGTCAAATGCTGAGGGAAGAACTGACAGTGGAAAGAGTACACTGAAGGCATTATGAGGAGGACGACTTCTCTGATGAAGTGATAGAAAAAGAAACAGAAGTCACCAGCTAAGAGCATTAGAATCAGAATTTATAAGAGCATCGAAATGCGAAAGATAAAGTAAGCAGAAAAGACAGATAACATCCCATCGAAATTTCTAAAATAATTGCTAGAAGTGGGAACATAACTGCTATTCGCGTCGAAGTGTAAAATGTGTGAGACTGACGACATACTATCAGACTTTGGTAAAAACATCATCCACACGGTTCCGAAGATTGCAAGAGCCTACAAGTGCGAGAATTACCACACAGTCGGATCATGCATCTATGTTGCTGTCAGGAATAATAAACAAAAGAATTGAAAAGAAAACTTTAGGAAAAGTAAAGGCAGCAGAGAGCAAGTCTGACATTGAGGTTGATACAGGAGACACTAGTGAACAAATATCAAGACACCCTCATAGGATTTGTCGACCTGGAAAAAGTGTTCGACAAAGTCAAATTGTGGAAGATGTTGAAATTCAGAGAAAATGAGGTTAAGCTATAGAGATAGACGGGTAATACACAATACGTACAAGAGCCAAGAGGAAACAACAATAGTGAAAGACCAAGAACGAAAAGGTCGGATCAAAAAGGGTGTAAGACAGGAATGTAGTCTTTAGCCAATACATATCGAAAAAGCCATGATGGAAATAAAGGAAAAGTTCAAGAGAGGTATTAAAATTCAAGGTTAAAGGATACCAATGATAAGATTTGCTCATAACATCACCATCCTCAGTGAATGAAGAATTACAGGATGTGTTGAATATAACGAATAGTCTATTCAGTACAAAATATGGATTGAGAGTAAATCGAAGAAAGAAGAAAGTAATTAGAAGTAGCAGTAATGAGAACAATGAGAAACGTAACATCAGAATTGTTGATCACGAAGTAGATGAATTTAAGGATTTCTGTTCCCTAGGCAGTAAAGTGTCCCATGACGTACGGGGGGAGCAGGATGTGAAAAGGAGACTAGCACTGGTAAAATTGCACTTCTGGCCACGTCTGAAACATGTGCCTTAATTTGAGGAAGAAATATCTGACAAAGTATGTTTGGAGCACAGCAGATGTACATCTTAAAGAGTTTGTCCAAGTCTTCTTTGCCTGCTTTTGGCTGGCGTAAAAACCGGAACAATAATGCAGTAGTATACAGTCAAATGATGGTATATTCTTTCAAAAAAGACTGTGGCGCAGCGCTAAAGAAAACTTTTCACAGATACTGGAATACATACATAAATAATGGACAACGTACGTTGCAAGTGCTATGCCTAGCCTAAGAGAGTTGTCAGTACTTTCACCGGTTTCTCATAATGTCCCAGTATGACAGCTGAGCATGACATTCGGTGTACAAGAATTACCAAATCAGTCCTCATTTCATATTCAGTAGCTCTCAAAATCATAATTCCAGACGTTGGATACGTATGAGTCTCGAGAATCATTACTTTTTGTGACCAATCACGATGCCGTCCACGGAAGCATTAATGTCTGTCTGACTCCTAGAATATTTGTTATATTGATCAAATTCCGTGGCACCATGCGAGACAATGTGACTTGGTCATGGAACGAGTTCTCATGTTCTTCTTACAAAATTCGTAACCTAACATCAAACCTTTTCGTGACAGGAATATGCATTTCATCTCATCCAAGAGAACAAAAAAAGCATGTACTAAGACGAATTACACCTGAAGATGAACCCACAGTATCCGAAATGCATCGTGTACTGATTAAACACGAAAAATTGTGACTGAAGGCATTTTTAATTCATACCTCGAGGGTATTGAGTAGAGTCACGTTTGAAGCTGCAAAACGTGGATAAAAAGAAGCTTCTATTTTTGTTTCAATGCTTCGTGTGTATTTTTGCACACAAACATCTTCAAGTTTGGGAATCGTTTGAGGCTTGAAAAAACTGATACCTGTATAAGCATTAACTCTGAAGAAAATGATCACATCATCAAATCGGACTCAAAAACCAGGAAAAGGCAAGCTTCCCTACTGCGAAATTAGATTTACTCGGAAGTGGTGAAACTGGCAAAGCAGCCGTGAGCAGGACGTAGGGTAAAAGAAATACTTTTGTGTTCATAAAATAATTTTGCGTGAGAAATTTGTAATAAAAAGTTTGCGTTTATACACATTTTGTTTCCTTTTGTATTTTTTACATTGAACCAGTATTTGCAGTATTCTTTCAGACACTTGTAAACAGTGGCGGATATCGTACACGCTCTCCGTTCGTTTTCGGAAGAGTCTGCGTGTTTGTGCAGTTGATCTGCCACGAGCAGGCAGAAGCTGTCCAGATCATACGTGCCGCTTAGGAGGTGCTTTTATTCGTTTTCGAACAAAAGGTACAAGTTGTCGAGTTCGAGCGAGACGACAGATATAAGCCTATAATTATGCATTTCTGCCCGACGACCTTCCCTGAAAACGAGAAGGACTTGGATTTTTCTGCAATCGTTAAGTACCTCTCATTGCCCCAGAGACCTATGATAAACTTCCGCTAGGAGGGATGCAGGGTGAGACGGTTTTGTTCGTCTTCTATTCCATGGCAGCTTATCTCAATATTTGACGTTTCAGCATAGGCATGATGTTGAAAACAGGAACTTTATTGCACTGCTGTCCGAACGTCTCCAAATACTTCTTCGCTACTCGTCAGGGCTCAGTTCGAAGTGGGACTCACTACTAAAGACAATAAGATTCCAGGCCGAGGCCCTGTCTGGAGACCACCCGGACATGGGCTGTGATATCAACCTCACTGTAGCCCGCCATATGGCCCGAAAACCAGGAGTAATGGACTGAAGTCACATTTCTTTTCATAGCATCCCTGTAGTTATCATCCGCGTTACCCTTGCAGCGTAGCGGTACGTCGACGGTATTCTACGCCCCGTTTTGTTGCCCTTCAAGGCAAGCTAACCGAGGCTCACATTTCAATAAGACAATGTCACCCGCAAACGGCGAGAGTTTCCACTGGCTATCTTGATGCATGTAAAACCGTACCTTGTCAATCAAGTTCGCCGGATCTCCTCCGATTTGAGAACGTTTGAAGCATTATGGGCAAGCTCCTTCAACGAAATCAAGATCTGGGTGATCTAACCCGACAACTGGAGAGTATTTTGCACGATATCGATTATGAGGCCACCCAACAACTCTCCCAAACAACGCCAAGCCAAATAACTGCTTGCGTAAGGGACAGCGGCAGACCAACACATTTTTGACTTGCTCAACTTGTGAAGAATTTTCTCTTGAATAAATCATCCAAATTTTGTGTAACTGTAATCATTTGGTCTGTACATGTAGAACACATTAACAGATTTCCGTCTCATGCTGGGTGGTTTTTTTTTCCTGAGAGGTACTAACTTTGGATATAACTACACGACCATTTGTATATGTTTGTTACTTTTAAGTGGTGTATTCTGTGAAAGAGAATTTTGCATTTGAAATAGAATACATCACCTGCTATTACAGAAACTGGGAACGAATTAACAACTGCACTGTGTATATAAATATGATTGTTTGATAACATTTTCGTATTTTGGGCCACAATCATGTAATAATATTTGAATGATATTTCCGCCAGTCGACTGTGCAAAATTCTTCGTTTTATATTACTCTCATGATTTCGATATTAGGCCACTATCAGGTACAACAATGTTGGGTATAATTAAAATTGTTAAATGATGTCATTGTCAAGATCTATTAAACTGCGTGTCCCAGCGTGTAGATAACTACAACTCACTGAAACGTATGTGTAATGTCTCTTTCTGCTATACGTTATATGAGGAATCTATTAAGTTCGTGAAATTAAGTTTCGTAAAGCTATCTTTCATAAAACCTCGTAAAAAACAAATACAAATAAGCAATATTATATTTACAGGTTGCTAAATTAAACTTTAAATTCTGATTGAAAACGAGCGCCAGGCTCCGTACAAACAATATCAGATGCGTTAGCGTAATAAAAGTTATGCAAAGAGAACCAGACCTATAGTAAACTGTATCACTGAAAATAGTCACTTTATGATAAAATAAATCTTGTGGTTTGATGCTCCGGCTTCGTCGTATTTCCTGTGGAAATTAGAAGTTTACATGCGTCGCGTAATGGCGGCCAACTTTCTCAGTCAAAGATGATCGCAGATATCTCCGCCTCCTTGATCTCCGTAGCAGCTGCAAACAACTATAACAAATATGGCGTGGGTTCCTTAAACGAATACTCTGCACTCCAGATTAGCTTATTATTTTATTATATTTTCGTAACTCTTTTACACGTCAATTATGTTCTAGTAATTCAACGAGAGCAAGACAAAAGCTATCACAATAAATCGTAACTTCCGCACTTAAATAGCTAAGACACAAGAAAACATCAGAAGACGACTATCTTCAAAGATTATAGTGTTCAGTCCTTTAGTTTACACAAATGATCTAATATCACGGACAATAACGTCTTTTTTATATTATCTGTATCACAATTAGGCATTAAAGTTCACACAACATTACGCGTGTATAGTTCTTTTGCCGTTATTTATATTGTTCATGTCATATATATGGAAAGGGACACTATATATGGCAGATAGGCAGTAAACATGTTTTCCAGTCATAAAACAATTGAGCCACAGAATGAACATCAGTATATTAGTTACATGCGCTGTGAACATGGTCTGAAGATGTACAGTCGAAGTTACTTAACAGCATCGTTTGTAAGTCTATTATTTGCAATCTACGAGGTTCACTCTTGACCAACAGTCAACCAATAACTTCCACAGTAAACTTTCAGACCATGTTCAGTGCACATGTAGCTCCTGTGTTGATGTTCGTTCTGTGGCTCAACTGTTTTTTGGCAGAAACACATGTTTGTTAATTGTCTGCCATACATTTCTGTGATTTTGTACGTATCTTTTCATTGTGACATCCACTTCAGTAGATTGTGACCATGACTTTACTTTTTGTTGTTGTGGTCTTCAGTCGGGAGACTGGTTTGATGCAGCTGTCCATTCTACTCTATCCTGAGCAAGCTTCTTCATCTCCCAGTACCTACTGCAACCTACATCCATCTGAATCTGTTTAGTGTATTCATCTCTTGGTCTTCCTCTAAGATTTTTACCCTCCACGCTGCCTTCCAATACTAAATTGGTAATCCCTTGATGCCTCAGAACATGTCCTACCAACCGATCCCTTCTTCTGGTCAAGTTGTGCCACAAATTTCTCTTCTCCCCAAATCTATTCAATACCTCCTCATCAGTTATGTGATCTACCCATCTAATCTTCAGCATCCTTCTGTAGCACCACATTTCGAAAGCTTCTATTCTCTTTTTGTCCAAACTATTTATAGTCCACGTTTCACTTCCACACATGGCTACACTCCATACAAATACTTTCAGGAATGACTTCCTGACACTTAAATCTATACTCGATGTTAACAAATTTCTCTTCTTCAGAAACGCTTTCCTTGCCATTGCCAGTCTACATTTTATGTCTCTTCTACTCCGAACATCCTCAGTTATTTTCTCCCCAAATATCAAAACTCATTTACTACTTTAAGCGTCTCATTTCGTAATCTTCCCGGTGACCAAAAAGTCAGTATAAATTTGAAAACTGAATAAATCACGGAATAATGTAGATAGAGAGGTACAAATTGACACACATGCTTGGAATGACATGGGTTTTATTAGAACCAAAAAAATACAGAAGTTCGAAAAATGTCCGACAGATGGCACTTCATCTGATCAGAATAGCAATAATTAGCATAACAAAGTAAGACAATGCAAAGATGATGTTCTTTACAGGAAATGCACAGTGTGTGCACCATCATTCCTCAACAATAGCTGTAGTCGAGGAATAATGTTGTGAACAGCGCTGTAAAGCATGTCCGGAGTTATGGTGAGGCATTGGCGTCAGATATTTTCTTTCATCATCCCTAGAGATGTCGGTCGATCACTTGCGACTTCAGGTCGCACGGATTGAGGTCTGGAGAACTGGCAGGCCAAGCATGGCGAAAGTAGCGGCTGAGTACACGATCATCACCAAACGACGCGCGCAAGAGATCTTTCACGCGTCTAGCAATATGGGGTAGAGCGCCTGGTTCTAATAAAACCCCATGCCATTCCATGCATGTGTGTCAATTTGTACCTCTCTATCTACATTATTCCGTTTTTATTAAGTTTTCAAATGTATACAGAGTTTTTGATCACCCTGCATTACCCTCAGCTTCACCCGATTTAATTCGACTACATTCTATTATCCTCCATGACACTTAACGAAGTCTCGTTACACCCAGTATTGTTTTACTTGATGAAGGTTTAAGACCAAAATCATGATAGTAATATGAAATGAAGAAGTTTTTACAGGCAGATGGCGGGAAGATAATTCAGAAATAGAAATGTTTGTTGTAAGGCATTCACTGGAGCAGCGTTGTCATGTAGTTTAAATTGAGGTAAGTAGTCTCAACATCGACAGCCATTTTCAGAGCAGGGCTTGGCGCGACCTCTATCCGCTCGGCCTAGAGTGACAGAATGCATGTGCCATGTTTCTTTTCCATCGATATGGTACAAGGTTATCAGCTTATCACAACAGGGTGGGTGGGCGGCGGCGCTCGCCGTATTATCGGCCCGCGCACCGGTTTACCTATGCAGATTGGGCAAAGCTGGCTGACGTCGCAGGGGAGGGCGGAGGTGCCCCGCAGCGTGGAGAGGGTGGCGGGGACGGTCGGAGGGGTAGAGCGGATTGAGAAGCGAACAGGCGCAGCGGGGTGTAGGCGGAGGAGTGTGGGGGAGGAGGCGGCGTAATTCCAGGCGGCGGGCCGCAGCAACGAGGTGGCCCACCTCAACCTCCGCCTCCGACTCCGCCTCTGAGGCCGGGATGAGCTCGCGCAGGCGCGACGGGCGGTAAATCGGCGAATTGGATTAATCATTTGCAACTGTTGGCTGTGATGAACGCGATTTTGTAGCCGCGTGGGGATTAAGGGCCCCGCGTGGATGCCGCACCGGTTTGTTGCGCGGCTTACGGCACACGTGTCGGAGTGGAGGGAGGAACAGAAGTGGCTTGCCAGTAACGAGCTCGGCGTCAGAGCGCGGCTTCTGTCCGCGGCTGCTAGTGCGGATCCAGGTTGGTTGGTCGCCATCGACGATAGAGCTACTGTGCGCCTCGAACACGTTGCCGAAGCGAAAGCGTTGTACCCGTGTGATCAGCTGCTGAATCCAGTTTGTGTTGCGTCACCATCATCAGCTTCAGGGATTACATCCTTAGGCCTGTTACGGATCCTTATTGGTCATGCTATCTATTCCAAAGGCGGCTCTGACTCCATCCACGTCCATTGTTGCGGTCATTAGTCCAAGACTGGTTTCACGCAATCTACGGCCTGTGAAAGCCACTTTAAATCGGTGTAATAAGTGAGAATCCTAGGCACAACTCACTCTACTTACTGTAATCAAGTCTTGGTCTTCTACAATTCTTTCCCTCAGTCTTCTGTTCTCATGTATACCAATTACCAAACGCTCTCCCTTAGTAGCTCAGAGTAAAATCTTCTCGACTACGGAACAAAATGTCACTGTTCTGATAATACACTGCTGGCCTTTAAAATTGCTACACCAAGAAGAAATGCAGGTGGTAAACGGGTATTCATTGGACAAATATATTACACTAGAACTGACATGAGATTACATTTTCATGCAATGTGTATGCATAGATCCTGAGAAATCAGTACCGAGAACCACCACCTCTGGCTGTAATAACGGCCTTGATACGCCTGGGCATTGAGTCAAACAGAGCTTGGATGGAGTGTACAGGTACAGTGGCTCATGCAGCTTCAACACGATACCAAAGTTCATCATGACTTGTGACTGGCGTATTGTGACGAGCCGGTTGCTCGGTCACCATTGACCAGACGTTTTCAATTGGTGAGAGATATGGAGAATGCGCTGACCAGGGCAGCAGTCGAACATTTTCTGTATCCACAAAGGCCCGTACTGGAGCTGCAACATGCGGTCGTGCATTATCCTGCTGATATGTAGGGTTTCGCAGGCATCGAATGAAGTGTAGAGCCACGGGACGTAACACATCTGAAATCTAGCGTCCACAGTTCAAAGTGCCCCCAATGCGAACAGGAGTTGACGGAGACGTGTAACCAATGGCACCCAATACCATCACGCCGGGTGATACGCCAGTATGGCGATGACGAATACAAGCTTCCAATGTGCGTTCATTGTGATGTTGCCATACACGGATGCGACCATCATGATGCTGTAAACAGAACCTGGATTCATCCGAAAAAATGACGTTTTGCAATTCGTGCACCCAGGTTTGTCGTTGAGAACACCATCGCAGGCGCTCGTGTCTGTGCTGCAGCGTCAAGGGTAACCGCAGCCATGGTCTCCGAGCTGATAGTCCATGCTGCTGCAAACGTCGTCGAACGGTTCGTGCAGATGGATGTTGTCTTGCAAATGTCCCCATCTGTTGACTCAGGGACCGAGACGTGGCTGCACAATCCATTACAGCCTTGCGGATAAGATACCTGTCATCTCGACTGCTAGTGATACGAGGCCGTTGGGATCCAGCACGGCGTTCCATATTCTGCTAACAGTCATTGGATCTCGACCAACGCGAGCAGCAATGTCGCGATACTATAAACCGCAATCGCGATAGGCTACAATCCGACCTTTATCAAAGTCGGAAACGTGTTGGTACGCATTTCTTCTTCTTACACGAGGCATCACAACAACGTTTCACCAGGCAACGCCGGTCAACTGCTGTTTGTGTATGAGAAATCGGTTGGAAACTTTCCTCATGTCAGTACGTTTTAGATGTCGCCACCGGCGCCAACCTTGTGTGAATGCTCTGAAAAGCTAATCATTTGCATATCACAGCATCCTCTTCCTGTCGGTTAAATTTCGCGTCTGTAGCACGTCATATTGGTGGTGTAGCAATTTTAATGGTCAGTAGTGTACTTTCAGTCTGCACAGTGAAGCCGGTTTCGTTAGGACTGTGGCTATCAAAAACAAATGCTGTCAATTATCTTCGAAAAATCATTGCATTTATTCAGAATAGTCTGTCCTGAATCAAAACGCAGTTGAAATCGTTTTGAAAGTGTTTTGAAATAGTCGCTGCAGCCCATTGTTTTGGAGAGGAATTTAATATTGCAGAATAGTTTTCTTCGATGTCATTAACTGCTTCATGACGGATGCTTTTCATTGAAAACTTCCATGTGGGGACCACCAAAATGGACTGGGGCTCAAGTCAGTGTGTAGCGAACTCTACTATTATTTCGTGACAGCAAAATTACCATGAAAAGTACCAATCAGGTCGCCCCACGCTGGACACCAAAAATGTAGTGAATTTCTTCTCTGAGCTCTAGCGCGCGAAATGACGAGCAGATGACTGATGCGACTGCCCCACTTTAGGAGGCAAAAAATATTTGATCTAATAATGAAATGAAATCCTGCACGAATGATTGGTAACTAAGGGGTTCAGGTATGCATGTGAAAGATTGCATACAGGTTCAAAACATCAAAAAAACGTATTTATTTTCGTGCTTTTTACGCAAACCAAAGCAAAATTATAAATCTCGACGCCAATCTGAATGTGCGTGGACACAACTCAGTTATTAAGGGGAAGGAGGAAGGAAGGAAACGTCTCACCATTATTCGTTATCGCTCATCGTATGCTGCTGTCGGCGACAGACGATGCGTCGGTACGACTCGTCGCCACGGAGCTTTGCTGCGCGAGTCAGCTGCCCTCATCAGCAATCGTGGCGCTCCGGAAGGACCCAGGTACAATCCCCGCGTTGTCTGACAGTAGTCTGTCGCGTGTCCGAAGCTGTGCTACCGCGTTGTCGGAAGGAGGATGTTGGTCCAAAAATGGTTCAAATGGCTCTGAGCACTATGGGACTTAACATCTGAGTTCATCTGTCCCGCCGGCCGGTATGGCAGAGCGGTTCTATTCGCTTCATTCTGGCCGCGCGACCACTATGGTCGCAGGTTCGAATCCTGCCTCGGGCATGGTTGTGTGTGATGTCGTTAGGTTAGTTAGGTTTAAATAGTTCTAAGTTCTAGGGGACTGATGACTCCAGATGTTAAGTCCCATAGTGATCAGAGCCATTTGAACCATTTCATCAGACCCCTAGAACTTAGAACTACTTAAACCTACCTAACGTAAGGACATCACACACATCCATGCCCGAGGCAGGATTCGAACCTGCGACCGTAGCGGCCGCGCGGTTCCAGACTGTAGCGCGTAGAACCGCTCGGCCACTCCGGCCGGCTGCGGATGTTGGTGTTGGGTGGAAGAGCGCCCATGTCCTCTGGCTTTCGCTATGTCTCCACAACCCCACTGTCGCTTCTCCTCCCAACTCATCTCCTTTTCGAAGTAATCTTCCTTTCAGCGTTGTCACTGGCGGACGAAATTTTCAATGCAGCCCAATGACAGATCGCCGTTTCGTTACCATGCCTCTCCTTGCGTGGTGGAAATTTCCTGTCTGGCGTCGGCTGGCGTGTGGCTCGTGAACCGGCATCTTTCCCACGGTTTGGCATTCTGAAGACGTTTTCCAGTATTCCGAGGCTGTTGGGAGAGCATCTACACAACACGTCTTTATAACCGCTCTGTTTTCGTGAACCCTGGACAGGCTCCATCTCAAAATCTGCCGGCGTCCATGATTTATAAGGAATGTCCTCAAGGTCGAGGAAAACATCTTCTTAGGAACGCTGGATTATTTCACACTACTTCCTGCGCCAGTTCTCCGCACTTTGTGGACGCTCGTTGCTGTGGCCATGGGGTGCTGGTAATGTCGGCACATTCCTGATTTAAAAGGCAGGTAAAGTGACTGCCGCTCGGCAAGAAGAAATTCAGATGCTTTCGCGCGTACATTCTCGGAATTCCGTCGTAATGGCTGCAGGTGTCCATCAGCTCTCGGTACCCTTCTCGTTGTCAGACGGGCCCTTTGCATCGTGTCCCTCCTTGAGCGAGGCGAAGACGTAGGCCCGGCTTCCCGCTGTGTGTTTGCAGAATGACTGCAGTGTCCCTCTTCTTGGGGACTCACCGCAGAGGGTCTCCGGCCCCTTCCGCTGCGGTCGGACGTATTACAAGTGACTACGGTGGGTGATCCAGGACTGAGATCAATTTGCTGGCAAAAACTCCTGCTCAATCTTTGCTTTGGCATTCGCAGCTGTTTCTGAAACTTCAGGGATCGTAAAGGCACAACTTGTCGCAAGATAGCGTTGCAGTTTTAAATTTAGTAGAGGCAGTAATAAGAGAACTGTGGCACACTGTGTGCTATGAGGTAAATAATCTCAAGCCTAATAACTCGAAAACCATTGTCTACACCTTACATGTGAAGAACAAGGAAAATCACGGAAGCTAAGTGTGAACTGGAAAGGAATAGAGCCGGCCGAAGTAGCCGTGCGGTTAAAGGCGCTGCAGTCTGGAACCGCAAGACTGCTACGGTCGCCGGTTCGAATCCTGCCTCGGGCATGGATGTTTGTGATGTCCTTAGGTTAGTTAGGTTTAACTTGTTCTAAGTTCTAGGGGACTAATGACCTCAGAAGTTGAGTCCCATAGTGCTCAGAGCCATTTTTGAAAGGAATAGAGTTCAGTGTAGACAAATGTTGGTATTAATTACTCTAAATGTTGTACAGAGTGTAAATAATTAAGTCCATTTACTTTCTGTACATCGCTTTATCCTTTTGTTTTACCATCCTTAATTATAAATTTGTCAACTGATTAATTCGTCTGCATACTTTCTGTGGTGTGCGTACTGTTAGACCTTCGGTGCACACACCATCAGACTTGTCGCTCTAACGCAGTAGGCGAGTGTCAGCAATATGTCTCGTGGTCTTAACGTGGCGTGTTTATCTTCTGCCGTTAGGTCAGACGATAGAAATGCCACTTGCACGCTTAGAGTAGCAGATTGACGGTGACCAACTTTAAACAGAACTTAATTAATTTTCACACACATTTATTAAAATAATAAAAATCATAGATATTATGTACCTTGATTCTGGATGCTGCTTACAATTGACAATCTGAAGTTCCTTTGGCCTTGGTACGTTAATCTTATTCTCACATATCTCTGATTCTTGACAAAGTGTCTATACATTTCTCTTCATGGCTATGTACAGGAATATGATAATCTTATTAGGCGCAGACTGAAACTTGACTTCAGACTAATGCAGACTAATGCAGACTGGTGCAGACTGGTGCAGACAAATGCAGACTGGTACAGACTAATGCAGACAAATGCAGACTAATGCAGACTCATGCAGACTGACTAATCGGAGGTCTGTACACTCGTTATAATACCTCGCGCGTTCAGGTATCATTGCGCGAGTGCGATCCGCGAGGAGAAAAGGTTCAACGTTAGCAGCAATCTCATTGGCTGCGTTACATATTAATACGCGGATCGGCGGAAGCAGAATTTGGTCCGTCTCTAAGACAGCGCCATCTCGTAGTGCGAAGACGGAGGAGCGCTGCGCCTGCGCTGTTGTGCTTAGCGGGGTGCGCTCTAGTGGGAAAGTTTTGTACGCGCTGACTGCGCGGAACTACGTACACAACACTTTCCATATCCGTTATATTCACTATCTGTTTCGTTCGTCTGACACGAGTAACGAATAAGGACCATATTGACTATGTCTTGACGACCGTATGAGGTGGCGCAGTGGTTAACACACTGGACTCACATTCGGGAGGATGTAGGTTCAAACCTGCAACCGGCCGTCCTGTGTTAGGTTTTCGTGATTAACGAAAATCGCTTCAGGCAAATGCCAAGGTGGTTGCTTTAAATGGGCCCGGCGATTTCCTTCCCCATCCGTCCCTCTTCCGATGAGACCGATGACCTCGCTGTCTTGTCCCCTCCCTCAAATCAACCGATCAACTTACCCTACTCATATGAGGCCCGTCAAAGGATCTTCGTTGCCCCACTGTTGTCCTAGATTCAGTCACGCCCTACAAGTGCTGTAATCACTCAGTCCTGTACTTCATCATTTTAACAGTGATGCTATGTACTCCTATCTCCTCTCAAATGTCCGCACTCATTTTATGATCAAAGAGCGAATGACCAGGTGCCTTTCTCAGTCCTGTTTATTTGTTTCACATAGGAAGATATTAGAGCTTTGTTTTCTCTCCCATGCTTTAAGAATGCTATCGATATTATCTTACAGAACCGAAGCAGAATTTATTTCCTTGGTTTCAAACACCCTAAATGCCTAATGCTGAATCTTTATGGTTAGGATCACGAGATTAATGATAACGTACGTCAAAGCCGAAATATACAAACCCTGGAGCTGGCTCTATGATTGTATTTTAAAAAACAATTCCTTTGATTGTGAAAGGCAGTGGTTTTTTCCGTGTTTAGTTCCATATAATACTCTCCCGCAACGTGATTTAATTTTCGCGGTGCTACTTTTACTCCAATGATTCGTCATTCATTCACAAGAATTCCATAAGAAAACCATAATGATATAGTCATGTATGGATACAGGATATTTCACAGTTTCTTCTTTACGCTTCTGGCGAGCTGTAGGTGGGAATCCGTTAATGAATATGAGTTATGTAACCCAATTCCCGAAATGTACCATTTGCGTATAAAATAGATTTGAAAACCTGGTAGCTTCCAAATACCTTACTTGTTTCGTAGTACCGCTAAACAGATCTCAGATACCTTTTCTCCAAGGCGTGCTGGTGGAGTTAGTGGAAGATGTGCCACTGTTGCTTAGTCGACAAATGTGGCTGCTAGATGATGGGGCACCCGCAAATTTGCAGGTGGGGTTCGCCGTTATCTCAGCCAAACCTACAATGGAAGGTAGATAGGTCGAGATGGGCCAAGTTTTGGCAACGCTTGATTTAACTCCCGTCGACTTGTTGCCGTATAGCCGTATGAAGAATGTTGTAAATGTAACACCACTAAAGTCGGAAGAAAATCTTCTTGCTCGAGTTCTGGCCGAAATAGTAATTATTCAGTAGACGCCAGCGTTTTGTGGACCATATGTATGAAAGCACGCGTCACAGGTACACCTTGTTCCACGGACGGTTGTGTCACCATGTGAAGCTGGTCGTATACAGGAAGATTTAAAGTCTTTGCATCAAATGTGGCTCATCCCAACTGCAAAGTCACCTTTGCATTGTATCAACATAAACGAGATTATTTCTCAAGGAGTATTAGCGTGCCATGTTTTTGGGGTTAAACTGTGTGAAAGAGGTAAAATCAATGACCAGCATTTTACGACAAATGTAGTCCTTCACTCAGCCAGGCGACAACATCGACTCAGCCGCTCTCAAAACTATATTCAGAAATACTTGGAGCACTGTTACGCACGAATGCAGATGTGCGCAGAGCTGTCCTACTGTGAAGATAATTAGGTGTAACTGAACGTATGTGGCAAGTAGAAGAGTCTGCAGTATCACTCACTTGCAATCAGACTCGGTACACGATAATTCTCGGTGTAACGCAAGGACACGCCTGTGATTAACTGCTAATTTGTCATCAGTGGGGTGACTGTTTTCTATGAAAGACCACATACGTAAGGACACGGTTTGAGGTCGAAAATTAGACTTCAATAATACTCCACAGTACACAGTTTATTAGTAATGCAATGCAGTGTTGTACTCTTTGGATGTAATTTTAATGTAATGGATGTAATTTTAGACAGGACACACTTCGTAACAGACCACAAGAAAGCATCGCTACCTCGACAGAGAGTGAAACTCCCGCATGGTAGCCAGCTCTCATCCTCCTCATTGCGATCAGCTTTTACGTAAGATTTCAGGGATATGTTTTGAGAATCAATACAAGCAGACGCGAATAATTAAGAAACTAGTCGTGATGGAAGACAAATACGAAAAGAAACACCACTAAATGCAAATAAGGTTAGCAAATCGGAGTTTTCTATGAGATTTCTTAATTAAAACCGGTGATGTTGACTTCTTGCTGCATTATATCGGCTGGCAACCGTCCAGCCATCTTTAGGTGAGTTTCCGCGGATGCAATCCAAAAGATAAAAGAATATTCATTGCGCCGGAAAGACTTCATGAATCACAAATCTGAGTTTATTTGCCGTGAACCAAACTGATCTGAAGGGAATGATCGTGCAACCGATAAGAGTTCTTCTCGTTCGATGTTATAAATCTGTATAGATGCCTCTGGTAGACAGAGCTAAAACCCCAACTCCGACGTTGTAAGCAGTTCCCACCGCTGCCTTTAAGCAGCAGCGTAATGCTGAGCATTCCACTCCCGTGGACAAGCTGTTCGCTGGTTTTCGCCTATTCTCCCTAGAAGGAACACTGTCCGAAAGACAGGAGTACTGGAGTACTCTGGTTGGGTATTGCGTCGTCACAACGTGAATTTCACGATCCGGACCGTTTACAGGCGTGAAAGCCAGAATGGCACAAATTAGTTTTTTCCCTTTATGGAAAAGCTTCTTCGTAAAGGATTATGTGGTTTGCAGTTGAAGCGCGAATGTGGTGAGTTTTTATGCACTGATGTAAAAAAAAAAAGAAAAAAACTCATCTACGGAAGCTCGGTGGAATGTGGGCGACGCATAGAACAAACAGCAACAGAATGATTCAGAAAGTAACTGAAGGAAGCGATCTATATAAGCGGGACCTCCAGCGCCTAGCAGCCAGTCGCCGACTCACCTCAGAAGATGTTGCCCACAGTAGGCAACGAAACGTCAGGAAGGAGAAGCAGTTTTATATATGGAACACGGCATTTCAGCCCGGAAGTTTTAATTAATGAAGACGCCGGCCGTGAAAGCTTGCATGTTATGATTCGAGAGATCCACTTCAATTTTTGTAATTAATTATTCAAACCACGACTGGTTCCGGGATTTTAAAATTCCATCTTCAGGTTATGAAATGACTGTATTTGTTAATGATATAATGCGCTCAGGCTACTCAGTGCAAGGGCTCCAAATCAATGAAACCGACGGCGGCCAATTTCGGGCAAAATGTATTGATTTTGTGATCTTGCACTGACTGGCCCGACCGCATGTCAAGCAATAATACAGTAATTTCATAACCTGAAGATGGGATTTTAAAATCCCGGAAACCTTCTTTGTTCTGAGTAAATAATTACTACAGCTGAAGCGGATCTTTATAACTTACTTATCATGCCTCTCAGTTGCTGACGTCTTAAAGAGAAAATCTTGGAACAGATCGTTGGGCATGCAGCTATTCTTAAGCCGTCGGCACACGGACCGTGCTGTCGAACGTTAACGTTGAGAGTGCCAATTTCAACGTGCTGCTGAACGCTGAGGAATCATGCGACTTGTGCATAGGGTACGTGGGCCCCAACGTGGTATACGCGATCGCAACGCACTCCAGCGGCAGTTGAGGGATGTTTCAAGTTCGCAAACCACACTGTTTACTCAATGGGAGCGCATAAAATTCCCACGTTAGTTCTATTAAAACGTATATTTCCTCCATCATCCACGAAAAGGAAAGTACCACGTCCAATCAGTAAGGACAGAGGCATATAATAGTTCCATTATAAACAGTGCGGTGCAAATTTGGAATACTTCTCCCCATAAGATAAAAATTATTTCATCATTCCCACATTTTAGTGAAACCCACATGTCAGTCTCACTTGATCACTGTTCCTACCCAGTATCAGAAACTTTGCAACGCGTAAAAGAAAAAGGAGCAAAATAGCTTTACACAAGTAGCGCAAGGTGTCCTGTAGATCAAGCCAATCGAACAAAGTCACCACTCAAAAAAAGGTGAACTTTTATTTACTTAACATCAAATATTATAGTCTATACTTATATTAAACTAATAATAAGGTATCAGAAACTAATAAAAAACGCGAAATGTTATGAAAAAAATTGGTTGTGTCAGGACGCAAACCACCGCCCCAACAAAAAATTCTTAACAGGACAGCGACGCTACTCAATACGCTTTTTTTTCATTAATCTCATTTTGTTCGTTTCTGTTCGTTGTATGTGCTCGGGGTGGACGTCGCAAGACACCAGTTTCATTTCGTCGGTGATCCATTAGCTCAGTTCTTTTATTACAGAGGGCAGTTAACCCTCTGACCGAACACGCTGAGTTACCGTGCCGGCTGCTAAAGTAACGTCAGACCATTCGTTGCAAATCATAGTATCTTACCTCTTGCTAAAAACCTTAATCGTAGATATGTTACTAAGTGACATTTAATTATAAGAAATTGTACCAAGAGCCATGCGTTTTGGGTGGATCTTTAGTGTGGTACTGCCTTCAAATAGACTACTCTCATTATACGCACGTTACAATAATTCTTTTGCCACGAATATGACGTCTCTCATTATTTTATTGGAACGAATCACACTGTTAACAACGGGCTTTGCAGTGATTCTCCAGTTTCTGCTGCTCGGAACGGTATATATACATATAGGCTGGAAATGAATGCCAATATGGCGCCTCACAACTCTGTACTGAAGGGAGACGGCGCTATCTCATTGGTCAACGCTGAGACACACGCTCAGAATATCTGACATGCCAGATATTGCTCTGCACGTTCGGAAAGACTGCCGAACGTGCTATTCCACGCCATGACGTCAGAAACTCAGCACGCTCAACGCTTAACGTTCGGATGCACGGTCCCTGTGCCGACGGTTTTAGCCTACAACGCAAGAGACCGAGCTGACGGTGGGAGCTGTGCTGTGACCGCGGCGTCTTTCGAGTCAACAGGGCCCGTCCTGGAGGGGTCCAGTTGGCGACCAGCTGGCAAGCCGCGTCAGCAGACCACGAACGCCGCGCTAACGTCACGTGCTGAGTCGGCGCTTTCCGCGGCCACAAGACGCCTCTGCCGTCCAAGCGCGGCTGTGGTCCACCGGCACTGTGCGACAGCCGTCGCCGGCCGAGTCCCGCGCCGACACACCCACACGTGCGCGGCCGACCGGTCCAACTCAATTTCGCAAGGATTTACTCCCATAAACGAAGGGCACCCCCAGGAAATATGTGGGAGTGCAACAGGGGCCGCAGGCCGCTCCAGACCTGATATTTCTGCCTCCCCTGGCCGCGGCACGCCATCGTCCCTCTTTCTGCCCTCTTCCTCGTCTCTTCCTGCTGGCCAACAAGAGAGAGAGAGAGAGAGAGAGAGACAGAGAGAGACAGAGAGAGGGAGAGAGAGAGAGAGGGAGAAGGAGAGGGGGAGAGTAAACCGGATCAGAGGGTGCACGGAATACGCGATGAGTTGGCCGCCCCCACCTCTGCCCCGCTGGCCAGGGGAGGAAAGCCGATCATATTAATGGCGGGCTGCGCGGCGCGCTGGTCAGAAAGTTGCCGCCCAGAGCCCTGGGTTACTACAGTCGATGCCGCGGCATCGTCGTTGCTGCAGTCTCAACGACCACGGGTAGGACGTTCCACCGCATCTCGAAATATTCCACTTTTGAATTACTTACCGACAGGTGCTCAATAGACAGGTTTTGAGCTAGTGCTGGGACATTGTCGATATCAATGAGATGCTGGTACACGTTACGAGAAATTCGCTTGTCAGCTTCGTCTGACGAACGGATCATCTGGAATACTGTGATGTTACATATTCGTTTTCTTTTCTACGATGTAGGGGCAAAAAGAGTGTTATCCAAAGATTGTCAACTTTTAAGATATCCTTGTGGTTTATGAAATTCCTGACCAACGTTCAAAAACACCCCAACCGACGGAGACGCCGCTGCGGCAAGTAATTTAATATAAGACACATTGGGCTGCAAGTGCCGAAAAATACCCCAAAATTGGAAGAGAAATGTTCAAAAAGTGACGTCATCAGATGACTAACTCGCCGCACGCGCAGCTGTTGGGCTCGTCGATCCTACGTTCTCCAGTAGCTACTTTGGTCTATAAATTTTGCACACCAGTGTATATCTTTTTACCTAGTTCTTCACACATTGCTGCACAACGGTACAGACCTCGAGTACCTTTTGTAAAACTGATCTGCCGTCAAAGTACTGTCCTCGCTGTAAACAAGCGTTGTGCTTATTTCCTTTTGTCTCTTCCTTGTCTGCTCACAGACATTATTCAGTAAGAAAACCGTAGGGCTTTTACTGGTAACGACGAAATCTTGAAAGCTTATACTCATTTACTTGTGACACAATACGACATAATTTTGTTGAACTGTACTTTGCAATAAACCTGCTGAAAACGCGACATCCGTAAGTAAAACAATAAATTTTACCTAAATGTAAACACGTAAGTTCTAACGTAACGAAATAATAGTACGGCCTGCCCTTTTTTTTCTTTTTAATCTCATTTTGTTCGCTTTTGTTCGTTGTATCTGCTATGAGCGGACGTCGTAAGACATCCGTTGAAGTGAGTTGTTGATCGATTAACTCAGTTTTTTTGGTACAGAGAGCTGCTAACCCTCTGACCGAACACGCCGAGCTACCGCGCCGGCCCCAGACAAAAGACTCAAACTCTGAGCCTCACTCCCTAAAGTCGCGCACGTAGACTCAGAGCCACAGCGACGTGAGTACTTGGGATGATCAGATACGACATACCGATGGGCTCAATCGCTGCACGTGTGGCAACGTACGTCATATGGTGACCTCGAATGTGCAACATTTGTCATCCACTTTCGGCGCGTATTTTCAGTCATCTGCAGCCCCATGTGTCTAGTATTAAATATTGTCTCAGCGTCGTTTACGTCACTTCATGGATTTCTAAACGTTAACAAGAGTCACCCTGTCTGTATGTGTTACGGTTGCAATTCTTTTTTAGATATCGGGTATCCGATAGATCGATATTTAAAGAGTATAACTAGCGGCTCTCGATGTAATGACACAAAGTATCGATATATCGCAGGAATAAATATCGACGTATGAGCCCATAAAATCATTGAACATTGTAAATGTACTACCGGTTTTAATTTGTGTATTTAAGTACTGATTTATTATTAGATATAATAGTCTGACTATCCCACTTTGAGCTAGACTTGAAAGAAAAACGCCTTATTTGAAAATTTCTAAGTTAATAATGGACATTGTGCAAATTAAGGATTGTACTACAATTTTTTCTGTCGACTCTTGTGTTGTTCAATAATAACCGTGGACAAGGTGCGTTGTCATGCAATATCTTATTCCAGTTATACTCTCATACTTTATTCTTTTGTCGTTGGCCATATGTCGAAGTATGCAGTATCTGTTGGTAGCGCTGAGCGCCGATTTCCATTTACTCGTCGTCACCCGACGCAAAGACCGATCTAGTCATTTAGATGTTTGTTCACAGTTTTTAGCAACTGTTTTTGAAGAATGTCAGTGTGAAGAAATAGTAGACTAATAGCGTTAAAAATTTCTTTAACGCAACAGGTATACTATGTTTTCACATAGGATATCTAGTTATTCCATACTCTGCACCTGCCCTCATTGCAATAGAACTTTAATTGTGCCACCGATACTTCACTTAGTCAAAAACTAGGACTTGGCGTGACGAAAGGTAAGAAAGACTACAATTTCAAAAGAGCCTTTCTAAACATTACGGGAGAAGTATAAAAAAAATAAAAACATAGAAATCCGATATTGCCATTTAGACATTAACATATCGAAGCGATGCGGAAGAAAACATAGCGGACACACACACACACACACACACACACACACATATATATATATATATATATATATATATATATATATATACACTCCTGGAAATTGAAATAAGAACACCGTGAATTCATTGTCCCAGGAAGGGGAAACTTTATTGACACATTCCTGGGGTCAGATACATCACATGATCACACTGACAGAACCACAGGCACATAGACACAGGCAACAGAGCATGCACAATGTCGGCACTAGTACAGTGTATATCCACCTTTCGCAGCAATGCAGGCTGCTATTCTCCCATGGAGACGATCGTAGAGATGCTGGATGTAGTCCTGTGGAACGGCTTGCCATGCCATTTCCACCTGGCACCTCAGTTGGACCAGCGTTCGTGCTGGACGTGCAGACCGCGTGAGACGACGCTTCATCCAGTCCCAAACATGCTCAATGGGGGACAGATCCGGAGATCTTGCTGGCCAGGCTAGTTGACTTACACCTTCTAGAGCACGTTGGGTGGCACGGGATACATGCGGACGTGCATTGTCCTGTTGGAACAGAAAGTTCCCTTGCCGGTCTAGGAATGGTAGAACGATGGGTTCGATGACGGTTTGGATGTACCGTGCACTATTCAGTGTCCCCTCGACGATCACCAGTGGTGTACGGCCAGTGTAGGAGATCGCTCCCCACACCATGATGCCGGGTGTTGGCCCTGTGTGCCTCGGTCATATGCAGTCTTGATTGTGGCGTTCACCTGCACGGCGCCAAAAACGCATACGAGCATCATTGGCACCAAGGCAGAAGCGACTCTCACCGCTGAAGACGACACGTCTCCATTCATCCCTCCATTCACGCCTGTCGCGACACCACTGGAGGCGGGCTGCACGATGTTGGGGCGTGAGCGGAAGACGGCCTAACGGTGTGCGGGACCGTAGCCCAGCTTCATGGAGACGGTTGCGAATGGTCCTCGCCGATACCCCAGGAGCAACAGTGTCCCTAATTTGCTGGGAAGTGGCGGTGCGGTCCCCTACGGCACTGCGTAGGATCCTACGGTCTTGGCGTGCATCCGTGCGTCGCTGCGGTCCGGTCCCAGGTCGACGGGCACGTGCACCTTCCGCCGACCACTGGCGACAACATCGATGTACTGTGGAGACCTCACGCCCCACGTGTTGAGCAATTCGGCGGTGCGTCCACCCGGCCTCCCGCATGCCCACTATACGCCCTCGCTCAAAGTCCGTCAACTGCACATACGGTTCACGTCCACGCTGTCGCGGCATGCTACCAGTGTTAAAGACTGCGATGGAGCTCCGTATGCCACGGCAAACTGGCTGACACTGACGGCGGCGGTGCACAAATGCTGTGCAGCTAGCGCCATTTGGCGGCCAACACCGCGGTTCCTGGTGTGTCCGCTGTGCCGTGCGTGTGATCATTGCTTGTACAGCCCTCTCGCAGTGTGCGGAGCAAGTATGGTGGGTCTGACACACCGGTGTCAATGTGTTCTGTTTTCCATTTCCAGGAGTATATATATATAGGGTGGTCCATTGATAGTGACCGGGCCAAATATCTCACAAAATGAACATCAAACGAAAAAACTACAAAGAACGAAACTGGTCTAGCTTGAAGGGGGAAACTAGATGTCGCTATGGTTGGCCCGCTGGAAGGCGCTGCTATAGGTCAAACGGATATCAAAAATTCAAATGGCTCTGAGCACTATGGGACTTAACAGTTATGGTCATCAGTCCCCTAGAACTTAGAACTACTTAAACCTAACTAACCTAAGGACACCACACAACACCGAGTCATCACGAGGCAGAGAAAATTCCTGACCCTGCCGGGAAGAGAACCCGGGAACCCGGGCGCGGTAAGCGAGAACGCTACCGCACGACCACGAGCTGCGGACTCAAACGGATATCAACTGCGTCTTTTTAAATAGGAAAACCCATTTTTTATTACATATTCGTGTAGTACGTAAGGAAATAAGAATGTTTTAGTTGGCCCATTATTCGCTTTGTGACAGATAGCGCTGTAATAGTCACAAACGTATAACTACGTCGTATCACGTAACATTCCGCCAGTGCGGACGGTATTTGCTTAGTGATACATTACCCTTTTTAAAATGAACCGTTTACCAATTGCGGAAAAGGTCGATATCGTGTTGATGTATGGCTATTGTGATGAAAATGCTCAACGGGCGTGTGCTAAGTATGCCGCTCGGTATCCTGGACGACATCATCCTAGTGTCCGGACAGATCACCGGATAGTTATGTTATTTAAGGAAACAGGAAGTGTTCAGCCACAAGTGAAACGTCAACCACGACCTGCAACAAATGATAATGCCCAAGCAGGTGTTTAAGCTGTTGTCGCGGCTAATCCGTACATCAGTAGCAGACAAATTGCGCGAGAATCTGGAATCTCAAAAACGTCGGTGTTGAGAATGTTACATCAACATCGATTGCACCCGTACCATATTTCTATGCACCAGGAATTGCGTGGCGACGACTTTGAATGTCGTGTACTGTTCTGCCACTGGGCACAAGAGAAATTACGGGACGATGACAGATTTTTTGCACACGTTCTATTTAGTGACGAAGCGTCATTCGCCAACAGCGATAACGTAAACCGGCATAGAATGCACTATTGGGCAACGGAAATTCCACGATGGCTGCGACAAGTTGAACATCAGTGACCTTGGCAGGTTAATGTATGGTGCGGCATAATGGGAGTAAGGATAATTGGCCCCCATTTTATCGATGGCAATCTAAAAGGTGCAATGTATGCTGTATTTCCTACTTAACGTTCTACCGATGTTACTACAAGAGGTTTCAGTGCATGACAGAATGACGATGTACTTCCATCATAATGGATGTCCAGCACATAGCTCGCCTGCTGTTGAAGCGGTATTGAATAGCATATTTCATGGCAGGTGGATTGGTCGTCGAAGCACCATACCATGGCCCACACGTTCACCGGATTTGACGTCCCCGGATTTCTTTCTGTGGGGAAAGTTGAAGGATATTTGCTATCGTTATCCACAGACAACGCCTGACAACATGCGTCAGCGCATTGTCAATGCACGTGCGAACATTACGGGAGGCGAACTATTCGCTGTTGAGATGAATGTCGTTACACTTATCGCCAAATGCAATGGGGTTGACGGAGATAATTTTGAGCATTTATTGCATTAATGTGGTATTTGCAGATAATCACGCTGGAACAGCATGCGTTCTCAGAAATGATAAGTTCACAAAAGTACATGTATCACAGTGGAACAACCGAAATAAAATGTTCAAACGTACCAACGTTCTGTATTTTAATTTAAAGATCCTACCTGTTACCTCCTGTTCGTCTAAAATTGTGAGCCATATGTTTGTGACTATTTCAGCGCCATCTATCATAAAGCGAAAAAAGTGGTCCAGCTAAGACACTCATATTTCTATACTTACTACACGAATATGTAATAAAAATGGGTGTTCCTATTTAAAAAACGCAGTTGATATCTGTTTCACATAAGGCAGCACCATCTAGCGGGCCAACCATAGATCCATCTGGTTTTCCCGTTCAAGTTAGAGAAGTTTCGTTCTGTTTAGTTTTTTTGTTTGACGGTTATTTCATGAAATAATAGGCCCTGTTATGATCAATTGACCACCCTATATATAGGGGAAATATCGATTTATCGATAATCGATATTTTATCTGCAGTGGCAGTATGTATATGCAGGCTAATACCGTGAAAGTGTTACAAACTTTTAGGGATGATGGACAAAGATATGTGCACCAGTTAAGGCAAGGGAATCTGATACGCAAATGAACGAGTCAAAAGTTACTCTGGCAGTGGAACACATGTACCATGCTGCCAAGACTGCAGGGCGGGAAAGTTTCCGATGTGGTAGTACTGACCAAAACACGAAAAAATTGGTAAATATGGGCTGTAAAATCCGTACCTTAAGAGCTACGAACTCTTGTTCAATAGGGGAGGTATGTTTCACCATAGCGAGGATGAAAAAGTGCTCATAGCTCCGCAGGTGTGCATTTTAGAGCCCATGTTTATTGGACTCTCTTTGTGTTTTGTTCTATTCTACAACCTCTAAAATTTGTGTAACCTTCAATCTTAGCAACGTCAGTGTAGGTACAAGTACTACAGTGTCGGAAATGGCAGAACGATTTTCGCTTAAAACTGTCAACTTGTTTATTTTCGGACCAGGGCCTCATATTGATACAATTATCTTTCTCCATTATTCCTGAAGGTTTGTAGCATCATCACCCTATCATCATCCTCTATATACCTTCATATACATGCAACGGCGCCTATAACCACGACTGACGTTTTCGGACACGGGTTCCTTTCCTGATTTTGTTTCTCAAGACACCTTCTACATCCCCTCGAAACTTGTCGGTGTATTTTTGAGACGACCTGTATATGTATTGCTAGAAAGAGAAATATAACACCTGTAATGGTACTTTGACTACTGCGCCTCCACCAATACAAAGATATAATTTACGATCGCGCACGCAGAAGAGCGCTGCGCCAGCGACCGATTTTTATAAATACTTTTGTTCGTCTTTTTTACTTTTGTGTAGGTTTTTTGTTTTTAACAACTAATTGAGGATTCTCTCTCTCTCTTGTCTTCATACGAAAGACGTGTATTTTTCGGCGCTGTGTTGAATGTGCTTTTGGGTGGAAATTAAAATTATATTACAAAGCGAGGTTGTTTCAATAGTGATTCGAGGAGGTTATCGCCAAATTTGTAAATTGATCATGACAGTGACAACTTGAAGAAGTTTTCAACAGGCGGAGAAAAGAGAAAGACGGGTCGTCCTACAAGAGAAATTAAGAGGACAGCCATGAAGACTATATTGTAATTAATACTGCGTATCTAACACGATTATAAGGTAAATTTCAATTACTTTCTGATGCTATTTCCGTACAGTCGCTTTTTGTAGTGTTGACGACCCGGTCTGCCATGCGCGGTCAAATTACAGCACGATCTCAATCAATAATACGAAATCCGCCTTATCCGTAACTGAAACCACCAAAATTCAAAACCGAATCAGATTTTCTATTTTATATTTTTCACGGTATTTTCCTAAGACAAAGGTAACACTACGCACTCTCAAGAAAAAGTTAGTTTTGTTTACATGCGGTGTGATAGGTAGTTCATCATTGTAGATGTACAAGTATTTGACAAGAGATTTAGATCAAATAGAACACACATGTCAAGGTGAAAGGTGTTGAAAGAAATGCATCAGCACACTGTAACCTCCCCACAAAATTTTACGTGACAATGTTATATAGAAATGGAGCCAAGAAGCAATATCGTCCCCACAGAAATATTTAAATAAAATAATATAATAATAAATGGGAGCCAAGTGTAACCTCCCGCAATGAAATCTACTGACAATGACAATTAAACAAAAATTAGCAATCTGACCCAAGTATAAGCTCCTCACAAAAAAATGAAAGTCGATTCAGTGATAAGAAAATCTCAGTGATAATGATAATTCAATTAAACCGAAATATCGGTCTTTGGCCCTGTGCAAATCAGAATTAAATTCTTACCTCATTGTAGCTGCTAGTCAAATTTCTGCTCTTATTGTTGCGCACAGCTTGGAGGAAATGCATCGCAAATATAATTTTTATATATATATATTTTTTGTTACTTTAAGGGAAATTTTTTCTTTAAGGAAATGCAACGGAAATATTATTAAAAAAGAGAATTGTTTATTAAAAATGCTTAGCTTGAAATCAAATTATTATTGGGGCACTTGTTGGAAATTAATTACAATAAATGAACTTTAAATTATCTGATGATTACCTTAATTAACAATATACCTTATTCAGCATCTTGACCAGTGTTGCCGACAGACTACATCACACAACCGCACTGGGCTGCTACTACTGACCGACTGCTCTGCATGACGGCTACTACAGAACTGCTCTCAACGACTACTAACAGAGTACTGCCCTCAACTAGACAGAGCTACAGACTCGCAACGACTGACTGACAGACTGAGAACCGCTCGCAACACTCGCGCGGTCAAGCGCATACTCTCTGGTCACAGATGCTACAATGCCTCGCCATCGCTGCTATGTTACATACGTGTTTCATAACCCTCCACTGGGGGGGCAAAAATTTGGCAGCGATGGTGAGTCATTTGGACTTGCCAAGCGCGGCAAAATTTTTCTTTAATTAACAAACTTCTACAACTTACAGAATATTTAGATGTAGTACATGAATTAAATGTTGTGCACACGTACTAAGTACAAAATATATCAGACAAAGACAAAATGTGAGTACAAAACATAGTAGCAAATCAGAAAAATGTATATACAAATTATTTGACAGATAACAAAGTGTACACGCACTGACAAAATTCTTTAGCATTTTCAGAACAGAATGGCAGAAAATCGTGGTGATAAGTGACATGAGTGTACATGCACTGCAGTTGAGAACATATCAGTAAATGATGAAATGTATATACAATTAGTAACAAATGACATAAGTGCATACGTACTGAAGTATTGAATATACTGAATGAGTACAAATCATATTGAAAATGCACAGGCACTGAAGTTCAGTAGAAAACATATTAACACACAACATAAGTGCACATGCACTGTAGTTCAGAACATATCATTAAAATAAAATAATAAATAAAAAATGTATATACAATATAAAAGACAAGAGTGCACATACTGTACTTGAGAACAAATCGAAAAAATGTCTTAGGCATTTTTGCAATAAATAACATAATGGCAAAAAATCATATCGACAAGTGACATAAGTGTACTCGCACTGGAGTTCAGCGAATCAAAAAAATGTATAACCCATGAACATAAATAATGTTAGCAAAAAAATGATTTTCACTATGTGACAAGAATTAGGATAGGAAAGGGAAGGATTGCATCATGGTTGTAGCACTTTAGATTGCACACAGCTGTTCTGAAAGTCCATATCTTTCCACAGATGTACAACGCCAAGTGACACAATTTGCAGTTCTTTTCCCATCAGAATTCATCAGTGTAGCCAAGACACTGAACTCTCGTAGTAATATTTCATGTTCTCATTTTGGCAGTACATCAGGTACACCAAACAGTGGGATCATAATAATGTCTTCATCGCTCATGGTGGTGGACAGCATGTCGTGTCAACACCACGCTTTTACAAGGCACACCAAAGTAGAAGTAGTGCAAACCCAAAGGTAGTGCTCCATGATCACTAGGATAGACAGGACAAATGGACATTGCAGTAATTCAGGGTAGTTAGCTCATGAGGTGAAGGACATTAAGTCACATAATATTGACAATTACAGTTTTCATTTGCGGCATTCATAGCCCAGTGTTGAACATTTCTGTACCATGAATGTAGTATTACAGAAAATGTTCATTAATTGTTTTACATAGAATCAGTAACCTTCTTTTCCTAGTTACAAAGCATTATTAAATAATCGCATTCTTTTCCAGTTACAAAGTATAGCATAGTTAATTAATTATGTGTCATTCCAATATAGTAATAATCATTAGCCTTCTCCTAATTACAAAGTATTATTAAACAGTCACATTCTTTTCCAGTTACAAAGTACAGCATAATTAATTAATCATTTGTCATTTCAATATAGTAAGAATAATTAGCCTTTTCCTAATTACAAAGTATTATGAAGCAATCGCATTCTTTTCAGTTACAAAGTATTACATCGTTAACTAATTATTTGTCATTTCAATATAGTAATAATCATTAGCCTTTTCCTAATTACAAAGCATTATTAAACAGTCACACTCTTTTCCAGTTACAAAGTACGGCATAGTTAACTAATCATTTGTCATTTCAATATAGTAAGAATCATATTCTTTTCCAGTTACAAAGTATCAACATTGAAAACAAGAGCTAATTAATGGCATAATTAATAACCTAATTCATTGATTGTCATTAATTATTGGCACTCAGTGGCCATCAAGTATTGAATAGAATAAAACATTGTTCATCATTCAGTATTATTCAGATCATTAAGAAGTAATAACAATCCATTTAGTCACATTCAGATCATTATGAAGTCATTATTAAAAATCAGCTAATTACAGTCATAGCATTAATAATCATGGGCATTATAAGTAGTCTCATTACAATAAACAGTGGCAGTTATTAGCCAGTTACAAGGCATTATTTTATATATATATTTTTTTGTGTCATTACGAAGTCATTACTGAAGTGACATACTATTCAGAGTTGATCAGTATTATTCAGAACTTTCTCAAACTGGTATCACTATTTGGGACTGGTAATACATTTTTTGTTAGCAATGCATTGCGTTTGGTAATTATAAGAGAAAGCAAGAAGAGAAAAAAGAAAAGAAAATTGGTAGTGGGTTGTTCCTGTAAATCAAAAATGTGTAACGTCATTCGTCATGAGTCAGCTGTAGCAAGATTATGTAGCAAGGCAGTATATGTGATCACATTTATAAATGATAAACACAAATGGGTTAAAAAAATGCAAGTACTAGAACAGGTATAATAAGTAACAGGTTTAGTATGTATCATGAAAAACTTCTCCTGGAAAAAATACAAAATGGATTATTGACCTGAAAGAAGAAACGCACACTATGCTGAAAAGTAGTGAACTTCGAATTAACAGGTAGTGAAATGTGTATAAAATGTGTTCCATAGCTGTCCTTTCCAAAACTTTCCGTCATCCTACTATGCAATATAACACCTGCTGTCAAAACAAACTGCAACAAATACTTAAATAACTACGTAGCATAAATACATAACTTCAACATTATCCTCATCTGTAAAGAAAAAACTTCATTATTCATCACTTCATTATTCGTAACTCCATCATTATCATCACCTGTAAAGTAAAACTTCATTATCCATAGTAGCACACTCTTCATCATTATTCATCATCACTCATTATCATCTGCAAAAAATCACTTCATTACTCATTACACAACTATTCCTTATCTCCAACATATTTCATCACTAAAACTAAGATGTGTAGTTCTGTCTGACAGCCTGCATCAATCACCTTGTATTCTGAAAGAAAAAATTAGTTAAGACTGCTATTCTACGATGAGTATAGTATATTCTTGTTAATGCTTGTTAATCCTGATCCATTTACTCTTCCTCATAAAGTTATTGCATCTTCTATCGTTTATTCCGTAGGTGAAATTCCCATTTCTGTTGAATTTTTTCTTACACACATCATTTCTTTCTGAAATTGATGAATAGAGAATAACGTCTTGCATTTAAATCATATACCCACTAAGTAATTACTGATTAACGGTAATATAATTAAGCATACAGCATAACATGACAGAAAACGTAATATGTCGAAAGCACAGACAGTGTTCAAAGGCAAAAATGTACACGGAATATCACAATGCAGCAGCAAAAAATTTAAAGTAGTCACGATCTTGAGATATCACAAAGCAAAATGTCAAAGTCAACTGGTGTTTGCTATATCTTAGCTAATTCATAGTGCATTCAAACAAAACAGGAAAACAATCATATATACATAAAAAATGGAAAATGTGCACGGTCTGACGTATAACGACAAGAAAAGCGACCTGCTAACCTTATCTTGCCGAGCACTTGCCAAGAAAAATACGACAGTCATCAGTAGGTAGTCAGGTGAAATAATTGCATTAGTAAATGGCATCATAGCATGTTACATTATAAAGTGATTTCATTCAATAAACGGTTTAATGTTTGAGATATGGTGATTGCCTTTCGATTTTCTGGTTCTCAAAGTTTCGACGTGTACAACATTGGGGTGAGGGATGCTGCGAATCCGATATGGACCTGCGTATAGAAGTTCAAATTTACTGCACTTACCTTTTAATTTACTGGATAAATGGTGTGTACGTACTAATATTTTCTGTCCAACGTGAAAGTCGCGGCGTGTACAAACCTGTTTTTGCTGTCTTCTCCGGCGCTCTGCGGCACGTTTGATGTTGTTCAGTGCAATGTCAATTATTTCACGGTGTCTTAGTCGACGACAGGTAGGGAAGTTGACTAATTCTTTAATTTTGTTTGGTGGTTCAACGTTTTTCAGTATAACAGACGGAGATAGCATAGTGGATTCATTTGGAATCGAATTAATTACATCTTGGAATGAGAGTATGTGTGTGTCCCAATCAATATGTCTTTTGTGGCAGTATATTCTACACAGTTTACCAATTTCTTTCATTAATCGTTCACAAGGATTCGAAGAAGCATGGTACTTCGATATATAGATCGGAGAAATGTTTCTAGCTCGTAACATACGTGTCCATATTGCAGATCGAAACTGTGGTCCATTGTCGGAAATTACTTTCATCACATGCCCTACATGAAATAGAAAATGCTTTACAAATGCTTTTGAAACAGTTTTAGCAGTAGCTTTGCGTAACGGAGTGAAAGTAACAAATTTTGAAGTGAGCTCAACAGCGACAAAGATGTAGCAAAAACCTCTGTTAGTTCTCGGAATCGGACCAAAAATATCTACTGCGGCCATATGTCTTAATTTAACAGGTACAATGGGATATAAAGGAGGAATATGTGAAGTGGTGTCTGATTTAGCTTTCTGGCAAATTTTACAAGACGCTAAAACTCGTCGTATACGTTTCTCCATGTTGTTAAAATAACAGTTCTGTCTCAGTATAAGAAAACATTTTCGTGCTCCGTAATGTGCGTAACTTAAATGAGTATACCAGATTAGTTTGTTAACCAGTTCGTCAGGAATACATAATAACCAATTGTTGGTGTCAGGGTGAGAGCGGCGAAACAAAATGTCATTGCGTACAGTGTAATGGTTTCTAATCGTAACATTATTCTTATCTTGCCAAAGGCGTTTAATTTCTTTCCACACGTTGTCTTTACTTTGCTCTTTTGCTATGTCCTGTAATGACGACGAAATAAAATTTTCAAATGCAACTTGTTGGATGTACATGACACTGAAATTTGTTTTGCAGAAGTTGGTTGCTACGTCTTGCTGATTGTTGCAAAGAGAACGGGATAATGCGTCTGCTACAACATTTTGTGTGCCGGGAATGTGAACAATTGTGAAATTAAATTCCTGCAAGTAAAGTTTCCATCTGCTTAACCTGTCGTGAGTGAATTTAGCTGAAAGTAAAAATTGTATCGCTCTGTGGTCTGTGTAAACTGTAGTGTGTCTTCCATAAAGAAAGTGCCGAAATCTCGTAAAAGCCCAAACAACACATAATGTTTCAAGTTCAGTAACGGAATAATTTCGTTCAGCAGGTGATAGAATGCGGCTTGCAAATGCGATGTTTTTAATTACTGTAGAACCATCTTCTTCAATTTCCTGAAAAATATGTACGCCTAAAGCTGTGTTGGAACTGTCGGTGGCAATGGAAAAATTTCTGGTAAGATCTGGGTGCGATAAAAGTGGAGCATTCAACAAAGCATGTTTCAGGTTCATAAATTCAGAGTGTGCTTGCTTATCCCAAGACCAAATACTGTTTTTACCTGTCAGTTGACATAATCTAGGTGTGTCTAAAGCAGAGTGATGAATAAATTTACGAAAAAAGTTAATTATGCCCAAAAAACTGCGTAGTTGCTTTTTTGTCGTAGGAACAGTAATGTCACGTAGAGCTTGAAGTTTTTCCGGATCAGGTGCAATGCCTTCTGCTGAAATTACGTGTCCAAGAAATTTTATAGAAATTTTGCCAAAATGCGATTTACTAAGATTAACTGTGAGTCCTTGTGCATGGAAAGTTTGTAACAGTTGTTCAAGAATCAGATTGTGATCAGACCAGTTAGCTTCTGCAATAAGAATGTCGTCTACGTACGTCGTAATTCTGTCCTTAAGTTCTGTCGGAAGTATTGTGTTCAAACCGCGAATAAAAGCTGCAGAAGAAATAGTTAAGCCGAATGGTAATTTACAAAATTGATAACAGTCGCCGAAACAGAGAAAAGCTGTATATTTTCTGCAATTTGGATGAAGTTGAATTTGCCAAAATCCCGATTTCAAATCTAATGTAGAATAAATAGCTGTACCGTGAAATTTCTGTAAAAGTTCCTCTAGTGTCTGCGGTCGATCTGTTTCATTAATAATTATGTCATTAATGTGACGTGAATCAAGTACGAGGCGAAGTGAGCCATCTTTTTTCTTAACAATATGCAACGGGTTTATGTACGGACTAACTGCTGGTTCTATAATTCCTTGATCAAGCATATCCTGCAATTCTTTTTTAACTTGTTCTCTGTGAATATATGGAATGGGATAATGCTTTGCTTTAAATGTGTCGTGCTGTTTCACTTGAAATTCATACATAAAGCCGGACATAGTACCAGGAATGTTGTCAAAAACTGGAGCTTGTTGTAAAAGAATTTTGTGTAATTGCGTACGTTCGTCGTCTGTAGTTGCACTGCTTTGTCTAACTTTATCAGAAATCATTTGCATTACGTCGTAGTCAACTTCGTCTGGAGTATTATAGTTATGTACGTACGTATTCGTGAACAATGTGGGATTACAGTCTATGTCACGTGTTGCGGAAATAACCTCTGTGCGGTTAATTGTTTGTTCTTCCGCAGATAATGAGTGCTGAAATTCTAAGGCAAGTTGTACGTTTTCATCCTTTAACATTAAATAAGAATTCTGAAAATCGATAACTGCGTCGTGTTGTACCAGAAAATTCGTACCTAAAATTACGTCTGTTGTCAATAAAGGAACAATCCAAAAATTAGAGTGGAAAGTATGACCTCCAATACAAAATGATAAATGCGTCTGTAATTTAACGTCTACTCCTTTACTCGATACTGCTCCTTTCACTTTTGTTTTGCCTAAAGGTAATGTCGGATAGGTATTCTCTTTGTTGCACTCGTTAAAAGTCTCCTCATTTATTACTGATATAGGTGATCCGGAATCAATTACTGCTGAGAATTTTGATGAACCAATTTTAATTTCGATGACAGGATGTGAAATAGTTTTCTGAACAAATGGTCTTTCCTGCAAGAGTGTGTCTCTGATATCGTCAAAAGTAATTACATTTTCGTGAACAACATTTTGCGTGTCAAACGTAGTGCTTGTGTTATTGTAAGATGCGTCCTGTACAGTATCTAGTCAGATTCTATCTGACGTATTATTGTTATTAGGAGGATTCTGTGGCATTTCGACGATTTGAACTGTCCTATTACTTCTTCCAGACGTATTACGCTCTGGATGGTACCTACTGTCGGGTTCATTCATGAGAATATGTTCTTGTTGATTACTTTGTTGCTGGTAAGACCGACTGTTTTTATATGTACGCTGATAATTGTGTTCATCGTTTTTACGTCTGTCGTGATAGTCATTCCTATACGGTACATTGCGATAGGAATTGAAATATTGTCTTCTTTGTACGTAGTTGTTTCCTTGCTGTCGTACGTTACTATTTGTTGTATCAGGGACTATACGTGCTCGCGGCGTAACATTAAAGCCTGGTTGACCTTGTGCATTACATTGTTGGTTACGTATGCTAACCGGTTGACTTTCATGCTGTTGCGGTGGAAAATTTCTATTGTTACCATAATGTGCTTCCTGTTGCTGAAAATTTTGACGATATTGACAATCTGAGTTTTGTTTGTGATTTAAGTTCTGGTAGTTGTCGTTCCTAAAGCGTCTGTTACTTTTCCTATTGAAATTACGTCCCTGATCATAATTACTGTAAGTTTGTTGACCTTGGTTATTATACGAAAAGTTTTTATTCACAAATGAATAATCAGATTGCTGTACTTCTAAAAGCTGCAAAAGATCCCTGAATGCTGAAATGTTTTCTTTTTGCTGGCCCGTTAGCAGTGACACTCGTAATGACCGTGGTAATTTGGAAATGCATAATTGTATAAGTGCGGATTCACTGTACGGTTCACTCAGGTATTGGTTTTGTTGTACCATGTGCTCAAAAAATTGCGTGACACTGGGAAAATTGGAGTTCTCATAATTTGGCAAACTAATTAACTGATCTTTAATTCCGCGCTGTGTCGTCTTCGACCAGTACGCTGATAGAAAAGCATTCTGAAATTCCTCTACTGAATAGCATTGCCTCGCGATCGGTCTCATACGAGTTGCCGGTTCGCCTTCCAAAAAACTGCAAATAAATTCAAGTTTGTGTGTTACAGGCCAAGTCGGTGGAAGAGCAAAGCTAAATTGTTGAATCCAATCCAGTGGGTGAATCTGCGTTCTATCGTTTTTAAATACTTTAAACTTTCTCACTGACAGAAAATGTTTGTAATCGAAATTATCATCTCTGTATGATGCAACAGGTTCAGGATCGTAAGAGTATCTATTGAACTGTGGTTGTTCGGAATCTAAGTCCCGTACTCTCCGTAGATTACTCAAATTATACGCGTTGCGTGAGTCTGGCAAATGTTCGAAAAGTGGCGCCTGCTGTGATGTGTTATTAACTGAAATATTTTTAATCTCTGTTACTTCTTGCTGTAAACTCGACAGTTTTCTACGCAACGTGTTGTTAGACGAGCCGATCTCATTAATTGTCTGCTGCAAATTTTGAAATTCAGGTGTTTGGTTAAATGAAATCGGTGCAGTATCGTCTGATTTATTATCATTACTACTTTCAATAGCATCAATACGACTGGCCAATTCATCATATTTTTCAGTCAGTATTTTTGCCTGATCATCGGTTTTAGAATCGGACGCATTAATCTGTTTTTGCAACTTACGCGTAGTTTCGCTCAGTTTTTTAACATCAGCTTTGATGACATCGCAATCCTGTGTTAGTTCTAATTGTTCGAATCTGTCTGTCACTGTTTGAATATTTACTGTGTGTGTATCTGTTTTTGATTTAAGATCAGAAATTTCATCCCGTAATTCCGCGTTCAACTGCTCTATGGTATTAATTTTGTCGGACACTGTAGTAATATTATTGTCTACATACGTCTTCGCTTTCGCGAACATTTTACGTTTGTCTTCCTGTCTCTGTGCAGTGATTGTTTCCATAACTTGACGTTTGACTTTATTTTGATCTTGAATAAATTTGCGGAAACGTGTATTACTGTTTTCTATGTGGTGATTAAAGCGTTCGTCAATCTGAGTATTTTGTTGTTCGAATTTCGCGTCGATCTTTTCATCCATTGTGCGCGAAAGTTCTGCTGTCATTGCTTTAAACTCGTCGCGTAATTGTGTAGCTTTTTCAGAGCATTGTTTAGCGACTCCGCTAATTTCGTCTCTGAGTGTTTCTGTTGCGGCTGTTTGCATTTCCCTTAATTCTTGCGCAACAGACTTAATTTCTTCGCTATTTTTACGTGAACAAGCCTCAATTTCTGCGCGCAACTGTTCCTTAGTGTCATGACACTGCGCGGCAACAGCTCTAATTTGTTCACTAAGCTGTCTGGAATTGTCGTCTAATTTTTCATTTAACTGTCTGGAATTGTCGTCTAATTTTTTATTTAGCTGTTCGTTCTGTTCCCTAAGTTGTTTAAAATCTTCACTTTGTTTGTCTAATTTTTCATTCTGTTGTTTGGCATCTTCCCTATTTTCATTAAGTTGTTTACTCATTTGTCGCAACAATGCCATAATTGGATTCGACTCAAAGTCAGCATTTCTATTCTCTGTGCTGTTTAATGGTGGATCTGGAATTGTTTCGCTTTCTGTAACCATTCGGTTCTTTTGAGATTCACAAAAAGGTTTGTCAGTCGAATGTCCACTGTCGGTCATTATTTCGGAATTAAATAGATCCGTCGTACTTTGAGTATCCTGTTCATTTTCATTAGACAAATTTGTCTGTACGTTACTTGAATTTTCCAAACCGGGTGTGTTAAGCTGGGCAGCGCTCATTACAATAGGGCGCTCCGCATCATCGATTGTCGTCAAATCAACAGAAGACACAATCGAGTTCGTTCGTTCATCATTAAGACAAAAGCCATCATTAGTGATTGGAATACACTGATTGTTAGTGAACGCAGGATTGTTATCATTACACTGCGTGTCACAAGTCCTATCGGTAACGTTGTTTGAGTCGGTAATTTCACTCATAATACTTCGCGATACACTATTCATAGTCTTTCGCGGCATTTTTGCAATAGTCACAATTATTCACAAAACAAATAAGCACAAATGCAAAAGCAACACACAAATACAACAGAGCAACGAATTGCCGTTGACCTGTAGAAAGAAAGTCACAAGATTAGTAAAAGCGTAGCGCCAAATCCTAATTATATCTAAGCAAATAAGAGCAGATATCTGACTGTTGTTCAAAAGACTCTCAACGAAATACGATCCTGGCAGGGTCGCCAAGTGTAACCTCCCCACAAAATTTTACGTGACAATGTTATATAGAAATGGAGCCAAGAAGCAATATCGTCCCCACAGAAATATTTAAATAAAATAATATAATAATAAATGGGAGCCAAGTGTAACCTCCCGCAATGAAATCTACTGACAATGACAATTAAACAAAAATTAGCAATCTGACCCAAGTATAAGCTCCTCACAAAAAAATGAAAGTCGATTCAGTGATAAGAAAATCTCAGTGATAATGATAATTCAATTAAACCGAAATATCGGTCTTTGGCCCTGTGCAAATCAGAATTAAATTCTTACCTCATTGTAGCTGCTAGTCAAATTTCTGCTCTTATTGTTGCGCACAGCTTGGAGGAAATGCATCGCAAATATAATTTTTATATATATATATTTTTTGTTACTTTAAGGGAAATTTTTTCTTTAAGGAAATGCAACGGAAATATTATTAAAAAAGAGAATTGTTTATTAAAAATGCTTAGCTTGAAATCAAATTATTATTGGGGCACTTGTTGGAAATTAATTACAATAAATGAACTTTAAATTATCTGATGATTACCTTAATTAACAATATACCTTATTCAGCATCTTGACCAGTGTTGCCGACAGACTACATCACACAACCGCACTGGGCTGCTACTACTGACCGACTGCTCTGCATGACGGCTACTACAGAACTGCTCTCAACGACTACTAACAGAGTACTGCCCTCAACTAGACAGAGCTACAGACTCGCAACGACTGACTGACAGACTGAGAACCGCTCGCAACACTCGCGCGGTCAAGCGCATACTCTCTGGTCACAGATGCTACAATGCCTCGCCATCGCTGCTATGTTACATACGTGTTTCAACACCGTTTATCTGCGGCAGCAATACAGGCCTGTATTCTCGTATCCAGATGCTAATTAAAGGTGTAGAACGCCATCCTGCTATACAGTATCCCAAGAATCTTGGGCCTTTTGTTGGAATTAGCCAATGGATCTTGCACACCCTGGAGAACGAATAAATTCCAGCTTCATCATCTCCCACACCAACTTGTGAGAGTCCTGGAGATTCTGTTGGCCAGAGCAGTTGTTCAACACCAAGAAAAGCTCTTTGCGTCGGAGCAGCCGTATGTGGATAGCATTGTCCAGCGGAAGAAGCACATTGCTTTCCTGTCGATTAAACGGCGTTTGGCGAATATATGGTTCAGAGTGGACGGCTGCGTTTGACAGACACACTGCAGCTGAACATTATTTATTGAAAAATCGTGAGAACTGTAGATTTATGTTGGATCTTCAGGCACATCTTCCTCTTGTTGGCGAGGGCGTCACTGCAACATATGAATTTATCTGCAATAGACTCTCATGACAAGGATCAGCAGTGTATTCTGAAACAGAAATCCGTATAAATGGCAGGCCTTTTACTGGCAGCATCAAAACAATTTACTTTCTGGGGCCTAACATAGATTGCAAGAGACGGACTTAAAGTCGTCTACCAAGGACGATATGACTTACAAACTCTCGATCACTAGGAAAGGATTTCCTCTTCAGCTGAAAACTCACTACTACAGTTAGCGAACGTCAGGATTCAAAACTGAATGCGATATTTAAATCTGAAATTTCTGATTAAAAAAACTGCTACTTTAAACGAATTACTGGAGTAAACACTTTCCAATAGCTTAGAAAGGAACACATACATGACTATACAAACAAACAGTGAACCATATACACTGGTCACTCAAACTACGTCCAGTGTCTAGCTATTGTATGACAGTAAGCCCCACAAACATACTTAACTTCAATGTAAAAGCACCTTTTACACTGGACAGCGCGCCTTGAGAATAGTACTAGGAGAAGCTGGCGCAACGTATCCTTGAACATGATCTCTGGCGAGCGGCGTTCTAGTCGTTTTTCTGGGAACGACGCTGAGTGAAGCAGCCAAGACAGCGCAGGCCTGCGGGGCAACAGGCTGTCTGTTTGCTCTACCACAAGCGTGGCTTCCAAGGTTGTCTTGCTGACCATCTTTCGGACACAAGGGACGTGCACTGGAAACGAAAGTGGACACATTATTACTTCGGGCTGTGAGTCGTCGTAATAGACACGTCTACTAACAGCTCCAAGTTTTTCCCACTGTTTGTCACCGCACAGCGCGTTTGGATGCTCGGTGAGCTATTTTTGGTTCGTGGCTTCGGTGCCGACACCACACGGCTGCTTGCTGCTTCTATAGTGCACTCGGTTCAGCCTCCTGTTGTTGTTGCCTGTCCCTGTGTCGGACTGGCAACTTGAAGAGCGTGTGGATCGTTTGCAAGCAAATAGCTTTAATTTGGAAAGTATCATACAGTTGTGATTTGACTAACTTGTTCCGAAAATTTGATCTGACGTGTGCTGAACTAGCCGCTCTGCTAAATCTGTTGCGAAAAAAGGACGAGCCGAAAGTCTAGACCGACAGCCAGCAGGCTGCGTTTGATGCGCCGCCATGTTGCTTCAGTAGCAACGGGGCTTGCGGCCGCCTGTAGCTTAAGCCTGTAGGTTTCGGCCCCCAGCTGAGAAGAAATACTCTACTTGTGAGTTGGAAGCGATGACTGTCCTCTTCACGCTAGAGAAATTTGAATGCTACGCCCAACGCCGGAAATACACACCGGAGACTGATAACCAGGCCCTTAGTTGGGTTCTGGATCGCCTGCGAAAAATTGGGCGGATTGGGTGGTGGGCTGCCACAATTTTCGCCTTTCGCTTCAATGTGCGCCACATTAGGGGACGCGATAACATTATAGTGGATACCTTAAGCAGAATGTCGAAAGAGGAGCAGGACGGTTCTTCTCCCCATGATGCCGAGGAAGTAGAAGGTCTTGTTAATTCAATGCTTACCGAGGGTCCAGTGTTGTTTGCTGACCTTGAACAACAATAAGAGCAGCACACCAAATTTGGCTCCATTAGAGAGCATTTGGGGGCCGGTCAACAAGGTCCCATGTAGGGACTGCGGAAGGACATTCTCCGCCATGTGAGTCGGGATAAAGTGCTTAAAAAATGTCTGCCTGTAGCGCTTGTCCCGGATTGTTCAAGTATTTTCATAATTCTATCGTCATCTGGAGGTGTATAAAATCATGAACAAATCTGTGAGTCAATAACCTGGCCCGACCTGTGTCGCGATGTTACAAAAATGATTGATGAGTGTCGTGAATGCAAAATGGCTAATCCGAATTTCAGTGGGCCTAGGGGTTGCTTCAATCGACTCGGTCTGTTATCCTCATGGAGCGTCTTTCTATTGATTATGTCGGTCCTCTTTGCCGGTCTCAAGGTGGGCAACTCTGCGTGTTTGTTGTGGTTGATGGTTTTACTCGATTCAGTTGGTTGCTCTCCAGTAATAGTAATAGTGTCAGCGAAAGTATTTGGCATTTGAGTAAGATTTTCTCTGGTTCGATCCTCCGAAGGTTATTGTCAGCGATGATGCATCTTGTTTCTATGCATCTTGTTTCTCTTCGAGGGAGTTTCGGAACTTCTGTTTCCGATCAGGAATTAAACAAGCCAACACGTCTAGCTATTACCCCCAAAATTCTTTCGTGAAGCAGGTTAATGGTAACCGAAAGTCCTATCTGACTGTTTTCCGATTTGGGACTCAAATTAAATGCGATCATTCCTTTTCATGGCAGAACCTAGCCTTCATTACTGCCAGACACAAGGCCCTGGTTCTCTCTCCTTTAAATTCATCTTCATCAAATATGCGGTGTATACAGGAAAAGAAAAGGGACCAGAGACACCATTGGCATGCTGAGGATATTGTCAGAGAGAGTTTGGGCCGTTAATGAAGAAGTTTGCGATTGTTTTACAGACTGACAGAAGGCCTTCCACAGAGTCAATTGGAATATATTGATGAACATCGTTAAGGAGATAGGAATCAACTGGAGAGATCGGAGACTTATTAGGAACTTGTACCTGGGACAAAGGGTAAAGGCACGACTGAACTATGGAGAAACGAACAGTGTGGAAATAGAAAGGGGAGTGAGACAAGGATGTTGTCTGCCACCAAGTTTCTTCAACCTGTATGGAGAAATGCTGGCGAGAGAAGCGCTGAAAGGATGCGGAAACTTCAAAGTAGTAGGACGTCTCATCCACACCATCAAGTATGCAGACGACCTGCAAGTGCTCGCCAAAAATCAGAGACAGCTGAGACACATGATGAACAATTTGGTAGAAACGGGAAGAAAATACGGCATTGAAATCAACATCGAAAAATCAAAAGTGATGCACATATCAAAACGCGAGAAACACTTGAAGATAACTGTTGACAATGGGGAACTGGAAAATGTGAATCACTTCAAGTTCCTGGGAAGTTTTATCACAAAGGATGCCCTCTGCACAAACGAAATCCGAGCAAGAATCGCCATGGCCGAAGCTGCTTTCAACAAGAAGAGGACTCTGCTGACCAGCAAGTTGAGTTTGGTATTGAGGAAACAACTTATAAAGTTGCACTGTATGGAGCAGAGACATGGACCACGAGAAAGAAGGAGAAAAAATTCTTAGAGAGTTTTGAAATGCGGTGCTGGAGGAGAATGGAAAACATCAAGTTGACAGATCGCATAAAAATGACGATGTACTGCGAAGAGTAGGAGAGAAGTATTCTGCGTACAATTCTTCAGAGCAAGGCCAACTGGATTGGACATGTACTTAGACACTAGGGACTCATACATGGTGTCATCGCAGGGAAACTCAGAGGAAACGCAGGACGAGGAAGAAGAAGAATTCAACATCTGGAACTCCTTCCAACAACAGACTGAAGGAAGAAGCTGAAGACAGGGAACAGTGGAATCATAAATTCTCCGTACGAAGACATGGACCCGCCACTAGGAAGAATACTACATAATAATAATAAATAATACAAGACTTTTTTGTCCAATGATGTTGGTGGTGAGTTAATCAAGGATAATTGGCGTAGAGCCGGGGAAAATCCTCAGAGCGCGCATGAAAGGGAAGTTTGGCGATACAATCACGGCCGACGTCCGGAGAATATTCAGGTTACTGATATACTTTTCCTAACAAATTCTGGGAGTAGGGACTCTGCGAGTAAGGCATTCGGAAAAATGACACTCCACTTGTTGGCCCATATGAGGTGGTGGAGACACCCACTCCGGTTGCGTTAGGCTCCATAAGGAAGAAAGGGGAAATGATATAAACGTATGCTTCCGCGGCCATTGTCACATTCAATAAAATTTTTCTGTGCTTGTGACCGCATTGTCAGTATATTTAAAGCTATCGAAGTTGCGGTCCCTGTTGGAAGCGACCTTCTTCAGTAAACAAAAACACCCTGAAGAAGTCGTTTGCAACAGAGACCGGAACGTCGGTAGTTTTATGTGTATTGACAATGCGGTCACAAACCCAGAAAAAGTTTATTGAAAGAGTGAAAGTGGAGATGAGTTGCGGATGCACCTTACCCAAGTTAAAAGAGGTGGTGTTAATTAAGTTTTCTCGTGAGCCCTGTCCTCCTCCCTCTCCGCCCCTCCCCCTCATACCGACTTTCTTTTTTTTAGGAGGGGGGGGGGGGGGAGGCGAGGCTGAGCCGTTGCGCGATCGACAGACCGCGTCACGTCTCCTGGAACACAGTTTTAAACATGAAGGGGCGTGGCACGTTTGCCGCGAGCGGCGTTGCCGTCATTGTTCCGAGACTGGCAGAGGGTGAGCAGTATCGGTAGTGCAGGTCCACGAGGCAGTGGGACGACTGTTTCTTCTACCATCCGCGTGGCCTCCAAGTTTCTCAGGCTGAGCACCTTCTGGACACGAGGGACGTGCACTGGGAACAGAAGTGGACACATTATTCATTCAACCGACCAGAGTGGAGGCGGACGGTGGGTCGTCGTCATCCTCACATCTCCTGGCCGCTCCAAGTTTTTCCACTGTTTATCACCGCACAACGACCTTGGATGATCCGTGAGCTACTTTTAGTTCGTTGCTTCGGTGCCGAGACCACGCGGCATTCGTGAACACTAATCTTGCTCCCGCTGTGAGCGCGATAATTGTCACAGGTTGCTGAGAGTGTTTGTGTCTTGTTGCTTCTACACTCCTGGAAATTGAAATAAGAACACCGTGAATTCATTGTCCCAGGAAGGGGAAACTTTATTGACACATTCCTGGGGTCAGATACATCACATGATCACACTGACAGAACCACAGGCACATGGACACAGGCAACAGAGCATGCACAATGTCGGCACTAATACAGTGTATATCCACCTTTCGCAGCAATGCAGGCTGCTATTCTCCCATGGAGACGATCGTAGAGATGCTGGATGTAGTCCTGTGGAACGGCTTGCCATGCCATTTCCACCTGGCGCCTCAGTTGGACCAGCGTTCGTGCTGGACGTGCAGACCGCGTGAGACGACGCTTCATCCAGTCCCAAACATGCTCAATGGGGGACAGATCCGGAGATCTTGCTGGCCAGGGTAGTTGACTTACACCTTCTAGAGCACGTTGGGTGGCACGGGATACATGCGGACGTGCATTGTCCTGTTGGAACAGCAAGTTCCCTTGCCGGTCTAGGAATGGTAGAACGATGGGTTCGATGACGGTTTGGATGTACCGTGCACTATTCAGTGTCCCCTCGACGATCACCAGTGGTGTACGGCCAGTGTAGGAGATCGCTCCCCACACCATGATGCCGGGTGTTGGCCCTGTGTGCCTCGGTCGTATGCAGTCCTGATTGTGACGCTCACCTGCACGGCGCCAAACACGCATACGACCATCATTGGCACCAAGGCAGAAGCGACTCTCATCGCTGAAGACGACACGTCTCCATTCGCCCCTCCATTCACGCCTGTCGCGACACCACTGGAGGCGGGCTGCACGATGTTGGGGCGTGAGCGGAAGACGGCCTAACGGTGTGCGGGACCGTAGCCCAGCTTCATGGAGACGGTTGCGAATGGTCCTCGCCGATACCCCAGGAGCAACAGTGTCCCTAATTTGCTGGAAGTGGCGGTGCGGTCCCCTACGGCACTGCGTAGGATCCTACGGTCTTGGCGTGCATCCGTGCGTCGCTGCGGTCCGGTCCCAGGTCGACGGGCACGTGCACCTTCCGCCGACCACTGGCGACAACATCGATGTACTGTGGAGACCTCACGCCCCACGTGTTGAGCAATTCGGCGGTACGTCCACCCGGCCTCCCGCATGCCCACTATACGCCCTCGCTCAAAGTCCGTCAACTGCACATACGGTTCACGTCCACGCTGTCGCGGCATGCTACCAGTGTTAAAGACTGCGATGGAGCTCCGTATGCCACGGCAAACTGGCTGACACTGACGGCGGCGGTGCACAAACGCTGCGCAGCTAGCGCCATTCGACGGCCAACACCGCGGTTCCTGGTGTGTCCGCTGTGCCGTGCGTGTGATCATTGCTTGTACAGCCCTCTCGCAGTGTCCGGAGCAAGTATGGTGGGTCTGACACACCGGTGTCAATGTGTTCTTTTTTCCATTTCCAGGAGTGTATATCGGACTCGTTTCATCCTCATGTTGTTGTCACCTGTTCCTGTGTCTGCCTAGGCAATTTGATTAGCGTGTCGCCCTTATAAAATTTTTTAGAAAGATATCATGTTTACGCCAGTGACTGTTAATCTTTTTATTTCCACTATTGCGATTTCGGCCTTAGGCCATTATCAAGTGCCGCCGAAATACAAAATGTTTATAAAATAGTTTACAAAATTCGTTGTGTATTTTGACATTCGGCCGATTGCACAGTTTGAAAAATGATAATGGGCTAAGGCCGAAATTGCAATAGTGGAAATAAAAAGTTTAACAGTCAGAGGCGTAAACATGATGCCTTTCCAAAAACTTTACATGCATGTGAATCCCACTTATGAAAAGTTAATTAAGTTGTTAATTGTTACAGGGTTGTGATATGAGTGTAAGTTAAAAATTATTGGGGATTTTCAAATTTCTATTAAGTTCAATGTGTCATTGTCCATAACGTTCAAAATATTTAGCTGCCTGGAACGTCGTGCGTTAAATCGCCGAGTCGCTTCCTTTAGTTATTTGGAACACACAAGCTTGAGTGTCTTACTGGGGCAAATCTTGTTGCACGTATACCTCCAAGAAAATCTTGGGCTTAACGTTGGTGAGGTACGCCAGCCAGCGCTTCGCGTCCTCCTTCTATCTATTTATTCTGTCCCGGGTGAGGGTAAAACATTTACCATTTGCACCACGTGGCGTGATTTGAAGCTGAATGTCGGTTGGCCGCTGAACTTCTTTACAGGCTGGTGTAATTGGGGGTGGTTCCCCTGGTCAGTTACCTTATTATCATTTAACGACTTATCACAACTGTTTTGTCTAAGCTGCCAGTGTAAACTGACGACTTAAGTTTTTATTTGTCTTACTTAAAAGTTACTTCTCTGTTCATCAGGCTGCTATTGTACGTTTATGCCTTTGGCGAGTATCCACCGGTTGCTTGGAGAGGAGAAGTGTGGTGAGCAGCATATCGGTCCTGTCATAAGTAATTTCGAGGCCTCTCGTCCGGACCACATTGCGTGAAGTGTTGTAGTTTCATATCAACCAGCATTAATTGTTTTTTTTCTTTTAATGAATTTTTTTAAGTAAACGTGAATTATTTGTTGTACGTTAGTCAAACATATTCTAAAGATATTTATTGTCTTCTTCTTTTGAAGACAGTTTTCCTGCTTTATTATGCTCGGTATACTTTAGTTTTTTAGTTACATAGATCAGTTTTATCGATTATCAGCAAGTGTTCTTAATTTCTTTCCTTTAACTGGAAGGCTTTGTCTCGATATGTCACAATCCTGTTGACATAACTGGTAGTGTTACTTTTACCGAGAAGTGTTAATAAAAATCTTGATGGGAATGATGTTCAACCCCTGATTTCCCCGGTGGTTCTGCTCTCAAGCAGCCTTACGCCCAGTAGTGCTTGCTGCAGGCAGCTCGAGCTTTCCGGCAGTGGAACTTAAACTTTGGCAAGAACTACAGAGCTCACTCAACATATTTGAGTGCGAGCACGGTACTGGTAGCTTCTACATCTACTTGTACGTGATTACTCTGCTATTCACAATAAAGTGTTTGGCAGAAGGTTCAATGAACCACCTTCAAACTGTCTCTAACGTTTCCACTCTCGAACGGTGCGCGGGAAAAACGAGCACTTAAATTTTTCTGTGCGAGCCCTGATTTCTCTTATTTTATCGTTGTGATCATTTCTCCCTATGTAGGTGGGTGCCAACAAATTTTTTTCGTAATCGGAGGAGAAAACTGGTGTTTGAAATTTCATGAGAGGATCCCGTCGCAATGAAAAACGCCTTCGCTTTAATGATTGCCACTCCGATTCACGTATCACGTCTGTGGCACTATCTCTCCTACTTAGCGATAATACAAAACGAGCTGCCCTTCTTTGTACTTTTTCGATGTAATCAATCAGTCCAATCTGATGTGGATCCCACACCACCCAGCAACGCTCCAGAATAGGGCGGACAAGTGTGGTATAAGCAGTGTCTTTAGTAAACCTGTTGCACCCTCTAAGTGTTCTGCTAATGAATTGCAGTTTTTGGTTGGCTCTACCCACAACTTTATCTATGTGATCTTTCCCATTTAGGGCATTTGTTATTGTAATCCCTAAGTATTTAGTTGAATTTACAGCTTTCAGATTTGTGGGAGATATCGCGTAATCGAAATTTTGCGGATTTCTTTTAGTATTCATGTGAATAACTTGACAATAAATTGCCATTTTTCGCAACATACAGGTATCTCATCTAAATCATTTTGCAGTTCGTTTTGGTCATCTGATGACTTTACACGACGGTATATGACAGCATCATCTGAAAACAATCTAATACTGAGATTGTCTCCTATGTCATTAATATATCAGGAACAATGGCCTATAACACTTCCTTGGGGAACGTCTGATAATATTTCTGTTTTACTTAGGCTTACGCTAAGGAATCAGAGAGCTGGCGCTCTATTACTTGTAGCCAACTCGACATCCGAAAACATGGCCAATAATCCCTTTCACAATAAACCAACGTTTGGTTGTAACCTCCCCCTCACTTATCGACCTTAATGACAGTGAAAAATTAAACCGCGTGTACCTAATGCAAATTTGGGAAAAGCAATCGTCACTGCTACAGTGACCAAACCGTTATTGTATGGACTCGTACTTCTTTCAATCACTCCCCATTCGATCATCTTATCTATCTCCCGTTGCACTGCTTCCTTTTTGGACAGCGGTATAGCATACGGTCTCACGAAGAATGGTTCGTGAGCAATTACATGCAACTTGCATTTATATCCTTCCACAAGTCCCGGTTTGTCTGAAAACACACTATTATTCCTCATTATTACTTCATACCGGCCTCGTCTTTGTTCGTGTGTTACGTTTGACACACAGTCTACAATACTTTCCAATTCACTTTCTACACTATTGTCAATGCCGAGATTCCTCATGTTAGTAGTTGAAATTCATACCTACGTCAACGGCATCCGGCCAGTTAACAATGTGTATAGGCTGGTATTGCCTATGCACACCATCTCCTGCCTCATTGTGTTATCTTGTGACGTACATGTCAAAGCTTTACTTTCGAAAATAATCACTGCACGGCACTTTAATAGCCAATCTAACCCGATAATTACTTCCGTAGTTAAGTCTGGCACGACAACAAACTCTTGTTCAAATCGTGCCCCACATGTCTCGAAGTTGACAAAAATCTGTTTTGTGACCTGTTTACTGGCCTTCCCAGTAGCACCGATAATTTTCACTCCTGTTACTGGCATAACTACGACACCAGGTCTCTCTTTCAGTAACTGAAATATTTTTCCAGATACAGCACTCAATTCTGCACCGGTGTCAATCAACACGTTTAGTTGTAGGCCGTGAATATTAACAGACACTACTATCTGTCTACACTTATCCTCGACTGTTTCTTTATTTTCCCACAATAAATCCTCGTCTATATCCAGGTCATTCCAGGAAAAACCATCCGGCTATGATCCTAAGTCCGGCTTATCTGGCGGCCTTTTCAGCCTTTGTTCACATACAGTTTTAATTTCAACACGTTTGTCCTGAGGCTTAGTCTGTAGCTTCGCCTCCAATACCGAAACCTTTTCCCGTAACTCGTCAACTAGTGAGTGTTGCTTTGCTATCAATTCACTAATTGTCACCTTCGTTGATTCCTCTTTGGTCAGATTGATCTCATCTGCCAATCTACCTGGAGGAATTTGCCCTGTAGTATCTGCAACTACTTCCTCTGGATCTGTGCGACCCACACTGCTACCGTCCGACCGTATAACGACAGATCTAACTTCATACAAGCTGCAATCTACGTGATTTTCTACCAATCGTGTCCGGCTATCACTAAAATTTTCGTAATATTTCTCCTTAATACTCTCGCAATGTTTAAACTGAAGTTTTGCGTCGGATGGGTCGGCTACTTCTACCACTATAACTTCCGGTAAGGTCTGCCGGTTAGGGTCAGAACTTTCCGTTACTACTTCAGCATCCAACTCTTGCGGGACGAAACACGACGTATCTTGCTCGTGGTCCCAATTAACATCAACTATTTCTGGTAAAGTCTGCCGGTTAGGGCCAGAACTTTCTATCACTTCACAAACACTATCTTCCCGCGGGACGAGAGGCGGCAAATCCTGCCCACGCTCCCCATAAACACTTCTCCCGTACAGGCCCCTATAATCTCTTAGTTCGTCGTATAATCGACCGAACTGCCTTAACCAGACCTCATCCCACTCTGCATCCCCTCGCTCGATGACGGACGTGTTATCCGACATCTGATCTTCTCTCAACAATTGCGAATCATTCTTAAACTCAATCTCCAGTTCCGCTGTGGGTGTTACAGCTGCCACTTTATAATCGATATCCGGAACACAACTTAAATTGTTCTCACTGACAGTGAATGTATTTTCTACTGCGTGTCTACAGCTGATCTACTACTTTTGGGCGCACTCCTTTCTCTTAACACGGACACACTCTCCCGCCGTTGATTATTCCACACGGAATTTTCATAACGACGACACTTGGGTTTTCTCCTGTTATTGGGCCGCCAAAATTTCTCCACGCCTGGTCGGCCCCTCACTGGCGCGGATAATGGTTTCCCTGTCTCGTCCAAGCAGATCTGCTCCCCGGATGCTGCTGAGGCGGCTTATCACACCCTCTGGCGTTATTACTATTCTGTGAAGCCCGTATCACATTAGTATGATACTGGTTTCCGTCATTCCTGTTATTATTTGCATTGTACCGATTGTTATTACGGTCCGAACCATTATTGTTATTGCTGCCATGGTTGCAGTATGCAGTATTAGCCTGCTTCGTCACTTTAGTATCTACTTCGGACATTAAACCCTTTAAAGTTTCCACCTTCTGTTGATCCTCTTTTTTTACTAATTGAATTTGTTCTGTCACCCTATTTTCGATGAATAGAGCAACTGCTTCCCCTGCACGTTTCTTGATTCTGCTAATTTCGGAATCAAAACGAGTATTTATGCTCGCAATTTCCGCCCGAACGCCTATCGTTTCCTGTTTAAGATTACCGATTTCAGTATTAATTACAAAAATATCTTCTTTGATTTTACCAACTTTTGTGTTAACAACTCCAACATTGTTGTTAACAACATTAATAGATTTGTTCTGATTGTCTAGCTTCCTGTCAATTTTTTCAGACTGAGCTTCTTGCTTGGCAGACTGAGCTTTAATTTCTGCCGATTGACGCTTGATTTCGTTAACCAAAACATTCAATAAATCAGTTAAATTCCCGGAAACTACCGGTTTTACTTCCGTAGCGGCTTCCTCTTTAATTGTCCCCCGTATTCGTCATCAAGGGGTTCCGATTCGATTTTCACTTCCGATTCCGAAACATTTTCTAAAGTTTTGAATTCCATTTCTGTTCTTTGTTGCGTTTCGACGGTCACGTCTTTCATGCTAGCCGCCTGCCCCGAACAATGGGTTCCGCTGTGCGCGTTTCCTACTGTTCGAACGATTGTTCCGTACCCAAGTCTACCAAATTTTGGTAATTGTTGCCTTCACTCATTTTAGTAATTTTCAATATAAATGCCAAATTTCAAACCTAATTCGGATTCCTCCCACTACTTATTCTGGCTGACGTAACGACCTGTTCGTAACCAGTACTTTGTTACGAGATTTGCACAATTCAAAATTCGTGTTCAGAACAACCTCAAATCCGAAGATTGTCCTGTCACCAGGTCGCCACGTGTAACCTCCCCCTCACTTACCGACCTTAATGACAGTGAAAAATTAAACTGTGTGTACCTAATAGAAATTTGGGAAAAGCAATGGTCACTGAAGTTAATCTGTCGGTAAAGAGGGAGGAAAGGGTTACATCTAAATGAAAGGAAAAATGCAAATTAAATTGGTGAAAATTAATTTTGAGAAAAGGGTAAAATTAATAAAGAAAGTAAATGTGCAGTCGTTACGTTAACAATTAATTGGCGTTAATTAGATATTTGAGATTTGGGGAAAATTAAAGTCGCCAGTCCTATGGACAACTACTATAATAACTGAAAATGGAAGATTAATGCACATATAATTAGCACTAAGAGCGTGGCAACAGAAGGTTGACACATGCTGTGTGAAAACTGAATGTTTGTCAAAGTAATAAATTTCGCTACACTCTGACTTAATTTAGCAAAAGAATTAAGAAAACCGGAAAATTGAAAGTTAATTTAGTGACTGAAATTGATAGTGAACTTTGTTTCTGAAGCACTAAGAAATTCAATAAAATAAGGTTAGTCTTGGGCTGCCTCAACAATCATTTCAAAAGCTACTTGAATCTACGCAATTTAGAAACAAAAGATTTAACTTTGAACTTGAATTAAATGATTCTGAACAATTAACAATAGTAAAATTTAGTACGTACCAAGTTGAGCTGCAGTCACAGGTAAGCTAAAATATGGTAACAAAACTCGCACTCTTAATTTGTGCTTGTGTAATCTAAATATCGAAGCCAGCTATGAATACTTTAACTGAACTTTGAAATTAAAGCAGTAAAATGGAATGATATTACTTTAATGCTGGCGTTTGGATTGCAACGACACTCGGGTTCATTCCGGAAAAGGAAGGGACCTTGCTTGGTAATTCAATTGGGACAATGAGCAAAAAAGGTTCATGCTACGTTGCTGTAATTTTTGAGGTACATTGAACAGTTTGAAAAGCTGAGGTCTGCCATACAGTTCTAAAACTTTCCGTGATTTCAGTCTTCCTTGTTGGTTGATTGAAGGCTTGGAGTCGTCGGTCGAGGAGGTGGCGACAGTCACTCATTGTCGGCCGTCGCTGTTGCAAAAGCTGGATGTTGGCACGCCTTCTTCTCGACACGGTCACCAGGCGAAACGGGCTCTTGATGTGCGCCAGCTAATGCTGCCAGTCCGCGACACCGTGTCAGAACCTATCATGGCAAGTCGAGCGCAATTACATGCTGTCAAACCCCGAAAGCGCGGCAACTCGCGGGAGCGTCACACAACACACCTGCTCCAACGCCCTACACGAGCCAGACTCCCTCTGCCCCCGCTCCACGCGGCAGAGTTAACTCTATCAAAGATCCTAAACACTTGGGTTCTCCAAACGACCTATCGATGTAGTCGTTCGATAGCATAGTTTTCCCTAGGCCAGACCCAGCGTAAAAATAGAAATAGTATTTACAAAACAAACCAATTATACATCGACACACACACACACACACACACACACACACACACACACACACATATATATATATATATATATATATATATATATATATGCAAATAGTAAAACGATTACAATATATAAAGACACAGAATTGTCATATCTTCAGGTAAGAAAATGAGGAAAAAAATCATAGTACAGTAGATGGAAATAGGAGGATATGCATTTCCGGCGTTACATGGTCACACTCACAATGTTGACCCTTTGCGATAATATCCAGTGCAATGGTCAGCTTACTGATTAGTTTATAAATTTCACCCGCACGCAAGAAATACCGATTTCAATCTGCAGACAGACACAGAGTTGGGTAAATCACTAATCGTTTACAAATGGAGTACCACAAACAAGTCGCACCAACGGCCCTCTTAGGTGGACTCAACTAAATCACTAGCACTTGAACGACTCGGAAGCGAGTAAAAAAAAAAAATAATAAAAAAATTTAAAAAATTGCAGAGCACATGGTAAATCGCTCACCCAGCATGCATGAACTACCAATGTCACGGGCCTGTACTACACAGACTGACCTGCTGCGCTAGTGATAATTGAGAATTAGACATTTAACCGCGTCACTTTGAGCCGTAGTTACACCTTTGCCTGAGTTGGTCAAAGGTTTCATTAAGAACATCACTTCTCATAGCTTTAACATTATCAGGAACCTAGTCGTTCACAACAAGACTATAAAACCTCGTAGCAAGAATGTACTGGCTCACACAGCAAGCAACGTAATGAACAGCTAAATAAGCAACTGCCCAATGCACGACATACGCAAATTTTGTCAAACAGAGATGAAGCTTTAATTGAGCGAATGTAAACCACGCAACCAAAGCATCCAATCGGATCCCAGTCAAACTATGTAATAAGGACAGTAGGAACCTACACTGACAACAGTCATAGTAAGAAATAAGCAACAAAAATCAACACTCATGATTCACTTTCGCTGCTCGCTCTGTTCATCAACAAAGTCACTGCAAGACGCAAATATCCACCGTGTTCCAGAATCGCAGAGGTCCCACAGCCAGTGTGACATCCGGAAGGGAAAGACCTGCAGGTCCAACGAAGCTAACTGTGGCACTCAATACCACGAAACTCTCGCTATCCTGCAGCAGTTGCACACTATCACACCACGCTACGAAGAGAGACTGCCACGCCAGCCCAGCGTGCCTCCTCAGTGCAGAGCGCTCATGTGACGATGCATGATCTACTCGCTACACCACAGAAAACGGTACCGTACTCCATAAACACGGCGTTTCAAATTTTGTCGCATGAACGTCCGGCACAGCATTAGCACGGGGATGTGTGCCTGTGCAATTTAGTGGGCACTGGCTACTGCAACCGACAGAAACACCAAATGCGGCCTCAAGTTGGATCTGATGGCTTCCCTCACCAAGAAGCGTGGGGTCGGGCTTGTATGTCGTAGGTGAATTCACTCTGAAACAGTCAGCTCACCAGGTCTACGCCATACAGGTGTACGTCCCACACTCGCATACAGACAGAACCTACTCGCACTACTGGAAAAGCGCAACTCTACTCTCAACTCAACCTTTTCACAACTCTAGAGCATTTGGGCTTGGCTGTGTCGTGGTGTCGGTATTAACCTGGCCAGAGGCACATGTGATCTTAATCCTGCTACAAGCAGACAGTCCCCAGTCGTACTCGATAACGCAACAGGTGTAGCACGTGCCTTGATCTCGTCCCTCGTTGATGTTCGATTGTCCACTGCTGTTCGCACAATGCCTGGATCTTGAAGTGCGACTAAGCCATGTGGACGTCCAGAACCTTCTACACAGGTGTGGGAATGTTCCACAGACCACTGCCGAAAGCTGCGACGCTTCACCGACAAATTGTGCTCAACATTTGCAGCAACGCATTGTACGTCCTGCCAGCATCCCGTAGGACCGCAATGCGGTACCCTTCAAATAGGTGAAGCCGTTCACCAGGAACACGTAAACAACGACTGGACATGGTTATATCCCAGAGAAAATGTTGCAACACTGCTAACCTCTAAACTCAGAAGAGTCGAAACAGAGGCCACACACATAGGCCACCTCACTGATATTTGATCGTCAGTGACAATAACAAATTCATCATTAACGCAATGGTTCCACTGAACACAATGCTTGAGGCTGTTGCATTGTTTTCGTCTATGATGATATATGTCCTTCCTAATAGTCGTCAGGCACATTTTTTCTGGTGTTCCGTCCAATATTTGCAATTTCGTATGTGAAATGTCTAGCTGCAGTCAGCCCATCGAGTATTTCATGCGGTGCCTACTGTCGACAAAAAGTGTCAGTTTTTCCCCATTGCAGACGAAATGATTGTCAAAGCAGAATTTACGTACTCATTCTACAGAACGCTCCAAACTTAGTCTTGTGCGATATTTATTTTGTCAGGTTGTATTGAAGACCTTATAACACGAAGAATAACCAATGCTCCAGCACTGCCAATGACCACAGGCTGGTACCGCCACGCAGTAACGCTGTCGGCCGTTGCTGGAGTGCGGGTTATTCTTCGATTGGTAATGTTCATGTTATACATATTGTGAAAACTAATATCGCAGTTGACTAGACTAGCACCGCTGAGTAGAATGAGTTTGTGAAAACCCGATTTAAAAATCGTTTGTAACGGAATATAAAACCAATTCTTTCCGTCGGCGCTGAACTTGTATGAAATTCTTGATGAGCAGTATTTGTTTGGGCTGACTCCAGGTACCGGTCGCAGAAACGAAAGTAGTGCTGAAAAACCAGACGAGATGCGCCTGACGGCTCATAGGAGGAGAAAACACACACACACACACACACACACATATATATATATATATATATATATATATATATATATATATATATATATATACTCCTGGAAATGGAAAAAAGAACACATTGACACCGGTGTGTCAGACCCACCATACTTGCTCCGGACACTACGAGAGGGCTGTACAAGCAATGATCACACGCACGGCACAGCGGACACACCAGGAACCGCGGTGTTGGCCATCGAATGGCGCTAGCTGCGCAGCATTTGTGCACCGCCGCCGTCAGTGTCAGCCAGTTTGCCGTGGCATACGGAGCTCCATCGCAGTCTTTAACACTGGTAGCATGCCGCGACAGCGTGGACGTGAACCGTATGTGCAGTTGACGGACTTTGAGCGAGGGCGTATAGTGGGCATGCGGGAGGCCGGGTGGACGTACCGCCGAATTGCTCAACACGTGGGGCGTGAGGTCTTCACAGTACATCGATGTTGTCGCCAGTGGTCGGCGGAAGGTGCACGTGCCCGTCGACCTGGGACCGGACCGCAGCGACGCACGGATGCACGCCAAGACCGTAGGATCCTACGCAGTGCCGTAGGGGACCGCACCGCCACTTCCCAGCAAATTAGGGACACTGTTGCTCCTGAGGTATCGGCGAGGACCATTCGCAACCGTCTCCATGAAGCTGGGCTACGGTCCCGCACTCCGTTAGGCCGTCTTCCGCTCACGCCCCAACATCGTGCAGCCCGCCTCCAGTGGTGTCGCGACAGGCGTGAATGGAGGGACGAATGGAGACGTGTCGTCTTCAGCGATGAGAGTCGCTTCTGCCTTGGTGCCAATGATGGTCGTATGCGTGTTAGGCGCCGTGCACGTGAGCGCCACAATCAGGACTGCATACGACCGAGGCACACAGGGCCAACACCCGGCATCATGGTGTGGGGAGCGATCTCCTACACTGGCCGTACACCACTGGTGATCGTCGAGGGGACACTGAATAGTGCACGGTACATCCAAACCGTCATCGAACCCAGCGTTCTACCATTCCTAGACCGGCAAGGGAACTTGCTGTTCCAACAGGACAATGCTCGTCCGCATGTATCCCGTGCCACCCAACGTGCTCTAGAAGGTGTAAGTCAACTACCCTGGCCAGCAAGATCTCCGGATCTGTCCCCCATTGAGCATGTTTGGGACTGGATGAAGCGTCGTCTCACGCGGTATGCACGTCCAGCACGAACGCTGGTCCAACTGAGGCGCCAGGTGGAAATGGTATGGCAAGCCGTTCCACAGGACTACATCCAGCATCTCTACGATCGTCTCCATGGGAGAATAGCAGCCTGCATTGCTGCGAAAGGTGGATATACACCGTACTAGTGCCGACATTGTGCATGCTCTGTTGCCTGTGTCTATGTGCCTGTGGTTCTGTCAGTGTGATCATGTGATGTATCTGACCCCAGGAATGTGTCAATAAAGTTTCCCCTTCCTGGGACAATGAATTCACGGTGTTCTTATTTAAATTTCCAGGAGTGTATATATATATATATATATATATATATATATATATATATATATATATATATGTAGTTTGAAAATCTATGCATCAAATACCAACGGGTGATAAATCACTAAGTCACGGGAAACAATTTTTTCACGGACAAAGTGCTTCTGTCACTTAGGCAGGGCATTGGCTTTCAGTCATATATGTGTTCTGTGTTGCCTATCTGCATCTAAGTCCACATCTACTTGATTACTGTGCAATCCACAACTGAAGGCCTGGGAGAGGGTTCATCGATCCACCTTCCAGTTGCTTCTCTACCGCTCCTCTCTCGAACTGCGATCGGGAAGGACGAGCTCTTAAAATCTTTCTTTGCGAGCTCTGATCTCTCTTATTTTATTACGATGATCGGTTCTTCCTACGCAGGTGAGCGCCAACAGAATATTTTCGCAATAGTAGAAGAAAATTGGTGATCAAAATTTCACGGGAAAATCACGCCGCAGAGAAGAAAGCCTTTGTTTTAGTGATTACCTCCATAATTCACGTGTCGTGTCCGCAGCAATCTGTCCCCTTCTTCGCGATAATGCAGAACGAGCTAACTTCTTTCAACTTTTTCAAAGTCATCTGTCAGTTCCATTTGATGCGGATAGTACATCACTCAGAAATAACTCCAGAAGAGGGCGGACAAGCGTGGTGCAAGCAGTCTCTTTGGTAGACCTGTTGCACTTCCTATGTGTTCTGACAAGAAATCGATGTCTTAGGTTTGCCTTCCTTACATTATCTTCGATCGTTCCTACTTAAGTCATTCATATTTGTAATCCCTAACTATTTAATTGAGTTTGCAACCCTTACTCGGGTGATGTGATTTATCGTGTAACCGAAATTTAGCGGATTTCTTTTAGTACCCAAGTACGTGACTTCAGTCTTTGCTTTTATTAAACTCAGTTGATACTTTCCATATCACGCAGATATCTTGCTTAAATTATTTTGCAGTTCATTTTGATCATTTGATGACTTTACAAGACGGTCAACGACAGCATCATCCGCTCTGTATGAAACGGTTAGGCCCAGAAAAATTAAAGCTCTTGATTCGCTTCTAAAACGTCTTCCGCCACTTCTTTTTTCTTTCTTTTTTAGTCAGTTGTCTTCCGAATGGTTTGATACAGCTCGCTATGAATTCTCTTCTGTGCCATCCATTTCATTTCGGAAGACCACTTGAAACCTACGTCCCCAATTATTTGGTGTTTTTATTCCGGTCTCTGTCTTCCTCTACAGTTTCACCCTCCACAACTCCCTGAGGTCCTAACAGATGTCGTATCCTTTCCCTTCTTCTTGTCTGTGATTTCCACAACCTCCTTTCGATTCTGCATGGAACCTCCACATTCCTTACCTGATCAGACCACCCAATTTCCAATATTCTTCTTTAGGACCACATCTCAAATGTTTCGATTCTCTTCTGTTCCGGTTTTCCCACAGTCCATGTTTCACTATCATACAAGTGCTCCAAACGTACATCCTCAGAAACTTTTCCCAGAAACAAAGCCTATGTTTGGCACTAGTAGACTTGTCTTGGCCATAAATGCCGTTTTTTTTCAGTGTTAACCTGCTTTCGGTGTCTTCCTTGCTCCGTCCGTCATTGGTTATTTTACTGCCTAGACAGTCAAATTCCTTAATTTCATCTACTTCGTGACCATTAATCCTGATATTAAGTTTGTCATTGTTCTCGTTTCTGCTGCTTCTTATTACTTTCGTCTTTCTTCGATTTACTTTCAGTTCAAATTCATTACGTATTAGACTGTTCATTCTGACACTGTAATGCTTCTTCAATTGTGCTGAGGATAGCTATGTCATCAGCGAATCTTATCATTGATATCCTTCCACGTTCAATTTCAGTTCTACTCTTGAACCTTTGTTTTATTTTCATCATTGCATTTCCGATGTACAGACTGAGCAATAGGGGTTAAAGACTACATCCCTGTCTTACAAACTTTTAATTCGAATTGTAGTTTGTGGGATGGAATTCCATGCCACATGCACTGGCACGATAATGCCGTTTGTGGATGACGCTGGGCCAGTCGTACTCACTTGGAGACAGCCTGTAAAGCATGTTGGAGTACAAAAGAGGGTTTTCATAGATGAAAACACGAACTTTATCCTGTTGCCAAAACACTCCCTGGAATGAATGACAGCATGACGGGTCAAATTACCAGACTGACGTACAGTCAGGGTGCTTGTGAGAGTGTTCCTGCTGTCATACGAAATCGTATCCCACACCATAACTCCAGGTGTATGTGCAGTGCATCTAACACTCAGACAGATTGTTTGACAGCACTCAACTGGCCTCCTTCTACGACCATCACCTGCGCCGAAGTACAATCAGCTTTCATAAGAAAACACAGCAGAATTTCAACCTGCCCTACAATTAGTTCTCGCCTGACACTGCTGTGGTCGCAAATGGCGGCGTTGAGGTTGGTGGGATGCATGGTACAGGGTGGCTGGCTCGGAGCTGTCCTTGATGTAACTGATTTCTAATTATTCGTAGTGTCACTTTGGTGGCAACTGCTGCTCGAATTGGTGCTGTAGATGCAGTATGAAGCGCCAGAGCCATACTCCTTACACGATAGTCTTGCTTCTCTGTACTGTCAGATGACTGTCCAGGAACCAGTCCCCTGCGATAGTACATTCTCGTGATCACCGCTGAATATCAATCAAGTACAGTAGCTATATTCCTGCGAAGTCTTTCTGCAGTATTTCGGAAGGGACATCCAGCTTCTGATTACTCTAATAAAGTAGCCAGGTTGAAAGTCTATCAGGTATTGATAACGGCGCCTTAACCATTTGAAATAAATTGTTGACTAACATCAGCTCATCATGCCCATTCCCAAGGGTCACTAACGCCTACGACCCTAACATCGTGCATTTAAAACAAACCTGTTTTGTATCCGCATAGTGGGGCTACTAATACCACTTTTACTCGACTGGTACGAAATTTTGAATAGACACCACTTTTTGGATGTAGAATCACAACTTTCGTTTATGTCACACAACTCCCTCTTGATGTTGCGATTTTTTTCTCGTCAGTTGGTGGGTGAGAAACAGCATACTGTAACCAAGTTCCGAATTTGAAGACTTTGTTCACACATGGAGCACTCTCTCCCTCAGCTTAACAACGTCAGATGACAAAAGTGTACTGCAACAGTTAGCAACAATCCGACACTTTTGGTTCAGTGTTGTCGGTCATCTTCCTCACAGTCATGAATCGGCCCCATCCGATTTCCATCTGTTTCCAGAACTTGAAAAGCTCCTTGGAGGACTTAGTTTTGATTGTGATAAGGTGGTGCAAGTAGTTAATAGGGCTGTGAGTAGTAGAACAAACTTCGTTGTGGTGCATTTTGTTAGCGCAGGTTGCCTACATTGGGGGCACGTATATACTCAGGGTCAAACCTATAGTTCTCCCTTGATTAACATGCACTTAACCTGTTGTTCTCCTTTGATTGACAGGTACTTAACCTGTTCTTCTGATAAAGGGATCCCTCCTATTATTGACCAACACTTAACCTACTGTTCCCCACCTCCACCTGCCTCCCTTAGCAAACCTCCCCCTCTCCTCACTGTTACAGGTACACTTTCAGGTCTGAGTTATTGGAATAGCCCCTCTCGTTCTTATCAGTTTCATTGACTACTTAATTAAATTCATCAATTAATTAACCTATCCCCCTCATGTAAACCCCTTCCCCTCCCTCCCTCCCATAAACTGGCAGGAAAAAGACTCAGTCGATCGGTCATATGAAGGCAATTCAGTTGCAGTGTGTGCAATATTGTTTAAACACTTTAAACAAATTAGGGGATTCCAGGCAGTGTATGGAATGTATGGAAATTGGTAGCTCTTTCGTGGAGAGGAAGGCTCTCATAACAGGGAATTCAAGTGTATATTGTTTATTCATAGAAAATTCAGTTTGTGGGAGTTCGAATTCTCTTGCTCATCATTCTCTGCTGTTTGGAAACATGTAGGTATTGTAAGAATTAATTATGTGGGGCAAACATGTTACATAACCTAATGTTAGGAACTGTACTCTGGGTGTCTTGACCTAATGGTCGGCCTTTTGTTGGCACTTAAACGACTGCTCGGTTAAGTGGTTTTCCATGTCACCCCCATTGCCTTTAACTATTGTACCACTTTTGATACCAATTTAAGTAATTAGTTATGTCCTCCCATCATTTTCTGGTACACTTCTAGAATTTCACATGATTTTGAACGTCATTTCTGGCGCATTCTTCTTTGTCACCCACCCCCTTAAATTAGTGTACTATCTTTTGCATAAAAATTATGTATATTAATGTAGTGTTTTGCGCTTAACCTGCTGTTCTACTCTGTGTCACCCACTCATGCGCACCCTCCCCGATTGTACTGCTAACACCACGTTGTTATAAAAAATTGATACAATTTAATTAAATCGATATTATTCACATATATGGGGTATTTGTTTTTAATTTTCAGCATTTTATCGGTCACTGAAATCGAGGAATATAGTTTAAACCAAAGTTAAATAAAAGTTTAAATAAAAGTCACAACCTGCCACCCGACACCCGACGCCAATGCTGCCGACCCTGCACGCGCCTGCAGCCCCCAGGAGACGGGTTGAACCGGTGGTCCTGCGAACTGACGATGCTGCTGAGCCACGCACACGCGTCCATTCGAGTCCTGCAAGTACGAGGCGGCAGTATCCCTTTCATACTTGACACCTGAGAAATTTCTGTGCTGATGATGCAGAGCTGCAGGTCAAGCGCTATAGAAATCTGTTCCAATTCTTCCCAGAACAGCTGAGGGTGCATTGCTCCTAGCGATCCTAATAGGACACATAAGATGCATCGGCCGAGCTCATGTGTTTACCTGCCCAGTGAGGCTGATGCTTCGCCACGAGATGTGTACGTAGTGTGACTGGAATTTTTGGTGTCTTACAACAACTAGTCTGCGGATCTCCTAATACCACAATGTCAGATGAGGGACAGCATCATGCCAGAGATGGATGGTCGGCTTCAACTTGTCTTTGAACACATGAATAAAGAACACATCACATTATACTCAGAACTTTCTGTAGATAAACCTCGCAAAAGTTGTCTACAAGTCGTCAAATACATACAAGACCCACTAAAATATTAGGAACCAGGAACATATTTACCAGTGTAACTGCAATTAAATATTACTATTGCTGCTGCAGTATGACAACAGTTGATGTACAGGTAATGTCTCCTATTGACGGCTGTGGTTCTGGAATGAATCTCAGTATCTATAGCGCTCATAACCAGACATTGACCTTCTTCCTCTGTGCTGGTAGCACATGCATTGCCCGAACTCTTATGGGACCTAGCGGGATTGTCTGCCACGAGAAATGAGTGTAATCTGGCAGCACCATTACCAATTTAATCTGAAGCTGGCCAGAAGTAGACTGCTACATTCCATGTCTCGTGAATGAATGGAGCCAGCCAAGTCCTCGCCCATGCCGAGAGTATTACCACATCTTATCAGTGTACGAGAATAGTAACAGATTTTAAAATGTTGTGACATAATATTAGACGGTTAAGAAGAACATGAAACGGCTGCTTTTGTGCATGTTGAAGCTCCAGACGGATGGAGTTCGAAGCATTTTTACGCAAATCAACCACGCCGTCAACTCTAAAGTACTGTAGTATAGTCTGGGATCAGTACCTGGAAGGTATTGGTAAGAGAGAACATAAACAAATGCGCTCCTAAGGCTACAATGTTCCGCGCTTAAAACAGGCTATAATGTTAGATCGCTCCAGTTTCTGACTTGTTAGTCGTATGGTATGTAACACTGTTAATATTACAATGTAAGAAATATATTTCCAGCCCATGACATAGATCATTGCTGCCGGTTTCTCTACGATAACCTACAGCAACAAACCGTAAAATGAAAAAAACTATTTCCCTAAAGTATCGATTCTGTGTGATATGTGAACAGTATAGCTTTCCAGAGATGTATAGCGTCAACTGTTATCATCCGATCATGGTTCAGAAATTATACTATGCCCACATCAGTCCTATATAAAGTGATCGTTAGTAACGGACAATACCTCTTAGAACAAAACAGATAAACGCATAGCAGAGACGTTTGATATGTGAAATTACACGTCATGCCGCCACTAACTCTGTAAACAAGATGTCTGTCAAGAATATGTATACACAGGCATACGGAGTGTTTCCCAAACTCCTATTGCTAACTTAGTTATGAAACTGAAGTATCGCATAAAACTCCGTTCGTTAAGAGGAATGTGTCACGTTTCATCTCATATGAGATGGAAGTCCTCTGATGACCGAGAAGATACTATTTTCAAATAGTTAAGGCTAACCAGCCATTGACTTTCTTCTTCTGTGCTGGAAGCACACACATTGCTCGAACTCTTAGGTTACCTGGTGGGATTGTCTGCCAAGAGTAATGAGTGTAATGGACAGGGGCAATACGAATGTAGTGTGTGGACATTATGTTGGGAATGTGGGTCTCACGGGGAGCGTGCAAGGGATAAACCCCTGCAGTCGCACTATCCTATGTGCCCTCGGTGGATAAGATGGATAGAGTGTCTGCCATCTAAGCAGGTGCTTCTGGGTTCGAGTCACAGTTGGGGCACACATTTTCAACTGTCCCCTTTGATGCCTATCAACGCCTGACGACAGTTTAAGGTCTTGATTTAATTATCATTTCATTCTAAGAGAGCTGCATGGTCACCGATGGTATCTCTTCTTTTGGTCATGTCTGAAAGAAAAGATACCATCTTTGTTACAAAACTTGTTAATTTCACTTTAACAGTAAATCGAAAACTATTATATATATGATCAATATTCAAGTTTTATTGGCATCACAATGAAAATATATGGAGGATGGCAGATTAAAATTATTGTGGCTTCATTGCCTGCACTGCTACACAATTAAATATTTTTCACAAATGTTTCCCTTTATGGCCGATCTCCGGTCCGCCATATTTAACGCTACTACGTCTCCTTGGCCACAAAAGTCTTCTACTAAGTTTGCCTATGACGTAGGTTCTCGTAGTCGGGAGCGGTAGCCGAGCAGTTCTAGGTGCTTCAGTCCCGAACCGCGTGACTGCTACAGTCGCCGGTTCGAATCCTGCCTCGGGCATAGATGTGTGTCATGTACTTAGATCTGTTAGGTTTAAGTAGTTCCTAGTTCTAGGGGACTGATGACCTCAGATGTTAATTCCTATAGTGCTCAGAGCCATTTAAACCATTTGTAGGTTCTCGTCTGTCTCAGTGGCACTCTGCAGCCCTTTAGCCTCAATAGGCAATAGACGTCTGTGAGTTTCCCCATCTCGTGGTGAATCTGCGTCCTTTGTGCATCTGGTCCTGGATGACAGGGTTTGTTTCACAATTCCTGAAGGCTGACCCTTTCAGCCATATACTTAAAAGAGAGTGAAATACTCGTTAACTCACATGTTTTGCATACACCTAGATACTTTTGTCCAATCTTTTTTGACCTAAAGAGATGGAAAGTACTGCTTACTATCATGTAAATGAACTTAATTAATGATATGAAACAGGAACATCTTATTTAACGACAATTAATAGGGGTGGCTCAGTCAAACACAACGACATAGTTGCTACACCCACGCACATAGACATATCAGTGAGAGGAAGCATTCTCTGATCTATAACAGAAACATGTGGTCAGTATAAGTGTCAGGTTAGTTATCAGAAAGTAAACCACATGAGTTAATTACAGAGATAAGCAATTCAATATTTAATACTTAGTCAAGGGAATCTAATAATGAACTGTAATTGTGGCACTGGTGGGTGGGCATGATGAATACGTAAAAACCGCCAGCGAATGTAAGCATGGTTGGTAAATAACAGGAAAAAACACTAAAAAATAGGTTCAAATACCAGTGACGTCGCCGAAGTGCATATTGAAAGCAAAAATGTCTGGTTGCTATCACAACGGATAATCTGGTCCCTGAAGCGAGTGAACTAATTTCGCATCCCTCTGTAATCGGTGATAACAATGATCGTCCAGCTTACCAAACTCATAGTATAGTGCAGGAGGCAGTGGCAGCAGTAGCAGGAGACTGCGTTCTGATATCTCTCCGTCGTTACTTCTGCATCAGCTAGCAGGAAGAGTACTCTTTCTGTATTCTCTAAAACATTTCTGAATCTGTCATAGCTGGAAACTCGCTAGCCAGTCGTAGCAGACGTAGTGATTTCTGTTCTGTTCAAGTAAAGACGTTAAACAATTCGCTACTGTTGCGGTTTTTTGCTATGATTGATCGATAGGGGTTCGGGGTAGGAGGCAGCAGGATCTCTCCCACTCCATGGCACAATTACGAAACAGATTTTGGAGGTAGGGACAGACGAGAAAGCGATTCCTCTAAAAAAAATAATAGCAACAAGCAACCAGAACTCTGCATTCTTAAATTTAAGCCGAACACTGTTTCCTGGTATCTCTCATGAGATAGCGGAGATTCACGTGCTAGCCTCGCGAAAGTGAGACCTGACTTGATTCTGAATCTCCCTAACACGCTTCTTCGACGAATACGGTGTTTTTCTCTGTGAGTCCTTGGACTCTCAAGAGTTTTTATGGTAGCCAGCTCCTTTCAAGGTCCTTGCCCACTTCGAACCAGCTCATAGGCTCCCAACTGCGTAATCTTTTCACCGCCCTAAAAGGAAGTGAAAAGACAGCAATAAAGGAACACTGGAATTACTCAATCTTAACTGCAACTACTATGCAGCGTCAGAGATTGACTACTTTATCAAGGAAATTAGCATAAATCATTCTGAACTATGTTGAATGGCAGTTTCAGAGAAAGGTTACCACTTACAACCTGTACGAGATACTAAATTTCGTTATGGTGCTTCTTCATACCCCAGAGACTTGGGCTCCAAGTTCACGGACATAACCATTATAAGAGCACTTACAATTTACCCACCTGCAATTTCATTTAGCTCTGACATCGTACACTCACAACTACACTCATTACTATTCTGAGATTAATGTCACTTGCAACGTATTGAGGGTTTTGCACAGGTGCCGTTCGTGGTTAAATACAACAGCTCAACCTGCCACCATCTGCATTTATGTTGAAGCATGAATTTTTAGTATTCTTTTCCATGCTTTTCTCCTATCCTGTACGCCTCAGAAAAGTTTGTAGAGCAGTTTTCATAGAAGGCATTGGAAGGAGGAATACCCTGTCACTGTCATAACTGTAGACTGGTGAACTTAAACACAGGTATTTCAGCATCATCGTGACCTGCCTGTAGTGTTTGGGGACCTATAAACTGGTTAGGCGGCACTACTTGCACAAATTTAACTAATCCCACTGCTTTGTTAGTGCTCTGTGCCGCTTACGAAGCTTCAGATTTATGTTACTTTACAACATAAGGGCATTTCTTCGTATATCTTGTAATATTTCATCCTTACCTCATCACTACTTCGTCAGTCAGGCGTCGCACTGTGCTTCCCGCTGCGGTAGGCACGGACGTCGCCCGGCTATTTGCGCAGCACTGATTACACGCCAGCCGTGTTCAGAACGCGCGCCGGCACGCGCGCTGGCACGCGCAGAAACGGAAAAATGCAAAATAAAAGGCTCATTTGGATGTGTAGTAGCAGCCATCGTAATGGTTTCTGTATTCATGAAGCTTGATATAAATAGCAAGCGCGGTGGGAGGTGGTGTGGGCCGCACTACATGGGGATGGGTAAACAAGGAATACCGGCTGGAGTGGAAGGGTGGGGAAAAAGAATAAAAGGAAAATCCGAGGGCGTAGGATTGGCGATACTACAAGAATGAACCCCACTGGCATCGCATGGGGAACTGCGGCTGAAAGAGAGGAACGGGCAGAAAGGAAAACGGTACAAGGCTTGGTGGTGGGGGAAAAGGGGGAAAGCAGTGTCGGTGGGGAGGGTGGGGGTGGTTGTAGGACGAACTTGGTGGTACGGCACGCGCGTTAAGGGGGAAGGGGGGGGGGGAGTAGATTTAACAAAGTAGTGAAGGGAAGGGGTGCAACTAAACTGATGTGAAGAGCGAGGAACATTCCTCCCGAAATTGAATTTCACGCATGCGCGGGCATTAAAAGGGCGCCCGTAGCGGCGCGGGGTCGCTCAGACGCCCTGATAATCTCCATAATGGTTTCCGCGCGGCAGTTCTGCAGAGCCGCTGGTAAAGCCGGCGCCGGCGCGCCCTCTGCGGCGCAGGTTCGCGCGAACAAGGCGCGCCTCTAATTGGTGACGGTAATGTCGGCCGTCCCGAGCCGTTCGCGCCGAGTGCCGACTTGGTACCTTGTTTTTATTTCGCAACACGACCCGGCAACGGCACGTCGGAGATCCTTCGCCACGGGACGCTCACTACGCGTGGTGCGAGATTGTCTCAGCAACAGGCCTACGGGAGGGGGGGGGGGGGGGGAGTAGAAACCTCATGATGCTGCTCTTGCTCTTGCCGTTTGAGAAAAACGTAGTTCCCAGAAATCACTATTAGAAAAGGTACACGATTTTAAAGGCTAGAACTATCTAATCCTTAGCGAAACATCCATAACAGTTATCAAGAATGATTGTGCTCCAAGAGTGTGGATAATTTTAGTGCAGTGAATTGGCACTACAGTGTGTTCCTGCGATACCTTAGTGTAGAAGATGTCAGGAAAATACGCTAAAGGCAAAAGCTGTGTATTTCGCTAGTTTGTTTACGTGTTCAGCGGCTTCATGTTTTCTCTTTGAGTATGAGACCAATAGTGCCTGATCAATTCATTTCAAAAACCTATATTCTACTAACTATTTTAAGCTAAATATTTTGTTCATCTGTTTCATGTAGGAAACAGTAAAAGTTGCGAAATGTAGTTCTTTTTATTTAACTGATAGCCGATTCTGTGTATCAGAACCCATTCTGTCCTCTTGGCTTTTGTACATATTGTATATTACCCGTCTCTCCCTCTAGCTTACCCCTATTCTTCTTAGCATTTCGAACATCCTGCACCATTTAAATTGTCGAACGCTTGTCTCAGGTCCACAAATCCTATGAATGAGTTTCGATTTTTTAGTCTTCTTTCATCATCAACCACAATGTCAGACTTGCCTCTCTCGTGCCTTTACCTTTCGTAAAACCAAACTGATAATAATCCATAACACCGTAAATTTTCTTTTCCATTCTTCTGTATACTGTTTTTGTCAGCAACTTCGATGCATGACCTATTAAGGTGATTGTGCGATAATTCTCACACTCGTCAGCTCTTGTAATCTTCAGAATTGTGTGATGATATTTTTCCGAAAGTCACATGGTATGTCGCCAGACTCATATACTATACACACCAATGTGAATAGACGCTGTGTTACCAAGACCCCCAATGGTATTAGAAATTCTAATGAAATGTTATCTTTCGCATCTGGCTTCTTTGATCTTAAGTCGTCAAAAGTTCTCTTAAATTCTGATTCTAACACTGGATCTGTATCTCCTCTAAACCGACTCCTGTTTCTTCTGTCATATCCGACAAATGTACTCTTTCCACCTATCGACTCTCTCCTCTGCATTTAACAATGGAATTCTAGTTTCAACGAAGGCTCTTTTGACTTGCCTGTATGCTGTGTCATTCCTTCTGAGAATCATTTCTTTTTCGATGTCTTCACATTTTTCTTAGCTTCCCTGCACTTCATATTTATTTCACTCCTCAGCGATTTGTATTTCTGTATTCATTAACTTCTCTAACTACTTTTGTACTTCCTCCATTCATCGATTAACCGAAGAATTTCTTCTGTTACTTAAGGCTTTTTTCCAATTACGTTCTTTGTACCTATGTTTGTTTCCAACTTCTGTGATTGTCTCTTTAGAGTTGTTCATTCCTCTTCAACTGTATTGTCTACTGAGCTATTCTTTATTGTTGAATGTACAGCCTTAGAGAACCCCAAGCGAACGTCGCAGTTCCTTAGCACTTCGGTATCTCACTTCTTTGCGTATTGATTCTTCCTGACTAACCTCTTAAACTTTAGTCTACTTTTCATCACTACTACTTTTCGATCTAAGTCAATATCTGCTCCTGCGTATGCCTTACAATCCAGTGTCTGATTTCCGAATCTCTGTCTGACCATGACGTAATGTAGCTGAAACCTTCCCAAATCACCCGGTCGTTTCCAAGTAGACAACCTCCTCTTGTGATTCTTGAAAAGTGTCTTCGCTATTACCAACTCAATTTTATTACAGAACTCATTCTTTCTCCTCCTCCACTCCTTGTCCCAAGCCCACCTTTTCTTCCACTCCTTCCACCGCAGCTGTATTCCAGTCCATCATGGCTATTGGATTTTCATGTGTCTTTTACATACTGTATTACCCTTTCAATATACTCATATACTCTCTCTGTTTTTCATCTTCAGCTTGCGACGTCGACATATTTCCTTTAACTACTGTTGTCGGTGTTTGTTTGCGGTTGATTTTGATGAGAACCACCCTATCACAGAACTGCTTCCAGTAACACACTCTCTACTCTACCCTCCTATTCATAACGAATCGTACTCCCGTTATAGCACTCTCTGCTGCTGCTGATATTACCCTATACTCATCACCCCAGAAATCGTTGCCTTCATTCCATTATGCTTCACTGATCCCTATAATATCTGGACTGAGCCTTTGGATTTCCCTTTTCAGATTATGTAGCTTCCCTACCACGTTCAAACTTTTGTTATTCCATACCCCGACTTGTAGAACGTTATTCTTCCGCTGGTTATTCAGTCCTTTTCTCAAGGTCGCCTTCCCATTGGCAGTCCCCTTCCGGAAATCAGAATGGCGGTTAATGCGGAATCTTTTGCCAATGGAGATATCATCATGACAGTTTTTCAAATATAGGCCTCATGTCCTATGGATTCGACTTATGTTTCTTTATGCAGTGGTTTCCACTGCCTTCTTCATACTCATGCTGTTGATCATTGCTGATGTTTTCGCCTTTAGGGGCAGTTACCCACCCAAAGGACAAGAGAGTGCCCTGAACCTCTGTCCGCCCCTCCGTCGTCTTTGACATGGCTGTTGGCAGAATGAGAGTGACTTCTTATACTGGAAGTCTTCCGCCAACAATGTTGATTGTTAATCAAAGGTGAAGCGGTATCGGGATTCGAACTCGGTGTCGAGAACGTTTTGGTTATTAATCAAAGACGCTTTCACTAGACCGTTATCTCGCTGAAATACAAGCCCATGATGGCTTTCCGTAAAGGACAACACAACGGGGCGTAGAATATCATCGACATACTCCTGTGTTCAAGGACGCCGCGGATAACGATCAAATGTGTCCTGGTGTGAAATAACGTTGCAGCGCATAATATCGCTCCCGGATTTCTGGCCGTATGGCGGGCAACATTCGGGTTGGTATTCCACGGTTCTCCGAGGCGTGTACAGACACGTCATCAGCCTGGAATCTCATAGACTGGAGTAGAATAGCCTCCAGTAGTGAGTCCCGCATCGAAATGAGCCAGGATGATCAGGGAAGACATTTCTGGAGACACCTTGGACAGCGGTGGTTTACCACCCTGGCTGTCACACACAACATGGACCAAAAACCAGGAGTGATGGTATGGGGTGCAATTTCTTTTCATAGCAGGACCTCTTTGGTAGTCATCTGCGGCACCCTTACAGCACAGCGGTACTTAGAAGATATTCTACGTCCCCGTTTGTTGTTCTTAATGGCAAGCTATCCACGACCTACATTTCAGCAAAATAATGCCCTTCCTCACACTGCGATAGTTTCTGCTGCTTGTCTTCTTGCTTGACGAACCTTATCTGGACCATCAAGGTCGCCGTATCTCTCCCCAATGAGGACGTTTGGAGAACAATGAGCAGGGCCCACCAACCGGTTCGTGATTTTACACTCTTAACCATGCTGTTGGACAGACTTTGGCACGATATCCCTCACGAGGATATGCATCAACAACATAATTTCATGACGAAGGGCCGTAAGTGTACCAATAATTTACTGACTTGCTCAGTTTGTGAAGGTCTTTCTCTTGAATAAATGATTCGCATTTTCTGAAATTATGTCTATTCATGTACACTGCATCTACCGATTTCCGTCCACTGTCTGATAATTTATTTGTGGTGCGTTATCTTTGCGATCTGACAGCTTGCACTTGTTACCTCAGACATCTTGACTTACATATAAGTTCTGGTTGCAAAGAAATGCCAGAAAGTGAGACCTTGATGTGATTCTAAAATGAGGCAAATTTTGCCAACTGGTACTTAAAATCAGAAATGTAGAATTATGCAATTCATATACGTAGTGTCGTAGCACAGCAACAACAACGGTGAGCCACGACTGCAGTCAGTCCACTGATACATACACGTAGGTTCAACTGTGGGGATACATAATGGAAATGAATGATTTCATAGTCTTCAGTTGTTCATAGAGGAGGTGGCACGCTTAGTAGCATGCTGGGAAAATGCAATCTACATGGAACATTCCTTAAGAACCAGTGTACAACAAATTATATGCAAATATTACTCAAATGTCTGACATAAATGGCAAATAGGTCAAAAATAGGGGATTTAACGTACAAAAACAAGGGCAATACGACGACATTTTTTTAATCGACAGTGAAGCGTCACGGAAAGACTGAAAAACGTTAATTTGTATATTGTTAAAGATACTCGTCAATAATGTTGTGGAAGCCAACTTACATGGTAGACTGCAATTACGGGAAAGCAGAGATATACCAGGGACGGAATTTGTGAAGTTCGCTGTAGATAGTGATTTTCAGGCTAAAAATTATACGTTTCTCGTCGTAACATTTTTTTTTGTTTATGATTCAAGTAACGTGTAACTACCTAACTAACAGAGCGTATGCCTCAGCTAATTTATGTGCTGTGAAAATTTTCTATACATTTTCCAATTTAAAATTTCTGATACCTTTCGATTTGCCGTTGTAATGTCCTTTCATTGGCGCTGTTCTGCTTTTTGGTTTCTTCATGTTCCCACTCAATACAGCAAACGCTTATGAGTAGCAATGTTGGATGGTATCATGGTCATTCTCTAAGGTTGGGATTGTGTTTCGTGTCTGTGTATTTGTCAGTCACATTTTACGATGTTAGAATTTACTGCGAATGCATTGCGCCCTGATTTCTATTGCGTCACACCCCCTGTTCGAAGTCTATTTTTAGCAACGTGTGTAGAATTTTAAATATCCATTGGATTTTAAATATTTTTCTCTAGAAACAACTGAATAACGTGAAATCCGCGTTGTCGAATAAGTGCTGAAGGCACATGCGTCGATAATTTACCGCACATTCAACACCACGGGGTAACTCGTTTCTCAAAGAAACAAGTATTTAACGAAACAAATTTCTGATCACATTACACACAGTTAAAGAGAACTAATGTTACATAGACAAATGAAATGCCTCAATGAATTCAGATAGGAGATTGAGAAGTTAAGAGGTTTCGAGAATATGAAAAGCAGAAATAAAAAGGCCACTGAAGAAAAACAGAAAACACACAAGATATATTTACTAAATAAAACAGATGTATCCTAAAAAGTAAATGAAGATAAAAGAAAATTTAGCAAGAAAATCAACCAGCAAAGTTCATGAGGAAGCATGGAACAAGTTAATGAGGTAGAGCATTATGTGGTTGGGAGACAGTTAACTGGATATAAGCAAATTAAGTAAATAATTAAATCAGGAAAAGATACAGCAATAAGTAACATAATAAGTTAAAAACAATGGGTAAAACATTATAAAGAGTTCTGGTATAACGATAAACTGAATGAACAAAATAGATAGCTCATATCGAAACGAAGTTGCAAATGTGCACCCGGCTATTAAATCGTTTAGCCACCTGATATCTAGGTTCATTCGATGTCAAAGTTTCATTAACTGATACACATGATATACAAATCATTACCTAGAAAAATGTGTTACTGCATGTAACAGTCAGATGCTAGTAAGTACATTAATACTGTATAAGTGACATGGGAGATACCTAAAATATATGACATTCAACCTCGTGATCAAGGTGCCTAGTCTAATGATACATACAGGTGATGGAATCTATACATAAGACAAGAACAGAAATTTGCATTATATTTTGGACAAGCAATACACTGCTTGGGGATTAATTGCTTGTGATTTACTGTTGGAAATAAAATGATGAATGTCATTTGTCATTCATTATGAGTCAAGTGCAGAAACTTTATCTAATAAGTGAAATATGTGTTGTTGTTGTGGTCTTCAGTCCTGAGACTGGTTTGATGCAGCTCTCCATGCTACTCTATCCTGTGGAAGCTTCTTCATCTCCCAGTACCTACTGCAACCTACATCCTTCTGAATCTGCTTAGTGTAGTCATCTCTTGGTCTCCCTCTACGATTTTTACCCTCCACACTGCCCTCCAATACTAAATTGGTGATCCCTTGATGCCTCAGAACATGTCCTACCAACCGATCCCTTCTTCTGGTCAAGTTGTGCCACCAACTTCTCTTCTCCCCAATCCTATTCAATACTTCCTTATTAGTTATGTGATCTACCCATCTAATCTTCAGTATTCTTCTGTAGCACCACATTTCGAAAGCTTCTATTCTCTTCTTGTCCAAACTATATATCGTCCAAGTTTCACTTCCATACATGGCTACACTCCATACAAATACTTTCAGAAATGACTTCCTGACACTTAAATCTATACTCGATGTTAACAGATTTCTCCTCTTCAGAAACGCTTTCCTTGCCATTGCCAGTCTACATTTTATATCCTCTCTACTTCGACCATTATCAGTTATTTTGCTCCTCAAATAGCAAAACTCCTTTACTACTTTAAGTGTCTCATTTCCTAATCTAATTCCCTCAGCATCACTCGACTTAATTCGACTACATTCCATTATCCTCGTTTTGCTTCTGTTGATGTTCATCTTATATCCTCCTTTCAAGACACTATCCATTCCGTTCAACTGCTCTTTCAAGTCCTTAGCTGTCTCTGACAGAATTACGATGTCATCGGCGAACCTCAAAGTATTTATTTCTTCTCCATGGATTTTAATACCTACTCCGAATTTTTCTTTTGTTTCCTTCACTGCTTGCTCAATATACAGATTGAATAATATTGGGGAGAGACTACAATCCTGTCTCACTCCCTTCCCAACCACTGCTTCCCTTTCATGTCCCTCAACTCTTATAACTGCCATGTGGTTTCTATACAAATTATAAATAGCCTTTCGCTTCCTGTATTTTACCCCTGCCACCTTCAGAATTTGAAAGAGAGTACTTCAGTCAACACTGTTAAAAGCTTTCTCTAAGTCTACAAATGCTAGAAACGTAGGTTTGCCCTTCCTTAATCTAGCTTCTAAGGTAAGTCGTAGGGTCAGTATTGCCTCACGTGCTCCAACATTTCTACGGAATCCAAACTGAGCTTCCCCGAGGTGGGCTTCTACTAGTTTTTCCATTCGTCTGTAAAGAATTCGCGTTAGTATTTTGCAGCTGTGACTTATTAAACTGATAGTTCGGTAATTTTCACATCTGTCAACACCAGATTTCTTTGGGATTGGAATTATTATATTCTTCTTGAAGTCTGAGGGTATTTCGCCTGTTTCATACATCTTGCTCACCAGTTGGTAGAGTTTTGTCAGGACTGGCTCTCCCAAGGCCGTCAGTAGTTCCAATGGAATGTTGTCTACTCCGGGGGCCTTGTTTCGACGCAGGTCTTTCATTGCTCTGTCAAACTCTTCTCGCAGTATCGTATCTCCCATTTCAATTGAAGTATATCTGATCACATTCATGAATGATAGAAAGAAGTAGGTTAAATACAAGTAGTGGAGCAGATTTAATAACTATGTGTTTGTAGCGTGTAACGTAAAAAACATATTTCAAGAATGATTCTCATGTAATGAAATGTTGTTCCAGGAAAAAATACAAAGTGGTGTATTAAGCTGAAAGAAGAAATCTATGCCAATTATGCAGAAAAGTAGTAGAGCCTGAATTAACAGGCAATGAAAATGGTGTTTAATTTGAATGTATTCTAGCTATCTCTCCCAAAATATTCCTACATTATACTACGTGATATATGACATACTGTCAAAAGAAACTACAACAAATACTTAAACAACTACATAGCCTCTCATAACTAAAGGGATAACTTCATCATTATCATCGTATTCAAAAATAAAGACTTCAGTATTCATCACCGTTATTTGTTTGTGTCAGTTCAAGGCATGACTTCTCCAATAAAATTTTCTTCTAATAACATCGTGTAAGGTGTCCACATTTTCGGGCCTTACATAAGCTGCATAATGATTATACCGAATAAAATACCTAGAAAATAACGATATTATTGACAACAGGAAATAATTAGACCAATCTCATGTGCAGAATAACAAACGATTTACCCTTTTAACGACAGAGGCATGAGTAATATGACAAAGTGAACGCAGCTTTGAGATGGACAGGGCAGGTGGCTAATGACATTGGAACGACTCAGTTAGCTTTAACAAAAGAATGTCCAGGTGCACTGCAGAAAGAAATGGGGGAAAATCAATATGACACCCATCAGAATAAAAATGGCTGAGATGCAAGAAAGTGGCCAGAGTACATTAACGAGTGGAGACCAGGACAAGAGAAGTAAGAATTTACCTTTAACGCAGGAGCAGTCGGCTGAAGCTAGACGTGTGACATAGGAGAATAAATGTGGGGATAATAACGTCACATAAAAGCACTCTGAGAGACAGAGAGAGCGGGCGCTCACGTCTAGCAGAGGGTACACACCTGCTTGTGGTAAAGGCACGACTCAGACACTACTTTACGTATTGTGGCGACAAACATAAAGAAATAGTTAAATATTGTTGTGGGAATCTTTTCTGGCTCAGTTTGGCACATGTCGCTTCAACCCTGAGCGAGTGTGCAATTACCATTAATTTCGAATAGAGAAATTTGCACGTTCCACAGATCGCATAACATTTGAGACTGCTTACTTTCAGTGAAGGCCAGAGTAGGGAATTATTGATTTCAGATTAGCCATGGAGACAACGCCACTGCAGGTGCCATTTGGTAATTTATGAAGTGCAGTTGGTGAAATTAAATGTTGAGACCAATTTTACAAGAGTTGCATACTCCAACGTGCATACAATTTCAATAGAGAAATTCAACAGCTAATTACTATCCTACCCTCCATGAGTACATGACTATAGTTAAATAAAGTCATCCTCCCCCAGCTTAGTTCATTGTACGGCTACGATGTAGGTGTAACTTTCACTGCTAAGGATTTACTTATTTCAAAAGATAACATTTTCACATATAGAGATATAGTTTGATTAATTACATATTCAATGTTTAAATATTAATTTATTTACTGAGAGAAGAAGTAATTAAACTTGCTTATTGATAGCTATGTGGAATATCTGTTTACCCCCCTGGGCTTGAAACTACTGTCAGAACATTATCCTTTGCCGCAGTCAAAATTAAAAATTCCAACGACTCAAAATGGCTTTACGCTGCCAGCAAACTGAATTAACAACATTCTAATAGCGTGCCAGGATTTTCAATTAACAGCATTCTGCTAGACAGGATAGAAAACTTGTAGGGGGTGGGGGGGAGGGAGGGGGTGGGCTTACTGGTAGTTGGGAGCTCCAACGTCAGGCGCGTAATGGGGCCCCTTAGGGATATGGCAGCAAGAGAGGGGAAGAAAACCAATGTGCACTCCGTGTGCATACCGGAGGGAGTCATTCCAGATGTGTAAAGGGTCCTTCCGGATGCCATGAAGGGTACAGGGTGCACCCATCTGCAGGTGGTCGCTCATGTCGGCACCAATGATGTGTGTCGCTATGGATCGGAAGAAATCCTCTCTGGCTTCCGGCGGCTATCTGATTTGGTGAAGACTGCTAGTCTCGCTAGCGGGATGAAGGCAGAGCTCACCATCTGCAGCATCGTCGACAGGACTGACTGCGGACCTTTGGTACAGAGCCGAGTGGAGGGTCTGAATCAGAGGCTTAGACGGTTCTGCGACCGTGTGGGCTGCAGATTCCTCGACTTGCGCCATAGGGTGGTGGGGTTTCGGGTTCCGCTGGATAGGTCAGGAGTCCACTACACGCAACAAGCGGCTACACGGGTAGCAGGGGTTGTGTGGCGTGGGCTGAGCGGTTTTTTAGGTTAGATGGCCTTGGGCAAGTACAGAAAGGGCAACAGCCTCAACGGATGCGGGGAAAAGTCAGGACATGCGGGGACCAAGCAGCAATCGGTATTGTAATTGTAAACTGTCGAAGCTGCGTTGGTGAAGTACCGGAACTTCAAGCGCTGATAGAAAGCACCGAAGCTGAAATCGTTATAGGTACAGAAAGTTGGCTGAAGCCAGAGATAAATTCTGCCGAAATTTTTGCAAAGGTACAGACGGTGTTTAGAAAGGATAGATTGCATGCAACCGGTGGTGGAGTGTTCGTCGCTGTTAGTAGTAGTTTATCCTGTAGTGAAGTAGAAGTGGATAGTTCCTGTGAATTATTGTGGGTGGAGGTTACACTCAACAACCGAGCTAGGTTAATAATTGGCTCCTTTTACCGACCTCCCGACTCAGCAGCATTAGTGGCAGAACAACTGAGAGAAAATTTGGAATACGTTTCACATAAATTTTCTCAGCATGTTATAGTCTTAGGTGGAGATTTCAATTTACCAGATATAGACTGGGACACTCACATGTTTAGGACGGGTGGTAGGTACAGAGCATCGAGTGACATTATACTGAGTGCACTATCCGAAAATTACCTCGATCAATTAAACAGAGAACCGACTCGTGGAGATAACATCTTGGACCTACTGACAACAAACAGACCCGAACTTTTCGACTCTGAAAGCGCAGAACAGGGAATCAGTGATCATAAGGCCGTTGCAGCATCCCTGAATATGGAAGTAAATAGGGATATAAAAAAAGGGAGGAAGGTTTATCTGTTTAGCAAGAGTAATAGAAGGCAGATTTCAGACTACCTAACAGGTCAAAACGAAAATTTCTGTTCCGACACTGACAATGTTGAGTGTTAATGGAAAAAGTTCAAGGCAATCGTAAAATGCGTTTTAGACAGGTACGTGCCGAGTAAAACTGTGAGGGACGGGAAAAACCCACCTTGGTACAACAACAATGTTAGGAAACTACTCGAAAGCAAAGAGAGCTTCACTCAAAGTTTAAACGCAGCGAAAACCTCTCAGACAAACAGAAGCTAAACGATGTCAAAGTTAGCGTAAAGAGGGCTATGCGTGAAGCGTTCAGTGAATTCGAAAGTAAAATTCTATGTACTGACTTGACAGAAAATCCTAGGAAGTTCTGGTCTTACGTTAAATCAGTAAGTGGATCGAAACAGCATATCCAGACACTCCGGGATGATGAAGGCATTGAAACAGAGGATGACACGCGTAAAGCTGAAATACTAAACACCTTTTTCCAAAGCTGTTTCACAGAGGAAGACCGCACTGCAGTTCCTTCTCTAAATCCTCGCACAAACGAAAAAATGGCTGACATCGAAATAAGTGTCCAAGGAATAGAAAAGCAACTGGAATCACTCAACAGAGGAAAGTCCACTGGACCTGACGGGATACCAATTCGATTCTACACAGAGTACGCGAAAGAACATGCCCCACTTCTAACAGCCGTGTACCGCAAGTCTCTAGAGGAACGGAAGGGTCCAAATGATTGGAAAAGAGCACAGGTAGTCCCAGTCCTCAAGAAGTGTCGTCGAGCAGATGCGCAAAGCTATAGACCTATATCTCTGACGTCGATCTGTTGTAGAATTTTAGAACATGTTTTTTGCTCGAATATCATGTCGTTTTTGGAAACCCAGAATCTACTCTGTAGGAATCAACAGGGATTCCGGAAACAGCGATCGTGTGAGACCCAACTCGCTTTATTTGTTCATGAGACCCAGAAAATATTAGATACAGGCTCCCAGGTAGATGCAATTTTTCTTGACTTCCGGAAGGCGTTCGATACAGTTCCGCACTGTCGCCTGATAAACAAAGTAAGAGCCTACGGAATATCAGACCAGCTGTGTGGCTCGATCGAAGAGTTTTTAGCAAACAGAATACAGCATGTTGTTATCAATGGAGAGACGTCTACAGACGTTAAAGTAACCTCTGGCGTGCCACAGGGGAGTGTTACGGGACCATTGCTTTTCACAATATATATAAATGACCTAGTAGATAGTGTCGGAAGTTCCATGCTGCTTTTCGCTGTAATATACAGAAAAGTTGCAGCATTAGAAAATTGTAGCGAAATGCAGGATGATCTGCAGCGGATAGGCACTTGGTGCAGGGAGTGGCAACTGACCCTTAACATAGACAAATGTAATGTATTGCGAATACATAGAAAGAAGGATCCTTTATTGTATGATTATATGATAGCAGAACAAACACTGGTAGCAGTTACTTCTGTAAAATATCTGGGAGTATGCGTGCGGAACGATTTGAAGTGGAATGATCATATAAAATTAATTGTTGGTAAGGCGGGTACCAGGTTGAGATTCATTGGGAGAGTCCTTAGAAAATTTAGTCCATCAACAAAGGAGGTGGCGTACAAAACACTCGTTCGACCTATACTGGAGTATTGCGCATCAGTGTGGGATCCGTACCAGATCGGGTTGACGGAGGAGATAGAGAGGATCCAAACAAGAGCGGCGCGTTTCTTCACAGGGTTTTTTGGTAACCGTGATAGCGTTACGGAGATGATTAACAAACTCAAGTTGCAGACTCTGCAAGAGAGGCGCTCTGCATCGCGGTGTAGCTTGCTGTCAAGGTTTCGAGAGGGTGCGTTTCTGGATGAGGTATCGAATATATTGCTTCCCCCTAATTATACCTCCCGAGGAAATCACGAATGTAAAATTAGAGAGATTAGAGCGCGCACGGAGGCCTTCAGACAGTCGTTCTTCCCGCGAACCATACGCGACTGGAACAGGAAAGGGAGGTAATGACAGCGGCACGTAAAGTGCCCTCCGCCACACACCGTTGGGTGGCTTGCGGAGTATAAATGTAGATGTAGATGTAGATGTAGATAGAGAGGTAGACAAAAGGCAAATCAAATTGGAGAAAAATTAATTTGAACTTTAAATGTGACGCAACTGAGTAGTTACGTAATAAGTAGTACTTAAGTCTCGATAGAAGTGTATGTTTATTTCTGGGGCAAAAATATTGCTATATTGGGTCGTGTTGAGTACTGTCTCAATTCCATGAACAGAAGAGAATGAGTATAGGACTGTGTGAATGATATTTTGGGGTGGAGGCAAGTCTTACAATCTGAAGTTAACGTGTAGTCAAATTCATAAAATTCAAGAACACCAACGTGTCGAACAACAATCGAAAATGACAGAGAACAATAGGTCAAGGTAGAACTAAATAATGGCGAATCTTGACAGGATCGAGTTGGTCATGCAACAGCCACATGAACAACCAAGAAACAAAGAACGTGGCTATACTGAATGAGACCTAAAATACAACCCATGGTGTTCAATCACGTCAAAGTAATGGGCATGAGAATAGTGTTGCATATGATTCAGATGTAGAATCAGTAGACAGCAATTAACAGTATCTAGAAACGAATGTGATTATAATGAATCAGATAGGTTTACAATCTAATGAATGAATGAGAGTTAGTGCAACTACACTGTGTTCGGAAGAGAGGGAAACGGTTTATGAAAACCGAGAGAGCGAACAGTTACATCACAGGGCAACAGGTGAGAATGATGTAAGTGTAGGAAATGCTAACGTATTTGTTATGTTCCAGCATTTACTACAGACATCTCAAGAAACTAATAAAGGGCAAAAAAAAAATTAGCAGATCGTCTAGAAGGACGTATAACACAGGTGCTGAAAGAAACTAATGGAGAAATACAGAATACGAGTGATAATATTCATGGACAATTAGATCAAATCCGAACTTAAGCTCAGGAAGCACAAGTCACGCTTCAAACCCTTATGACAGGCACGCACAGATGAAAACAGGTATCGATATTGTACAAGCAGACATGAATATGTTAGGTGAAGATACGCAACAAAGTGCCATGAAGGTAAAACTAAAGGTCCCAGCTTTTGCCGTCAGAGCATCGACAAAGCGAAACATGTCATTGCCGAGGCGATGTCTCACAAACGAACAACTAAAGCTGCATTACGGAAATTCGATCACTCTCTAACTACTCGATCCGACCAGACAAGACCCGACAAGACCCTCAGAGCGGCGTGCTCTCGGGTTTTGTTAGCGTTTCCCCTTCGACCCCGCCAGCGCTTGGCATGACGTAGCGTCGAAGGCAACTTGTCCTTATTTGGTATTGTTAAAGCAGTGTTGTTGCTATTGTTCCTCAGAGGCTGAGTGGAGGGATAGAGGCGCCTCTCCCTATATGGTCACGCACTGCGTCTTGAGCCCTTCATTGGCTCCTCATGACGTAGCGCTGTCCCCACCAAGGGCCCTCATTCTTTCTCTCTCCACTCCCAGACCTCTCTCTCTAGCCAGGAGTGCTTTCTGTTTATACTCCTTAATTGATTGCTTATCATGAGTCCCTACACAGCCCTTCGTTTGTATCTGCTGGCTGTTTACTTTCTTATCAAGCACCGCTGCCCAACAGTTTGAGTGCCGCCTCGGCTGACTCTTTGGCCACGCCTGGCGTCCAGCGCTACAACCTTAACTTCTTCCTACGTACTATGCTCAAGGTACTGCAATTAGACTTGGCTTGTTCCAGCGGTTACACCACCTCCCCCGCCAGAGAAATTGGCGTTACTCCTCAGACTAGCGTCAATTGTGATTCTCTCATTTTAATTGCTTACATTTTCTTTTGTTACATCAACACTTCACATGTTTTCTCTTTTCTTTTTTCTTTCATGTACATTCGTTACATTTAATTCCATTTAGTTCTTTGTTAGACACAATCATTTTATACATACATTTATCAAGATACAATTTTTCTTTCAGATGATTGATACAATTACAATCAAGGTACATTTTTGAAAGCATTGATACAAAATACCATTTTCATTCAACATTGGTAATTACAAGTACGTACAGTTTCCTAAAAATGGACAAAACACTAAAATTGATTACACCTTTTTATAAGACACTTTTAATATATTTTTATCTTTTGATTTCACTTAACGCCTGTTTCTGAACAGAACTGACTCTTCTTGGTTTTTCCCACATCTTTCATATATTACTACATCTTCAGTTTCTTTATTAGCTTGTCTTCTGCTTAAGCTAGTCTCTGGTTATTGATTTACTATAGTGTTTCTTATACATACTTTACCACAACAGTTATCGTCAAAGTACTTTCATAAACTTTTGAAGCATTCTTTACAGCATCTACAATTTTTACAACAACATGTTATTACAATAAAAATGACTATCGCTATAGCTATGTATGTAGTTACTGAGTAATGTGTAAAATATATTTTAGTTCTTCCTCCTGCCTTTCTCCCATTCGCTGGACATCATCCAGTCTTTTCCCAGCGACTTTCAAGTCGTCTAATTGTGTTACTACCTGCTCCAGGGGTAAATCTAGCGTTAGCATTGAGACATTTTTCTTTTCTTCGTTTACAACACAACAGTCAAATTCTAAATTAATTTGAGGTATTACATCTTTCTTTGTTACGTTACTATGAATTACTCTATCTGTTAGTATGAGCACTCTCGTTCCATACCCTTTACATTTACTATAAAAACTTATTTTTCATACTCCTTTCATTAATAAGTCCTTCGGGGTTCCTTTCCACATAATACTGTCAGCCCTTCTTCCTTAGGAGCTACATATAGCCATTCGTTACTGTTTAGATGGCTCCAAAGGCTCTGATTCAGTGCTACTATTTTTTGCACACAATCTTCCGGAATTTCTCTTACCGGTTGTAATAATTTGGCTTCGTATTCCTCATGGTCGAATGTCGATAGCAATGCGAATGACTGTCTGCACAGTCTTCTGTTCTTACTCAGTTCTTTACAATTTAGATCATCCGCAGAAAGTTTCCCGTACTGCCTTTTGGATTCATCTATCAAAAAAATTCTTTCTCTGGCTGTATGTATACGTACCTTCCTTTCATATCTGGGATCTCTTTTGGCAATGGGAGAACTCTGTACAAATTAAAATTATTATCTATTAAAGGAATATTAATTACGTACCCTAGTATGCTACCGGAAACGAAAACATCTAAATCAATTATTCTTAACAAGAGGTAGCCTGATGACTCCGCGAGAGGAACAGGAAACTTCACGTCCTTTAATTCGTCTCGTATTAAACTTAGATACTTCACAATTTGCACTGGATTAATGATGTGAGGCTGCAGTATTCCTTTTGAGCATTTACAATGGCATTTATCATCTGCTCGTATTCCTCTTCGATTTGGCCAAACACTGCCGCTAATTGTAATACTTGTTCCGTTACAGTGGCAAAAGATGCTACTCGTTTGAAACCCATATCTGTTTCCTTCACGTATTCCTTCATGAATCTTTCTAGTCTCTGCATGCCTGTCCTTAGAATGTGTTCATTTGATTCTAGTGTATATACTGTTCTGTTTACTCCCGCTAATGTGGCCCTTACCACTGCCACCTGTTCCTTAGTTAACCTCAGCAACCCTTCAGAGTTCCTCTCCATAGCATCTATTCTTTCTTTATAGTACGCTGCGTCCGCTTCGTCCAATGTTCCGAACAGTATCTTATTTACCTGTCCGACGAAGTTGAATACTCCTCTCTTTCTTCTGGTTTCGTGTTTTGTGAGTTGCTGTACGAGTTGCTGCAGACCTGTAATCTTTTCCACGTGATGTGTAACTTGCTGATCTAGTACTCTACATTCTATTAATCCTACGTTTAATTGTTTCAATGTGTCACGGCACCTCTGTACCGCTGCCTTGCCGTACCTCTCTGCTTTCTGAAATCTTTCTGTTATTATATCTAAGTTAACATATGTGACTATTCTCCATGTGGTACTGTATATTTCTATTTGTCCTACGCTATCGTAATATAGTCCTGATGAACTTGGTATTGAGGTCACTTTGAAATCGTTCGTTTCGTATCCTGATGCAACGAAGCTGTATGTTGTTATCACTATGATGAGTTGCACAATTTGCCACTTCAGTGCCATACCTGAAATTTAAAAGAACTGTTTCAGTCTGGCATGTACTTTCGTTTCCTTATTTCTCTTAACTCTTATAACTACGTTAGGACCTTCCACTTTTAACACTTCAAATGGACCTCTCCATTGCGAATCTAGTTTCCGGGATCTACCACGTCTCACTGATTCGTCGTGTAATAACACCTTGTCCCCTACATTGAATTCTTTTGGGTTCTGCTTCAGATAATACTGTCCTTTACTGATTACCTTACTCCTTATAATAGAATCCCTAGCCACTCTGTAGGCTTCCTGCATCCTTGCTCTTAGCTTATTGACATACGAATCATAATCGTAACTTACCTGCGGTGTTTCTTGCTGCAGTACTCCTGGTATGTTAACCTTCCTTCCGTAAATTAACTCGAATGGTGTATAACCTGTGCTGCTGTGTGGTGTAGTTTTGAACACAAAAATTGCATACGGCACCCATTTGTCCCATGAACTTTGATCTCCTGTTTCAAAGTGTCTGAGATATTCTACAATTGTTCTATGACTCCTTTCTAGAGCACCATTTGACTCAGGGTGGTACGCTGTGGTATTTATACGTTTTACCTTCAACAATTTACATACCCTTTTAAACACGTCACTCAGAAAATTCGATCCTTGGTGTGTTAACAAAACTGATGGAATCCCATATCTTAGTACTATATTTTCTACAAATGCTTCTGCTATCGTTTCAGCGTCTTGCATGTCAATCGGGACAGCTACTGTGAATTTACGCAGATCGTCTTGGAATGTCAACATGTATCTTTTCCCTGTACTAGATATATCTAGTGGACCCACTATATCCACTGCCCATTTTGCAAATACTGTTTCAGCTGTGTCTGTAATTTCTAAGGGCATCCTTGTTTCCATTTGTGTGTTTTTGTTCTTTTGACATGATAGACACTACCTGATATAATTTTCCATGTCCCGCTTCATTCCGCGCCACTGCTTGTACGCTTTTATCCTTTCGAATGTCCTATGCATTCCTTGGTGCCCTCCCAAGGGATTATCGTGCATCTCTTTTAATATACTCTCCTTTTCCTCGGGCTAATTTCCTCATTACTATTCGTTTCCTGGTCTATCTCACCTGACACTTGCGCTTGCCGCACGTTTACGGAAGTCTGTTCCGCCTTTGCTTGTGCTACGGAGGTTCTTTCTGCCTCCACATTTCGCTTTGAACTTCCTTTACTTCATGCCTTATCCGGCTTAACGCGTCCGCATTACTGTTTAGCCTTCCTGACTTATATACTACTTCGTAGTCGTACTCTTCGAGCTTGTCTCCACTTTAGGAGCCTCGAACTCGGATCCTTCACACTAAATATCCATGTTAGTGGCTTATGGTCTGTCACCACTGTGAATTTTCGCCCATACACGTATGGTCTAAACTGCTTTGCCGCGTACACTATAGCCAACAACTCTTTTTCCGTTGTACTATAGTTCAGTTCTGCTTTGTTCAGTGCTCTGGATGCATATGCAATCGGCAAGTCTTCGCCAATCTTTTTTCCTTGCGATAACACGGCGCCCAACGCTGCGTTACTCGCATCCGTTGTGATTATAAACGGTTTCGTAAAGTCAGGATACTGAAGTAACGGAGGATTCACTAATTTCTCTATCAGTTCCTCGAACGCATTCTTCTGTCGTTCTCCCCATTGGTACTCTACTCCTTTCTTTAAGAGCTCATGGAGAGGTGTCGCAATTTTGCTGAAATTTGCAATGAAATGTCGATAGTACCCTATCAATCCTAGAAACCCTTGTAGTTCTTTTGTTGTTCTCGGCTGTGGGAAGAACTTCACCTTCTCCACCTTTGCCATATCCGGTGATATTCCCTTGTCCGTGATACAATGCCCTAGGAAGATTACCTCCTTCCTCAGAAATTCACACTTGTCTGGTTGCAACTTCAAATTGTGCTCTTGCAACCTGTCAAGTATATCCCGGAGTTTTTCGTTATGCTCCTGCAGGTTTTTCCCATAACATCCTATGTCGTCCAAATAGACAAAACATTTAACACCTTGTAAACCTGCCAATACTGTGTTCATCAGTCTCTGGAAACATCCTGGGGCTCCCTTCAATCCCATCGGCATTCTTTTGTATTCGTAATGTTGATAGTTTGAGCTGAATGCCGTTTTCTCTCTGTCCTTCTCGTCCGTCAATATTTGATGGTACCCGCTTGCGAGGTCAAGCGTCGAGAAGTACTTGGCTTGCCCTAATTGATCCAGGATATCGGAGATATTCGGCAGTGGAAATGCATCGCCTACCGTGATGTCATTTAATTGTCGGTAGTCCACTACTATTCTCAATTTCTGCTTGCCACTGGCATCTAACTTCTTCGGAACTAACAGTAACGGTGCGTTCCAGGCGCTCTTGCTTTCGACAATTATGTCATCCTTGAGCATCTGTTCTATTTGCTCTTTTACCACTTCCTTTTGCGCTTCAGGGATCCTGTACGGTCTAGCGTTCACTACCTTCCCCGCGTGTTCCAGCGCAACCGGTTATCTATGTTTCACTGCAGAAGAATAGGACAGTTTGTCCCCCGGTAGATGAAACACATCTCCGTACTCCGTGCAGACCTCTGCTAGAGCGCTCTTTTCTTCGACGTTCAAATGATCCATTCTGAGTTTCCTTCGCAACACACTAGCACGACTTTCCGTCTTACCTACTGCATCAGTGCTACATTTTACTTCGCGTACTTTCGCTATTGTTTCTAATTCTTCCGTTATTAATCTGATGTTTCCTAGTCTAACTCTGTCCTCTGACATGTTCAATGCACTTACTATGCATTTCCCATTTCGCACTTTTACGAAGGACTCAGGTACATGCACCCCTTGTGCAATCTTCTGCCTCGGTATGACCATTTCTTTTTCGATTCCCCGTGGTACCTTTCCGTCCACTTTCAACAACATTATTATTTTTTCCCGGGGCCCTATCTCCCCGCCTATTTCTGAATCTGCCTCTATCTCTTGTCCCTTTGGTTCTTCCTCTACTACTAAGGGCATATCTCGCCCTTTTAGTCTTATTACTTTACCTGCATAGTCCAGCTTGACTCTATGCTGTGTAAAGAAATTTCTTCCTATCAATCCGTCGTACGGAATGTCTAGACCTCTACCGTACACGTGAAATTTCTCTCTCACCTTTTCAGATCCGTCTATACTTAAGTTTATTTGTACCGTGCCTATAGTGCTAACGGCTTCACTCGTTACACCTTTTAATCGAAGCCTTTCTGCTTCATTGATTCCAAGCATACTCTTTACCGGAATACTCCTCCTTTTTAGCAAACACAATTGTGCTCCTGTGTCTATTAGTTGTTTCAAATACTTCTTTAACTCTACGCAGTACAATACGACCACGTCGTTTTCTGTTGCACAGTCGATTACCATCACTGTGGGTTTACCTATCGCAACAAGGCCCGACTGCGAGGCCTTGCCGCCTCTTAGTTTCCCTGTACCACCTTTCCTGTTTTACTCGATACTGACACCCTGCCTTTTCTTCAGGCGTGCCAGGGCCCTTCGTGGCAATCTTTCGCGTAGTGGCCCTGCCGCTTACACTTTAAACACGCAATTTCTTTTACTCTCGTACACGGAACTCCGCAGTTCCCTGGTAAATTACACTGTGGACATCTCCACTCTCGTAACCCTGCATCGGTTTCTCTGTGATTTCCTCTGAATTCCCTTACATCTATCGGGTGAATCTTTCTTAACCGCACTCGGCATTCCATGTCTGTGTGTCCCGGCTTGTCACACCCATAGCAAAAGTTTGTAAACTCTCTGCCCGTCATGGCCCGTACTCTATGCTCTGGCCTGCTTTTCCTACACTTGCTGGCTATGTGGTCTCTCAGCCCACAATTGAAACATTTCAACTCTTTACTTTCTCTCGCGTTTTTTACCGCTTCCTTATTTCGAGCGTACGTTACCCTCGGGGCTAGTCCCCGCTCTTTCATGGACAATATCGCACTCTCTTCCTGCAGTGCCAACTCCACTGCTGCTGCCAACGTAATTTCATCGCCTCTGCTTCTCACTATTGTTTGTATTCTATCATTACTTAAACCCTGTATAAATCACGCTCTTCCTAAGGAATCATCTAGTTCTATCGCACCCTTCAAGTTTTCTCTGGCCGTAACTCTGTTTATTGCTTCTCGAAAATCTCTCTGCATTTCATCTATTCGGCTTGCCCACATTGCTATTGGTTCCCCTTGGCCCTGTCTTGCTTGGAAAATTTTACATGCGTAGTAGTCTATGGTACGCTTACTGGCATAGTTTTCTTCTAAAACGCGTTTCACCTCTTGCCACGTACCTGTGCGTTCACGCACCTGCAATCTCGACCTGGCCTCACCGGTTATCTTTGCTTTAACGAACTTCAGTAACGTTTCGTGTTCCTCTGGCTTTACTAATTCTAATGCCGCATCTACATTTTCGATAAATTCCCTTAAATCCTTCTTATTTCCTTCGAACACTTTCGAAACAATACATAGGGCCTCCTTCACTGACATCTTACCATTAGTGGAGGATGACGCCACTTCATTAGTTTGGGGCATCTTAACTAAGTTAACACTTTACACAACAAAGATACAATATTCTTAAGACAATTTTACAAGTACCGCTTCTCTTGTGGTGCGCCGTCTGCTCTGTTGACCCGCGTTGTCCCGCGATGCTTCGCGCTGTCTCTGCGCCCGCGCTGTCCCGCGCTGTCTTTGTGCCCGCGCTGTTCCGCGCTGCTGCGATGCGCCGGACGCCGCTGTGCTGGGCTGTGCCGACCCCGTCGCTCTCCTCGGCTGCCGCTGCTACGGCTGCTGCCGCTTCTGCTGCTGCTCGGCCCGGACCCTCGGACTCGAACGCTGGCTCCTTAGGCACCTCTGTGCCTCGTCGCTCCGCGTCACGCTGCCGCTGTCCTGCGTTGCCCTGCATCCGCGAGGACTACCTTTCTGGACTCTGACGTAATACAGGGCTATTACAAATGATTGAAGCGATTTCGTAAATTCACTGTAGCTCGATTCACTGACATATGGTCACGACACACTACAGATACGTAGAAAAACTCATAAAGTTTTGTTCGGCTGAAGCCGCGCTTCAGGTTTCTGCCGTCAGAGTGCTCGAGAGCGCAGTGAGACAAAATGGCGACAGGAGCCGAGAAAGCGTATGTCGTGATTGAAGTGCACTAACATCAGTCAGTCATAACAGTGCAACGACACTTCAAGACGAAGTTCAACAAAGATCCACCAACTGCTAACTCCATTCGGCGATGGTATGCGCAGTTTAAAGCTTCTGGATGCCTCTGTAAGGGGAAATCAACGGGTCGGCCTGCAGTGAGCGAAGAAACGGTTGAACGCGTGCGGGCAGGTTTCACGCGTAGCCTGCGGAAAATTGGCTCATGCCACAACTGGAGACCGACAGCGCCGACTTCATCTTTCAACAGGATGGTGCTCCACCGCACTTCCATCATGATGTTCGGCATTTCTTAAACAGGAGATTCGAAAACCGATGGATCGGTCGTGGTGGAGATCATGATCAGCAATTCATGTCATGGCCTCCACGCTCTCCCGACTTAACCCCATGCGATATCTTTCTGTGGGGTTATGTGAAAGATTCAGTGTTTAAACCTCCTCTACCAAGAAACGTGCCACAACTGCGAGCTCGCATCAACGATGCTTTCGAACTCATTAATGGGGACATGCTGCGCCGAGTGCGGGAGGAACTTGATTATCGGCTTGATGTCTGCCGAATCACTAAAGGAGCACATATCAAACATTTGTGAATCCCTAAAAAAACTTTTTGAGTTTTTGTATGTGTGTGCAAAGCATTTTGAAAATATCTCAAATAATAAAGTTATTGTAGAGCTGTGAAATCGCTTCAATCATTTGTAATAACCCTGTAGTGCTACTAATGCTGAAAGTTGCGAGTCGCCACAACTTCCTGCCAATTGCCACAGTCGCTGTAGCAAAATCTAATGGCTCCTACCTCCTATTTGCCTATTCGCCTTTGTGATAACCCCACACCTGGCACCAAAAGTTTTTATTTATGTCGCGTCCCAAGCGTGGGTATTGCGAGGGATTGAGCGACACGGTTCGTGGATGGGATTTAGCCGGTTGACCTTAGTGAGAGGGAGACTTTTTGATCTGGCTAAGATGTAGAAATCCCTGGTGTGAAGGTACAAGGCTAGGAAGCGGGTAGAATTAAAGTCTTGATAACTTTAACAAATTGCAGTTTATTCTAAATGAATATAGCTCACCCTAACTGCGTGGTGATTGCATTCACAGGAAGGCCAAGTCTAATACAGAGACGGTGACTGACTCCACCGTTCCGACTGCCTACTAGAAGTTCTGCAATGTTTCCTAGCACCCTACGTTATAGTCCCGCGGCTACGCCCTAACGCTCTCCAGCGACCATCTCAGGCAGCCTGCCTACAGCCCGTTCCTCAGCCCAAGTCGGCTGCTGCTATCACTCTCTAACTACTCGACCCGACCAGACAAGACCCGACAAGACCCGACAAGACCCTCAGAGCGGCGTGCTCTCGGGTTTTGTTTGCGTTTCCCCTTCGACCCCGCCAGCGCTTGGCATGACGTAGCGTCGAAGGCAACTTGTCCTTATTTGGTATTGTTAAAGCAGTGTTGTTGCTATTGTTCTTCAGAGGCTGAGTGGAGGGATAGAGGCGCCTCTCCCTATATGGTCACGCTCTGCGTCTTGAGCCCTTCATTGGCTCCTCTTGACGTAGCGCTGTCCCCACCAAGGGCCCTCTTTCTTTCTCTCTCCACTCCCAGACCTCTCTCTCTAGCCAGGAGTGCTTTCTGTTTATACTCCTTAATTGATTGCTTATCATGAGTCCCTACACAGCCCTTCGTTTGTATCTGCTGGCTGTTTACTTTCTTATCAAGCACCGCTGCCCAACAGTTTGAGTGCCGCCTCGGCTGACTCTTCGGCCACGCCTGGCGTCCAGCGCTACAACCTTAACTTCTTCCTACGTACTATGCTCAAGGTACTGCAATTAGACTTGGCTTGTTCCTGCGGTTACAACAGCAGTGGGTGAAAGAAACTAGTGGAGAAATACAGAATACGTGTCATAATATACAAGGACAATTAGGTCAAATCCGAACTGAAACTCAGGAAGCACAAGTCACACTTCAAACGCTTATGACAGGACATGCACAGATGAAAACAGATATTGACACTGTACAACCAGACATGAATACGGTACGTGAAGGTACGCATCATAGCATTTGAGACTGATTACTTTCAGTCAAGGCCAGAGTAGGGAATTAGCGATTTCAGATGCACCACTGAGACAACACCATCACAGTTGCCTGTTGGCCTGTTGGCGAAATTAAATTTTGAGTCCAATTTTGTGAGAGTTGCATACTCCAACATGAGAATAGATTAGATAAAGACATCCTCCCCCAACTTAGGTCATTGTACAGCTATGATGTAGGTGTAATTTTCAACGCTAAGGATTTACTTCTTTCAATTGATAACATTTTCACATACAGTGATATAGTTTGATTAATTACATATTCAGTATTTATATATTAATTGATTTATTGAGAGAAGAAGTAATTAAACTTGCTTTTTGATTATAACTTGATTCTTGAGTTATTTGGTAAATTAAATGTAATGTGGAAAACGGAGAGATTGTGTTATCATTTTGGGTTGAATCCCAAACTTGTCATTAATATCAATTTGTTTTCTTGGAATGTCACAGTAGCATTTTTGATGACTTGGAGATAGGGCCAGAATTTATAGCTATGTGTAATGTTTGTTTATCACCCTCAGCTTGAGAAGACAGTCAGAACAATATCCTTTGCCACATCAAAAATTAACAAATCCTATGACACATTACAATTATTACCATCATCATTCTCATTCGTATTATTTAATTCTCATCACCATTTCACAATTACAGAGTTTCTTACATCTAACATACCTCATCAATAAATTTAACATATATAGTTTTACTTGATAGTCTGCCATAATTGTGTCATACTCTGAAAGAAAAATAATTAGTCAAGACTGATGTCATATGATGTGCATAGTATATTCTGGTTAATGGTTGTTAATTCCTGTCCAGTTACTTTTCATGGTAAAGTGTTGCATTTTCACTCTTTCATTCAGATGGTAAAATATCTATGTCAATTTACAGTAAACATTGTGATAATTTATTTCTTTTACACGATTTTGCTTTCTGAAAATGATGAATATGGATTAATATCCAGAATTTACATTATATACACATTAAGGGAAAACTTATTTCTAATGATATGATCAAATACAGCACAGCAAATTTTTGTTTTTTTGTTTTATAATATCTTTCAATATATGTGCATATAGCATAACATAATAGGAAAATGTGGTAAGTACAAATCCATAGACAAGAATATTTTAAGTGTGGAAATGCGTACACAATATCACAATGTAGTGGCATAAAGAAAAATACATTAAATAAGCTGGTGGAATATCATAATGCAAAAATGTCAAAGAGAACTGGTCTTTGTTATATCTTAAAAAGTACATTCTATAGACAGAGAATATTCTATTATCTATAGGAAAACCATCATGTGTACAGTATAAAGCGGACAATGTGCATGGTCTGTGATTGCAGTAAGTGAACTGACCTACGAAGCTCAGATACTGGGAATTTGCCAAGAAAAGTTATGTTATTTATAAAATGTGCACGGTCTGCTATAACGACAAGAAAAGCGACCTGCTAACCTCATCTTGCCGGGCATTTGCAAAGAAAAAATATAATCATAATCAGTATGTGGTTACATAAATGTAAATGTAACTGGAAATGGCATTGCAGTGTGACAAATCATTAAAAAAGTTCATTCTGTGAAGGTTTTGACGTTGTAAATGTGGTGGTAACCATTTGACTTTCTGGTTCGTAAATTTTCGATATGCACTAGGTTGGGGTGTGGAATGCTGCGGATTCTATACGTGCCAGCGTATTGAAGCTCAAATTTAGTGCATGTACTCTTTCCTCTGTTGGATAAATAATGTGTACGTACTAATATCTTCTGTCCTATGCAGAACTCACGGTGTTTACAAACCTGTTTTTGCTGTCTTTTGGGGCGCTGTGAAGCATACTTGATATTGTTGAGGGCAATGTCAATTATATCATGGTGACGTAGTAGACTTGATGTAGGAAGAGATATCAGTTCATTGATTTCATTGGGTGGTTTAACGTTGTTCAAAATAACAGTAGTGATAACATAGTGGATTCATTTGGTATAGAATTAATTACATCTTGGAATGAAAAAATGTGTGTATCCCAATCAACATATTTCTTGTGGCAGTATATTCCCCATAATTTGCCAAATTCCTTCATCCAACGTTTAGAAGGGTTGGAAGATGTATGATATTTGAATATATAAATCAGAAAAATGTTTCTAGCTTGTAACATTCGTGTCCATGTTGCAGATCGAAATTGTGGTCCACTGTCGGAAATTATTTTTACATGACCCCGTTCGCTGCCAAATTGTGGCCACACATGGGCGTGCCATAATGCTTCAGTAAGAATGATGGTGAGGGCTAGCAAAGTATCGCCTAGGAGCCTCTGCCTAATGTAGCGGTCCGAATGCAAAAACTCTCCTGGGAGTGCTCTATCGATGCAGACAAACACCTCTAATTTCGTCCATCACCATTTCAAGTCGGCAGAACTACTATTTAATGCTACACTTTACAGCTACCCATGAATTTCTGGAACTAAATCCAATCACCCAGCTTTATATTCTTGCTTTCATACTCAGGAGGGATACAGGCAAAAAAATCCATTCACACTCGAAAAGAAAAAACCTTCTCAGTCCTCCAAACGTATATTACATTCGAGTCCAGGTAACTTGTGGTATGAGTTGCAGATAATGCTCAGAGTAAGAACCACAAATAATGAAACGGTACCAACGGACCCGTGTCCCAAGTTAGACTCCTGTTACAGCGGTTTGAGGACTGTGGAAGTGAACTCACGTTGAAGTCGCTGCCACAAAATTTGCCTGTGATCATGGAGCACCTGCGATGGTTTAGCGGTGGACTCGGCTTTGCCCAGTATATTAGACTTCTGACCCAATATATCGTAGTGTAGCTGCCATGCTCCTTCTGGGAACATGTTGCTGTTACCACGACGTTGCTCATCCCACAGCTATTAATCGATGTTTTAATGAAGACTAGAGCAGAACAATGACTAGGGTAATATTACTAGCGCGTCAGAGAAAGAGTATCTAAGTTCAGAACGGCCGATTTCAGGGAGGCTTGAGGGGGTGAGCAGCGACGACGCCGCTGCCGCCAGCCACGGGCAGGCGCCGGTCGACACATCCGCCGAGCCGCAGGCGCCGCCGGCAGCGGCGTACAAATCCAATCTGCCCGCAGCGTGCGGTCCCATCTATCAGGCCTAATAAGGCGAGTTGGGAACTTCTGATGCAGTCAGGAGGGAGGTCTCGATCCGGGCGCGCTCGCCGGTCCGGGGCCGGCGCTGCAGTCTGCTCCTTACTTCATTGCGGAGTGCATAATCAGTCCTCACCCAATTTACTCTCGCCACCATATCTCTCCGCCCAGTTCCGGTGGCCGAGCGCTCAGATCTACTTACGATAACTTTCCCTTCACTATATGACCGTAAGCTTTAGCTGCCGTTGGCAGTTTTAATAACGTCTCCTGGGTGTGCTGCTACACCTACGTCTATGCTCTACTTACCATCGTGAGGTGCATGGTAGAGGGTACGTCCCATTGAACCAGTTATTAGGGTTTCCTCCTGTTTCAGTCACGTATGGAGCGCGGGAAGATTGATTGTTTGAAACCTTCTGTGCGTGCAGTAATTAATCTTACTTTTACAATCCCTATATAAGTGAAGAGTTTGACAGAGCACTGAAAGACCTGAGTCGAAACAAGGTCCCGGGAGTAGACAACATCCGATTAGAACTACTGACGGCCTAGGGAGAGCCAGTCCTGACAAAACTCTACCATCTGGTGAGCGAGATGTATGAGACAGGCGAAATACCCTCAGACTTCAAGAAGAATATAATAATTCCAATTCCAAAGAAAGCAGGTAGTGACAGATGGGAAAATTACCGAACTGTCAGTTTAATAAGTCATAGCTGCAAAATACTAAAGCGAATTGTTCACAAACGAATGGAAAAACTGGTAGAAGCCGACCTCGGGGAAGATCAGTTCGGATTCCGTAGAAATGTTGGAACACGTGAGGCAATACTGACCTTACGAGTTATCTTAGAAGAAAGATTAAGGAAAGGCAAACCTACGTTTCTAGCATTTGTCGACTTAGAGAAAGCTTTTGACATTGTTGACTGGAATACTCTCTTTCAAATTCTGAAGGTGGCAGGGGTAAAATACAGGAAGCGAAAGGCTATTTATAATTTGTACAGAAACCAGATGGCAGTTATAAGACTCGAGGGGCATGAAGGGGAAGCAGCGGTTGGGAAGAGAGTGAGACAGGGTTGTACCCCCACCCCGATGTTATTCAATCTGCATAATGAGCAAGCAGGAAAGGAAACAAAAGAAAAATTCGGAGTAGGTATTGAAATCCATGGAGAAGAAATAAAAACTTTGAGGTTCGCCGATGACATTGTAATTCTGTCAGAGACAGCAAAGGATTTGGAAGAGCAGTTCAACGGAATGGACAGTGTCTTGAAAGAAGGATATAAGATTAACACCAACAAAAGCAAAACGAGAATAATGGAATGCAGTTGATTTAAGTCGGGAATTGCTGAGGGAATTAGAATAGGTTCAAATGGCTCTGAGCACTATGGGACTTAACTGCTGAGGTCATCAGTCCCCTAGAACTTAGAACTACTTAAACCTAACATAAGGACATTACACACATCCATGCCCGAGGCAGGATTAGAACCTGCGACAGTAGCGGTCGCGCGGTTCCAGACTGTAGCGCCTAGAACCGCTTATTAGATTAGGAAATGAGACACTTAAAGTAGTAAAGGAAATTTGCTATTTGATGATGATGTTCGAAGTAGAGAGAATATAAAACGTAGACTGGCAATGGCAAGGAAAGCGTTTCTGAAGAAGAGAAATTTGTTAACATTGAGTATAGATTTAAGTGTCAGGGGCCGGCCGGAGTGGCCGAGCGGTTAAAGGCGCTACAGTCTGGAACCGCACGACCGCTACGGTCGTAGGTTCGTATCCTGCCTCGGGCATGGATGTGTGTGATGTCCTTAGGTTAGTTAGGTTTAAGTAGTTCTACGTTCCAGGGGACTTATGACCACAGCAGTTGAGTTTCATAGTGCTCAGAGCCATTTGAACGATTTTTAAGTGTCAGGAAGTCGTTTCTGAAAGTATTTGTATGTGGTGTAGCTATGTATCGAAGTGAAACATGGAGGATAAATATTTTGGACAAGAAGAGAATAGAAGCTTCTGAAATGTGGTGCTACAGAAGAATGCTGAAGATTAGATGGGTAGATCACATAGCTAATGAGGATGTATTGAATAGAATTGGAGAGATGAGCAGTTTGTGGCACAACTTGACAAGAAGAAGGGACCGGTTGGTATGACACGTTCTGAGGCATCAAGGGATCACAAATTTAGCATTGGAGGGCAGCGTGGAGGGTAAAAATCGTAGAGGGAGACCAAGAGATGAATACACTAAGCCGATTCAGAAGGATGTAGGTTGCAGTGAGTACTGGGAGATGAAGATGCTTGCACAGGTAGAGCAGCATGGAGAGCTGCATCAAACCAGTCTGAGGACTGAAGACCACAACAACAACAGCAACAACATATGAGTGATACGTAGAGCATAGTAGTGTACTCCTGCAGTAATCATTTAATGTCAGTTTTTGAAACTTCGTTAATAGGTAAAATTAGAAGGAAGGTCAGCGTTGGCCGTAATTTTGATGATTTGTTAATAGCAAAATCAAATTTCGATCACATAACGATCATCTTCAGTGCTGGAAGTTAAAAATTTTCACATAGCGATCAGTGAATAAGAAACAAAAGACCACAAATACACATGAGTATAAACCAACTGTTGGCAAGAACATACCTTTAGCGTACAAATTAAAGCTCGTAGGCACTGGTGTCTAGTTATTAGCAATAACAGGTGCTCTGAACAATCACAATAACTGAAGCCGCTATTTACATTCACCTATACAGCAGACCTCAGTGTGACAGGGTCTTGGAACGCCCTCTTTGTGACATGTGTCACGTTAATACTTAACGTTACTTTATTTGGCAAGAGATTACCACAAAGTACCAAATCTGCAGTTGCAAATCATTAATTGAATATTTCAAATTTAAAATTGTACATTAAGAGCTCATAGAAAAAAGGATGGGGGAAAGGCGCATCTTGCCAACATACACTGGCGTTATATTTTCAAAATAACTTAAAAATCTGGCAAGAAAAAAAATCCACAGATAAAATTATAAGGTGTCAGATTACAGGAGTAGTAAAAAAGAAACATATACAAATTGAAAGGGTACAGTACCGCCCGACATTGAATATAGGTACAACATACTTCAGTATTTTTGTCAGAACAACACTTTTTTTTGTAAAATAACTCAATTTCAATTAATACAGAGAAGCCGGATACCAGTGTAGGAAAGAATGACAATTTATTTATTTAATTTATCATATGTGCACTCCCACAAAATAAATCCCTACATCCAGTTTGGTGAGATCTTTTGAAATGAATGAATGTATGGTCGTCTGCTAACCACAGATAGTGAATGTGAATATATGATCATCTTTGAGTCGATCCTTTGGCCACCTTTGGTGGAACCAAAGAGATGAAATTTACCAGAGCTTTGAGCGCCTGAAATGTAGCTGGCCAATAGGGTAGTAAGGTGCTCCCCCACTTCAGCAGAGGTGGAGAGGACCTCGAAAACGGCCATGTTTTCGGCACTCTGCCGCTGGATCCTGTGCTGTTAACACCTGTTTTAGTTGTGCTACGTAATGACGAAAGAATGGAGGCATGGTATGCATGTGGAATATTTAAGAGTAGTTTGAAATAATAATTTCTCTATTTCAGGAACTTTTGTGGGGAGAATTAAATGTCAGGCAGGTAATATTAATGGGATTGTAGTAATCTTCGGAAGTGACCAACGGTCACAAAGAAACCACGTGTAGCAATAAGTTGAAATACTTCCGTGTGCTTAAGCTAAGCTGAATTACTAGCGTGTGTACCATAAGTTGAAATATTTAAGAAATAGCGTGTGTACCATAAGTTGAAATATTTAAGAAATGGCGTGTGCAGGACTTGAAATTAGAGACGAGTACTTCCACGTGGTGAGTACTGTGTGAGTCTCAATCTGTGTATGAGACAAAGGATAAAGAGAAGTACTCGTCCATGGCATCAGTTCGCGTGTGTGATGAATACCTTAATACTACATTGCGTGTGACGCTAGATTCAAACTCTGAGAGAGAAGTAAGGTGAGTCGGCCGTCTATCCAGCAACGCCACATGGCTTGCATTGCACAGGAAGACGTGCATTTATCTCCAGAGTTCACAGTAGGAAAGTAGAATTACAAAGTGGGGCAGTGTCGTGTGAAACTGGGATCAATATTAATTGAAGTGGGAAAGCTGAAAGTGATAATGTTGTAACCATTCTCTGTGTAGTATTTCATATTGTTGTGTAGTGTATGTCATGTAATTTGGGTATGTGTGGTTTCCATGGGTGTGTAGCGAAGTAGTTTCAAAAGATTAGTGGGTTATGCTTGTTCCTTCTGTACCACTCGGTCTGGAGGAAAGTTTCGTGATGATGATTGTGAGAGTCGAAGTGTGAGGTATGGTAAAAGATCCACCAACCTATCCAGAAAGTGCACTGTAGCGTTAAATAAATTACGAGACCATAATATAGAGATTCACTAATGTAAAGCCATGCCCACTGGGCGGAATTTCTCATATGTTATTGTTGTAGGTTATCGAATTTGTGTGTTTAGGTTAGAGAATTTATCGGAATAAATCAGATAGTGAAAAGAAAGAGATTGGTAGACTATTCCTTCAAATTGTATGTTGTCATAATGTACCGAATTTTTAATGTGTGCGCCATTCATATTCAGTGGGATGGCCACGTGTTAATAAAAGCCGTAAAGTAAAAGACAAAAAGAAAATGTGGTACTGCCAGTGCGTAGTATACAGTCAGAGTTCTGTAAATCACTGATAGTCAGATATGCGTTTCCGTTGCGTAGTAATCATATAGGAGGATAACTTGTAACTTAAGTGAGAGTACTAGAGCTAATATTACTCGATAACTAAGAATGAATCCACTCGCTTGGCAGACCACTCATCTTGCAGGCCTGACTGCTTGATGCCACAGTATGAGCAAGGCATGTGGGTGCCTCTCAAAATATAACAGTATTTGTTATAGCACAGTAACCGCCATCTGGCGTTGAGAGTCAGAGGTACTAAGTTCTTAATTTCCGTAAAGTTTTACGTTGAAATCAAGAAGTCTAATGCATAAATAGTGGTAACTGTACAACATATGTCACGATTTAACAGGTCAAAATGACATGAAACACATTTTGTGTTATAAGAAATTTTAGGATGCAGACTAACAATTTTTTATCGTATTTAACGACAAGATGATACACACATCTCATTCGTCTCGTTAGGACATGTTAACACATTATAACTATTTCTGAGGTTTCCCTCTAATTTTGCTTATCATATGGTCGTTGTGCACACAGCACTCTATGGAGTCGCCAGTCGATTTGTTAAAAGGCTTTCTCGGGATACTTTTTGTCCATCTTCAAACATCTTCCAGTTCAGTTTCCTCAAAACATCTGTGACACACTCCCGAGGATGAAACAAAAAAATTGGTTCAAATGGTTCTGAGCACTATGGGGCTTAGCAGGTGAGGTCATCAGTCCCCTAGAACTTTCAACTACTTAAACCTAACTAGCCTAAGAACAAAAAAAAAATGGTTAAAATGGCTCTGAGCACTAAGGGACTTAACAGCTGAGGTCATCAGTCCCCTAGAACTTAGAACTACTTAAACTTAACTAACCCAAGAACATCACACACATCCATGCCCGAGGCAGGATTCGAACCTGCAACCGTAGCGATCGTGCGGTTCCAGACTGAAGCGCCTAGAACCGCTCGGCCACACCGGCCGGCAGATTAAACGAACCTATGAGAAATCGTGCTACCCTTCTCTCTACACGTAGGGTATCTCCTGTTAGCCCCATCCGATACGGGGGTCACACACTTGAGCAATATTCTGAAACCGGTCGCACGAATGATTTGAAAGCCATTTCTTTGGTTGACTGATTGCACTTCCTCAGTGTCCTACCAATAAACCGAAATCAACTACTTGCTTTACCCACGACTGAACTGTGATCATTCCATTTCATATCGCTACAAAGTTTACACCCAGGCATTTGAATGAGTTGGCCAATTTAGAGCAATCTGCCAATCTCTGCAACATTTTGAAATCTTACCGAGGTCTGACTAAATATTTATGCAGCTTCTTTCAGATTGTACTTCATTATAGATAACTTGATCATCTGCAAAAATCCTTATTTTAGTATTAATACTGTATGCAAGGTCATTAATATACAACATGCACAGTAAGGGTACCAACACATTTCTCTCGGTTACATCCAAAGTTACTCATACATCTGACGACGACTCTCCACCCAAGATAACATGGTGTGGCCTTGCTTCCAAAAAGTCCTCAGGACAATTATAAATTTTTGTATCTATCTCATTGCCTTGATCCAAAATTTTCCATGTGTCATGTGAGAAATGTGTGGGTTGTTTCATATCATCAATATTTTCGAAATCCCTGCTGGTTGCCATTGAGGTGATTCTGTTAAAGATACTTCATTTCTTCATTATGTTTGAGATCAGAAAATGTTCTAAGACCGTGTTAACCTGTACCGCCGGAGGTTCAAGTTCTCCCTCGGGCGCGCGCGCGCGCGCGCGCGCGCGTGTGTGTGTGTGTGTGTGTTGTTTTTAGCGTAAGTTAGTTTAATTAGTGTGTAAGTCTACGGACTGATTACCTCAGTATTTTGGTTCCTTACGAATTCACACACATTTGAACATTTTTTGAACTGTATTAGAGGGTAAAACGTTGCAATAGTTCTTTTATTGTCTTTAGCGAAGCGACGTAACGTGAAGTTTCATGCGCGTTCGTAATCAGTAATAACGCGCTCCTTCTGACGTCCGCGAAATTAATAGTTAAAAGAAACGGGATCGATTCTCCCCTTTCTCATATCTGTAAAACACACATGATTAAGGTTGACAGTCAGGCTGTGTCCCATAAAGCTAGGTTAAAACATTCACTCCTTACTAAGAATAAAGCCGTGTAATAAACTAATTGTACGAAGAACGATACCACGATCATACTAATAGACATAAAACATACACCACAACCAGTTCTTGCACCATATCCAAAGGTTCCTTGTAACTTTTATAGAATTCTGTTATAACATCCTTGTTGGAAGGCTACGGTTGAATGATAAACCCGACCATCAACGTTTATAGTTTCTGCAAGGCACAGCTTCACTTATCAGAAACGATTGACAGCGAGAAGGGTAAATGGGCTCTGAATTCATAGAGGCACTGTGAACTGCTCAGAGTGAGCGACAATTCGTCACGTGCGGCCAAATGCTCCTGACAGTATCCGATATACAATTGACTGTAGATAATCAGCCATTGTATTTCTGTCTCCCAATCTCCGTTTCTTTAGTTTAGACGAAGTATAGCTTTGTCGTGTACGTTCATACTTTATTTCGTGATTCCAACATATACTTCGCCATAACTGCAAGGAAATTTATACACAACGGCTGTCTTCAATGGATGATCTACGTGCGTCAGAGTCGCAAGTAAATACTTTAGTGTGCTTCGAAATAATGAGAAGCACATCGTTTACTGAAAATTTATCAATATTGGTCAGCAATGCTGTTTACAAAGCGGATGAAATCTTTTCCCGTTTGTGGATGTTATCCTTCGTCAGTATCTAAAATATCTCTTCCACCTATATCGTCCATTTCACCCACTCCTTAGGGCAACAACTTACACTAATAAATTAACAGTACGAAGAACGATACCACGACCATACCAATAAACTGAAAAACATTCACCACAACCAATCCTTGTGCCATCTCCAATGGTTCCTTGTAACTTCCTTAGAATTCTGTTATAACTGCTGAACGTTTTTTTTTTTTTTTCAAAATAGTACTACTCTACCTCACGTTCGCTATTTGTCCTACTCCCTAGAGTTTAATTTGTACATCTCTTCTGATTTATAATATGGGCTGCATACAGGAAGATTGTGGACTTTTTTATCTAGAAATGATATAAGAAGATATACAAATTTCTTTACATTCTATTACGAAGGTATAATCGTAAAAGACTACTGCCGACTGGTGGCGCCTCAAAACACAATGTATTCCGTTGATTGCCTCAAAAATTTTCTATCAGGTGTCAACAAGGTCACAACATCAAAGGATCTTCTACACGTCTTACGTATTCTGTTCACACAGCTATTCTCTTATAAAATGACTAGAGACGTACTGTGGAAAATCGCCTCTGTAAGGTTTTTTTCATTTGAATTTGTATGCATTTTGTGATGATTTGACGTTCGTAATTCTTCCTTTATATACATGACAGTTGTTTCCAGTTAATATGAACAATCGACGAAAACAACTTGGCCCATAAAAAGTATCTCTAGATGACGATTTAATTTCGCCAAACCTGGTAGTCATAACGTAATTTTATGTGATACAATTTATGGCAGGGAGGGCTGCTTAGGTGCAATTTAGTTTAAAAGATAAGCTATACCGCGATCGGATAGTAAACATGAAACAAGTCATTTGTAACTGTGTCAACAAATACCTAATTCCTTTTTAATATAATCCAATATGGTTTAACCACCTAATTCCTATTCAGATTTGGCACAACGTGGAGATTAAACACTAACACCATGCACATAAGTATATATGTAATACTACTCAACAGAAACATATGTTTTCTGAATGTGGTGATTTAGACAACCTTCTCGGATGAGGAACACACATTATTGAAGAAAGGCTTACAATACGATCATCACAAACATTTGAAAACAAATGAACGTAATGTAATTACAGCTGACACAAAAATTTCTGCAGAGCAAGCGAAACTGAGTGGATACCAGACTACTAGTACATGAGTCAAAGTTAGTAAAATTATAAACAACGGTGCCAAACGGTACATCATAGTAGAAAAGAGGGACAAATAGTAACTTCTTTAAATAAGAAATCACATGAGTGCAAGCAAATGGTGACTAAAGCAGATAAATGCAACATGAACGTTATAGTTAACGATGTTCACTATGTAGCTGAAATAGAAAACTTTCTTGTCTAATAATGTTACTGAATTTAAGAGATATCCGACTGAGAAATCTCAAAATGTTTTTAAAAACAAAATACCGTGTCCATCTTCCTACTTACACAAAAGAAAAAGAAAATGTAAAAATGATGAGAGTGTGTCTACCAAGATTATTCTCACAAATCAAGATCCATAATCAAGATAAGTGTACACGTCCCATCATGGACAACAGAACTTCGCAGATCTACGAATGAAACTAGTTACTTAAGTAAAAACTGGAAGACGCAAATGTTTTCAAAAAACCAACCAATTTAAGGAACAATTATGAACTTGCACGATTCCTTAACAACACTGACTTATCTCCAAATTCTATTATAGCATCGTCTGACATAAAACACTTGTACGACCATACAAATGTTCCTGTACCAGTAAACTTACAAATAATCAAAGGAAACTTAATTTCAAAAATTCCGAAAATTTTGTCCAGGCGAAATAATTGAACTGGTCGAACTGTTGGAACTCTGTCTGAGCTACAGCAATTTTCAGTTTAATAAGAAATTTTATCAACAGAGGGCGCTACACGGGGAATAGTTTGGCAGGGACACTGGCAGAGATACCTTTTAACAATATAGAAAATAAGTTTTTCAACATGCATAGGCACAAGACTGAATCAACTTAGTACTATAAAAGACACGTAGATGACGGCCTGATTCTATTCAATGGCTGTGAGACTGATATCCAACTATATGCGTCAGCATTAAATAGTATTCAGTCTAAAATTAAGTTTACAGTAGAAGTAGAGCAAGATAGCTGTCTTACATACTTAGATCTAATATTTAAAAAACAAAGTGTCACTCACTCCCTTAGATTTGACCCAAAAACCTACTGGCAGCAAGGTCGTGATAGAAGCGAATTCCTGTCATCCAGATGTATATAAACTGAGCTTTTTTTGTATAATTGTTCACAGACTCCTGAAACTCCCGTTTACTATAGAAGATACCAAGAAGGAACTAGGAACTCTGCAACAAATAGCTAATGTTAATGGGTACAACAATAATACATTATACGAAATTTACAGCAAATTGAAACAATGGAATTAGCATGGAAATGCCACAAGACAAGGAAAAAAGAAGAGATACTAAAACGAATTGTGTGACTATTACATACAAAGGAAAATATCTGATAAAATTCAAGGCAGTTTTCGTACATTAAATGTAAAATTAACTTTCAGAAAATCGAACACCCTAACACAGGAATAACGTCATCACATACGCGGTAGTAGGAATAAATACACCGTTTCAGAGTATTTAAAATAGAATGTGGTGATTGCAATAAGTTTATATTGGACCGACAGGACGTTCATCCTCGGCTAGATTCGGAGAGCATACTAATTCGCAAAACAAAACAGCTTCAAGATTACACAGGAAGAGTAAGAAACATAAAATCACAGATATCCAAAAAAGTATGGAAGTGTTGCGTAGCCCCCTGAAAGGGAGAACACGAAATATACTAGAGATCCAGTAGATTTATTGCAGTAATAAAAGATTTCCTGACAGATTATTAAGCGCTCAACAAGAAAACTATCAAAAAATTCTTTCCAATATTTTCGATAACATAACATAATGTCACTCTCACAGTTTTAGATCTTTACAACAAGCACAGAATATTTTATGACATGCGGTTGTCTCTACCTACTCCATTCATGTTCATAAAATTCAAGGTATTATATGTTATAATTGCGTCAATATACGTACCAACAAATGCCCAGACACATTTAAGCATAGTATACAAATTATAGAGTGCCTAATTCTCGGTCTGTTTTACTAAATGTGCAATTTCTTAGTAATGTTACCCTCCATAATCAAGACCTTGCGTGTTCCATCTTATTCTCTTCATGTACTACAGTGTTATCAAGATTACTGGAAACAACACCTCGAGCTACATATCTCATTTTTCTAGAATTCTGCAAATTCAACCTAGACCTCAGGTTACGTATCACACGATACCCATGTATGATAATATCATCACATGAGCTGTTGTCGTAGGCTGCAGTCTATTTAATTACTTTCTTCAATAAGATAATACCTCTTATAGACGTTAATAATCATATCAACATTAACTTAGTCCTTGGATTAAGTATGATGGGATATGTTTAGAAATCTGATATGATACAAGATGTTTTACAGTTGTATCCCAGACACTTCGGTAATATACGTTTTATGGTCATATGAAACTGAGTATTGGAAATAAGTTTTGTAATAACATGATGCATGTTAATCACAAACACCATGTATTAAAGGTATCAAAGGTCCATTAGACCATCATTATTAATTATGTATATAGCGTATTGTCACACATTGTCCTAGTGGATCCTGGATGGTTACCTAGCTACTAGAGTTTTGTTATAATATGTTAAACTCTAGAACTGGAGCTACATATTATTTACAGAAACACACACTTTATGCATTGGACCATAACCTAGACTTTAGGCTATGTATTGCACTTTCATAGTGTGCCACTTTGTACAATCTAGACCTCAGGCTTTGTATCACATTGTCCTAATATGTTACATTAATACTAAAACATTCTGTAAGAGGTTTGATTAGTTCTTATATTACATTATTCCAGTAAGAAAACACTTTTTAATAAAAATTCCTGATTATAGCAGCTTCATCTTAGCCTTTGTGCGGAATATCATTTAAGATAGTATAGTACAGTAAGACTCATTATTAACTTAAGGGATTTCTGGTTTGCAGTCTAGAAGCCCCTATAATGAGATTTTTCAGTAATGGTACCTTCTAAGTTATTCTAATAATGCTTTATAATATTGAGAGGTGATGATACATTCATTGCTCACCGCAGGCCAAGTTAAGACTATAGTGGTAGCTGTCCTACACTAAGAATTTTGACATACGTCCACAGCAGAATCTTCACATTCACCCACGGGACGTCTTTCTGTATCATGTTAAACCTAGACCGCGAGCTTTAAGGCACGTAGTGACCCACTTTTTAGCTACCACTTTATATAAAAAGACTGTGCACTTTGTAAAATGGAAACACCACTTATAGCTATTAACACTTGGCCTATTCTATGAAGTTGGTATTTTTATTGATATTGATGCGATGTCATACCTGGTAATGTAAGCTTCGTAAGGCTTTTTGTATGTGGTGAACTGATAGCTTTTGTAAAATATTCTTATCTGTTACACAAGTATATGTGATTTTACGTTGGAAGGCAATACAGTAAACTAAAATTTATGTGCTTTACAGCTAATAACGACGTGTCACCGATGGTGTTTTTATGGTTTCACCTAGCAATTTTTCTCTCTTTTTTCAAATCTAAAGATAGTGTTTAGTCCGAATCTTCTGTTTAATGAGTCGATATGTAACGTGCATCGTAACGTAGACTGTAACTCAGAAAACAGACATAATATACTGGGCCATAACCTAGACAAGAGCTAGTCAGCACACATAACTGAAGACACGTTATTTATAAGTACTATATACGAAGAATTTATTATTGTAACGCCAACAGCTTACCATTTCACGTACCTGTAACAATGACCATAACATTAATATAACATACAGTAAAAATATTTTTGTACTACATTTTTTGGTGTATACATTTGGAAATCGTGGTATATAATTCTTTTACTTTTATAGATTTTTATATGTATAAGAAATACAAAAGATTTATAAAATTATTTACACACTTTTTACAAGATATAATTGTACACTATAACAGACCGCTACCTCCTGGTGGAACCTCAAAACACAATGTATTCCGCTGATTGCCTCATAGGTTCCCCATTAGATGTCAACAAGAACACATCATGTAAGGATTTTATACACATTCCATATATCTTACATGTGGCTATTGTGCACTGTTCTCTCATTATATGACGAGAGAGAGTACTATGGAATATCGTCTCTGCAAGGTATGTAAACTTGGAATTGGTGTGCATTTTATGTTCATCTGACGTTATAATTTTTCCATAACTGTTCCTTTGTGAACAATACAGTCATTTCCGATTAATGTGAATAGTCGACGAAATGGATCGGCCCTGTAAAAATTTTGTTTATACAAATGAACTGAATACGGAGATTTAATTTTGAAGAAACTTGTAATCTGTGCGGAAAGACTTCTATAATTGGATGGACAACCGTGTTAATAATGTAGTTCTAGAGATTTTCTCGAAGGACATTCCTCCAGATTTCCTGGGAAAAGAGTGGGAAATCATTATGGTTGGAAGCAAACACCGATTTACGTCGCAGAACGCATATTTGGTATTTCGAAACAGGTATTCTTGGTTAATGAAGAAAACATCTCGATAGAAATTTACATCATCAGAAACAATACGTATTCCGCCGGCCATAGAGTAGGCGTCGCAGTGACCGCTACACATCTGTATCATTGTCCTGTTACGAGGCTCGTTTTTTAAGTAAGTATCGTTTTCAAACAAAATAAAACAAATAAACTTATCTTAGTAATTTTAGTTTTACATGAAATCATGTACTTTAGTCTAATTTTCTACGCAATTCCCACCTATATCATGGCCCTTACCGTATACTACAACCAGCTTTCAATTCCCTCCTTGCTGCAAATCTGCCGCCTGAGCAGAGCTCCCAATATTTTAAACGTCTCGTTAGGAGAAACTGAGGGCAGCTATTCATATCAACATGTAATGATAATGGGTCACCAGGAAATAAAGTAATGAAAATGCTCTAACACAATAAACTGGGTTTCTAAGGACGTGACCACCAATGCTAACGTAATTGCGTAGTTAAACTGATGGTGATTGTGTCATTGGAAAGTTAATAAGTAAAAGAATGAGAACCCCAAAGAGCTAAGTCAAATCCAGGAGGTCACCGTAAAGGTGAACAGTTGTAATGAAAAAGGTGCCTACCACGTTCTACGAATTTGTACGCCCCTTCACAGAAATCCTTACAGCAACTGAATGAGACCATATGAGGTGAGGGAGCAGACGGTGATGGACTCTGGAATGGCATGGCCCTTCTGCTCTCCAGAATTCTTAATTGAATGGTGAATATTGAATCTCAAATGTTGCACTTCGTCTGCAATCTCTCGACCGAAACCAAAATCTCCGACAACTAACATTTGAATGCGGAGAACTTATGTTCTCCGTTGTTTTGCGGTGTAAGACCGCCCAAAACTGAAGTTTAAACTAGTCTAACGTCGCGTCCCTTGTTCCCCCAAGCAGAAATCGTCTCAGCTTTATTACAGATTGGTCAGCACCACTTCCGACAGACCGATGGTAAATCGCCACTCCCAAAAGTTACCAGTGCCAAACAACCAAAAGTATTCCCACCGAAACATTGCGTAAATTTCCTTTAGCAATGTTTACCACTGTGGGACCAATGGCATTATTGCACGACACAAGTGCCTACCTATGAGGGCGTCCTGTATCTCCCGCGCTATGGCGAGATGTTATCTTACCCAGGCGCACTCCAATGTGCGGATGGTCAGGAGCCGTCAGAGCAACTCCGTATTCATACCCATCACTGCGGGAGATCTGAGGGTAGTGGCTGAATTCGCAGCCCGCAGGTGTGGTCTTCGGTGAATGTCTCTAATCCGGTCAAAGGCTGGTGCCACCCTCGGCTGCAGAGAATGGACTGAGGCCTCCTCCCAGGGCACTAGAGCGGAAATGTTATTCCCTCCCCACCCCCATCCCTACCCGTCAAATACTCGCCTCAAAAGTTGAGGGTATTTCAGATTGTAGGGAAAACATCTCCTTTCCCCGATAAATATCAACGAAACGAATTCAACATGCGTTACTCGCCTCAAAAGTTGAGGATATTTCAGATTGTAGGGAAAACATCTCCTTTCCCCGATAAATATCAACGAAACGAATTCAACATGCGTTATTTCAGAATTAAAAAGAGAAAACTGTATACTCAACAATCACATCACGCATCCCCACGGATAATACTACTCTATATTTCATATTCTTTAAATACTAAGTAAGAAATTCAATGTCATATCAAAGAATTAAACTTGTTAGGCAAGGAAGAATGGAACACGAGGTTGGCTACAGGCTTACAAGTTTCATCTTTTAAAGGTATATCGTGAAACTACTGTTAAGAACTCCTACGTCTCCTTAAGATGGGGCATTCAACTGGCAGTGATGATATAGGAGGTGCGTTTAAGTTAAAGGCTATTCGGTTCCATATTTCACAGAAAAGCCACAAAAAGATTTGAAGGGTTTGTTAACACTCAGCACAGTTTCCATGCAGCAGCATATATTTTTAACAACGACGACTCCATGATCCCATAGCCGTTTAGGAGTCTATTTTGACTATTGGAAAATCGTAGATGCAATATCGGCAGAAAGTGCGAGCACGGAATCTTTCATTGTTGGGAAAACTAAAAATCACTTGGAATCTTATTAAGCACGTGAAATGAAACTTATTCTTAACAATCGCTCGATGCGTGGGTGCAAAGCGCTGTTTCCTGCATTTTATTTATATTTATTTTTGTGAAAATGACTTGATGTTTTAAAGATCTTGGTAGCTCGCATTTGTCACCACAGTGGCATGCGATAGAGATGGGTTATGCCATAGCTGTCTCAAGACATGACTATTATGTTCTTTGTTTCAACTCTGGCCCTTGATCTTAATTTGTTTCGGGCAAACTGTTGGGTAGTCGAGATTTTTTTGAAGCTGTCACGTCCATGAACACGTATTCTTCATATTCTTCACATTCACGATACCAAGCACCGAAATCATGAAACAACGAGCGATCAATTGGGGTAAATACTTCCCCATTCACTTGGAGAAAACAAACCAGTGCTTCCTGTTCTGGTTGTCACTCCTAATATCCACACCAAAAAAGTTTTGTATCACCTCGGTTCCGAAAGTTCCGGAACCTGTACAGAAAATGGGAATAGATATCTATGTAAATAGCATTTCCGCCCTTTTTATTGCTATTGAAAACCACACATTGCATGTTGTACCACCATACAGCGAGAACTTCAAAGATAGTGGTCCAGACTGCTGAGCACGCCGGTACCTCTATTACCCAGTAGCACGTCCTCTTGCATATGCGACACTTGTCATTGAAGAGAAAGTGACGCCAATCTGAGCGGTCCATTCGGCATGTAGTTGGGCCCATGCGTACCACGCTGCATGGTGTCGTGGTTGCAAAGATGGACTTCGCCATGGACGTCGGGAGTGAAGTTGCGCATCATGCACTCTATTGCGCACAGTTTGCGTCGTAAAACGACGTCCTGTCGCTGCACGGATAGCATTATTCAACGTGGTGGCGTTGCTGTCAGGGTTCCTCCGAGCCATAATCCGTAGGTAGCGGTCATCCTCTGCAGTAGTAGCCCTTGGGCAGCCTGAGTGAGGCACGTCATCGACAGTTCCTGTTTCTCTGTTCCTCTTCCATGTCCGAACAACATCGTTTTGGTTCACTCCGGGACACCTGGACACTTCTCTTGTTAAGAGCCCTTCCTGGCACAAAGTAACAAAGCGGACGCGATCGAACCGCGGTATTGACCGTCTAGGCATGGTTGAACTACAGACAACAAGAGCCGTGTACCTCCTTCCTGGTGGAATTAATGGAACTGATCGGCTGTCAACCCCGCCCGTCTAATAGGCGCTACTCATGCATGGTTGTTTACGACTTTGGGTGGGTTTAGTGACATCTCTGAACAGTCAAAGGGACTATGTCTGTGATACAATATTCACAGTCAACGTCTGTCTTCATGAGTTCTTGGAACCAGGGTGATGCAAAAGCTTTTGGATGCGTGTGTGTTTCGCTTTCGCAGCTGATTTTTGTGCACTATACAACGCTGCCGTCTGCGTCAGTCTAACGCATAGTATGTCTGCTATTAAGCCAAACCGCATATTCCTATAGGACAATGAAAATCTTAGTTCTTAGAACTTGAGCGCACTTCATAGAAAAACAGTGCTGGCATATACCTGAGGTAATTTGTGTAGGCTCTGGGACATATAATGACGGATGGGTGGACATTAGGGCCTTAGTCCTCTCGGATACAAGGCCAGTTTGTTTTAAGTGGTGCAAAATTATTCCGTTTATTCATGTTACACAATACATTATTTTTAATAATATTTTTGCGAACAATTTCTTTAATACTACAGATAGCTATAGCTAAACTATTCAATTATTGATCAGTCCCCAATCACTGCAGACGCATAAGGCATATTACATGTAACGCTACATAGAGTGTCAACGTACACTAGGACCATGATAAAGGTTTTATTTCCACGTTATAAGCAGAAAACTCTGATTTACTAACAAGTTTGTTTGCGTGGCCATCCTCCGCAACAAGCATAGAGATACTTGTTTTGTAAATAAAACTTCCTTTTCCTGGTGGCAGCAGGAAAACACGGTCTTATTTACAAAACCAGTCTTTCTGATTTACTGGTCTCAAATATGGAGCTAACTTCCAGTCACAAAGAGTGGGATGCTGGACAGTAGTACTGCGTAATACCCTGAAATGTGGGCTGTAATATTCGGACGTAAATGATACAGAAGAACAGCAGTGGAAACAATTGGTCAACTATATCAGGACACTTAAACCTGAAACTGCTTGAGACCCAAACTGCTACAGTCCCGCTTATAACGTTGAATTACTTCATAATTTCGCTAGTGGTATCACCCAGATTTTCCTATTTTCATCTCACTGGCCATCTTCTTTTTTTAAAAGTATTTATTGAGTTTTTACGGTGACTGTATCGCAGAGATGATATTAATTTGCATATATATATATATAGCATTGTTTCATTGTAATCTTGTTGAAAGAGATGAGATGAGGTAAGGGTAGGGTGGAATATTATGAAGGCATGAAGGAAGATACATCATGTACAATATCGTATGTATTCTTGCATGACACTGAGGCCGACTTGGGAATTTTAACTGAGGACATTGCCGTAAGCTCTGTTATTGGGGTCAGATGGGTCTGTGATTAGGAAACTGGAGTAGCATTTGTTCAGAGCGCAGACCATCGAGATTGGGATTTCCTGTGTTCAGTATATCTGTATTTGTTCTCCCGATTGAGTCACCAGTTCTCTGACTGACTTCATGCGGCCCACCACCATTTCCTCTCCTGCGCCAGCCTTCTCATCGCTCAGTAGTAATGGCAACCCACATCGTCAATTACTTGCTGGATGTATTCCGCTCTCTATCTTCCTCTACAGTTTTTACCCTCAAAGCACCCTCTAGGACAGTAAAAGTTATTCCGTGACCTCTTAACAGATGTCCTACCGTCCGGTCTCTTCTTGTTCTTGTAAGTGTTTTCCCTATATTGGTTTCCTAGAAATTCTCTGGAGGAACTACTCATTCCTTATTTTAATAGTCCATTTAATTTTTAACATTCTTCTGTAGCTCCGCATCTTCACTACTTCGATTCTCTTCTTTTTCGGTTTTCTCAGTCAGTGTTTCACTTCCATACAATACAATACTGGGCTGAAAACGTACTTTCTCAGAAATTGATTAATCAATTTAAGGTCTACGTTAGTAGGGGAACAAGCCAAGCATCAGCGCAATTTGTTAGTGTGGTTTGCCTACATACAGTGGCAACCAAACACTCAGGGGCAAACCTATTTTTTCTTTTGATGGACGTAACTTTTTGTTCCGCTAAGAGTATTATGACCCCTGGGTATAATCCTTCATTAATGAACGGTGGCTACACTGAGTCACAGCGCCAGAGATTGCCCCAGAGATTATTATTCCGCCACCTCCACTGGGGCAGTAGTAGTTCAGAGGTTGCCGTGGGCAGTGCTTGTTGAGAGGATGACGAGAGCAGTACTAGTTCAGAGGATGTCGTGTGCAGTTGTTGTTCTGTTGGGCAAGACAGTAGATGCTGTTCGGTTGGTGTCATGTATAGATGGAAGATGTTGCAATGTTCACAGTGTAGTTTTCGTCAATATATATGGAGGTAAAGAAAAAAAAATTATTTCACATTTCGTTAATGACAATGCGTCTTGGTCACAGGTTCAGTCAACAAAGCATTTGGCTCGTGTTCATGTATTAGACTTGTAATTCTCGTTTCTATGTGCAGTTATAATATTTCTGTTTTTTCAGTTAGTTCATTGTAAAAGGTGTTTAAAATATCTTGTTGTATTGAGGAAGAACCGTGCCAGATACATGAACGTTTAATCACACTTACACACACAGAACAGTTATACTTGTGCTTTGTTGTTTCGTAGCTTTTATAGTTGCAGGTGGCTTAATTAATCAATTGTGTTAACGGAAATTTCCTTTCATTCTTTACTGTTATTTTATGCAGTCAGATTGCGTACTAGGGCCAACCGGTTACGAGACTTCGCAACCTGGCACACAGCTGCTAAAATTATTGCATTTTAATTAAGCCTCCATGCATTAACCCTCCAGTGGTCGCACCTAAAAAAGTTACACAGTAGGTCACGTGGAAGACAATAGTCATCCACTGAGTTTCCCTATTTTATACGATTATGTAATGTATTTTTATTCCTATTAATACGTATTATTGCTATAATACGAGTTAAAAAACGAAATATATGTTAAAATCAGTTATTGTTTTTATTAATTTTATTTGTATAAAAATAAGTACAAATACAAAACATGAAGTACACAAACTTCATAAACTTTTACAATGTACCTTACAAATGCAAAGTTGACCGTGTATCATTTCCATTTGAGAGAGTTAATGAAGGAAAATTAAATCATTCCAAAGAGACGTAACACATGTCGGAACAATAATCTAGGGATACCTAATTTAGACATTTCTCAGCACGATCTTCTCGTATTTTTATTTTTTGCTCGACCACAAATCTGGCATCTTCCCCTTGAACCTGTAGGCCGGTGTGAATTTTGGTACTTCTGTCTTGAATAAAAGTGCTCCACTTTTCCTAATTTCGACTGGCACCTGAGGATTTTTGACGTGTTGTTGTGTTTGGCGTTGAATCAGGTCCTAGGAAAATGATTCTATAAAATCATCTCGTTTGACTGAACTGTGCGTTTATCCCAGACAAGTACGTTGATCTAAGAAATTAAGCCGGCCTGAGTGGCCGAGAGGTTCTAGGCGCTTCAGTCTGGAACCACGCGACCGCTACTGTCGCAGGTTCGAATCCTGCCTTGGGCATGGATGTGTGTGATGTCCTTAGGTTAGTTAGGTTTAAGTAATTCTGAGTTGTAGGTGACTGATGACCTCAGATGTTAAGTCCCATAGCGCTCAGAGCCATTTGAACCATTTGAAGAAAATAACGGCAGCCCATCCCCTTGTGTTCCTTGCCACCGAATAGTTTTCACAAAGCTGATCCACTACATCAACAGCAACTTTTGTCTCATTGTAAAAAGTGCTATACCGTGGTTTCTTTTGTCTCCAGTGGATTCATCAGTTGCATCATCCTCGTGCATTGAAGATACCAAAATCGTGGATTTGCTTTATCTTTGCGTGTACGAAACAAGAGTCTTATTTTTTTGGAAAACCGAAAACAGGAGTACTAAGTTGCTTCTTTTTATTTGATAGGAACTCTTTCGAAAACCAAATCACCAGTAATATTCCTATTAGAGCTGCAAATTGGATTGACAAGGCGAAGGAAATTTTTTTTTTCCAGAATTGATGACTAAATGAGGCCCTGGTTCCTGTTTTCCACAGTAAAATTCTAAATACATCAGGTACATCATTCTACAATCTACAAGTGCGAGTACCATTATTTCATCTTTGGCAGGTTTACTTGCACTAAACTGCCGGAAGGAACAGTTCTCCACCAAAAGGAAGCAGTTGTTTATCAACTGTGAGGTATTTGCCTGGTGTGAAATAACGCTGAAAATTCTTTATAAGTTGTTACATAAAGTGACGAATTGGCGCTAGCTTGCCTGATTTTCTTCTGCCTGCTCTCGTGCTTTAGTCACTAAAACGGAGGCAGCGCATCATAAAACGAAATATGTGCTCGCTCATTGATAAATAGCAAGCTTCTATTCCACATCCTTTGGAGTTTTACTACTTGTTCTGTTACAATAGTGAGAACCAATAATGAAAATAATTCCAATTAGGGCACTAATTTCATCAGGGAGACAAGCATCCTTCTCTCTGGAGAAATTATTCTTAATTTTCTGAAAATACAGATTTGTATATTTTGTAATGATACTGATTAGTCCGTCATCAACAAATAGTCGCAATGCATCTATTTCTGTTCTAGCATCTTTAGCTCTGTCTTTTCGCTCCTGTAAGTGTTTTATTATATTATGTGATCGAATTTTCACATTTTTCTGGGGCATGTTTTTACTCCACTTAGTGCTTCCATCAATACCTTCAAATTTCTCTAAATTACAATTCTCACCACTCTCTTCAAAGTGCGTTGTCTCCTGTTCTGTCTCAGAGCTATGATTCTCTGATGCTACATAATCGCTATCACGGTCACTGATGCTCTCTAAAGTGCTGGATGGGACTAGGAAATGCCGTCAAGGTCCTAGACCCGAAGAAGGGAAACTCCTGATCTACACCTCCATGCAGTAGAGAGTGGGCAACGTCACTTCATGTGATGGCAAACGTAGACAGGGTCCGAAGGATGACTGGGATAAGTCATCACCCCAGCATTTGCTGGACAGGGCACCCTATTGCCCTGGAAACAAGAAATCATTTCCAAAGGCGGAAGATCCAGCTGATGGTCAACGGCATTGGATGTGGAAGGCAACGGGAAACCACCACATTAAAGAACTACGGTTATCCCAAGCATCACCAGTAAACCATGTCATTATCTCCTGTAAAATTTTCCGGAGATAAAATAGTCCCCCAATCGGATTTCTGGGTGAGGAGTGCAAAAGATACAGACAACGTGAAGGAAAACAATCCCAATTTTAACATAGTAACTTGGAATGTGAGAACACAGCTTCAGTGTAGCAAGGTAGAAAATGTGAAACTTGAAATGGAACGACTGGAAATCGATATCCTAGGTACATCGGAGATGAGATGGCCTCAACCGGGTGATTTCTGGTCTGTAGAATACAGCGTCATTCACATCGGAACTGACCAAGATAGACCAGGAATGGGAGGAGTTGGAATAATTTTGAGGAAAAACTATGGCTCACGTGTCAAGGGATATGTGCAATATAGCTCTCAAATAATACTAGTCAAACCTGAAACTAAACTAAAGGCCACTGTGATGATACAAATATACATGCCAACATCCAACGAAGAAGATGCAGTCACTGACGAAATATACGAAGAAATAAATAATGCGATGAGAAATTTTAAGGGAGATGAAAACCTGAGTGCCATGGAGGACTGGAACGCAATTGTGGGTGAAGAACCGGAGGAAGAAATTGGTGGCAAATATGGACTTGGAAGAAGAAATGAAAGAGGAGGTCGACTTATCGAGTTCTGCTCGAGGAACCAGTTAGTTGTTACAAACACATTTTTCCCACATCACAAACGAAGAAAATACACATGGAAGGCCCCTGGAGACCCGAGGAGACAACAGGTTGATTACATTCTAGTGAAGGCACGTTTTAGGATCCAGATAAAAGATTGCAGAAGCTATCCACCTGCAGACATAGGCAGTGATCATAAGCTGCTCCTGATGAAAAGTTCACTGAGATTCAAACGTTTGAAAAAGAAGCCAGTTAAATTTAAATGGGAACTAGAAAAACTGAAAACTGAGGAACTAGCAAAGTGCTATGCTTCTGAAACAGACAATCTAGCTAGGAATTTTCTACATGATGGAGTAAATGAAGACTGCGGTCAAATTAAATCTGGTATATACAAAGCAGCAGAAAAGATAGTTGGTAGAACTCAACCCAAAATTAAGAGGAAATGGATTACAGCAAATATCATTGAGCTTATAGAAAACAGGAGATTATACAAAAATGCAACTGATGAACAAGGATAAGCTCAATGCAGAAGACCAAGGAATTTAGTTAATAGAGAAACTAGGAAAGCAAAAGAAAATTTTCTTGAAGAAATTTGCAGAAAAGTGGAAGAAAATATGCAAAACGGAAGAACTGTTTTAGCCCACAGAACAGCAAATCAATTTCTTAACAAACGTAAAACAACACGCTCAGGCACAATAGAAAATAAAGAGGGGAAAATGCTGTTTGGTGAAGACATGGTGCAGAGATGGAAAGAATACATAGAGGAGTTGTATGCTGGAACACCTCTTTCGGAGGAAGTAATAGGAAGAGAAGAGCAAGTAGACGAAGATGACAAGGGAGATGACATTCTGCAACATGAATTTGACAGAGCTGTAAAAGAACAGTGAGACAACAAAGCAATGGTTATTGATGACATCCCTGCAGAACTAATAAAGAATGCTGGTGACAGCATGAAAATGGTGCTGCTTAAACATATTAGGTCCATCTAAAACGCAGGAGAGATACTGACAGACTTCCAGAAATGTACCATTGTTCCTATACCAAAGAAGGCAGCAGCTACAAAATGCGATCAGTACTGAACTCTAAGCCTAATATCACATGCATCAAAAATTCTTATAAAAATAATTCTGAAGAGAATTGAAGAGAAGGTAGAGGATATGCTGAGTGAAGATCAGTTTGGTTTCAGAAGGGGATTGGGAACAAGAGAGGTGATTCTGGCACTGAGACTCGTTATCGAAAAGCAATTACCGAAAAATAAACCAACACATATTGCCTTTGTAGACATGGAAAAGGCATTTGATAACGTTATGTGGCAAGAGATGTGCAGAGTGCTGAGGAAAAGTGGAATAAAGTACAAAGACATCCGTGTGATACTCAGTTTCTATAAGAATGAGGTGGCAGTGATTAGGAACTGTCACCATGAACAAGAAGCAAATACATTTTTTTTTTTTTTTTTTTTTTTGTCATCAGTCTACTGACTGGTTTGATGCGGCCCGCCAAGAATTCCTTTCCTGTGCTAACCTCTTCATCTCAGAGTAGCACTTGCAACCTACGTCCTCAATTATTTGCTTGACGTATTCCAATCTCTGTCTTCCTCTACAGTTTTTGCCCTCTACAGCTCCCTCTAGTACCATGGAAGTCATTCCCTCATGTCTTAGCAGATGTCCTATCATCCTATCCCTTCTCCTTATCAGTGTTTTCCACATATTCCTTTCCTCTCCGATTCTGCGTAGAACCTCATCATTCCTTACCTTATCAGTCCACCTAATTTTCAACATTCGTCTATAGCACCACATCTCAAATGCTTCGATGCTCTTCTGTTCTGGTTTTCCCACAGTCCATGTTTCACTACCATACAATGCTGTACTCCAGACGTACATCCTCAGAAATTTCTTCCTCAAATTAAGGCTGGTATTTGATATTAGTAGACTTCTCTTGGCCAGAAATACATTTTTGCCATAGCGAGTCTGCTTTTGATGTCCTCCTTGCTCGGTTCGTCATTGGTTATTTCACTGCCTAAGTAGCAGAATTCCTTAACTTCATTGACTTCGTGACCATCAATCCTGATGTTAAGTTTCTCGCTGTTCTCATTTCTACTATTTTTCATTATTTTCGTCTTTCTCCGGTTTACACTCAAACCATACTGTGTACTCGTTAGACTGTTCATTCCGTTCAGCAGATCATTTAATTCTTCTTCACTTTCACTCAGGATAGCAATGTCATCAGCGAATCGTATCATTGATATCCTTTCACCTTGTATTTTAATTCCACTCCTGAACCTTTCTTTTATTTCCATCATTGCTTCCTCGATATACAGATTGAAGAGTAGGGGCGAAAGCCTACAGCCTTGTCTTACACCCTTCTTAACACGAGCACTTCGTTCTTGATCGTCCACTCTTATTATTCCCTCTTGGTTGTTGTACATATTGTATATGACCCGTCTCTGCCTATAGTTTACCTCTACTTTTTTCAGAATCTCGAACGGCTTGCACCATTTTATATTGTCGAACGCTTTTTCTAGGTCGACAAATTTTATGAATGTGTCTTGATTTTTCTTTAGCCTTGCTTCCATTATTAGCCGTAACGTCAGAATTGCCTCTCTCGTCCCTTTACTTTTCCTAAAGCCGAACTGATCGTCACCTAGCGCATTCTCAATTTTCTTTTCCATTCTTCTGTATATTATTCTTGTAAGCAGCCTCGATGCATGAGCTGTTAAGCTGATTGTGCGATAATTCTCGTACTTGTAAGCCCTTCGCGTCTTCGGAATTGTGTGGATGATGCTTTTCCGAAAGTCAGATGGTAAATCGCCAGACTCATATATTCTACACACCAACGTGAACAGTCGTTTTGTTGCCACTTCCCCCAAAATTAGAAATTCTGATGGAATATTATCTATCCCTTCAGCCTTATTTGACCGTAAGTCCTCCAAAGCTCTTTTAAATTCCGATTCTAATACTGGATCATCTATCCCTTCTATATCGACTCCTGATTCTTCTTCTATCACATCAGACAAATCTTCACCCTCATAGAGGCTTTCAATGTATTCTTTCCACCTATCTGCTCTCTCCTCTGCATTTAATAGTGGAATTCGCGTTGCACTCTTAATGTTACCACCGTTGCTTTTAATGTCACCAAAGATAGTTTTGACTTTCCTGTATGCAGAGTCTGTCCTTCCGTCAATCATATCTTTTTCGATGTCTTCACATTTTTCCTGCAGCCATTTCGTCTTAGCTTCCCTGCACTTCCTATTTATTTCATTCCTCAGCGACTTTTATTTCTGTATTCCTGATTTTCCCGGAACATAGTTATACTTCCTCCTTTCATCAATCAACTGAAGTATTTCTTCTATTACCCATGGTGTCTTCGCAGCTACCTTCTTTGTTTTCCTTCCCAACTTCTGTGATGGCCCTTTTTAGAGATGTCCATTCCTCTTCAACTGTACTGCCTACTGCGCTATTCCTTATTGCTGTATCTATAGCGTTAGAGAACATCAAACGTATCTAGTCATTCCTTGGTACTTCCGTATCCCACTTCTTTGCGTATTGATTCTTCCTGACTAATGTCTTGAACTTCAGCCTACTCTTCATCACTACTATATTGTGATCTGAGTCTATATCTGCTCCTGGGTACGCCTTACAATCCAGTATCTGATTTCGGAATCTCTGTCTGACCATGATGTAATCTAATTGAAATCTTCCCGTATCTCCCGGCCATTTCCAAGTATACCTCCTCCTCTTGTGATTCTTGAACAGGGTATTCGCTATTACTAGCTGAAACTTGTTACAGAACTCAATTAGTCTTTCTCGTCTTTCATTCCTTGTCCCAATTCCATATTCTCCTGTAACCTTTTCTTCTACTCCTTCCCCTACAACTGCATTCCAGTCGCCCATGACTATTAGATTTTCGTCCCCCTTTACATACTGCATTACCCTTTCAATATCCTCATACACTTTCTCTATCTGTTCATCTTAAGCTTGCGACGTCGGCATGTATACCTGAACTATCGTTGTCGGTGTTGGTCTGCTGTCGATTCTGATTAGAACAACCCGGTCACTGAACTGTTCACAATAACACACCCTCTGCCCTACCTTCCTATTCATAGCGAATCCTACCCCTGTTATACCATTTTCTGCTGTTGTTGATATTACCCGATACTCATGTGACCAGAAATCCTTGTCTTCTTTCCACTTCACTTCACTGACCCCTACTATATCTAGATTGAGCCTTTGCATTTCCCTTTTCAGATTTTCTAGTTTCCCTACCACGGTCAAGCTTCTGACATTCCACACCCCGACTCGTAGAACGTTATCCTTTCGTTGATTATTCAATCTTTTTCTCATGGTAACCTCCCCCTTGGCAGTCCCCTCCCGGAGATCCGAATGGGGGACTATTCCGAACCTTTTGCCAATGGAGAGATCATCATGACACTTCTTCAAATACAGGCCACATGCCCTGTGGATACATGTTACGTGTCTTTAACGCAGTGGTTTTCATTGCCTTCTGCATCCTCATGTTGTTGATCATTGCTGATTCTTCCGCCTTTAGGGGCAATGTCCCACCCCTAGGACAAGAGAGTGCCCTGAACCTCTATCCGCTCCTCCGCCCTCTTTGACAAGGCCGTTGGCAGAATGAGGCTGACTTCTTATGCCGGAAGTCTTCGGCCGCCAATACTGATCATTTATCAAAATTTAAGCAATGGCGGGGATCGAACCCGGGACCGAAGACGTTTTGATTATGAATCAAAGACGCTACCCCTAGACCACGGTGACCACCAGACAGACCACAGTGACCACCAGGAAATATTACAAAAGGGTTAAGGCAAGGATGTGCTCTCTCTCCTCTTATATTCAATGCTTATATCCAGGAAGCTGTAGACCAAGTTCGAGAAACTACTGAGGTGGGGATCAAAATTAATGTGCAGAAGATAGACATGCTACGTTATGCAGATGATATTGCTATAGTCATGGAGACAATAGAAGATCTAGAGGATGTCTTCAGAACAATGGAAAAAATTCTATGCAATCAGTATGGAATGAGAATAAACAAGAAAAAGACTAAAGTGATGGTATGCAGTACAGGAGCAGAATATGAACCTCTGAGAATGAGAATAGGAAGAGAGGAACTGGAAGTGATAGAGCAATTTACTTACATGGGAAGCTAAATCACAAGAGATGGTAGAAGCCGGAAAGAAATTGCGACCAGAATACAAAAGGCCAAAATTGCATTTAATCGGGGAAGGAACTTACTCACCAGTAACAACATCAGTCTGAAAATGATGACACGTATCAAGAAAGGTTTCGTTTCGAGTGTGGCCCTATAAGGATGTGAAACTAGGACAACTGGAAGAGTAGAGAGAAGACGCCTAGAGGCCCTGGAGATGTGGTGCTATAGAAGGATGATGAAGATCAGCTGGAGAGACGAAGTAACAAATGAAGATGTGCTTAGGAGAGTACAGTGCCGCGCGGGATTAGCCGAGCTGTCTCAGGCACTGCAGTCGTAAACTGTGCGGCTGGTCCCGGCGGAGGTTCTAGTCCTCCCTCGGGCATGGGGGTGTGTGTTTGTCTTTAGGATAATTTAGGTTAAGTAGTGTGTAAGCTTAGGGACTGATGACATTAGCAGTTAAGTTCCATAAGATTTACACACATTAGAACATTTTGAAGAAGAGTACAGGAAACCAAATCTCTATGGAGACACATCCAAACAAGTAGAGACAAACTTGTAGGGCACACACTACGACACAACAATATCATTGGAACAATAGCAGAAGGAGCTATTGAGGGAAGGAATCGGCAGGGGCGTCGAAGGATATCATACATGCAACAGATCAAAATCAAATGGCTCTAAGCACTATGGGACTCAACATCTTAGGTCTTAAGTCCCCTAGAACTTAGAATTACTTAAACCTAACTAACCTAAGGACATCACACACACCCATGCCCGAGGCAGGATTCGAACCTGCGACCGCAGCAGTCGCGCGGTTCCGGACTGCAGCACCAGAACCGCTAGACCACCGCGGCCGGCAACAGATCAAGATGGACGTTGGATGAAACATATACGTGAAGAGAGGAATGGCACTCTGCTGCAAATCAACCTCAGGGTTGAACACTAAAAGAAGAAGTCACTGATTTCATAATCGCAGGCTAGAAGATCTTCGTCTAAATCACATTCCTCCAGCCACTTTATCCAAATGTTAGGGTCTCAACTTATTTCAGCATTAAAGGACACTTTATGTTTTACTGAAATAAAAGAAGTAAATAACTAAAAAAGAGATAGAAAAATATGATATAATGTGCGCTAAAAAGTGTTAAGTAAGTGAAATACTGAAGGAATACATTAGTAAAAAATACGTACACGAAAGGTCACGTGGATGACGTACGTCAACCATTCAAAAGGAAGTGCAACTCCTCTTAGCGAAGGACAAATTTCAACTGCCACGTGTGGCTACAATGTGTCGAACTCCTCCCCAGCAGACTCCCGGCGGCTGGTCTTCATTGTTGCCAAAACAAATTAGTGGTGGCAATTCAGAGAGGAGTGGATTACTATTGTCATAGATGCGACCACTCGGCGCTTAACCTATCGTTTGCTTAAATGGTTTATCATGTCACCACCATCCTCTCAAGAACCTGGCACCACTTGTAATATGAAATTAATTGACTAATTAATGAAATGGATTGAAAAAAATTGACGGGGAATAGCTCAATTGTGCCAGTTTCGCTATTCACAGGCTGCTTCAGGATTGTCAGATAACCACTCCCTACCACTTCATCAAACTGATGGACTAATTAATTAATTAAATCGTTATCCTTCAATTTTCCTTGTCCCTCCCTTCTGAAATACTGATTGGTCAGTGTCTGGAGTTTAGACAATTTATACAATTTGTGAAATATTGTTTTAAATAATTGACGGGATACAAGGAATATAGTTTATTTAAAGAATTTATCAGGAAATCGATTGCAGTGTTTGGAATATTTAAACAATTGCAGCTTATTTTTTCTTCATTACCGGTCGTGTAAAGAAGTACGTAATTACACCGCCACAGATCGCTGAAACATATCTGGAAAACTCTCTCACATCTCGCCACTCGCTTAGGCTACCCGGCCGCGCACCACAAGGCTCGCAGCAGCTTATGCGCCGATGGACTTGGAACCAGCGTTGTCTAAGCCGTCAGCAGCAAGTAGCAATTAGTTGAGCCCTCCCCAAACCAAAGTGCACTTCCTGTCGACGTCCACCGCCACCTTAAGTGGTCTGTATGTAATAACCAACCTGCTGGATACTAACGCATGAGAGACCCCTTCCTTCCAAAGCAAATGTCTGATTGGGAATTGATCCAGAAAGTTAATAAATAATTATTTTCCGGTAACATCATTATGATGTAAGGGACATAATGCGGACGCAGTAGCTATTTCACACACACTAATTGATGATGTCACAACACTAGTAGCAGGCCCACTCGAAATAAACTCATAAGAAAATGACCGCTGCATACAAAGAGAGAGAGAGCTGTAGTTTGATTTGAGGATGGCATAGTAACTAGCATCAAATATTTCATTCAGCCATGGACTCTAAACTGCCACGGCCTTCCTGGCACACTTTCCTATGGTGCATTGCACGAACTACTTGTGAGTTATTCAATCTGGTGCGGAATATCACGTCTTGAAGATGTCACAAATGTTGCAGAGGATGTGCCACAGGAAATATTAATTATATCGTTAATATAGGGGTTTACACAAGTTTCTTCAAGCTGTTTAACACTGCTAGAAATAAAGAGACCAGCATTTTGCGTGCATGAACACAATTGTTATGTTTTTTGACGAGAAATTTCATTTAAAAATCGAAAACTATCACTATTTGACGTCACGACTGAAAGCAGTGACGTATGAAATGATAACTGGAATTTCAAATTTCAGCTTGAATTTATAGTATCACCATTACAGTGTTCCTGACCGCTACAGGTCTGCTAAATGTACATCATCATCATCTTGGACAGTTTCCAGCCACTGGCTGGGTCTGTCGGGAACACAAGCCTCTCCATCGTGTTCTGTCTTTCCACCATTCCCCCTCTTCCACCTTCGTCCAGTTCTCTCCTCTTCTCGTCACACATTCCTTCACTCCCTTCACCCATCTATCTCTTGGTCTTCCTCTGGGCCTCTTCCCCTCCAGTTGCAGATCAAACATCCTCTTAGGAATTCTTCCCTCATCCATTCTCTTCATGTGTCCATACCACTGCAGTCTTGATTTTTCTATCCTGTCCTGTACTGGTTCCTCCTTTAGTCTTTCCCTCACATACTCATTTCGCAATCTGTCTCGTCTTGTTACACCCAACCTGCTCCTCTGGAACTTCATTTCGCTAGCCTGTATTCTACTTTTGTCGCTTTTGTGCATTACCCATGTCTCACTTCCGTATGCCAATATGGGGACAAAGTAGGTTCGGTATATAATTCCCTTGGATTTCTGTGGCACCTCCTTGCTCCAAATAAGCCCCCTAATGCATTTGTAGAACTGCCCTGCTTTTCTGCACCTTTCATTTATTTCCATTGCGTTTCCCCCCTTACTTTCAATCACGCTTCCCAGGTACTTGAAGTTCTCTACCACTTGTAGTTTTTCCCCTCCACAAGTTATATCCACATTTGGCCTATTCGTCTTCCTTGTTGTGACAATTATTTTACTTTTCTTTGCAGAGAAATGCATTCCATATTGTGCTGCCGTTGCCTCCCATGCATCTAACTGCTCTTGCACCTCCTTCTCGCAATTTCCCCATAACATCAGGTCATCGGCAAAAAGCACTGCTTTCATTTTATGATCTCCAATTGCATCTGACACTTGCTGTAGGATTTCATCCATAACAATAATAAACAATAAAGGCGAAAGTGCACTTCCCTGTCGCAGCCCATTTTCCAGCTTGAACCATGCAGTACATTCCCTCCCCACTTTCACACAACTCTCACTTCCCTCATACATTTTTCTGACTTTTCGTGTTATCTCTTCATCTATCCCTTTTGCGTTCAGCACATCCCAGAGCTTGTCCCTACAGATACTGTCATACGCCTTCTCAATATCTAAAAAGGCCATGATTAAGTCCTTCCCGTACTCATAGTGCCTTTCCTGCAGTTGCCTTACCGCAAATATGAGGTCCGTTGTTGATCTTCCCGGTCTGAAACCATACTGCTCCTCTTGCAGTCTACTTTCAATACTGCTTCTTATTCTCTTCTCCAGGATCTTTTCATAGATTTTTCCACAGTGGCATAGCAGGGTGATTCCTCTGTAGTTCTCACATCTCCTTTTATCCCCTTTCTTGAAGGTCGGGACTATAATTCCTTTCTTCCAATCCTCAGGAATTCTGTTCTCCTTCCACACCACCCTCAGCACTCTGTATAGCCACTGGGTTCCTACTTCTCCTGCTGCTCGTATCATATCCACTGTTACTTCGTCCCAACCTGGTGCCTTGCCCCCTTTCATCCTCTTTATGGCTTCTTCCACTTCATTCCAAGTTAGATCATCAATTTCCCCACTATTATCATCGTCTGCTGCCTTAGGCTCTCCATCGCTGTTAGTTACCCGCTTGGCGGCATTCAACAGATCTTCAAAGTACTCCTTCCAAATCTTTTTGAGCTCATGCATTTCCTCCACAACTCTTCCATTATTATCCATGATCCTCAGGCACTCGCTTCTGTCCTTCCTCTTATTTCTTACCATGGTGTAAAGTACTTTTTTGTTCCCTTCACTGTCCTCTTCTAACATTCTTGTCCATACTTTTTTTAAATCCTGTATTCGTGGGGATGCACAGCCTCCATATGCCTAATAAATGTAATTAGACTTTTATTTAATCGTGTGATTAGCTAATTTCGACTACTTTTCATTGTATGCATACATCGCCGGCTATAAATGACACATTACTCACCTCACATTAAGATAAAACATGTTGTTGTAGCGCCGGCCGCGGTGGACGTGCGGTTCTAGGCGCTCCAGTCCGGAGCCGCGCTGCTGCTACGGTCGCAGGTTCGAATCCTGCCTCGGGCATGGATGTGTGTGATGTCCTTAGGTTAGGTAGGTTTAAGTAGTTCTAAGTTCTAGGGGACTGATGACCACAGCAGTTGAGTCCCATAGTGCTCAGAGCCATTTGAACCATTTTTTTGTTGTTGTAGCAGTCGATAGTTCAAAAACGATTCCTGATGATTAGCTCAGGGGAGTCGATGAGGGGTCGTTCTATATAATCATTTTGTACACTATAGAAGATTCAGATTCGATCTGTATATTGAGCAAGCAGTAAAGGAAACAAAAGAAAAATTCGGAGTAGGTATTAAAATCCATGGAGAAGAAATAAAAACCTTGCGGTTTGCCGATGACATTGTAATTCTGTCAGAGACAGCAAAGGATTTGGAAGAGCAGTTGAATGGAATGGATAGCGTCTTGAAAATATGAAGAGTAGTCTGATTACTTCCGACATGTGTCTGGTGATACGTCGGAACACAAGCGACAGTATCTTTGTGTTCAGCAGCAGCATAACGTTTCTGACTACCATTTATAGGGGTATAAAAAAATAATGATTCGTCGATATTTGTACCAGCTGGGTGTAATTTCCCACTGCCCAGTAGCAGAAAAGCTTCCCATTACATATTTGTCTTTGAATAAAGGATGTAACGACAAGAGCTTTAGCGTCTTTTTGTTGTTTATTAGTTTCACCACTTCTACGTATTTTTGCTACTTGTAAATCCAGCCAACACACAATGGCGTTTCATATATATTCAGACCGCCAAGTCGGTGTTTGTGTCAGTGCAGTCCATGCATAGCTAGCATAGACGTACCCACCACCATTAAGATCATACAGATTTTCCCTGACGGAGAAACCACTGCGAGTGAGGTACAGGGTTGTTGGGTGACGGGTGGAATTAATTGGTTTAGGAATTTTATGTAGAAAAGATGCATTTCCCGGCCGATTAACCATATCTGGGGCGGCGGGTGGAATTATTGTTGTATAAAAAGTTCCTATTAATTATGCAGTCTTTTGCCGTTCTGAACACTGGCTCTCTAACTACTATATTGGCAACCAGAAAGTGATTAGCAAAGCGTTAAGCCTGTAATTAGAATTCCTAGTGCCCACTTCATTTGGGAAATACACTTATAACTACAGCTTATAGCTCTGAGGAATTAGGAGACTATCTGGGACACATAATCAAAAACGATTCTTTATAAAAGGTTCACTATATTCTGAAAGTCACAGACCAAAAAGGATCCACACAATCCAATTACCAGAGCAGTTCAGAGTCTATTGCGCTGATGCAACTACAAGTGTTCAAACCAAATGTTTAAGTGAATGCTCGGCATAATTTGATGATAATGGTCATCAAACGCCACGCTAAATAATGGTAGAATGTCCGTCCCACGGGGGCAGGTGAAAATAAGACATACGAAACCTGAAGATAGATCATTAAAGTCATCCTGGAATTAACACTTTACTCGAAAACGATTTCGTGGTTACACGTATCCCGAGTAACTTATTACGGCATCCGAGGCTGTTTATAGCAATGATACCGACGCGACGTGACTCCTGGCACAGGTGGTGTGCTATTCAGCGTCTGGAGAGTACTGGGGCTAAGGGAAAGCCTGATCAAAATTGCTCTCCCGACTAGCCGCTGGCTAGTAATGCACCACTTTCAGTTACTGAATAAATCATCGCTTCCTTTGCTGAAGGCCGATGAAGCTCTCAATTTAAATGTGCATTCAGCACACAGGTAAGCAATCATAATGAAAGTCTGACGTGGCTAAGTCAAATATTTTGGCCGAGAGAATTAATTTAATTACACTACACGCAGTAGACGAGCTCTGAACTTGCCCTTTGGAGATACGCTATTGCTATAGTTTTATAGCTATTCAATTGAAACTTCTCACAGCTTTGTGATTATAGCGGATCTCCCTTCTACTTGAATTTAAACATCCTAGCCTTATTTATTCACCTACTTAATCTATCTTGCTTCCTTAATTTATAAGACAAAAACCAGAAAATGATGAATTTCAACAAAAATTTTAATTTGTGAGATCCAGAATACTGTTTCTACTAAATTATTTTGCAAAAGGAATCCAGATAAAAATTTTTAATTTTCTAGCTCCATTCTGTTGCGCCAATGATTTTTACAGAGAAAGTCCAAATTTCGAAAATGGTTAAAGTTATTGAACTGACATTCAACACATATTGATTTAGTATTACTATTGACATGCTAGAAACGTTTCAGGTTATTTACTTGATTTTGAAAGTATTGCACAACATTTATGACATCAGAGCTACTCACAACGGACTAGGCTGGCACATAGTGGAAAGACTGATGTGAATTTTATGCGGCGTGAGTAGGCTGCTTCCCTACATCACCCTCTACTTAATTTTTTTTTTGAATATACATGGGAAAGAAAAAAAATTAATTACAAAAGGGAAGGAAAAGTACAGCTTAACTCCCCACGAAAAATTAAAATTTAAATGAAAACATATAGAAATATTAAAAGAAAACTGATACCTACTTCAATTATTTAAATAGCTGGCATGTTCACTGCCTCTTAATCAACATTATCACTCTCAATTTAAGCAAAATCAATGAAACACGTGGGCATACATATTGCCTTAGACAGACAAACACATAAAATAAGTAAAATCTTAAATCCATTAAATACATTTTTACATACAGAAATTCAAAGAAAATAACACAGTTAATCATGATACATAAACAGATAATTATATCTTAGCAGTCTTTTCTAAACCTGAAAGAAAACTTCACAAATCATTACAATTTCATTTTTACACACGTGGTTGTAGCCGCTTTGGCTGGCGTTCTACACGTCCATTCACAAGGGTTGAGGAGGGGAAGTTGCTATGGTGTGCATCCTTCATGTTCACTCTAAATTACATGGGGAAAGGGGAGGGGTCACTGTGAGTTGTGTCCAAGTCACTCCACGCTTTCACGCAGCTACCAGGCTGCCGTTATCTGGTTTGTCCTGTAGAACAAACAAAAAGAGTGCCTCAGACTCTGTTCACTTAATATCTAAGGGTGGGTCACAATGAAATGGGGATGTACACATTTTATCTTTCAATATGTTGCTGGAACAAAGTTAGCAGAACTTTTTCAATTTTATTCTTTCGGTTACTTAATTTTCATAAAATCGATAAACAAATTGCTCAAAACGCCGTTAGTTACGTACTAGAGAAAATTTATGCTCAAGGCATACAATCATAAATTCCATTCAATTTCAATTTATTATTTCTGGGCCGGAACACTGAACCAATGCTCAGTACATTCCTGACAAATCTGTATTTTATTTACTTAACTGACTCATCTTTGATTACCTTATTCTTAGAGATAGTATGAGTATATTTTGATTAGTAAGTGTCTTCTCAGCTTCTTTGTACATGTGAGTAACTTGTGGTAATAGTACCGTTCTGAGTGTTCAAAACACACTACGTTTAGTTGACTACTAAATCCATTTATTGGTCCTCTGCTGCTGTGTCTGTTCCACATCTGCAATTATGTACTTACTTCATCGAAGTGTATTTATGCTGAGCTATAAATAACGTTTCACGTCTGCCATTATGTTACTTAATTAGGTTGCTAGTGTGTGTACTTATTTAACACTCACTCTATTAACATTTAAAGCATAGGATAGCACATTTATTTCATATCTATAGTGTATTGCAGCTGATCAGTTTGCTCACGTGGCAATCCATTACCACTCGATCGGACGCTGAAACCACAGGTAGACTCTCTCGACCTACCACTAAAGTGCATTAAGTAATTATGGACGAGCGTAATGCTAAATTTCTTAAACCTATAGGACACCATGAGCTGCTCTGTCTCATCTAACATCAGGGTACCTATGGTCGCATTCACGCCTCCAACTCATAACCTCAATACATGTAGGTGTGTCACTGCACACCCAACACCAAAATAATGGCCAGCTCCAACCTTATAAATACTTCAGGGACGTGTCCTTCACGTCTCAACCACAAACACTGTTCAATTCTATTACACTGCCATTCCTTGCTACAAGGTGAGTTCATTCTTGCAACTTATCTGCATATTTTTCATAACACTAAGCAATCTCTTAGCTCTACAGCATGCAATAGGTCTCATTGCCACTTCAGATCCGGCTTGTACACGAATTTGTATATCCTTTTAAATTACTGTTGGTGGACCATTTCCAATAAAACAACACTTTGTACTTACAATATTACCAGGGTTCTATACATACTTGCTACTCAAACACCTTTGTATCTTAATAACGTCATACTTCTCTATTGTTTATGTCACTGTTAGGTTTGTCACATTAGGTATTTTCTTCACTAATCGGTAGATAGAATGGTTACAGAACTCATGGCTTGATAGCCATGACGGAAAATTTTTGTATTGCAAAGAAGGAGTCGAAACTTTGGTGGATAGGAAAGATGAAGATTGAGTGAAACCTGAAAAGGAAGGAAGATCTCACACAGCTGGGACTGCACAGCTGCCACACTGTGTAGGTTACAGAACAACCTCCTCCCTACAAAATTCATTAGTTTATTATTGGCTTGATAACCATAACGGAAAATTTAGTATTTGAGGGTAAGAGCCGAAATTTTAGTGGATAGGAAAGATGAAGAATGAGTGAGACCTGAAAAGGAAAGAAGATCTCACACAGCTGGGACTGCACAGCTGTCACACTGTGTAGAGGTTACAGAACAACCTCCTCCCTAAAGAATTCATTCATAACCTTTGACCACGCCAAGTCGATTTGAAAATACCTTATGATGCCTTTTTAAAACCTGTCTCAGTTCTTCCTTCTGTTTAGCTGAAATTTTATCGATTTCCTGCAATTTAGCTTCTATTTTGTCCAAAATAATTGCTTCTTCTGTGTTTAGCTTACTTTTACTAAGATTGACACCTTCGTCCCAATATCTCAAATTTTTCAGAACTCGTATAGGCAGCTCCAAAGTTTCATCATTACTTACTACAAGTTTATCAATAAAAGGTACCGTAATTACTCCAGTTATTGGCAAGACCATTTTAACTGGCTTTTTTCAAAGTCAACAACACTCTGATATTTCGACAAGAAATCTATGCCAATTAAAACCTCAATACTGAGATTGTTTACAATTAAGCATGGATGATCAATTAAATTACCATTAATGTTAAAGGGTAGCAAAGCTTCTTGCTTCATCGTTTTTGACACCTTGCCAGTGGCACCAATTATCCTTAGTCCTGATTCCCTCATTACAGTAAGCTTGTCTTTACTAGGTAATGGATCAGAGAAGGACTGAGATATTGCACTCACCTCACTTCCACTGTCTAAGAGACAACGTACATTGATACCCAACATATTCACTATTATTATAGGTTGGCTTATTCTAGGTTGTAGAGGTGGTTCCTCAAACTCATCCACTAGTTCCTTTTGGATTTGTCTCCAACTAAAGGGATCGACATCTGTCTTCATTACATTTAGGTCAAAATGTGTAGGGGTTTCCTGAATTACAATTTCAGCTGCCTTTTCCAGTCGATCTATTAATTTCAAATCGAAACACCGCACGACTTCTTTACATTTAGTTTGCTGAACATGACCCAAGTTACTGTAGTCTGAGCGATTCTGCGCCTCCAGACCGGGCATAACACTAGTTGCAGCTAAACCACTTTCTCTATTATCGTCGGTTTCCTTCTCAAGTGACAACTGGTCACAGCTACTGGGTTCATCGACCCGCATCAGGCTATCCTCCACATTCTCAGTTACTTCCTGTCCTAAATCTATTAGTACAGTATCAACATCCTGCACAGGCACTTTAGATAAGAGCACAACATCCTCATCGTAGATATAAGCATGAATTTCTTCTGCTTCTTCACCTGACAATTCAGTATTTTGTAGCTCTTCCCTACCGTTACGCTACTGCGCCTTCTCTTTCTCATCCCACTTAGAAAGCGTCTCTGACACGGTATCTATCAAATACTGTGAGTTATCTAATATTTCTGCTGTATCCTTAGATGCTACCGACCCTTCATCCACATGTTCAGTTTGAGTATTCTGATCTGTCCTACCAATTACTGTAATTACTGGCTTAGGAAAAGAAACCGCCTGGTGAGCGCCAGTGTCCTCATAGACGGGAACTAGTTTTCCTACCTCGGCATACTACTATTTCCTTTATTTCCATTATCGTTAACTGGCACAGCATTGCTTTCCGCACTATTGTTTACCTGCATAATCTTGTTCAGAACAAAATTACTATCATTTGGATGCCATTGTTGGTTCTGATAATTATTTCTCCAATTCCTACCTCTCTTTGGATGGCGGACACCTACAATTCCGATGTTTACATTGCCATTCTGCTCGTTCTTAAAATTACTACTAGTGTTATTAGCATTTCTGTTATTACGTACTTGCTCCTCATTGGCAGCAACAAGCTCTACACGTTCCAAATATTCAATGAAACGATCAAGATTGTCTCTAGGGGCAGATATAATTCTAGTTTGCCAATACCATGGCAGTTTGGCTTCAAGACCTAGTATTATCATTTCAGGTTTTAGCTTTTCGGCCAAATGTGACAAACGTGAGATCCAGGACCTGGCAAACTCTTTAATAGATTCTTTGCCTACATTGAAGCGTTTTCCACTCCAAAATTCTCTCAACACTTCATTTTGCTTGTTACTAGATCAATACTCATTAATGAAAGCTGTTTTAAACTCCGCTAATGTTTTACACTACAACATAACATCAGCTGACCAACGCATGGCGTCACCTGCTAAATGGCTTCTAATAAATGAGATTTTCTCTCGTTCAGACCAAGTTGGTGGAATCACATCTTAAAAATAGTTCCATAAATCTACCGGGTGGATATTTTTATCTGGATCGAATCACAAGAACTGCCGACACCCGATAAAAGCGACGTTTGCAGCTACAACTTGTTGCATACTACCATTACCAGAAGTTACTGAAGCTACTTTACTCTCAATGTTAACAATGTTAGTACTAATATTTTCTACTCTCATTTCAACATTATCTACTCTTTGCACAATATGAGTAGTATCAGTTTTGATTGCATCTACTTCTGCTTGACATATGTTTACTTTTATACTAACATCTTTTAACCTATCTGAGCACAGTTCAGATTCCGCCTCGATCTTTTCTGTTAACTTGCGCTCCAGCTTCGCATCTTCCATTTGGAAGTCTTTGCGAACCTGAGCAACTTCGGATTTTACTGTTTTATAGATTTCAGAAAATTGTTGAGCAACCTTTTTCTTAATATCCTCATGATTGCAATCAATTTTGTAATTCAAACTGTCCAGATTCTCTTTCAACTTATTGCAGCCAGTCTTGAAGTAAGTTTCTAATTCACCTTTATTGGATTCTAATTTATTGTCCATTGCCTCAAACCGTTTATTAAAATTGGTTTGGCTGGCCACAATTTCATACTTTAATTCAGTATTACTGCTTTTGATCTGTTCACTTATTTCAGACCTTAATTCAGCTGTCATTCTAGCATTACTGGCAGCTATTGCTTGTAATATTACATTTAAATCCATAGCCCCAGTATCTTTGGGTTGCTCACTAGCTGGCTTTTATCACACTCAGGTGACGAAAAACTAGCTCCAACACCAGAATCATCAAAACTAAATGAAACTTCTGATTGATCAGTCATATCTAACTTCTCCTCCTTAAACTCTACCATCTCTGATGACTGTTTCATTTTTAATTCATGAGAGAAACTATCATCCAATAAATTAACAATTTCTGATTTCTGCTTTACTACCAGGGTCTCTATTATTGAATCATTGCCCCTTTTCACACTACTGTCACGAGATAATACTTCATATTTCACTTTAACATTACTATTTTCATGCATATTTACACTTGAACCGTTGCCTGGATTTACAGTTCCCTCAACAGACCTAGGTTCTGATATAAGTTTAACCTCAGTTTCTTTTTGCGGTTCCATCGCCGACAGTCTTTTAGTGCAGGTTAGTAAAGTTTTTAACAGCTTTTCACTTAACTTAGTTCCTTCTGCACGATGTATGGCGTTACCGACGTGGCATACCAGGATTACTGATGCAACGCGGCGCGTTGAACAGCAAACGGCTCTTTGACGGCTGCTGTGTGTTTGCGTGGCCCGCAACTTCAAGCTCGACTCCGGTTGCTGCGGTGAGACGAAACTGGCTTCTCGCGATTCCGGCAGCGCCGCTAGACTCAGTGCCAGCTCCGTCAATCCAGATGCGTTGTTAATCCAATTGCGTCGTCCACATGCACACGTAACACTATCACTGTTCTATTACTCAGTTGCGTCTCGCATTTCACTCCAGAATCCGAAAATTTCAAAATCAGTTTCACTTTTACTCAGTTTCTTTCCCGGCCGATTAGCACCATAAGTGGGGCGGCGGGTGGAATTAATTGGTTTAGGAATTTTATGTTGAAAAGATGCATTTCCCGGCCGATTAACTATATGTGGGGCGGCGGGTGGAATTATTGTTGTATAAAATGTTCCTGTTAATTATGCAGTCTTTTGCCGTTCTGAACACTGGCTCTCTAACTACTATATTGGCAACCAGAAAGTGATTAGAAAAACGTGAAGCCTGTAATTAGAATTCCTAGTGCCCACTTCATCTGAGAAATACACTTATAGCTATAGCTTATAGCTCTGAGGAATTAGGAGATTGTCTGGGACTCATAATCAAAAACAATTCTCTATAAAAGGTTCACTATATTCTGAAAGTCACAGACCAAAAAGGATCCACACAATCCAACTAACAGAGCAGTTCAGAGTCTAATACGCTGATGCAACTACAAGTGTTCAAACCAAATGTTTAAGTGAATGCTCGGCATAATTTGATGACAATGGTCATCAAACGCCACGCTAAATAATGGTAGAATGTCCGTCCCTCGGCGGAATGTGAAAATACGACATACGAAAACTGAAGATAGATCATTAAAGTCATCCTGGAATTAACACTTCACTCGAAAACGATTTCATGGTTACGCGTATCCCGAGTAACTTATTACGGCATCCGAGGCTGTTTATAGCAATGATACCGAAGCGACGCGACTCCCGCCACAGGTGGTGTGCAATTCAGCGTCTGGAGAGAACTGGGGCCTTTTTTTTTTTTCGCGCAGCGTTCTTGTATATAAAGCTGCGGTGCGGACGGCTAAGGGAATGCCTGATCAAAATTGCTCTCCCGACTAGCCGCTGGGCTAGTAATGCACCAATTAAGTTATTGAATAAATCATCGCTTCCTTTGCTGATGGCAGATGAAGCTCTCAATTAAAATGTGTATTCAGCACACAGGTAAGTAATCATAATAAAGGTCTGACGTGACTAAGTCACATATTTTGGGCGAGAGAATTAATTTAATTACACAACACGCAGTAGACGAGCTCTGAACTTGCCCTTTGGAGATACGCTATTGCTATAGTTTTATAGTTATTCAGCTGAAACTTCTTTGTGATTATAGCGGATCTCCCTTCTACTTGAATTTAAACATCCTAGCCTTATTTATTCACCTACTTGATCTATCTTGCTTCCTTAATTTATAAGAAAAAACCAGAAAATCATGAATTTCAACCAAAATTTTAATTTGTGAGATCCAGAATACTGTTTCTACTAAATTATTATGCAAAAGGAATCCAGATATAAATTTTTAAGTTTCTAGCTCTTTTCTGTTGCGCCAATGATTTTTACAGAAAAAAGTCCAAATTTCGAAAATGGTTAAAGTTATTGAACTGTCATTCAACACATATTGATTTAGTATTACTATGGACATGCTAGAGACGTTTCAGGTTATTTACTTGATTTTTAAAGTATTGTGCAACATTTATGACGTCAGAGCTACTTACAGCGGACTAGGCTGGCACACAATGGAAAGACTGATGTGAATTTTATACGGCGTGAGTAGGCTGCTTCCCTACAGGGTGATTACAATTAAAGTTGAACATTCAAAATAATACGACGTCAAAATGTAACGGAATATTACCGGACAATGGGCAAAACGTGTGGGAGAAGAAAAAATAGTGTGAAAACTGATCAATAGATGGCGGAGTATGTATCAGAATACGTAAATGAAAACACCTGTCATGCGCACGACCCAGTGACGTTGGTACAAACACGCCAGGTACACGGCTTTTCCTCCTTTTGCATCTGCGACGTTTGCCAGGACTGCTTGTAAGGCTGTGTTACAAGAATGGTGACTGTGCACACGTCGCTCTGCAGCAATTCCTGGACACTGAAGGGTTTGAAAAAAGGCGTTGGTCTGGTGACTGCCTGCCCCCCCCCTGACCCACCCATAACGTTTTTTCTCCAACTCCCCACCTCTTGACTCCATTCTCTCCCCCCGAGTCCTTTTTCTTTCCCCTTCACTTTCTTCCCCCCTCCTTTCTCGTGTCTGCCCTGCTCACACCTTTCTCTGCACCCACTCTCTCCATTGGCTCCCCCCATTCCCACATATCCCTCAGCTCTCTGGGTCCTCCCCACAACCCATATCAATATGCCCTCTTTCTCTATAGTGCAGTGTTTTCCATGAGTGTTCAGTGTTGTACACCAGCTTCTTAAAGTTCTGTAAACAGAAACCAGACTGCCGCCATGTTTTTTTTTAATTGCGTCTGTCTACTTTTCTAAGCGTTTTTGATGAGCATCAGTGACAACTTTGTTTCTTTATGTTTACCTCACCACCTTTTTGCCATGTACCAGTGTTAAACAATCACCGTTTTGTCACCTCTTTTTATTGTTATGCCTCCTGATTATGTTTATTAACTTTATCTGTAGGTTGCAGAGCGGCATATTACGCTGCTGCCAGCCCCTCCCCCTCCCCCTCTCTGGGGGAGTGGGGAATCGAAATTCAATAAAGCAAAAGGAAAGATGATTGCCGTATCGATTCCCCCCTCCCCCTTTGAATGTGCCCTCACCATCCGTTAGCTGCTCTCCCCCCTATTTGGCCTTATCCTCTCCTCCCCACTTTCTTTTCCCCTGAACTATCCAGGTCCCCCCAAACTCCCCCCCCCAATCCCTACCCCCACCATCTTGCTTAGGTTGTGGTGTGTCATTTTCCTGTCTACTATAGTGCAGTGCTTCACTGAGTGTTCGTTGTTGTGCATCCCCCTTTTTACATGTTGCAAACAGAAACCATGCTGTCTCTAGGTGTGATTTTTTATCTCTTGCGAACAGAACCTAGACTGTAGCTGTGCTTTTAATTGTCTGTCTATTATTGTACGTGTTTACGTCCTGTGTGTCTTAATTAGCATGATCAATCCTTTGTTTTTATATTTTAACTTCCAGAACATTCAACCATTTTACACCATTCTAAAATCACCGTTTTTATCGCCTGTTTTTATTGTGTATTATCTTCTTATTGTGTTTTTAACTATTCTGTAGGCTGAAGAGCGGCTTACTAAGCTGCTGCCTGTCCGCCCCCAGCTGGGGAAGTCGAAAATCAATAGAGGAAAAAAAAAAGTGCCGCGCGTGATCAGCCGAGCGGTCTCCGGCGCTGCAGTCATGGACAGTGCGGCTGGTCCCGGAGGAGGTTCGAGTCCTCCCTCGGTCATGGGTGTGTGTGTTTGTCCTTAAGATAATTCAGGTTAAGTAGTGTGTAAGCTTAGGGACTGATGACCTTTGCAGTTAAGTCCCATACGATCTCTCTCTCTCTCTCTCTCTCTCTCTCTCTCTCACACACACACACACACACACACACACACGAAGTGACTGCCGTGGGCCTGCAGAAAATGGTTCAGAAATCCGATAAGACGGGTTCTTGAGGTGTGCATCTAGATAGAAGGAGGAAACGACTTGATTCAACGTCAGTGGAAGCAGTGAACACAGCCATGCATGAGGACACGAGTCGTGGTGTGCAAACATGTAGTGCACGGAGAATTGCCCGAACACTGAACATACCCGTGAGCATGGTCTGTAAAATCCTACTAAACATCCTTCTCTGCTATCCATTCAAAATTACCCATGTGAACGAGTTGCTTCCTGTTCATCTGCTAGCAAGAGATGATGATGATAGTAAGTTTGGGGGGCACTAAACAGCGCAGTTGTTAGCGCCCATACAAATTCCCAATTTTTGCACAGTCAAATTTTTAACTCAATCAAAACTATCGACTGCGACGAATGATGATGATGATAATGATGAAATGATGAGGACAACACAAACACAGTCTCCAGGCAGAGGATATCCGCAACCCAGGTGGGAATCGAACTGGGGTCCAGAGGCAGCAGCGGTAGCCGCTAGACCACGAGCTGCGGACACCAGGGAGAGAGAGACCTTTGCTTTAGAATTTCTTACTGGAAAGGAAGCGGGCAATGATTGGACTTAGAAGATGTTTGGACACATAAGACCCACTTCCATCTGACAGGATATGTCAATATACAAAATTGTCGAATATAGGCAACGGAAAATCCACACGCAAATCAACCAGTACCACTTCATCCTGAATAGGTCGCTGTGTGGTGTGGGTTTATGGCATCATTTATCACAGGGCCATATTTTTTCGAAGAGGCAGGTGCTTCCGGTACTGTTACCTGCACCGTTACTGGTAAGCGGTATGAGTGTCTTTCCTGCAACCACGTCTTTCCAGCTCTCCAACAGTGTGGTTGTGTGGACAGGATCACTTTTATGCAAAAAAAAAAAAATGTTCAAATGTGTGTGAAATCTTATGGGACTTAACTGCTAAGGTCATCAGTCAGTAAACGTACACAGTATTTAACCTAAATTATCCTAAGGACAAACACACACACCCATGCCCGAGGAAGGACTCGAACCTCCGCCGGGACCAGCCGCACAGTCCATGGCTGCAGCGCTTTAGATGGCACGGCTTATCCCGCGCGGCCATTTTTATGCAAGATGGTGCCCCTCCGCACTTTGCAAATGCAGTTAAGCAGCTGCTGAAGCAACATTTCGGAATTGCTAGAATTATCAGTTGAAATTACCCTACACTCTGGCCGTCCCGATCACCTGATCTTAATCCGTGTGACTTCCGGCTGTGGGGCTGTCTGAAAGATGTTGTGTTCAGTGTTCCGATTGCAAACTTAGCTGCATTGAAGACAAGCATTGCGCAACACATTGTGAAGGTGACCCAGGAAACACTTCGATCACTTGTGGAACATGCTGTTTCTCAATTTCAACTTCCTTCGGAAAACGGTACACAGCATATTGAACATGTTTTGCGCCAGTCACACGGATATTAATAATCAGTTTTGAATTTTATTGTTGCTTTTTATGCGATTTTTGGTCTCAGGACAATTAAAAACCGATTTTTTCCGTACGGTGTGATATGACGTAGACGTGGTGGATGGGCTTACGCAATAGTATAACTCCTGTACACCCATGTACACTGAGTAGTACAGTTTGTTTAACATCAAGCGTACACCCTAGGCATTGTTGTATGATTCATTTGTCATTTGTAGTCGACCTTTATTAACTTATGATGCTTACAACGCCATGTATTGTTAAATTTTGTAAATATTTATTTTTATTCTGCCATACGTTTTCCCTCTTCTCCGATAATATTCCGCAGCAATTTTACGTCATCCTGACCAGTGGTATTATTTCTACAGCGGCTTGAAAGTTTAACTTTATTTTTAATGACCATAGTGGCACACACTCGCCCGCTTCTGAAGCAGAAAATGTTACTGGGAATTAAAGTTGACGTTTAATTAGGTAGTGTAGAAACTTACGTATTTCCTTCTCGAAAAAATTATCAAGTTATACATCATCGTTTATTATTACTGTGTCATAACAACTGTGTCCCGTATAAAAATAATTCAGAAACGTTGACCTTTTCGTTTTGAAGTTTCCATGAGGATAATTTGTTGCGTTAATGAGCTCAAAATATGGTGATTATCTTCGAAAGTGTGTCTCGGCATCGAGACGCTTCCCTCGAAAGTTGTTTGCGGTCGAACTACTTCGCTAGTACAGACGAACGTCAACGTTTGATTGTTACGGATTCTCCAAAGTTTACATCGTAAGTTACGTATAAAAACCTGATAATTAAAAAAATGGTTCAAATATCTCTGAGCATTGCTGTGGTCGTCAGTCCCCAAGAACTTAGAACTACTTGAACCTAACTAACCTAAGGACAACACAAACATCCATTCCCGAGGCAGGATTCGAACCTGCGACCGTAGCGGTCACGCGTTTCCAGACTGTAGCGCCTAGAACCGCACGGCCACTCCGGCTGGCCTGATAGTTAAATATCAGTATGTCACGTGAAGCTGAGATGTTGTACGGAGACCTTATGATAATTTGCTAGAACTAATTGAAAATGAAAGAAAGCCCCCATATGAGGAGCTACATGTTAGCAGCCTTAGCAGTTTCAGTGTACATTATGTCTGTCGAGGAATTCAACTCCAGATATGAAGCTATAGTGATACAATGTGTTTCTTTGTAACGTCGGTTATGACATTCAGACTACCACATAATTTGCGACCGCCCTGACTCCAGAAACACGCAGCACAGGGCAAGATCGACCGACGGAAGTGCTCAGGCACAGACAGCAGTCCACGGAGATGACTGTTAGAGCAGGTAAACGGAGAAGGCGACCTCAAGGGCGCGCTCGACACGGCCAGGGGGACGCGCAGCTGCAGCAGCTAAAGGAAATATTACACGTTAGCTTCCCTGCGCTACCTGTTGACTTGCGTCTCTGTATAGTGGAGTTTTCCGGAACATTTTTGTACTTCCTTCTTTCATCGATTAACTCAAGCATTTTTTTTTTTTTGTTACCTTCGTTGTACCTATGTGTTTCTTTCCCACTTCCTTGATTACGCTTTCTAGAAATTTCCGTTCCACGTCAACTGAACTTCGTACTGTGTTATTCCTTATTTCATTACAGTATCTATAACCTCAGAGAACTTCAAACATATCTCTTCATTCGTTAGTACTTCCGTTTTCCACTTCTCTGCACATTGGTTCTTCCTGACCAGTCTCTTAAACTTCGGCGTACACTTCATCACAGCTGAATTGTGATCTGAGTCTCTATCTGCGCCTGAGAACGCTTTACAGTCCAGTATCTGATTTCAGATTCAGTGATGTACATATAATTAAATATATAATAGAAATATTGCCACATCAAATGGTTCAAATGGCTCTGAGCACTATGGGACTTAACATCTGAGGTCATCAGTCCGCTAGAACTTAGAACTACTTAAACCTAACTAACCTAAGGACATCACACACATCCATGCTCGAGGCAGGATTCGAACCTGCAACCGTAGTGGTCGCGCTGTTCCAGACTGAAGCGTCTAGAACCGGTCGGCCACTCCGGCCGGCTATTGCCAGATCTCCCTGCCATTTGTAATGCATACGTGCATTCCCTTCACGTGTTTAAGCCAAGTACAACGCATATTTTTGCAATCGGGAATGCTCAGTAGCAGTCAGGCTATATGCACATTTGACAAGTAAGCGTCAGCAGGGAGCATTAGTGATGGAATCATAGGAGGCAATGTTGTGCAACCTTAGTAGGGACAAGATCCGACATTTCGGGAGTAGGATCTTACAATCTGAGAAAGTGTTCCGAAGCAAACTTCCGTCACAATGTCCGCAAACATGACGTCAGATCCGCCTAGAAACAGTGATCTGAACACCTACTGGCTGAAAGTTTGGATATATATATATATATAGGAACGGACAGGTGTCCTTATTGGCTGAGGGAGAAAAGGAGGGCCTCTGTTGTCCTTCGGGGAGACAGGGCGAGTTAGTAGCGAGGCGCCACTCTAATCGCACGGTCGAGTAACCGGGGCGGCGCTAAAGGAACGGTCGCGAGTAAATACACTCCTGGAAATTGAAATAAGAACACCGTGAATTCATTGTCCCAGGAAGGGGAAACTTTATTGACACATTCCTGGGGTCAGATACATCACATGATCACACTGACAGAACCACAGGCACATAGACACAGGCAACAGAGCATGCACAATGTCGGCACTAGTACAGTGTATATCCACCTTTCGCAGCAATGCAGGCTGCTATTCTCCCATGGAGACGATCGTAGAGATGCTGGATGTAGTCTTGTGGAACGGCTTGCCATGCCATTTCCACCTGGCGCCTCAGTTGGACCAGCGTTCGTGCTGGACGTGCAGACCGCGTGAGACGACGCTTCATCCAGTCCCAAACATGCTCAATGGGGGACAGATCCGGAGATCTTGCTGGCCAGGGTAGTTGACTTACACTTTCTAGAGCACGTTGGGTGGCACGGGATACATGCGGACGTGCATTGTCCTGTTGGAACAGCAAGTTCCCTTGCCGGTCTAGGAATGGTAGAACGATGGGTTCGATGACGGTTTGGATGTACCGTGCACTATTCAGTGTCCCCTTTTTCCATTTCCAGGATTGTAGTTCAGCTGTTAAGCTAGATATAAAGTGAAGGTATTAGTTATCAGTGAACGCCACGTGTCGTGGGCAGTGTGTATCACGATCATGGAAAATCAGAGAGGTGTTACTGTGTTGTAAAGCGTTGTATAACGGTGTAGCCAAGAGCTGCCATATTGGATATTCTGTGAAGTGTGTATCAAAGTATTTTGTTTATTAAAACGAGTATAGTACAAATCGTTGTTGACATTTAACAACAGGCATTCCGAAACACTCCACTTTAGCAGAATCATCTACATTAAACCTGGCGCCTGAACGCTACTACTGTGCGACGAGGGACGGACTACCGAAGCAGCAAGACACCAGGTTAGGGATACAGAAACCAGAGACGCTACAATGCCACTGGGGGCGTTGAACATTTCCAAGTACACCTCTTCGTCTTGTGGTTCTTCGATATTGTATTCCCTATTACAAGCTGAAATTTGTATCAGAACTCAATTAGTTTTTCTCCTCTTTCATTCTTAGTACCATGCTCACATTCTCGCGTAACCCCTTGTTCTACTCCTTCCCCTACTACCGCGTTGCAGTCCCCGATGACTATTATATTGCCATCTACCTTTACGTACTGAATTAGATGTTTAGTATCTTGATATTCAATCTCTACCTCTTCATCTTCGGCTTGAGAAACCGGTATGTACACCTAAGATATCGATGTAGGTGCTGGATTGCTGACGATTATGATGAGATTAACTCTATCACTGAACAGTTCACAGTAACGCACTCTTTGCCCTACCTTCATATTCATAACGATTCATATTCCCAGGATACGATTTTCTGCTGCAATTGATGTTGCTCTATATTCATCTGACCATAAATTCCCTCTATTTCACTTCAACATATCCCACTATATCTAGAATGAACTTTACCATCTCCGTCTTCAGATTTTGTAGTTTCCGTACCATGTTCAGACTTCTGACATTCCGCGTGGCAACTCGTAGAGCGTTATCCTTACGTTAGTTATTCGGTCTCTTTCTTGTGGTCCCCTCCCCCTTTGCAGTCCCCTCTTCGTGATTCGTATGGGAGACATATCGGAATATTTTGCCAGTGGGGACACTGTTTCAATTACATGCTACATGTCCTCTGTTAACGCAGTGTTATCCATTGCCATCTGCGTCTTCATGCCGTTAATTATAGCCGATTCTTCTGCATTTAAGGACAGTTTTCCACGACAAGGGTTAGAGAGTATCCCGAACCTCTGCCCACTCCTTCGCTCCTTTTAACAAGGACGTTGTCTAAATGAGGGTGACTTCTGATGAGAGAAGCCTTCGGCCAACACTGGTGATGCTGCCCTACATCATGGAATGTACATATCGTACATTACCCTCTTTGCTCTACAGTTCACTCTTATTTTCCTCAAAATTTCGAACATCTTGCACCGTTTTACATTGTCGAACACTTTCTCCTACTCAACGAATCCTACTAACGTGCCTTGATTTTACTTCAGTCTTACTTCCATTATCAACCGCAACGTCAGATCTGCTTCTATGGTTCCTTCACCTTTCCGAATGCCAGACTGATCGTCATATAAGATTTCCTCAATTCCCTTTTCTATTCTTCTATATATTTTTATTACTTTTTCCAGCAACTAAAAGTCTTGCTCTTGTCAGCTATTGCAGTAATGGGAACACTGGATGATCTTCTTCCAAAATTACAATGGTATATCGCCATTCCCATACATTCTACACACCAACGTGAATAATCGTGATGTTATGTGAATGAGATCATGATCACGTTCCAAAGGAGACTGTACACACTCATTATATCTTATGCATTACAATGTCTTGAATATCTAAGGATTGATTATCGTTAACAGCTAATTGCAGCGAATACGAAATTCGTGCCCCTCGAATTGCTTCGGGCGAAGAGTTGCGCGCCTGGGTAGAATTATTGTTCCATAGGAAAGCGTAAACACTTTTCCATGAAGGCTTTTACCGTCTTGTCTCGCAATAGGATAAATTTATTAGCAGATATCGCGATTGCTTTTTAAATACTAAACAGTTTACTTACACTTTTGCCAGGTTTTAGTTTGATTGTCCCTTATATTTCAACAAAATGTGAAAACTATTGTACCTGTTATAGGCAGGTGAGGCCCCGTATCCATTCTGCTGTGGGTGGACATACGTTAAATCTTAGATTTCCAAAAAGATTGATGAGGCCACAAATCTAGTTACTGTGGCGTTGTTTATGAGAACCCTGTGTAAATTTTGTCACAAGTAATTTGATATATTGATACTTTCTTTAAGAAGGTATTGAAACCCTGAACGGTACAATAATAGTTACATTAGAATTTCTGCGTACATTATCATTTGGGCCCATAGTGACAATATACACTTTCAGAAGTAACACCCGCCAGAGATTGAGTGCCCTCGTTACTTCAGACAATTATCTGAAATGAAGTCTTCTTGGTCTTGTTCTCTTTCGGCATGTATAATAAACCTAACACTGACGAAACGACGGTTAATGTCAAAGGACTTTATCATTTTGAACTTTATATTGGAATTCTCGAGTTTTAGAAAACAAGCCAACAGACGCCGCGCTGTAAACAGTGACCAAGTAGAAACACAAAAGCAGCCTGTTAGTCTTCCCAATTCTCAGCCTATGAGCCGTTTCGTTCATGGCTGTTGCGCTTTTCGAGGGTATTCTTCCAGCTGGAATGGTCTAAGGGGCTGCTGACGAAGGTGGAACCTGGTGCTGCAAAGGTGAGTATCGGTTAATGTGAAAATAATCATGAAAGCAGCGCACAGCAGTTGTCGGAAACTTCATGACAGTTCCTTGATAGCTCACAGTAGCGCAGAAAGCATTTGCTAGCTTAACATAGCAGAGTAATCTCCTCTGTATCCACTAGTCACTTGCGTTTTTTTCATACCTACTCTGAGGAAAACCTTATGTACAGAGGGAGTGTAAAGTTATTAAATTAGTCGACCAGCTGTATCCGGCCACGCTTCGCTGTGGTTCGGTCTGCTTAAACGGAAAAGAAAGAAAAGAGAAAGCACACGTTTCTAATTGTTGGAATTAGATATACTTTCTAACCTGCTTCTCTCCTCTTTCTGTGTCCATCCCTCCTACTCCTTTCTTGGTCCATCCCCCTCCTTCCCCATCTCTCTGTCCGTCACCTCCTACACCTCTCTCTGTGTATCTTCTCCTACCACCTTCTGCACCCTTATCCCTCTCCCAATCTCCTCCTCCTCCTTCGGACGCCATTGTTGATTATTAATCAAAATTAAAGCCGCGACGAGTTTCGAACCCGTGGCCGAGGACGTTACTATTACAAATCAAAGACGCTATCCATACACTTCGGGTAGTCTCTTACCAACTAACTGTAATCGGGTCACAGCTGACCATACTACGCTTTTCTAGTCGTCTAGGGTCATGTGCTCAGAAAACGCTCTGCAGGCGATATCTGGCTGTAGGCTAAGGTTGTGTTCGCAGTGGCACCAACAACGGTTCGTCAAATACCGTCCCCAGAGGTCGCCCGATAAACAAATTTTAAACAACATTTCATTGTTGTAAGCGCGAGTTTATTTACTTACTTAATAATAGGGAAACTTTTAATGAAAGGGAAACGTTGATACAAAATATCTCAAAAGTACTCATACATTTATTATACATCATAAATTAAAGAATTACGTTCCTCAAACACACCAGTATTATAATGCAACATTGTTGCTAAATTTCTGAACAATCGGCTAGGAACTTTCCGAGATACACAATTTTCAACGAAGGAACTTTTGCATTTTTATTTATACAGACTTCATCGAAGCAGTGGCCAATGCTTGGTGAAACGCTTTGTGCTGTTGGAAAAGCGCATTTGCCCTGTATTCCTAGTAGCCTCTACTTCAGCTGGTTTTGGAAACTACGAATAACGGCACGATTAGTGAAAACACTACACGGTTAGTAGTAATCACGAATGCAGCGCTACATCACGTCAGAAACGTTCATCTCTACGTTGCATAAAAAACAATCATCTACATGATCAGGTAGAGTGGTTGTGGCCAGACAGGTTACATGACCACTATGCCCTTTGTGTACTTCATCGCTTTCTCAGCGCTCATGCACGCTTGTAATTCGACTTAGAGATTAAAGTCATATAATTCCAACATAACGGAAACACAATGTACCATTTATCTAGTAAAATACCTTTGCTCATTCATAAACAAAGACCTTATCTAACAAGCCCGCTGTTGCTGCTGTACGCCTCTTGAACATGCTGCCTTTTATTTTGCACATTGCCCGGTTGCTTTTAATAAGTAGCTGAAGCATTTCCTTCTGTAACCCTCATTATGTTTCCTCAAAAAATCAACATATGTAATCAATTTTCCCTCAATAAAACTTTAAAGCGAGTGCCGTTTTTTTCCCATTTACCTTCTTTCTCCGTGAGTCATACAATTTCATTTTCGATTATATTCATTACCTGTGTGGTACCACATTTCTCTCTCTCTCTCTCTCCTCCTTCTACCCATTTATGTCATACGCTCTCCTGTTTGCTCTCATAATTAAAAGCTAACAGCCCGCAATTTCCATTTATAGTTGTAGTTATCATAAACTAATGTAAATTGTGCGTGTTTTTATCTGTTGCCTGATAGATTCCTTGTACTAATTTATTTCTTTTAGTCTTAATAAGACCACCAGTACCACTGTCTTTTACGACCACATCAACAAATAAAGATAGTTGCCGTATACGTTCCTTACATAATTTCACTTCTTTCAGTCCTGATAACACCACCATTATCACTGCCTTTTACGGCAAAGTGTACTCACACATTATGATGCACTTTCACGTTCGTCAGTACACTCTTTTGCTTAAGTTTTCTGTCCACAACGTAAATATGAATTAATCTTTCTTCTACAGTAGCACAATGATGTTAGAGTGTCATAGAGTTATTTTAAATTTTCAAATACGATACTAAAATGCACTTCATTCCGCGTTTTTCGTGTCGTTTTGCAACCATATCAACAATATCATAATCAGAATATAATTTACGATATTTTGATTGCACTTGTTTGAGGTGCCCCCCCCCCCCCCCACAGAATTATATCACGAATGTTAATGGGTGGAACCAACGATAAATCTCACATCTTTCACCAAATATAGATGGTAAAACGCTACTGCGTATTCTACCTGATTGAAACATAATAAAAACCATTCCTAGAACATCTCACGCCCACCATCTCAAAATTAATGAACTTTCAGGTACTTTGGAGCAAAAATTACTGATCACTATAATTTGTTACTGTTAAGCGATATTTTTATAATTATTTTGAGCTTTTCCTCATTACAGAGGCTTATCTCCAACATAATAATTTACTTGGAAATTACAATACAAACAATAAACGTTCTTAAACTATAATCTCAAAATATTTCTCCAGGTGTTTCGATCTTGTGTGTCCTCGTCCTCTGCGCCCATTCTCCTCATTGTGTGCTGTACATTTTGGAGCCAGGTTGTCATAGGTCGTCCTCTTCTTCTTCTCCCCTCCGGTTCCCACTCCAGTATCAATTTTGGTATTCTGGTTTTCTCCATTCGTCGTATATGCCCGTACCACTGTAATTTCTTCCTATCCATTACGTCATATATTCTTTCTTTTATTTCCATTCTTCTTATTACTTCGGTGTTCCTTATCTTTTCTTTCCTGGAGATTCTTGCCGATCTTCTCCAAAAGTCCATCTCTAGAGCTTGTAATTTTTTAATGCGCTTCATGTTAATTGTCCAGGTCTCCGTTCCATACAGAACCACACTCTCTAATATGGATTTGTATATTAGTTTTTTAGTTCTGCTCATTACATTCCTGCTCCATAAGACTGAGTTAAGCATCCCAATGACCCTCCGTCCACTACTAATTCTTTTATTGATTTCCGACTCTGATTTTCCCACGATTTCTAAAATGGATCCTAAATAACAGAAAGTGTTTATCTTTTTGATTTTCTTTCCTTCAATGTATAGCTCATCTGAATCGTTAGTCAAGTATTCTTTTTTTTGGTAATTAATCTTCAAACCCCAAGTTTTGTATGCTACTGCTAGTTGATTGCACATATAGTTAGCATCCTCCCCATCTTGTGCTACGACTACTTGATCATCAGCAAATAATAAATGATGTAGGTAAACTCCATCTCTTATTTCTAATCCCATACTATTACATTTAAGCGATATAACACTGAAATTTGTCACTATCTTGCACCACTGAGCAGCCAACTAACCTTCTATGGCAACAAGTGTTCCCTTCGTATCGTAAAGCATAAAAGTGGCTGCCGTCATAAGCTAAGTGCGTATCGTCGAAGCCGCTGATGAGAATGCCAAAATAGAAGAAAAGCTGGCCACCAAGCGCAGTGCGCTCAGTATCCGTACGAGTTCCGAATATAAGCAGGTATCAGGCACTATACATACCTTGACCGATACTTTCTTTTCAATTTTTGGTAGGAGTTCACGTATATTAATTACCGTTGTCTAATACAGACACTTCAAGGAGTTCAAACATAAACTGCGGTGGAAGAAGTCTTCAGATACCTCATATATCTCGTCTGATCCACTTTTGACAGGCGTAGTCTGGCGGCTCGACGTATCAGGGACTCAAAAAGTCGTAGGAAGTCCCCAGCAGAAATATTCAGCCATGCTGCCTCTATAGCAGTTCATAGTTGCGAAAGTGTTACTGGTGCAGGATTTGGGCCGCCAACTGGCCTCTTGATTGTGTCCCTTAAATGTTCGATGTGTTTCATGTCGGGCGAAACGGGTGGCCAAATCATTTGCGTTAATTTTTCAGAATGTGCTTCAAACCAAGTGCGATCAATTGTGTCCCGGTGAAATGGTAAATTGTCATCCATAAGAAATTCATCGTGGTTTGTGGAGATGAAATCTATAAAGGGCTGCAAATGGTCTCAAATTACGCAGACAGACATAACTGTTCCCAACTAGTCGGTTCCATGTAACCTTAACACCGCCCACACAATAATGGCGACACAACCAGCATCCACAGAGCCTTGGTGACAACTTGGGTCTGCGACTTCGTTGGGTATGCACCACACTCGAACCCAACCATAGATTCTTTCTTTTTTTCAGTCACCAGTCTTCTGACTGGTTTAATTGCTTTGATGCGGCCCGCCAGGGATTCCTCTCGTGTGTCAAACTCTTGCAACCTATGTCCTCAATTATTTGCTGTATGTCTTACAACCTCTGTCTTCTCTGCAGTTTTTGCTCTCTACAGCTGTCCCTAGTATCGTGGAAGTCATCCCTCATGTCTTAATAGATGTCCTATCATCCCTTCCCTTCTACTTGTCAGTGCTTTCCACTTATTCCTTTCCTCTCCGATTTTGCCCAGAACCCCTCATTCCGTAACTTGTCAGTCCACCTAATTTTCAACATTCGTCTGTAGCACCACATCTCAATTGCTTCGATTCTCTTCTGTGCTCCAAACGAACATTCTGAAAAAATTTCATCCTCAAATTAAGCCCACGAGTTAAGACTTATGTTTGTGCTATCAGACTTCTCTCAGCCACGAATATCCTTTTTGCCAGTGCTAGTCTGCTTCTGATGTCCTGTTTGCTCCCTCCGTCATCGGCTGTTTTGTTGATTCGATAGTACAATTCCTTAACTCCATCTACTTCGTGACCATCAGTCCTTATGTTAAGTTTCTCGCTTTTCTCATTTCTGCTAGTTCTCACTACTTTCGTCTTCTTTCGATTTACTCTCAATCCATACTCTGTACTCATTAGACAGTTGATTCAATTCAGCAGATCATGTAATTGTTCTCTACTTTCACTGAGGATAGCAATGTTATTAGCGAATCCTATAACTGATACGCTTTCACCTTGAATTTTAATTCCACTCAAACTTCCTTTTATTTCCTTCATTGCTTCTCGATGTACAGATTGAACAATAGCGGCGAAAGACTGCACACGTGTCTTACGCCCTTTTTAATCCGAGCACACTATTCATGGTAGCCCACTTTTATAGTATCGTCTTGGCTCTTGTACATATCGTACATTATCCGTCTCTCCTCATATCTTGCCCTAATTTTTGTCAGAATCTAGAACATTGTGCACTATTTTACATTGTCGAACGCTAGCCAGGTCGAGAAATACTATGAACGTGTCTTAATTTTTTTTTCATTCCCCTTTCATTAGCAGTCACAACGGCATATTTGCCTCTCTTGTGCCTTTACCTTTCTTAAAGCCAAAGTGATCGTCATTTAAAACATCCTCAATTTTTTCCATTCTTCTGTATATTCTTCTCGTCAGCAACTTGAATAAATGAGCTGTTACGCTGATTTCGCGATAGTTCTCACACTAGTCGTCTCTTGTAGTCTTCGGAATTTTTTCTTAAGGTCAGATAGTATATCACCAGATTCATACATTTGTCACAGCAACGTGAATAGTCCTTTTGTTGCCACTTCCCCCAATGATTTTAGGAATTCTGATCTAATGATATTCATCCCTCCCGCCTTATTTAAGTTCTGAAAATTTGTCTTAAATTCTGATTCTAATACAGAATCCCGTATATCTTCTAAATGACCATGTTCCTTCTTCTATCATACCAGACAAATCATCCCCCTCGTAGAGGCCTTACATGTAGTCTTTCCACCTATCCGCACAGTGCTACTGCCTTTGCAGGCTTAGTGGTACCAATTTCACCGAAAGTTATGTTGACTTTCCTGTATGCTGAGTCTGTCCTTCCGACAATTGTTTAATGTTTCTTCGCACTTTTCATTCTGCCATTTGGTCTTAGCTTCCCTGCAAATCCTATCTATTTGATTCCTCAACGGTTTGTATATCTGTATTCCTGAATTTCCCTGCACATTTTTGTACCCTCTTATTTTATCGATCGACTGAAGTATTTCTTCTGTTAGCTACGGTTTCTTAGCACTTACCTTCTTTGTTCTTTCGAACTTCTGTGATAGCTCTTTTTAGAAATGATCATTCCTCTTATATAGTACTGCCTACTGAATTATTCTTTATTGCTGTATCTGTAGCCTTAGGGATCTTCAAGCGTATCTCGTTGTTCCTTAGTACTTCCGCATACCACTTCTTTGCGTATCGATTCTTCCTGACTAATCTTTTAAACTTCAGCCTACTTTTCATCACTAATAACCTGTGATCTGAGTCAGTACCTGCTCCTAGATATCCTTTACAATCCAGTATATAATTTCGGAATGTATGTTCCATCATGATGAAATCTAACTGCCTTCTCCAAGTATACCGCCCCCTCTTCTGATTCTTGAACAAATTATTTGCTATTACCAGCTGAAATTTACTACAGAAATCAATTACTTTTTCTGCTTTCTCATTCCTGCTACGAAGCCCATTTCCTCCTGTAACTGTTTCTTCTACTCCTTCCCCTTCAACATTATTCCAGTCGCTCATGACCATTAGATTTTAATCGCCCTTTACGTACTGAATTAACCGTTCAGTATCCACCTATACTATTTCTTCATCCTCAGCCTGCGACGTCGGTATGTGTACTTGAATTATCGTCGTCGGTGTTGGTTTGCTGTCGATTCCGGTGAGAACAATCCTATCACTGAACTGTTCACAGTAAGACATTCTCTGCCCTACCTTCCTATTCATAACCAATCCTACTCTGAATTATCGTCGTCGGTGTTGGTTTGCTGTCGATTCCGGTGAGAACAATCCTATCACTGAACTGTTCACAGTAAGACATTCTATGCCCTACCTTCCTATTCATAACCAATCCTACTCCCGTTACGCCATTCTTTGCTGCTGTAGATATTACCGTACGCTCATCTCACCAGGAATTCTTGTCTTCATTCCATTTCACTTCACTGTCCCCTACTATGTCTAGACTAACATTCGCATATTCCTTTTCGAATTTTCTAGCTTCCTTACTACGTTCAAGCTTCTGATATTCATGGCCCTATTAGTAGGACGCTATCCTTTCGTTGGTTATTCGGGCATTTTCATAGTCACCTTTCCCCGAATGGGGGACTACTGTGGAATATTTTGCCAATGGAGAGATTATCATGAAACTTCCTCGATTTCAGGTAACATGTGCTATGGATATACACTCCTGGAAATTGAAATAAGAACACCGTGAATTCATTGTCCCAGGAAGGGGAAACTTTATTGACACATTCCTGGGGTCAGATACATCACATGATCACACTGACAGAACCACAGGCACATAGACACAGGCAACAGAACATGCACAATGTCGGCACTAGTACAGTGTATATCCACCTTTCGCAGCAATGCAGGCTGCTATTCTCCCATGGAGACGATCGTAGAGATGCTGGATGTAGTCCTGTGGAACGGCTTGCCATGCCATTTCCACCTGGCGCCTCAGTTGGACCAGCGTTCGTGCTGGACGTGCAGACCGCGTGAGACGACGCTTCATCCAGTCCCAAACATGCTCAATGGGGGACAGATCCGGAGATCTTGCTGGCCAGGGTAGTTGACTTACACCTTCTAGAGCACGTTGGGTGGCACGGGATACATGCGGACGTGCATTGTCCTGTTGGAACAGCAAGTTCCCTTGCCGGTCTAGGAATGGTAGAACGATGGGTTCGATGACGGTTTGGATGCACCGTGCACTATTCAGTGTCCCCTCGACGATCACCAGTGGTGTACGGCCTGTGTAGGAGATCGCTCCCCACACCATGATGCCGGGTGTTGGCCCTGTGTGCCTCGGTCGTATGCAGTCCTGATTGTGGCGCTCACCTGCACGGCGCCAAACACGCATACGACCATCATTGTCACCAAGGCAGAAGCGACTCTCATCGCTGAAGACGACACGTCTCCATTCGTCCCTCCATTCACGCCTGTCACGACACCACTGGAGGCGGGCTGCACGATGTTGGGACGTGAGCGGAAGACGGCCTAACGGTGTGCGGGACCGTAGCCCAGCTTCATGGAGACGGTTGCGAATGGTCCTCGCCGATACCCCAGGAGCAACAGTGTCCCTAATTTGCTGGGAAGTGGCGGTGCGGTCCCCTACGGCACTGCGTAGGATCCTACGGTCTTGGCGTGCATCCGTGCGTCGCTGCGGTTCGGTCCCAGGTCGACGGGCACGTGCACCTTCCGCCGACCACTGGCGACAACATCGATGTACTGTGGAGACTTCACGCCTCACGTGTTGAGCAATTCGGCGGTACGTCCACCCGGCCTCCCGCATGCCCACTATACGCCCTCGCTCAAAGTCCGTCAACTGCACATACGGTTCACGTCCACGCTGTCGCGGCATGCTACCAGTGTTAAAGACTGCGACGGAGCTCCGTATGCCACGGCAAACTGGCTGACAATGACGGCGGCGGTGCACAAATGCTGCGCAGCTAGCGCCATTCGACGGCCAACACCGCGGTTCCTGGTGTGTCCGCTGTGCCGTGCGTGTGATCATTGCTTGTACAGCTCTCTCGCAGTGTCGGGAGCAAGTATGGTGGGTCTGACACACCGGTGTCAATGTGTTCTTTTTTCCATTTCCAGGAGTGTACTTTATGTGTCTTTAATGCTGTGCTTTCCATTGCATTCTGGTGCCGTTGATCACGCCACATGCTTCGGCCTTTAAGGGCAGTTTCCCACCCCAAGGACAAGACATTGGCCTGGAGCTCTGTCCACTTTGATAAGGTCGTTGGCAGGATGAACATGACTTCTTAGGCCGAAAGTCTTCGGACGCCATTGTTTTATTATTAATCAAAATTAAAGCCGCGACGAGTTTCGAACCCGTGGCCGAGGACGTTACTATTACAAATCAAAGACGCTATTTATACACTTCGGGTAGTCTCTTACCAACTAACTGTAATCGGGTCACAGCTGACCATACTACGCTTTTCTAGTCGTCTAGGGTCATGTGCTCAGAAATCGCTCTGCAGGCATTATCTGGCTGTAGGCTAAGATTGTGTTCGCAGTGGCACCAACAACGGTTCGTCAAATACCGTCCCCAGAGGTCGCCCGATAACATTATAACATCAGCCGACAGCGTTGTCATAGTGCGTCCGATCTCCTCCGTCAGTTTTTAGCAACGTCAAGGAGGCTGTGTCAGGTTAGGTGAGGCTATAATCTATTATTATGTATGAAGGAGGTTAGATTTTAACCTCTTGGTGTGGGATGGATACCATGACGTCTCTGTGTCTTTGGATGCGAGTGTTGCACAGCGGCTTCTGCTATTAAAGAGACATAGAATGCGTGTGCATGCGCTTTCATGCCTTGTAAAGAACGTTGCGAGAATGGTATCCTCTGTCCTCAGTCGACGGGATAACCAGACAAGTTTTACGAATATATGAGATGACTGGAGAAACGTTCTGCTACATAGTTGAGATAATTCGTGGTGACCCTAAAGAGCAAGTAATAAACCCTCTGTTTCGCTGCATTTATTTAAAATTGTGTAGATGTGCGTCAATTAATTTTCAATGACTTTCATTTAGCACGCAAGTGATAGACAAGCATAGTATAGCATAAGAGACTCTGATCACCAAAAGCACTTAAAAGTGGAAGTTCATGCCGTTCACCACATTTGCAAACCACTTCACATTGACAGAATCACTATCCTACTGATATAAAACGCCAGTAAGTTGTAATAATAATTTGTAGACAACTAATGACAACCTACCATAAAAATGATCCAGTGGAATGGCTATAAGCATGTAAGATACGGCACATTTTTCACGTGAACAAATTGTTTTTTGATGTTATAAGTTATGCCAAAGATTTTCAATAAACGATTTTCCATACTTGAGCTCTCGAATAAACCAGCGATTTCAGCCCATAGCTTCGGAACTACAACCATACTATGATATTTTCCGCCTCAAGGTGCCTCGAACTAATTCTTTCTTGTACTAGACTTATCAGTTTCTCACACTCCATATTTCGTGTGCGAGAACGTCGGTCGATTTGACCGAAGAAAACAGATTTGAATTTCACCGATTGTCGCCCGAAGTCTGTACGTTCGGGAGATAAGTTCTGCTATAGTGTGTACGCACACGTGGTGGCGTACTGATCTGAAAAGGTCGGACGTCTCCGGCCGAAGTCGGTCGTCGGCGGAATCCACCGATATCGGAGCCACTGTGATCAAAGCCTAAGGCAATTGAATCGGTCCTCTGCTGCCCATTCACGCAAAATTTCGCCGCACTGTCCTAACGGATACGTTCGTGTTACTTGCCACTCAGATTTCTACGGTTATTTCACGCAGTGTTGCTTGTCTGTTAGTTTTGACAACTCTATACAAACGCCGCTGCTCCCGGTCGTTAACTGAAGGCCGCCGATCGCAAAGTTGTCCATCGTGTGAGATAAAAACTTAAATTTGTTCTTCTTAGCTCACTCACCGAGGATCTCAGAGTGTTGAATTCCCTAACCATTTCTGAAATGGAATGTCCTATGCTCTGGCTCCAACTATCATTCCGCGTTCTAAGCCTGTTAATTCATGTCGTGCAGCCGTAATAGCGTCGGAAATCTTCTCATACAACTCAGCTGAATGCACTGCCCTTCTGTATTTTGTGTACGAGATACTACCAACATCTTCATATGTGCATTTCGCTATTCCGTGACTTCTGTCACATCAGTGTAACAGCAACACACGTATATAGATACTTCTTGTTTCGCCTAACGCAGAGATGATAGGTGTTTCCTTCACTATGGTGCACTAAAATCTATGAAAGAGTTTTGATACTGTTGCCAGTTTGTGACTGTTGCTATTCTTTTTCGACCTATAGTTATATCGAAACTCGCAAGTACTCATAAGTGCCCTCTAGTTTGTTTATATGCGCAAAAATTAAGAACGAAAGAAACTTTCGCATGATGTGTGATTGCCAAGCAACGTAGGTCAATGAAACTTGGACCACACATAAAAAGAACTGTTTTAGTGTAGTACATAAGGTGCCTGAGAGAAACACCCAATGAGACGAACAGAAATGACACTTGTAGTCACAGACAATAACTACCCTGAAGTCAATGCGATTTATGACTCTCATCTGGACATTATTAAAAGCCACAAGTAGATTTGATCACCATAGAAGGCAATGAATGCACTCCAGCGTGCTCCCATGCTGGCCACCAAGTTGGTAAGGATTACTTATGGTTGGCGTGTGATTCCTCCGCCAGTGAGGTTGATAACTGCTGGATGGTAATCGGTGAACGTGGACGTGAGCGCCATAAATCGCGGTAACTTAAGGGTAGTTATAGTCTGTGACTAAAAGTGTCATTTCTGTTCGTTTCCTTGGGTATTTGTCTAAGATACCTTCTGCACGTGCCTTCACAACGCATCACAGACGTGCCAGGTGGGGTTTCAGTCGGGGGAACAGTTAGCCCAGGCCAGCGCCAAATATTCTGTCGTTTGTAGAGCTCCTCCACCCGTGAAATTCTATGTGCTCGCTCACTGTCATCCATAAAAATGAAATCAGGGGCCGAATTCCCCATGAAAAACGCATAAGGTGCGGGAATATAGTATCACTGTAGCATTGACAGGTGAGTCTACCGTTTGCAAAGATATGGGGGTCAGTACGTCTATGTAGCTTTGTGCCCATCCACACAATAGCACCCGGACCACCAAAATGATCACTTTCAAAAATGTTCCTGCGTAAATTGCGTGCTCTCACCTCTCACGGTATGAGGATATGTTCTCTTATTGTTTCACCCGCAATTGTAACCTCACGCATATGTGAATGATAAGAAACAAATTAATCTGTTCATGTGCAGAAGGCCCTATGTTAAATATGCAGTTCTAAGATTTCCAGGACTGCTCGGTTCAGCCGAATATTTTATAAAACTGGAGTAAATAATACATGCATTACATAACTGGGATGAACAATATTACCCTAGATGATATGAAGAGACTACCAACCGATGTAGCTATTTCCAAAATCCGCGTGACAAATGGAATGAAGATAAAATGAATTTTATCGGACATGTGGAGGACGTACAGGTTTCGTGAAAATTACTAAAGAATATTCGGAGGGAACAGAACGAAGATCGGATTTTGATTATTAACAAGGACAGACAGAACGCAGTGAGGCAAGTGAAAATCCTGCGTTATTATTAGTTGAATCTTCATACTCTGTTCTAATATACGAACATAAACACAGATGGGTGGAAACTGAGTTTAGCACTAATGCCACTGATTAAACTTGGAAATATTTTCATAAAAACTATTTCTGTCCTAAATACGACACTTTTCGGTTGAAGAGATACAACATATCTGGCAAAATGTCGAAAAGGAGTTACTTGTATATCGTCTGGTCTTTTGCCTGGAAGCAGGGTTAATTTCACATTAGTGCTGGTTGTCGCGGACTAGTAGCAAAATTCGTTATATATTATCCCTTAGGAAAACTGACAGCTCCATCATTGTCTTTCCAGAACATAGGGTGTGCCCGAAGGAAGCGCAATTGTATTTCTACTGTTTCAAGTGTACTTAACGGTTCTTTAGACGCCTCCAGTTGTGCTATTTCATTGTTCATTATTGCTGTAGATAGGGAAGTACCGCCATTGGACGATCTACGGAATTTGCAGAAATACTTAGGGAAAGTTTTGCTTTGTGTAATAAACGGCATCTTTCTTTAAATGCGGTTGAATGTAAGATAATATCTATAACAAAGAAAAAGAACACATCGCTATCTGATTACATGTTTAGTAGTTATTTTTCTTAGCATGTCACTTCATAGAAGTAATTAGTGGTAAAGGAAAATCAGATAGAACACTCTTATGAAATCAGTACTGAGAAAGACGAAGGAAAGGCAGGCTCTCTTGGAAGGGTTCCGTTGAAATGCACTGCACTGCAAAGTAAATCGTGTGCAGGATGTCACTGCGAGCAGTTCTAGAGTACTGGTCAAGTGCTTGCAGGTCTTATCAAACAGGCATGACTGTAGCGTACGACCAAATTCAGATAAATGTTCCTAACTGTCGTAAGATGTTTTCTGGCCTGTACGAAATGCAGCAGAGATCCTCCAGTAATTTAAATGGGAATCCCCGGAAGAATGAAGATGCAGTCCTTTAGAAACCCTGTTGCCGGCCTGTGTGGCCGAGCGGTTCTAGGCGTTTCAGTCCGGAACCGCGCTGCTGCTACGGTCGCAGGTTCGAATCCTGCCTCGGGAATGGATGTGTGTCCTTAAGTTAGTTAGGTTTAAGAAGTTCTACGTCTAGGGGACTGATGAACTCAGATGTTAAGTCCCATAGTACTTAGAGCCATTTGAACCATTTTCAGTGACCCTGTTTGGTAAATAACAACAAGATGAGAGAGATTTTGGTTCGTATTGAGACCTATACTGATTTCACACTGGCTTGCTGGATATGTACACTACATAATCAGAAGTTTTCTGATATCTGTTTTTCGACATTAATAAGAGGTGTTTCCACCTTTCACGTTTAGTCAAACTTAAACTCTGCAGTGGACGATTTCAATGACGGGTCTGAAAGTCTTTGCAGATATGGCAGCCCATTGTTCCTCACGAACCGAAACCAGAGAAGGTACTGATGTAGCAATTTGGAATCTGGAGGATGTCGACTTTATCCTTCATCCAAAAGGTGTCCACTTGGGATCTGGTCGGGATATAGTGTAGATAGCTCCATCCGCAAACGATTACCTCGTAGAAGCTGTCATATAAAACGTTTCATCGTCTTCCTGATCCAGTCATCGTCTCAGAACTGTTGTCCTATGGTACGCAATACATAATGTTGAAAATATGTTCATATGGTTCCGAATTTAGAGTTTTGTTAAGCTGAATAAGGGGACCACACCCTAATCAAGAAAACATCTCCAAATCCTAAGACCAATTCCTCCACTCCACTGTTGGCAATACATATGACGACAGGTAATTTTCTCCAGGTATTCGCCAAACCTAAAGGCTTCAATCAGATAGCCACAAAATATGGCGTGATTCTTCAGTCGAAATCACTCGTTTCCGGACATCCAGTATCCAGTAATGTCACTCTCTGCACTAGTTGAAGCGTTCGTTACCATTGTGGCTTGATAAAAAGTTGCTCGTCGATTGTACTCCATTCCTTAAGCACAGTCCGTTTGATAGCTGGGCTGCTGGCAGCATACTGTAACTCACCTGTGATTCCTTGACTGATTTCATGCGTCTTCCGCATCCCAGTCGGTAAAAACAGGACAATTTTAGCATCTATTAGTTGTTCTTCGATGTGGCCCTCTGCCTGTCCTGCTCCTCAAAACGGTTTTTACAGGAACGAGTAGAAAACATTTGAAGCTTCTAACTCAATGCAATCAAAAAATACTGCCATTTATGTTACACTTTTGATACTCGCAAACCCAAGTATGAGGTTCATTCAAATGAAACCTGGTCAGTACGTCTACCTTTGCCGTACACGTAAGATGACACCACGTAACTGCGGGTATGGTGGCGCCTCCTATTGGTAGAGAGACTGACGTGTGCGCATCCTTTGATGTTGTATAGCGCGAGTGTGGTTTCAAGCCGAAGAGAAGGTGGTTACATAAGTTATTGTCCACTACCCAGCATGCAGGCGAGTAAGCAGGAACAACGAGGAGTGATTCGAGTTTTGGCGGCGGAGGGAGTTGGAGGCCGTGAAATGTATCGACAGATGAAGACTGTGTACGGTCAGTACAGTCTGACTCGTTCGTGTTGTGGAATGGCGCAAACGATCCCTTGAGGGCCGCGAGTCACTGGAAGACGATGCTCGTCCTGGACAGGCTCAGCGTGTCATCACATCGGAAATGGTTGCGGAAGTGAATGCTTTGGTCTTGGACAACGGCAGAATCACCTTGAACGAGATCCATCGGTTACTAGGTATTAGTGTGAGCACCGCCCACACCATAATGCATCAACACTCGAACTTTCGACAGATCTGTGAGCAGTGGGTTCCCCACCAACTGATCGCCGAACAGCGCAATACTCGACTGGCACTGTGTTTGACTCATCTGCAACGTTATCATGAGGAGGAATACGGATTTCTGTCGCGTATTGTCACAGGTGACGAAACATGGTGTTACCATTTTGAACCGGAAAGCAGGCGTCAGGGCAAGCAGTGGAAACATGCGACTTCACCACCACCAAAGAAATCAAAGGCCATGCACACCAGCTCCGGTAAGGTTATGATGTCCTTCACTTTTTACCAGAAGGGCTCACAGCTTGTCGAGTTCCTGGAACGGTGAACCACCATCAATGCCAAGCGTTATGAAGCCTCTTTACAGAACCTTAGACGACCCATCAAGCCGAAACGCCGAGGCATGTTGTCCAATGGTTTTATCTTCCTGCAGATAATGCCCACCCACACACGGTCAGTGCGATGAAGACGACTTTGCAGCAGTTTCGGTTAGAAACGCTGGAACATCCACCGTACAGTCCCGACCTTTCACCGTGCGACTTTCATGTGTTTGGACCTCTAAAACAAGTTATTAGCGGACATCGGTTCGCAACGGACGACGAAGTGTTGTGACTGTGTCCTGACCTGGATCCGACAGCAGCCTGCCTGCTTCTTCAAGTATTGAATCGACCGGCTATGTCGCAATGAGATTAATGTGCCAATAGGTTTGGTGACTATTTTTGAGTATGTGTACTGTGTATAACTACATATTTGAATTAGTGGGATTGTTACGTTATTTTACACTAATGACCGGGTTTCATTTGAATGCCCCTTACATAAAACCCTATACGATCCTTATCTTTGGCCTAGTATCATGATATTTGACAGAAAGAAAGTTTTCACAGTACAATTAAAGTAAAGAAAACGAAAATTGTTAGTTTTTAAAATATCACACAAAACAACTTCTGTCATGTTTTATCCCACTGGAATTTCTGGTCGTCTGTTAGGCTGCCTTTTCCTCAGGGACGGTAAATGTATCAAGCCGAAATTTATGAAACATACTGAGGTGTCTGTTTCCTTGATGATGTAAAAAAGTTAAGCTTCTGAGTCAATGCAATCAAAAGATACGGCCTTTTATGTCACATATTTTGATACTCGTAAACTCACTCATTAAAACCTAGACGGTACGTCCTCTTGGCCTAGAATCATGAAATTGGGCAAGAAGTAAGGTTTCACAGTACGAGTGAAGGCAAAAACCTCAGAACTTTCTTAATTTGTAATTATTTCACAAGAAAAAGTATTTCTTTTGTCGTTCATTATCTGACATCAAACTTCAAAATATTAACGAAGGTCTTGGATTTCGCAGGATCGATACTTTGCTAGTACACATGATTAAGATTGTACGTAACCCTCAGAGTGTGACAGCTACCCCAACCTGATATGGTAATTTTCCTTTTTTTTTCTTTGTTAATCACCCTACGCAATGCTGGATGGTGTCCGTCCGTCAGTACATCAGGTATATCCGGTTCTAGGTTACCTGTCGTTTTTCCTTCGCGTTTCCAGCTCGCAGTAACGTCGTCAAAGGTGAACTTGGACACCTTTAGAAAGGTTGAAATGTCCCTTACCGACTTCTTACTTTGGTTACATCTGGTGGCAAGTCCAAGTTCGAAGTCGTTGACCTCTTCTGACCAACCCATACTGATGTCGCTGCTTCTCTCCTGACAACATAATGTGTAACACCATAGCTCTACTGATTTCTTTTGCCTTTTGGTTTATTTAATGTTATATCGTTGAGTTTCTGTAAATGTTGTTGATTGAATCCATACCATGAGAGTGTTTACTCTTTTCTGTTAAAAACTTTGATGTCTTTTAGAGTATAGGAAGTGTAATCCCTCTAATATGTACAATGTGAGCAAATGATACGGTTTGTCTTTCTCACATAATCTCTTTGGTTTTCTTTGAGGATGAATAATTTTATTTAAATAATTTTTATAGCAATGTAAAAATGTGCAAAGGTTCAGCTTTATTTAAAATGTTTGTTTGCTTTTATGTAAAATGCTGACCTTCACTTAGGGTTCTTAATTATGTCATATGTAAAAGGTGTGTGGTTCTCCTCGGGTACGGAACTGAGTAGTGCACACAAATTGTGGTTGGCGTAGGAAGAAAAGGTGGAACCAAGAGTCAGTCGGGGATGAGCTACCAAACTGTGAACTGCCCATGTAAAAGTTGTATATTGTGCTCGTTCCGAGAGACGCTTTTCTTGACGCTTTCTAATGCCTTGGATGGATGGATGAAGAGCTGGAACTATTCTGAAATTGGTATCTATCATCGCCACCAAGAAATGACAGAGTCCAGCAATTCTACCTGTAAATCCACCTACCAACGTGCACTCGGCACCACATTGCGTAATCACTCTAATGGAACACTAGAGTAATGTACAGCGAAGGATCAGCTTATTGGATGTGTTAGTGTCCTCAAATGTAAGGTAATTTTTAACTGAATTTATGTACCTACCTCAATTATTTTCCTTATCATAACACTACTCAGGTTCCTCTCCGTTTGAACTAAAGTGATTACCGAGTGTCCTTACTGAAAGAACATTAAAGCCCAGTGTTTTAATAATTAGTGCCTCTTGAACATAGTAAAAAGAAAGTTAAAGTCAAAGTGGCAACAGAGTGGGTTAAAGTAAATGATGCTTGCTGAAAATTATTTTCCTATTAACACTGCTTATTAATATATTGTTGCCAACTTCAAAATTAAAAGTTCTTAAAACCGAGGCTTATAAAGTTATGCTTAATAAATGATCACAATGCCACCTGTTGAAAATCGCAAAAGTTGAGTCAGTATCTTACACATATATCAATTTTGTGTCTCATTGTAGTAAAAGCTGAAAACTGCAATAGTGGAAAGGTATATACTCCTGCTTACCAAGCACTTGTTTCTTTTGTGTACTGAAAGTGCATATTAATACTGTAATACGATCCGCAGGTTATCCTTTATGCTCATGATAAATAAAAATTAATAGAAAGACCATTGTCTATGAAAACAATAATTTCTTTATTCAAAAGACAGTGAGCAGTAACCTGGTAGTGAATTCCATTTAACTTTCATTCTAAATAGAAACGTATTTAGCTGAGAGAGACTTAACCTGTGATCAGTTCAAAATTTTGCAGTGAACTACATTTACAATTTTATGTCAGCTAGAAAAATGTTTGAATAGTGATACTGAACCTATGTCCAATTTATGATTCTACAGTGAATATTACTAGTAATGTTATAAAACCATTCAGTTTGAATAAGCCCTGAAAGTAATCGTGTGTATTGTTATCTGTTATATTTCTGCAAATAGTTTGTTCTGCTCTGTCAGCTTCCAATCTTACCGTGAACATATGCAGGTGTCAGAGTTCATTGCACTCGCGTGTGGCAAAGTATAGGTTGTGTTTGTCCGTTAAAGTTACTCATACTTATTTTCTTGAACAAGAATGCCAATCGTTCTCTTGACTAATTAGGCTGGAGACCGTTTTCATTATTCTTGGAACAGTGTAGATAGGTAAAATATTGTTTGTTACTGTTTAAATATTTACGTAATTCTGACTTTAACTTCCGATAAGCCACCCCCGTTAGGTACAACACGGTCAACATAACAAAATTCCTCTCAGAGGGTAACACTGCTGTGTTGCTTTATACCATAATTATTTTAACAAGATAGTTTTATTTCACGACCTGTTTCCAACTTTAAGGTTATGGTATGGCAGTAGCAGACGGGAGTGTTTTAAATGCTTCCCACCTCGTTTTATACTGACGAGCGAACCTCTCGGGACATGTAGCGGTCAGTTCCACGTTACATTGGGATGACCGAATACTTTTGATCACATAATGTATGCTGATACAGATAAAGACAACAAACCAAATATCGAATCACGGTTTACTGTGGAGTGCAACATTAGAATCTGTGGCCGCGTAATGAGATCACGTTCCCTCACCTCTGCTCCAGCGACAGTGAGCGCTAAGCTCTGGTCAGCGCTGTCGCTGTCAAAGCGCGGGGGTTCCCCTCTCACAGTGGGATCGCGTAGCGGCGCGCGCCACTTGCTGACCGCCGACCAACCAGCAGGCAGCGCTAGGCCACGGGTGGGCAGCCGCCGGCTGCACGCCGCAAGACTATCATTTTCCCCTTTTTGACAATTTATACGCGGCCCGCAACAGTCGGCTGCGAGAGCTGCGGAACACACAAAAACAAACGCGGTCGCGTCGACCGCAGAACAACCACCGCCGTTTCGCCATTGGGGGGCGGTACAAAATTCCGCCAAGCGCCGTGACGCGCGGCACCTGTGCGTGCAAACGTGACAGGCTGTTGTGCATCCGCCAAATGCGGCGCCAGTATTTATCTTTCTGTGCGCCGTGGCGCTGCTGCGATTCCCTTGTCAATTGTCTCTCTTTCCGCAGCCTCTGTCACTGAAGCGGTAACGTGGATTTCGCTACACAAAAAGGTGATGCTACGTGAATTTTTTGCGTTTTCACGTCGCTCTGAGCTTATGATTTATAAAACCGAATGGATTCTGTGAATTCCATATAGCAGCATGTCAGAATTAAGGGTAAGAGTTCAGAGGAAAATAAATGTCACAAAAAAGAAGGAAAACAGTTCACGACGAGCAGACGATCAAAGAAAACCCACACTCACCATTCACAACCGAATATTTTGCGTACAGACTCCATCGTCAGATGTTACTTTGAACGTTGCAAAATGTATGTGTACCTATGAGAAATGTAGACGAAAAATATTGATTTATTACTGTAATTTGTTAATGATATAATTTGAATAAATTTGTCTTATTAGTGGTATGCGATACAAGAAGTTACTACTTTACGACGACTTATAAACGGTTTTGATGTAGAAAGAGAAGTCTTTTGACGTGTTTCCCATAGATATTAATCTACTTGTTGTTATAATAAAACATTAAAGAGCAACATTGAAAGCTTACCAAACAAAGGAACAACATAATGAAATGTACATGCAATATAAAAGTACTATATCAAAATGTTCACTTTCCAGTCGTATTTTGTTTAAAGAACAAATGCTGTCACCGCGCGGGACTAGCCGAGCGGTCTGAGGTGCTGCAGTCATGTACTGTGCGGCTGGTCCAGGCGGAGGTTCGAGTCCTCCCTCCGGCATGGGTGTGTGTGTTTGTCCTTAGGATAATTTAGGTTAAGTAGTGTGTAAGCTTAGGAACTGATGACCTTAGCAGCTATGTCCCATAAGATTTCACACACATTTGAATATTTGAACAAATGCTGTCGCCCCAACAACTGCTGTTCTCTTTCTCTCCTGACTGCTCATTAGGCAGGTGATGGGCTCATCTTTTATTGTATATTTTATGACAATTACTACGAGAAGCATCTACACCTACATTTACATGGCTACTCAGCAAATCACACTTGACTGCCTGGCAGAGAGTTTATTGTACAACATTCACACTAATTGTCTAACATTCCACTCTCTAGTAGCGCGCGTAAATAGCGAACACCTGTACCATTCCATGCGAGCTCTGATTTCCCTTATTTTATTACGATGATCGTCTCTCATTATGTTGGTGGACGTCAAAAAAATGTTTCCACATTCGGAGGAGATAGGTGGTGATTGAAATTTTGTGAGAAGTTCCCGCAGCAACGGAAAACGCCTTTGATTCAATGGTGTCCTGTATCATGTCGGTGAAACTCTCTCCGCTATCTCTAGATAACACAAAACGTGCTGCCCTTCTTTGAACTTTTCCTTTGTATTCCATCAATCCTATCAGGTAAGGAACCCACCCCGAGCAGCAGTAATCCAAAAGAGGGTGGACAAGAGTAGTCTAGGCAGTCTCTTTAGTACATATGTTGGAGCTACTAATTGTTCTGCCAATAAAACGCAATGCATGTTCCGCTTCCCCAGCAAGTTTTTATGTGTTCTTTCCAGCTTAGGTTATTCTTTATTGTAATTCCCAGTTATGTAGTTGAATTTATAGCCTTAGATTTGATGGTTTGATCCTGTAACCAAAGTTCAGCGGATTCCTTTTAGCACTCAAGTGGATGACCTCACACTTTGCATTACTTATTGTCAATTGCCATAAAGATATCTCATTTAAATCGTTTTGCAATTTGTTTTGATCTTACTACGACTTTAATGGATGATAAACGACAGCATTACCTTCAAACATTATAACACGGGTGCTCAGATTGTCTCCTAAATCGTGTGTGCTGATAAGGAACCGAGGAGAGCATATAACACTACCTTGGGGAATGCCAGAAATCCCTTCTCTTCCCATGGATGATTTCCCCTGAACTACTATGAACTGTGACCTCTCTGATAAAAAATCATGAATCCAGTCGCATAACAGAGATGATACCCAACAAGCATGCAGTTTTATTAGAAGCCGCTTGCGAGGTACAGAGTGAAAAACCTTCAATAAACCTAGAAATACAGAGTAAATTTTAAATCCATTACCTGTAGCACACAACACTTCGAGGTAGCTGTACGAGCCTGTAATTTTGTGGATCACTCATATTGCCTTTCTTGAATATTGGTGTAACCTGTACAGTGTTCCAGTCGTGGTCACTGTCTTTCGTCCAGCGAGCGGTAGTATATCGTTGTCAAGTATGGAGCTATTACATCAGAATACTCTGAAAGGAACCTAGCTGGTATCCTTTTATTAAGTGATTTAAGTTGCTTTACATCTCAGAGGATATCTAGTAAGTTAGTCATGCTGGCAGAAGCTCTTGATACGGATTCTGGAATATTTACTGCGTCTCCTTTGTTAAAAGATTATCGGAAGGCATATCGCAATTAATTAATTATATTTTAACCGTTCTTTCTCCTAACCCATTTTTAAATGTTTTTTCAATAGCCTAGCGGTGTGCGTGTATCAAGTGGGACGTCCCAATACAGTGATGCCACTGACCAGGCACCAATGTAGTAACTTAAATCGGAAATCCTAAGATCAATCCAAAAAACTGCCTTCACTTTAAATTTACTCTATGAAGTTTTTCTGAAGAACTATTTTACTACAAGGCCAATACTGGCATCGAAACTCTAATTCTCTTTTGACGGTCACGCATCAGCTTATTAAGACAGACCGACAACAACTAGTGACGCCGATTTCATGACATTTCTTCTCATGAACACAACCGTACTTGACCTATTAGTTTACTTTATCCTTGACGATCAACAGGAAAAATCTCGTACCTCTGGGAAAGAGTGTTTATATTGTACCGACAATAAATGTAACCTACAGAACACTGGAAAATTGTAACTGAGTTGTATCAGTTTCAAGCGATGTACCAACGACGTAAATACAGATACATTTTTATTCCACTTCATTAAAGTATTCAGTTCATTTCTTAAGTCCCTGCACACCCATAGAATGCATGAACGGGAAGGGACTAGTTGGAAACTGTAAGGCAGCACACATTTACGGCGTTAATTACTTAGTTACAAGTGTGAATTTCCATCTGTCTCTCACTCAACAAATCAAAATTAGAAATTCTATTGTGAAACACAAATAACAGTTGTTCTCATCTTTAAGTTGAGCAGGACTGCAAGAGGAACAAAGGAGTCTTCGGAGTACACATTAAGTGTATCACACTTTACTTATGATTCTGTAGCGCCTAACAGTATGTCTTTGGATGCGAGTTTTCTATTACAACGATGTCTTCTTACATTCCAGTAAATAATTTAAAAGGTTTGTAATGGGAATCGGCTAGGAAAGGAGTAATGGAAAACACTGACAAGAACAAAGGACGGGACGGAAGGAAAACTCTTAAGACATAAGGGAATAAGTTCCATGCTACTAGAAAGAGCTGTAGACGGTAAAAGCTGTAAAGAAAGACAGAGATTGGAACACATTCGGAAAATTGCTGATGATGTAGGTAGCAGGTGCTGCACTGAGATGTTGATGTTGGCAGATGAGAGGAATTCGTGGCGGGCCGCATCAAATCAGTCAGAAGACTGATGACTCAGGGAACTGAGAAAAATTTCGTAGACTTCTAACGTCCATCGTCGTCCTTTCCTATTCTGGTGCGGGAAAGAGCTTTGAAATATAGTTTTCCTTATACTAACATCATGAGCAGAAGTTCAGGTACGACAAATTAATATCTATCTTTGAAAGTGTGTCATTTCAGTAATCACTCAGCCTATGTTTTCCAAAGCGTTTCTTGGAGCATTGACGACATCGCACAAACGTCCCAGCCAGACGATCAGTGCAATACTTATAAACCATCAGTCTGAACTTTGTGTGAGAGGCGTTCTATACTGTTGGAATGTACATGCCTTGAATTTGGAGAGCTAAGGTAATAACGAACAGAGGTTAGTAAGGACATTTCCATGAGTGGTTCTCTTCTAAAGCTACCTGTCAGACAGGAAAATTGTGGCTTACGTGGAACGTGTCCATTCTAGTAAAGTCAATCTACCTCACTGGGCTCTTGCTCCTAGGAAAACAGTTGACGTTCATTTACTTAGGTATACTAACTTCATTGCAAAGCGAGGAAAAGTATTTTGGGGCTGTTTTGGTCTGTAGTTGCTGTACAGTGTGTAAATCATGAAACCGTGATTTCATCATAAATCTGTTCTAACGAAATAGTTCACGGGTGAACCGAACGGCTGGATGTCTGTATCCACAGGACACAATATTTCGGCAAGCGAACAATTTGCCATGATCTGTTCGTCAGTGCACCTGATAATGGTAAATTGGTCACTTGCCCAAATATTGCGCCCGTTGAACATTAGTATCCGGTCGATCACTCGTGAACTATTTGATCACGAATTACGCCGGGAGAAGTTTAAGAGTCATGTATTAATTGTAGTTTACACTGCCTGACCAATAAGTGAATCAGCCAGAAGGAGAGGGGGGAACGAAATCAAACTTTACGCACTCAAAGGATATGTAATGTTATTTCAGTGATAGCAAAATTGAGTCAGATTTCCAAAGAAATAGGCAGTGTGAATCAACTTACAAGTATGACATTTGAGTCTGCATGGCGTGGACACATAAACTGATTCGGGTGAAAGTTTCATGAAGCCGATGTTTCTTCAAATGGTTCATATGGCTCTATGCACTATGGGACAAAACATCTGAAGTCATCAGTCCCCCTGATGTTTCTTCTCTTGAGGTAAGTTGGCTCACAACATTCGTTAACTAGTCCCTGATATCCCCAATACTGGCACTGGGACGGAGGTGGTCATATACACTGAACAGTCAAACAGGTACACCTGTCTAATATCGTGTAGGGATCCTGCGCGCACACAATGGTGCCACAGCATGACGTGGCATGGACTCGACTAATGTCTGAAGTAGTGCTGGAGTACAAGGGAGTGGAGATCTCTTCCGAACAGCACGTTTCAAGGCTTCCCGGATATGCTCTATAATGTTCATGTCTGGTGGCCAGCGGAAGTGTTCAAATTCAGAAGAGTGTTCCTGGAGTCAATCTGTGGCAAATCTGGACGTGTGGGTGGTCGCATTGTCCTGCTGGAATTGCTCAAATCCCTCGGAATGCACAATAGACATAATAGGATGCAGGTGATCAGACAGGATGCTTAGGTACATGTCGTATCTAGACGTATCCAGGGTCCAATATCACTCCAACTGCTAACGCCCCACACCATTACAGAGCCTCCATCAGCTTGAATAGTCCCCTGCTGACGTGCAGGGTCCATGGATTCACGAAGCTGTCTCCACACCCTTGCACGTCCATCCACTCAACCCAATTTGAAATGAGTCTCGTCAGATCAGGCAACTTATTTCCAGTGATCAAGAGACCAATGTTGGTGTTGACGGGCCCAGACGAGGCGAAGGCTTTTGTTGTGGAGTCATCAAGGGTACGCAACAGGGCGTTTGGCTCTGAAAGCCCATATCAATGATCTTTCGTTGAATGTTTCGCACATTGACACTTGTTGATGACCCAACACTGAAATCTGCAGCAGTTTGCGGAAGGATTGTACTTCTGTCACGTTGAATGATTTTCTTCAGACGTCCTTGGTCCCGTTCTTGCAGGAACTTCTTCCGGACGCAGCCACGTCGGAGATTTGATATTTTACGGGATTCCTTACGGTACACTCGTGAAACGGTCGTAAGGCAAAATCCAGACTTCATCATTACCTCAGAGATCTTGTGTCCCATATCTCGTGCGCTGACTATAACACTACGTTGAAACTCACTGAATTCTTTAATTTTGCCCTTCTAGCAGCATTAACCGATCTAACAGCTGCCAGACTGGTCATTGCACAAAAACACTGTCAATAGCCAACCGTAAAGTGAAGTAAAATCATAGCTGAGTCGTTTCAGTTATGTACTGACCTCTGATGTAGCTTACCTGACCGTAGCTGGAGGGGCTTAGGGATGTATTAATTCATTTATTTAACCTAACAAGATTCGGGTCTTCGTGTCCTCTCTTAATCTAACGAGACTTCCTCAGTGAATATAGATTAAAATTTGTATGGTAAATTACTAACACACATTAAGAATGATAATAATAAGAAGAAGAACACAGAAAATGGATTATAATTATTATTATTATATTAATTATTATGTGAAACATAAGAAATGCCAACCAAAGCCCACCCCTACGACCGTAGTACATGTTTATATGCCTACTTGCTCTGCAGATGACGAAGAGATTAATGAAATATATGATGAGATAAAAGAAATTATTCAGATTGTGAAGGGAGACGAAAATTTAATAGTCATGGGTGACAGGAATTCGATAGTAGGAAAAAGGAAGAGAAGGAAACGTAGTAGGTGAATTTGGAATGGGGGTAGGGAATGAAAGAGGAAGCCGCCTGATAGAGTTTTGCACAGAGCATTACTTAATCATAGCTAACACTTGGTTCAAGAATCATGAAAGAAGGTTGTATACATGGAAGATGCCTGGAGACAATGGAAGGCTTCAGGTAGATTATATAATGGTAAGACAGAGATTTATGAAACTGGTATTAAATTGTAAGACATTTCCACAGGCAGATGTGGACTCTGACCACAATCTATTGGTTATGAACTGCAGATTAAAACTGAAGAAACTGCAAAAAAGTGGTAATTTAAGGAGATGGGACCTGGATAAACTTCAAGAATCAGAGGTAGTAGAGAGCTTCAGGGAGAGCATTAGGGATCGACCGACAGGAATGAGCGAAAGAAATACAGTAGAAGAAGGGTAGCTTTGAGGAATGAAATAGTGAAGGCAGCAGAGGATCAAGTAGGTAAAAATAAGAGGGCTAGTAGAAATCCTTGGGCAACAGAAGATATATTGAATTTAATTCATGTAAGGAGAAATAAAAATGCAGTAAATGAGGCAGGCAAAAAGGAATACAAACGTCTCAAAAATGAGATCGACAAAAAGTGCAAAATGGCTAAGCAGGGATGGCTCGAGGACAAATGTAAGAATGAAGAGGTATATCTCACTAGGGTAAGGTAGATACTGCCTACAGGAAATGTAAAGAGACCTTTGGAGTAAAGAAAACCACATGTATGAATATCAAGAGCTTAAATAAATACCCAGTTCTAAGCAAACAAGGGAAAGCAGAAACGTGGAAGTAGTACCAGGCCGATGTACTTCAGGGCAATATTATGGAAATGGAAGAGGCTCAAAATGGTTCAAATGGCTCTGAGCACTATGCGACTCAACTTCTGAGGTCATCAGTCGCCTAGAACTTAGAACTAATTAAACCGAACTAACCTAAGGACATCACACACATCCATGCCCGAGGCAGGATTCGAACCTGCGACCGTAGCGGTCACGCGGTTCCAGACTGAAGCGCCTTTAACCGCACGGCCACATCGGCCGGCGGAAGAAGCTGTAGGTGAAGATGACTGGGGCATATATGATACTGCATGAAGAGTTTGACAGAGCACTGAAAGATCTAAGCAGAAACAAGGCCCAGGGAGTAGACAACATTCCATTAGAAGTACTGACAGCCAGTCCTGACAAAACTCTACCATCTGGTGAACAAGATGTATGAGACAGGCGAAATTCCCTCAGACTTCCAGAAGAATATAATAATTCCAATCCCAAAGAAAGCAGGTGTTGACAGATGTGAAAATTACCGAACTATCAGTTTAATAAGTCACGGCTGGAAAACACTAACTCGAATTCTTTACAGACGAATGGAAAATCTGTTAGAAGCCGACCTTGGGGAAGATCAGTTTGGATTCCGCTGAAATGTAGGAACACGTGAGGCAATCCTGACCCTAGGACTTAACTTAGAAGATAGTTTAAGGAAAGGCAAACCTACGTTTTGAGAACTTGTAGACTTAGAGAAAGCTTTTGACAATGTTGACTGGAATACTCTCTTTCCAATTCTGAAGGTGGCAGGGGTAAAATACAGTGAGCGAAAGGCTATTTACAATTTGTACAGAAACCAGGCGCCAGTTATAAGAGTCGAGGGGCATGAAAGGGAAGCAGTGGTTGAGAAGGGAGTGAGACAGGCTTGTAGCCTATCCCCGAAGTTATTTAATCTGTATATTGAGCAAGCAGTAAAGGAAACAAAAGAAAAGTTCGGAGTAGGAATTAAAATCCATGGAGAAGAAATTAAAATGTTGAAGTTCGCTGATGACATTGTAATTCTATCAGAGACAGCAAAAGGCTGGGAAGAGCAGTTGAACGGAATGGACAGTGTCTTGAAAGGAGGATATAAGATGAACATCACGAAAAGGGAAATGAGGGTAATGGAATGTAGTTGAATTAAGTCGGGTGATGCTGAGGGAATAAGATTAGGTAATGAGACGCTTAAAGTAGTAAATGAGTTTTGCTGTTTGGGGAGGAAAATAACTGATGATGGTCGAAGTAGAGGGGATATAAAATGTAGACTGGCAATGGCAATGAAAGCGTTTCTGTTGAAGAGAAATTTGTTAACGTGGAGTATAGATTTAAACGTCGGGAAGTCGTTTCTAAAAGCAGCCATGCATGGAAGTGAAACAGAGACGATTAATAGTTTGGACAAGAAGAGAATAGAAGCTTTCGAAATGTGGTGCTACATAAGAATGCTGAAGATTAAATGGGTAGATCACGTAACGAATGAGGAGGTATTGAATAGAATTGGGGAGAAGAGGACTTTGTGGCACAACTTGACTAGAAGAAGGGATCAGTTGGTAGGACATGTTCTGAGGCATCAAGGGATCACCAATTTAATATTGGAGGGCAGCGTGGAGAGTAAAAGTCGTACAGGGAGACGAAGAGATGACTACACTTAGCGGATTCTGAGGGATGTAGGTTGCAGTAGCTACTGGGAGATGATGAAGCTTGCACAGGATAGAGTAGCATGGAGTGCTTCATCAAACCAGTCTGTGGACTGAAGACCACAACAAAAACAGCAAATAAATACCAATCGTATCAACATCAAGTAATTTCGTCATTGCGTTCTTTTGGAATGTGAGTGGCGACATCTAACAGAAACTTGGAGACCAATACATAGGGAATAAAGGTGGAGAAAAAATTGTTTGCTCAGAGCAAGACGAGGAAATAATAGGATAAGAATAGCAAATAATACTGAATTAATAAAACAGAAGTAGAAAGCTAAAAGTTAGCTGTGGATACTTGGATAGTTTGCAGCGTGTCACAGATACTAGTTCTCAGCTGGACAGAAAGAAAACAGCCGGCAGATGCTGAGGGGGAAGTTGTACCTCTGATGACAAACAATGTTTTAATCTCCTCCTGAATGTAGTTTACTTTTGGATAATATGTTGATTGCTAAGTAATTAATTTTTCCTTAGTTGTATGGTAAAAATGAAGAATGAGGTGGGGGAATATTTGTTGTTGTCGAGGATACGGTAGAGCTGTTGGATGTATGCATTCCGGTATTAACAAGTGAACTGAACTATGTTTGACACAAGAATAAGGTCTGTAACTCGTCATTTAATCTTACAGCTGGCTATTTTTATTGAAATAGATTTGAAACAAACCAATTTCGACATCAACGTCGTTGCTCATTGTTAAAAAGATATCATATTATGCAAATGACAACAGTACCATATATCTGTATTATGACAGGTGAAACGTCTCCTATGAAAAATTATACAAGACTGTGCTTAAACTGACACACAATATTTTTAGCGCAACGCAGTCTGACTTTCAAAAATCCCTACAAAAGAATGGCCCTGACTAACATTAACCTATACGTTTCACAAATCACTTACCTCACAAAAATCTTGGTTACTCGAACTACTGCAGTACAGCGAGCGCCACTACTGCCAGCTAAATAAAAGATTCAAACTCCTGAAGGCACTAACTACTGATAGGCATAGTTAGCAAATGAAAGATTTTGATATAGAACAAACAGCGTATTTACCTTAATAGTCATCAAAAGTCATAATATATATAGCAGTTCATGACATCCAGTCTCACAAATTTCTAAACTCCGCCATTTCTCTCCCCACATCCACCACTGCTGGCGGCTCACCTCCAACTGCGCAACGCTACGCGCTGTTCACATCCAGCTGCCCAACACTACAATGGCAGACAACAATGCAAACTACCCACAGACTGCGCGCAGCACAGCCAGTGATTTTTCATACAGAGCGCTACGTGCCGTTGCCAATAAGAAAACCTAAAAGCCTGCTTACACAGGTAACTTTCCGCATTTTTTTAAAATTACTTATGAGCATTTTGATACATACATACGTGAATAAATACTGAATGCAAACGCAGTTATTGTACTATAACAGGTAACGTTCCGCGAACTGGCCCAATAATGACCAATCGGACCCAACCGACCGCTGTGTCATCCAATACCAATGGCGCCATCAGACGCATTGGCGATGGGTATGTGGTCAGCACACCGCTCGGGATGCTTGACCGTCGAACCGCTGCTAATTGACAGACTATCTTCTCACTTATCCTCATGTAGTTGAGTGCACCCCTCACCAGTTCTCCCATCAAGGAGAAACTCTTGACAGCCTTTGAATCGAACCTGGGTCTTACCCCAGGCAGTTAGCCGCTATGCTCAGTCACCTACGGAAGCAGACGTTTCACACACATTAAGACGTCATACGAGAACCGACTGGGTAGAAATACGAAATAAATATCGGAAGCCGCTTCTTCAGTTAACGTAACGTAATAAACAACAAACGTAGCAGTGTGCAGTCCAGCAGACTCATATGAAGAGACCGAATTGTATCTTGTGGTGCCATCTGCTTCTGCTATGCAATGAACCTAGATTAACCAGACCACTAGTAAATAAAATATATTATCAGTTAGCAGCAGTGAGCGGGAAAATGCCCACGATTAGAATTTTCATCGATGCCTGGAGTTCCTGTTACCAGAAAAATATCTTTTCCATAGACCAAGTTATATTTGCATTCAGAAAAATAAATAAATAGTGACCATACAATATCTTTGTTATAGACACACACTTTTAATATACGCTTCGACACACTGCCACAAATGAGTTCCTGTAGTGTAAAACGTCTAGTGTTCACCTCGCGAATATCGTTGCCAAAACGAAATATCAAAATGCCCTCAGTATTATCTTGTCTCAATTCCTCGTTGTCTTATGTTCAGTCACGAATTTCTGTTCAACAAAATTACAAATTCACTCAAATTGCAATGAAGCCTTGAACGCAAACGGCAACGTAGTATCTCTTCGATAAGAACATCTTTACCCTATTATATATCACAAGTGTTCGCTTCTTCATTGGACCTTCCGTGCATCACGTGAATTATTACACTCTTGTAATACGCAGGAACTAAACAATATCAAAGACTTAACAGGAGACTAAATTTCAAATTTTCGTAGTGTTCTAAGATACATATGTTTGCGTTACTGTAAAACAAAGACAAAGCATAGTATATCATATTAATTCTCTCGGCAAAAGAGTACATTCGACATCGAAAAACATCATGAATACGGAACTCGTGCTACTCAAAACAAATCATCGAAACACTTTTCGTGCGTAAAAGCCTCTGATGACGCTAATTGTTTTTTTTTTTCCTAATAGACATAAACGTTTTTGAGTACGAAGTGCATATCTCACGTTACTGAATTAATTGTCGGATTAAGATACTTAGTTAATTAGTTACTTTTATGTTCCGTGAATCATTTTGTACGATAAATCGTCATTATGTGGAACGCTTCATTTTACATTCATGTTGCAAACTATTTTGTACCTGTATTTGTACTTTAAACATCACTGTATAATAATTTGTATCCCGGATTGAAAGCGAGATGTAGAAATTGAGTTAACAATTCGTACCAACCAACTTTTTCACATTACATACATAGAAATTCTTCTACGGAATAGGAGGAGTTGTTGAGGAGAATCTTTTTCATTTTTTTTTTTTCAAAATTTACCTTGCTTTCTGTTTGACATTTAAATCACTGTGTATGTGGTCAGAAATTTTTGTGAACCCCTTTCTGTGCAAAAGACAACATTTTGAGTAAAGAATGTCATTTTTTCTTCTAGTACTGTAATTAAGTACCTCACTGTGTCTCTCAAACTGTAGTAGATTATTTACAACAAACTTCATGAGGGAATAAATATACTGTGAAGCCGTAGTCAGGATGCCCAACTTCTTGAACAGATGTCTACAAGATTAGTCTTGCAGCACGTTTTGGGGCAATGAAGACCTTCTTTCTTGAAGATAAGTTACCCCAGGTCATTGTTCCATATGAGATTACTGAATGAAAAAAAAAAAAGAAATATCAACTTACTGATTTCTCTTTCTCCAAACGTTGCTATGATTCTAAGTTCAACTGTAGCTGAACTAAGTTGTTTTACGAGTTCCAAAATGTGTTTCATTCCAATTTAAATTCTCATCATTATGGATACCTAAGAATTTTAGTTTCCACCCTATACCCATAGAGGTGCAGAAGTGACTATGATGTCTCTCTGTGAAATTCAGGGTGAGACCATTAGCAGGAAACCACTGAATGATACTGTTCTGTGCACAGTTCGTGTTCATGCCATTTACTGTTTGTCATCTTCTATTACAGTACTGCCGCCTCGTCTTCTAATTTCATTTACTGGCGTCACTAACTTCCTGCATTACTTGCCCGTGAGCGGCAGCAGAAGCGCGTATCGATAAGTGCACTGTCGTACCACCTCTGGAGCGATCGATAGTATTTCTGGGTCGTCGTGTGTCTGGCGGTCAGCGGGAGACGGAACAGCAGAGCAGTCGGCACGCAGCAGCAGTGAAGTCGGGAACGGAGCGCCGGTGAGGCGCCGACAGCCAGTGCTCACCCGACCGCTGGCGACACACATGAACTGACCGACGGAGAGAGATTGGAGCGGGACGACCGTTGGTTGGTAGTTCGGTTGGTCGTCTCATCGGCCGACGTATGTTTGCTCCTTTCACGGTTTCCGGGCCTGGGCAGTTGGTCGGTTGGCGTGGAGCAGCGAGGAAGTCTCCGTGGCACGTATCTGGCTGGGGTCCGCTGGCGGCGTCCACGCGCGGTCGGAGTGTGGGGGCTGTTCCCATTGCTACGAGGTCCGTGGCTCATCGATCCCGGACACGAATGTTGTGTCTTTACTTAATCTACCAGCCAGCCCCAACTGTTCACACTGTGTCGTTTGAATTTCGTTGTGGGCTGTTGGGACCTTCCCGCGAGCAACAACATGTGTTTTCAAGTTGGCGAAATTCTAGCCGCCCGCCTGTGGAGTTTAACTTAACTTGATTCTTTTGGAATTGAAGTGCACTAGCGGAATCTTCTGCCTTGTGGCCGTTAACCTTCCGGTTACCTGCCCTGGCCGTTGACGTAAATTCAGGCAGCGTATTTTCCTCGTCGTGTTGTGGCTGTCCAGCACGGCATGTAGTTTAACAGCCGAAAGTGTAATTAGTTGGTGCCATTGAACTCCTTGTTGTGTGCTGGTCGGGTGGAGCAGAAGTTCTCCTGTCGCTTGGTCCTGTGACTGTCTATCGCGGTTGGGTGGCCGTCGGATTGAGAATTGTTGGATCGACTGCCTGTCTCTCATAAGCGAGCGTTAATGTTTGAATTCCGGGCCGACCCTTGGGAAATTCTGAGTGCCGTTCGATGTGCTGCCTTTGCTTATTTGGCCTTGTTGTTTGTTTATGTATGACATCTAGCCGATTTTAAATTAAAATTGTTTTGCCCTTAAGGCTTGAGATTGTTTGGGCCTTCAGTATAATTTAGAGAAATGTTTTAAGAAAGGCTTTCTGCCTTTAAAAGTCAGATTCTCGTTTTTGAGTCTTAAGTGATTGGGCTTCAGCCGGTTTTAAATTAAAGTTGTTTTGACCTTGAGGCGTGAGATTGAATATCGCGTTTAGCCGGGATTTGAGTTCTAAAGTTAATGTTTGGCTTGCTCTGTTTTTAATGTTTTCTTTATTCTTGTAAAGAATGTCAAATGAATAAAGTAATAAATTGTATGTAGGGGATGATGGCACAGTTCAGTTTACTTAATGTTAAATACGTATGTGACAGTTTTTTTATCTACATAATTACTTCGCAGTTCATAATGGAGTGCCTGGCAAGCAGTTCATTGAACGTGTTAAAATGCGGCAAATAGCAATAACATACTGGAAGACATTCATCCTGTTAGTGAATATAGTTTTACTGAATACCAATTTTGGTAGGAAGTACTTAAGTCGATCTAAGGAAAGAAATAATAAAAACATCTTGGTAGTTTATGTTGCACTTAAAAGTTCATATCGATTTTAATAGATGTTCTGGGCAACATTTATATGAATATGTGAAAGAAAACAGTCTAAAGGAATTGGTATACGTATACAATTTTGTACTGCTGTAATGTGTACTCCACATCACACAACAATACAGGTCTGTGTTGTTATGTAGTTTGGAGAACTGGTGACAGCAGCATTGACGTCCGCAGCTCGTGGTCGTGCGGTAGCGTTCTCGCTTCCCACGCCCGGGTTCCCGGGTTCGATTCCCGGCGGGGTCAGGGATTTTCTCTGCCTCGTGATGACTGGGTGTTGTGTGACGTCCTTAGGTTAGTTAGATTTAAGTAGTTATAAGTTCTACGGGACTGATGACCATAGTGCTCAGAGCCATCGAACCATTTGCAGCATTGACGTGCACATGCATGCCTACCTTTTAAGACTGCTTTCATTCAGGTAATGAAGCAAAATTGCTTGCTCAAGACATCCGTTATCTTCAGTATGACGTTTTATGTGTCAACCTACGCTACCAAGATGTTTTTATAACGATTTATTTTTATGTTGTCTTGAAAATGCTACTTCCTACCGAGGCTAGTCGCCAACACAACATTATTCACTAATGGCACGTAAGGATGGTGACATGATTTTCTTCATATACGATAACAGTTAACGCTCAGGAACCTAAAGGTTGTTGAACACGCCGTACACTTAATACTTAATGGTTTAATCACATTCGATACATACTTTCTAATTATTAATCATTAGACTGTTACATTTTAACAATGAATCTGAATGACGCACAACATGATGTCGTTGTGTGGAAAGAGCTTCACCGTTCGTTAACAGAACCAACGGATTCATTATTAAGGTTCCAATCGTTCTACACAAACCGCAGAGGCGTATAAATTACCGGTTGGTAGGTCGAAGATGAAACATAGCGTTGGAATTTAGGATGGATGAAACTAGCCGCAAGGTCAGAGCACAGCCTCTACAAGAATATCGCCTTCAGTCATGGCCGGCGGCATGCAATACCTGACTGCCACCTACATCACTAGAGGGCAGCACCGCTATATCTCGTTACACGTCCCAATAATGAAGAGGCGATCGGGAGATGAAGGCGGAGGTAGATTCTAAGGGGGGAGGGGGAGGGGAGACGGATGTGAATGTTTTTCTAGAGGCGGGAGCCGTCACTTATATCCGCCATGCGACAGCACATCCACTCCGTCACAGCACATTTCCTCCAAAAACAGTTTCTTTTCCACAGCGTAAGGGGAAGAATATTTTGTGGATACTTTGTGCTTAACCCTCCTAATACCGTGGGGTCTATAATGACCGCAAGCCGTAAAATTCTGTAAAATATACCTCACTTCCTAATCTTAAAAATTATGGAAAAGTTCGGACTTTTCCTGAATTAAGTAACGGGTTCATAATATATTAATATAACTTTTTGAAAATATTTAGTTTTGCGGAAAATCAAGAGAGAACCACTGAATACCATTGGGGTTAAATGCGACCCCATTTCCCTCTTGCGATATTATTACCCAACAATACTGCATTGAATCCATAGCTGTTGCTGTATTTCCTTTATTTTATTCTTGTAAACATTGTTGTAATGTGTGATTGTTCCCATTTCCTTATAAGCCGACAGTTATTTGTTCCATACAAGTGGAGACTAATGTTGTGTGTGTTGCACTTAGTGGAAAATGTCTTGTCACCTTTCCGAAGACGAAATGCTTGAAATATTAGTGAAGGATAATCCTCTATCTGGAGAATAAAATAGTGATATCAGCGATATAGTTTCTGATATCTTAGGCAGCGATGGAGAAATTGACGTTTTAGGAGAGAATATTCCTCAATCAGACAGAAGTTCAGACGAAGATTTGGACAGCGCAGATGTCCAGCCTGAACAGGAAGTAACACATATTTCTGACTATTATATGTAAGTCCACAATGGTAAATGTGCGTCAGGGTCTAGCGCCAAGATATATCCATTGTATTTTTATTTTATTTTGTGAGGTCTAAAAACAAAGAAGAATTGTGGCACAAACACAATTTGTGAAGAGCTTGTGGAAGAGAAGAGAGATGGAACGTAATGCGAGTAAAGCCAGGTCCAACATATTTCGCAGTGAAAAATGTAGACTCCATAGAATCAGCTTTTCAGTTGTTTCTTAGGAGAAACATTGTTGATGTAATTCTAAAGTGGACTAACAAAGAGGGTAGTCTTGTTTACGGTAGTACATGGAAACCCATAGATGCCATTGAACTGAAGCGCTTTATCAGTGTCTTGATCCAAGCAGGTGCTTACAAGGCCCATAATGAAGAAGTTACACATCTGTGGAACAAAGAGGATGGTAGACCCATTATTAGTGAAGCAATGGCTGGAAATCGCTTTACACAAATTTCAAGGTGCATCCGATTTGATGATGCAGATGTGAGACGTCACAACCTGCTCCTGACAAGCTGGCTCCCATTAGAGAAATATCTGAAATGTGGGTACACACATTTCAATAAGCATATGTTCCTCACAGCGGCGTAACAATTGATGAACAACTTGTGGCACGTCGTGGTAGAAGTCCATTTCGGCAATATATTCCTTCAAACCAGGAATATGTGCGTTGAAATTATGGGTTGTACATGATAGCGCAATGTCTTACGTTCGCAATCTCCAAGTTTACACTGGTCGGCAAGGAAATGAAACTCGTGAAGTTGGTAAAGGCAGGAGAGTTGCTTTAGATATGGTGAAAGGCTTAGAAAACAGTGGCAGAAATGTAACAACTGACAATTTTTTCACTACCCTTAGTTTGGCGAGAGAACTTCTGAAAACCAATTAGAAGAAATAAAAGAGAACTACCACAAGCTTTCACTCAGACCAAAAGTCAAGTCAAATATTTATCTATTTTTGGATTCCAAGAGCATGCTTCAATTGTTTCATATTGTCCGAAAAAGGAAAAAGTTGTAACTTTGCTCAGTACAATGTATTCAAGGAAGGAAGTGGAAGATCGTGAAGAATGCAAGCCAGTAATGATTCTTGATTATAATAAAACAAAATCAGGAGTAGATACCATGGATAAGCTGATTAGAACGTACACTACAAGGAGGATGAGCAGAAGATGGCCAATGGTATCATTGTACAACATGACTGATATCAGTGCACTGAATGCGTTTATCATATGGCTACATCTTACACCAGACTGGGAAGAGAGGACCATCTACAAGAGACGGGCATTTCTCATAGAATTAGGAAAGGAGCATGTCGGAAGAAGGCCAGACAAAATTATTTCCCCAGTACTTCCATTAACAGTACAGACAAAAAAAAAAAAAAAAGAGGAAGGTGTCCGTTTTGTAAAAGGTCTGAGGATAGAAAATTCACCAATAAATGTTCAAAATGTGGATGTTCTGTGTGCAAAAACCACTCTGCAGTTTATTTTTGTAAGTGTAATGCGTCATAAATTTCAGTTCGGAATTTAATCAAAAATGTTTGTAGTTTAATGAGAATCGCTAGTAAATTTTACAGAAATAAATATTTTTTTAAAAAATATGCATTATAATTTAATGTAATATCACTGACGTAATGTTTTAGACTGTGGAATAAATAAGGAATGTGATTTTATTCTACCATTATTAAAACTATCCCGAACAAAAAATAAATTCCGTTGGGGTCACTAAAGACCCCAATGGTACTCAGTGTAACAAAAAATACTTGGTATTAAGAGGGTTAAGAGGTGGCACATCAGTCACCAAATGGCGCGGCGCTGAGTAAATTATCCAGCTGTTTCGTTCCTTCTCGGGCACCACTATCTTTTACGCAGTAAAATAACTTAATTGTCGAGATGAGGTTCTTATCCATGAAGCACGGGAAGGATACAGAGTAAATATTTTACAGAGAGCACGAATATGGGCAAACACATACTGTAGTACAAGAACATAGTTTCGACGGTTAAGGAGTCGAGGTAAGCACTGATTCCGCGCACAACCGCAAACAGCACGGTCAAACTGTCCAGATTACACGTGATACATACTCATGATCACCATTTAATTGTCGAGTATGCATTGGCTGTGCAACATACCACGCAGTAGACATCTTTTGACCCCCGATTAACTCTGTATTTCGCTCAGAGATGAAAATTCCCTGTAACACCAAATCTACAGTATTGGACTGGTATACTTTATATTATGGTTGTTTTGGATCGTCAGTTAAAAGTATTTTCCATATGTCACAATCTTTTCCTCTCGCCATGGTAGGGAGACCAATCAGTTCATTGCCTCAATACATTTTTCCTGTTAAATACATGTGCCAACATGCTAGCAGTTAACATAATTGTCTATTACACTACTCTACAACTATCTTTATTATACACTCCTGGAAATTGAAATAAGAACACCGTGAATTCGTTGTCCCAGGAAGGGGAAACTTTAATGACACATTCCTGGGGTCAGATACATCACATGATCACACTGACAGAACCACAGGCACATAGACACAGGCAACAGAGCATGCACAATGTCGGCACTAGTACAGTGTATATCCAACTTTCGCAGCAATGCAGGCTGCTATTCTCCCATGGAGACGATCATAGAGATGCTGGATGTAGTCCTGTGGAACGGCTTGCCATGCCATTTCCACCTGGCGCCTCAGTTGGACCAGCGTTCGTGCTGGACGTGCAGACCGCGTGAGACGACGCTTCATCCAGTCCCAAACATGCTCAATGGGGGACAGATCCGGAGATCTTGCTGGCCAGGGTAGTTGACTTACACCTTCTAGAGCACGTTGGGGGGCACGGGATACATGCGGACGTGCATTGTCCTGTTGGAACAGCAAGTTCCCTTGCCGGTCTAGGAATGGTAGAACGATGGGTTCGATGACGGTTTGGATGTACCGTGCACTATTCAGTGTCCCCTCGACGATCACCAGTGGTGTACGGCCAGTGTAGGAGATCGCTCCCCACACCATGATGCCGGGTGTTGGCCCTGTGTGCCTCGGTCGTATGCAGTCCTGATTGTGGCGCTCACCTGCACGGCGCCAAACACGCATACGACCATCATTGGCACCAAGGCAGAAGCGACTCTCATCGCTGAAGACGACACGTCTCCATTCGTCCCTCCATTCACGCCTGTCGCGACACCACTGGAGGCGGGCTGCACGATGTTGGGGCGTGAGCGGAAGACGGCCTAACGGTGTGCGGGACCGTAGCCCAGCTTCATGGAGACGGTTGCGAATGGTCCTCGCCGATACCCCAGGAGCAACAGTGTCCCTAATTTGCTGTCAAGTGGCGGTGCGGTCCCCTACGGCACTGCGTAGGATCCTACGGTCTTGGCGTGCATCCGTGCGTCGCTGCGGTCCGGTCCCAGGTCGACGGACACGTGCACCTTCCGCCGACCATTGGCGACAACATCGATGTACTGTGGAGACATCACGCCCCACGTGTTGAGCAATTCGGCGGTACGTCCACCCGGCCTCCCGCATGCCCACTATACGCCCTCGCTCAAAGTCCGTCAACTGCACATACGGTTCACGTCCACGCTGTCGCGGCATGCTACCAGTGTTAAAGACTGCGATGGAGCTCCGTATGCCACGGCAAACTGGTGTGTCCGCTGTGCCGTGCGTGTGATCATTGCTTGTACAGCCCTCTCGCAGTGTCCGGAGCAAGTATGGTGGGTCTGACACACCGGTGTCAATGTGTTCTTTTTTCCATTTCCAGGAGTGTATTTATAAGTACCGTGATTTATAATTAACAACGTTAAATCACAAACACAAGCTGTACTAATAATTTTTACAGGTGAATCACCTAAAACTTACTGCAAAAGTCCTGCGGAAATGGAAAATATTGATGTGCGATATTTACAGACTGTGTTGATATTCAGGGGCTCGTACTTTTAGCCGATTATTTTAAATGGAACAAAGCCTATTAACATTAACAAACTAAACGTAGGGTACATTAGTATGTTAGTGGTGCTTGTTGCAGGATTCTAGTGCGAGTAGTTTACGATATATCGTACTTTGAAGAGTTCCTGCACCAACGCTTGTGCAATACCTGTGGTAGCACACACTGAAGAGCAACGCCAGTGCATACACCAGCCATGTAGATTCTGATCAGTAACGAGACAACTGACCATCACAGATTATGTTCTAAATCACCACCGGCAGTGGCAATACACGCCTGCAGCCTGGTAAGGAACGACTTCTGCCCACGTGCTTGCATTTCAAAGGAGATGTCCGAGCAGGCTGCAGCAATACGTTGTTGCATATCGTCGGCTGTAGTTGGTATGCCAGTGACATGTATCGGTTATAAATTCTTGGTGAGGTTCAACCTAAAGTTGATCTAGAAACCATACAAGAATGTGGATGACAAGAATATAATTACAACAAGGTCTGTATTAGTAAGTTAGATTACGGAATCTGTCCTATCTCACATGACACAGGCTGTCGTTTATGTTAATGCCGTCAGTATTTGGCAGTGAAATTTTTGGTCATATGTCACATAACTGTTACATAATGTAAACATGGAACTAGCATATAGGCTAAAGTGTCGACATGATACATCTTTTGTAATTTCTGAGATTACATTAACATGCATCTGCGTTATGCATTGGTAGAATTCACAAAGAGTATGGAATTGTAAACGTGTACACCAAATGGATAAAAGCTGATGTTGATTGTGACGAACTACACAATGAACAAGCTAACCTTAATGCAGACTCTGTATCTGTTGTACAGTACATGGTGCGGACTTGCATCCAATGGTAACCTGACATTTCATGTAAATTTAAACAATTTTTCATGCACGATATAGAAAGAAACTAAACCTAATCTAATCGATAAAACACTGTTAAAGCTTTCTATGTACTTTTTACTCCGTAGCTGTGTTTGTTCATTAAGTATGTTGTCAGGATGTTTCGTCACATGATCTCATTTTCTTCTAGAATGTTTTTGTTAATGCCATTGGCCGAATGCTCGTGTTCTCTTAACTGTGCAATATCAAGTTTATCATTTTACTTCCTGTTGTTTCATATACTCCAAATGCTTTATATGCTTGGCTCTTGTCTACATCATGCATAATATGTGATCTTACTTTGTTCTCTATCCTCAGACCAATATGTAGCCTAATTGTTTGATACAAATGACTTTTTGATTGAAAATGTGACCCTGTATGGTAAGGTTATAATGTTACCGTTTATCTACGTGCTCACCCTTTTCAAGTGTAATCTGATTCCTTTTCTAAGTTTGAGCTATATTTTTTGTACATCTTCATAATTAGTTTTTGGGAGCAGTGTATGTAGTTCTGAATTAATATTCGCCCATTTAAAGCTTATCTGATCAACATTTAAATCACTGAGCGGAAATATGACTCTTTGTGGGATCATGGATTGTGAAAACTGCTGTTAATTATGGTGTCAGAGGTAGTGGGTTTCCGGAATAAGATGGGTATCTCCTTCTCTGTAAGCCTGACGCACAAAAACAGGATTTTGAACATCTCTAATGTCGATCTGAGTCCAAATGAGCAACCGAGCGAGGTGGCGCAGTGCTAAGACAGTGGACTCGCATTCGGGAGGAAGACAGTTCAATTCCGCGTCCGGCCATCCTGATTTAGGTTTACCGTGATTTCCCTAAATCACTCCAGGCAAATGCCGGGATGGTTCCTATGAAAGGGCACGGCCGACTTCCTTCCCCATCCTTCCCTAATCCGATGAGACCGATGACCACGCTGTCTGGTCTCCTTCCCCAAACCAACCAACCAATCCAAATGAGCACAGTTTACTTCATGAAGGATTATCTGTAACTTAGGAACCGGAACTCAGTAACGTTGCATCTATCATTGGACGTATTAAAGTAGCATTATATGCGGCAAGAATTCGAATTGTTGAACGAAATAGCATTATCAACAAAGCAGCCAAGTTAACTGATAAGTACGGTAGATATAATACACATAAAGAACGAAGACATTTTTATGAAGAAATAGTTAGTTTGTTATACTAACAGAAAATTAACTACTCATAACGCTCTGGAGTTAAAGGGAAGTGCCTCAGACCATTTCGATATAAATGATATTATACACACTGATACTGACCTGACTAATAAATATCCAGCTTGAGTAACTAAATCTCTAACCAGGTATTAATTGTTTGGTTACAAATAAGGAAAAAGACGATGTGTAGTGTTGAACCCCCAGTCTCCTAAACCCTGATCCCATCCCAAGATTCATAAAGAAAATTAGAGTCTGATGCATTGCTAGTTGTATGAATAGTCGAACTCAATAACTAAGCGAAAAGCTGAATTTTATCATTAATCAAAATCATAGATTTAAAAAATTATTGGTTAAAATCTCAGTAAATCTAATAAATGATATCAAAAGCATTCCCATCCGGCTATATTTGTTTTGGACTCTCTCCATCTCCTGCTTTAAAAATTGTCTAGTTTGAAAAGTAATGTAGGATTACCATAGGATGCAGGCCTCCGCTGACAATCTCAACATGTGAGAAAGATTTTTGATAAAGGCTAACTTGGTCAATGTATAATTCGTAACAGCAAACATCAGCTTTGACCTCTAGTACATATCTTTACAAATTCATACATTTTGTATTTTCTGTCCTTGCACACTAATTATATAAACATGATAAGTCAGATTTCATAATAGAACATACTAATATACACATGACTATAATTGGAGTATAGGTATCCACATCACTATTTGTTATCTGGATGAAATTCAAATTGAGCTTCTCCAAGAATTTATGACTGCTCTCATATCACTGATACACCAGCTGTAGAAATATGAAACCGGAATTTGGTTGCAATAATTACAAGTCTGTTGTTTGAAACTGATAAACACTACTTTATACTCCCTTGCTACACACAAATTTCTCCCGCCTCTCCGGAAGGCTATGAATGCCACCTCAAAAAACAGTTCTACTTTTGAAGCGAACCAGTCAGCATGTTATTTTTTTACGTTTTCATAAGAACTGAAGCGTTGTTCAGCGAGAGCGTGTTCCATTGTGGAAATAGCCGATTATCGGACGTAGCGAAGTATGGAGAATAAGCCGCATGCCCTAGTATTTCCAACTAAACGCCTCGATCATTTCCCTAACCCATTTCGCTGTGGTGGAATGGGACGTTATCAGGGAGTAATATGACTTTGTATTGCCATTTTCCATATTCTCCTTTTCCTGTTTGTAGCGATCAGTGATAATGGTTTCACCAGGTCTTAGCAGCTCATAATAGATGACACCCTACCCATCCCACCAAACACTAAGCATTGTCTTCTGTCCAAAGAGATATGGTCTTGCAATGGATGTCAATGGTTTGCCTCGATTCACCCATGATTTACGACGATCGGGATACATTTTTAATCATCTGTTATCGTACGACGAAGAAACGACTTTCTTCTGTATCTGGCGAGCAGCATTTCACAAGTGGTCTTTTATTCATTTCATGCGGAGCCCATTTTCCGAGTTTCTGCACCTTTCTCACAGCTTTCAAAGCAGGAGAACGGCTTTTCGCGTCATATTCAGTTGTAACGCGAGTTCCTGTTGAGTCTGAGTAGCATCATCCAGTAAGGCCATCCACTCGTTGTCTTCGAAATTCCTCGGTGCTTTCCCGCACGCGTCGTTTTTCACTTCAGTAGCACCACTTATAAATGTTTTGAACCACTCGAAATATTGTGTTTTCCCAAGAGCACGTTCGCCGAAAGCTTCGACAAGCATTCGACGCGACTATGCAGCAGTTTTCTTCAGATGATAAGAGAAAAGCAACGCCATCCGCAATAGTAGTTCGTAGGCACAAAACTCGACATGTTTACGGGTTTGAAACAGACACCGATGTATGGAAAGTGGTTTACAGTGTTTTGACAGTCGTCGTCAGCTGTTACAGGAAGCAGATTGGCTGCAGACGCGGTCTCAAGGGTCCTACACTGACGGCTAGCAACATCTGTAGGAAAATTCTGGTTTTACACTTCTACACCTGTTACATACATAATGTATGTATGTTTATGTTTCTGCTATCTTGTATAAAGTTACGTGAAATGGATTTGAAGTTGAAAATAAAAGCATCCATGAACAGTGCAAGGAAATGACGACAATGTAAATTTGTTCAAGACCGGGGCCACTACTCGAATTTCCCGTTTTAAGTGAACAGTCGCTTCAATAACTTTGGCTATCCATGCACGACTCATGGCCATTCTCAAACTTCCATATGCACTGGTACACAGTATGCAATTCCTGTACAGGAGAGGACATATTAGTTGAATGTTGCTTCCTGATGATTAAATACGATATTGCAGTGCCTTAGTTGTGAAGAAGAACGATGAAGCGTTCCTTTGGACATGCATGGATGCATACAGGCACTGCAATATCGTATATATACAAACGTCCTGTTGTATATATCCTGTACAGGAGAGGGCATTTTAGCTGAATGTTGCTTCCTGATGATTAAATACGATATTGCAGTGCCTTGGTTGTGAAGAAGAACGATGCAGCGTTCCTTTGGGCATGCATGGATGCATACAGGCACCGCAATATCGTATGTATACAAACGTCGTGTTGTATTTATCCATGTACGTATAACTGATTAGTGTCCTATCAGATACCGACGATGGATTATATAGCTGAATACTGGTGGGCTAATTATTGTGCGGCTCATTGTATTTTGAAGGTGTACTTTATGCACTAAGGAGAATGTAATTTACAAGTTCACTCGCCATATTTTACATGCATGGAATACTGAAGCAGGACCAGATAGTATCTTCTGTGATCCATCTAAGGCCCTTGATCGCGTGACATGCAATGTTCTCTTAGATAAAGCAAGGTTTTATGGGGGTCGTGTTACAGCCAAAAAAAATGGATAAAGTCAAATCTAACCAAAACTGTGCAAAAAGCTCTACTCAGTAATTCAAAGAATGGAATAAGGGGAGATTCACGTTTTTGATTCCCCAAGTCCCAAGAATGAATCTTAGTTGTGTTATTTTCGCTCATATATGCAAACGATCTTCTGTCTAGTATACAACAAACAGAATTAGTTTTTTTTTTTTTTTTTTGCGGATGGCATATCAATTGTAGTCAATCCTGGTATACATACAACAGAACGAAAGTTAAGCAGTGTTCACAACAGTGCCATTGACTGGTATTCTGCGAATGATCTCACATTTAAATTTAGGTAGAAGCTACATCTTCAGTCCTCAAAATCTAGATCTACTACACCACCATAAATGTAACAAATGGTGAGGAAAGAATAAATAATTGGAAATTTGAATACATTTAGGTGTCTAAATTAACGAAATTTTGAAGTGAAGAATCCACGTTTTGAAACTCCTAAAATAACGTATACCAACCACTTTTTCTGAGAATCATTGCAAATCGTGAGGGTAAACAAATCAGAAAGCTGACATATTTTGCAAAATTTCATTCAATAATGTTATGTGAAACAAACTTTTTAGGTAACACATCTTTAAGAAAGACTTCATTGCTGAAAAACATGCTGTGAGAATGTTATGTGTACTCATCCATGATCATCTTCTAAACATCTATCTTAAGAGTAGACTTTCGACGAAAGCTTCACAATGAAGTTCGTTGAAATAATCCTCAGGAGTTGGGAAGGAGCAATGACGCACATACATTACTGGCCATTAAAACTGCTACACCAAGAAGAAATGCAGATGATAAACGGGTATTCATTGGACAAATATATTATACACGAACTGACATATGATTACATTTTCACGCAGTTTTGGTGCATAGATCCTGAGAAATCAGTACCCAGAACAACCACCTCTGGCCGTAATAACGTCCTTGACACGCCTGGACATTTGGTCAGAGATTGAATGGCGTATACAGGTACAGCTGCCCATGCAGCTTCAACACGATACCACAGTTCATCAAGAGTAGTGACTGGCGTATTGTGACGAGACAGTTGCTCGGCCACCATTGACGAGATGTTTTAAGTTGGTGAGAGATCTGGAGAACGTACTGTCCAGGGCAGCAGTCGAACGTTTTCTGTATCCTGAAAGGCCCGTACAGGACCTGCAACATGCGGTCGTGCATTATCCTGCTGAAATGTAGGGTTTCGCCGGGATCGAATGAAGGATAGAGGCACGGGTCATAACACATCTGAAATGTAACGACAACTGTTCATAGTACCATCAATGTGAATAAGAGGTCACCGAGACGTGTAACCAATGGCACCCCATGCCATCACGCCGGGTGATTGCCAGTATGGTGATGACGAATACACGCTTCCAACGTGCGTTCACCGCGATGTCGTCAAACAAGGATGCGACCATTATGATGCTGTAAACAGAACCTGGATTCATTTGAAAAATTGGCGTTTTGCCATTCGTGCACCCAGGTTCGTCGTTGAGTATACCATCGCAGGCACCCCTGTCTGTGATGCAGCGTCAAGGGTAACTGCATCCATGGCCTCCGAGCTGATAGTCCATGCTGCTGCAAACGTCGTGGAACTATTCACGCAGATGGTTGTTGTCTTGCAAACGTCCGCATCTGTTGACTCAGGGTTAGAGATGTGGCTGCACGATCCGTTAGAGCCATGCGGATAAGATGCCTGTCATCTCGACTGCTGGTATAGGAGGCCGCTGGAATCAAGCACGGCGTTTTGTCTTACCCTCCTGAATCCACCGATTCTATATTCTGCTAACAGTCATTGGATCTCGACCAACACGAGCAGCAATGTCGCGATACCCTAAACAGTAATCGCGATAGGCTACAATCCAACCTTTATCAAAGTCGGAAACGGGACGGCACGCATTTCTTCTCCTTGCACGAGGAATCACAACAACGTTCCACCAGGCAACGCTGGTCAACTGCTGTTTGTGTACGAGAAATCGGTTGGAAACTTTCCCCATGTCAGCACGTTGTAGGTGTCGCCACTGGCGCCAACCTTATGTGAGTGCTCTGAAAAGCTAATCATTTGCATATCACAGCATCTTCTTCCTGTCAGTTGAATTTCGCTTCTGTAGCCCGTCATCTTAGTGGTGTTGCAATTTTAATGGCCAGTGGTGTAATTACAATACTAGAAGATGAATTGATATTCATTAATCCACATTAATGTTGCCTTCAGCACAAAAAAGGATGCATGGTGCTGCATCCAAAATTTGTTATCGCTTACCCTGTGATACAAAATGTGTGCCAGACAGCAAAATAAAATTAGAAAACAAGCTTAAAAAGTTTCCTTTTCACAACTCATCCTATTCCGCAGAAGATTTTCTATTACTATAAGCGGGAAAGGTGTTGGGTAGGAATGACTAACTCATCTCTGTATACTAAAAAGAAGTAAGGTTTCAGCATGTAGCCATATTCACAAATAATTTAGTTATGTGAATGTAAAATGACTCGTTCCAAATCTTTACAATTTACAGTGAAAATAATCCATGGAACATGAAACTAAATAACTAGGTAATTAGCTATTGCTGTTGCCAAATAATAGTCCTGTCCTGTTCTCCTTTAGGAACTCATCCACCACTGCCCTTTTATGAAAGGGACAAACGCTAACGCCATGCAGTCTACAAGGGACCATAAGTAACTTCAGGGGAAACAACAGGCAAGGCTGTGTCGGGCTTCTCGTGTTACACCTTACATGATCACTGAGAGGGGAAGGACCGTTGACAAATGAACAGTGAGAGGCGCCAGCGGCCATAGCGGGCTTTGCATTTTAAATGCCGTGCGACTGGCGTTTCCATCAGCCACGGTTATTAACGAAGAAAATTAAAACCCCCGAAAAAAATTATGTATTCATCGAAAGCCGCCATGTTACACGCTGGCCGAAGTCTCGCTGAGGCCCGGGGTGCAGCCTTCGATTCCATTGATTAGGAATCGTGCTCGGAGTTTTTCGCATTTTGACCTCCACAAAAGGAACGCCGTGTAACGTGATTTATATTCAAATTGTCGGGAAAATTGGCTGGCACAGTCTGAATTGGCTCCGCGCTATTTGCTGCGGCGAGTTTCCCTGGGATGTGAACGTTGCTATTCAAATTCTTTTCAAAGCTGTAAACAGAACGGCAGCGGAATATTCTCCAGTTCGAGTTTTACATCTGTACTCGAAATAGAGAACTCGAACTTTTTCCAAGTGCTCTCCGGGAACCACTCAAATCGCAGTAGTTTGTACCGTGTGCACTGCGGTAGGATTTCAAAAGAAAAGTGAGAACGTCTTACATTTGCCATCTGTGTGTGTGACATCTCTGATTCTACATAACGCACAGCTATTATTACTATAGAGTTAATATGAAACTGAAGTTTGAAATTTCGATAATGACGTGTGGTAGTAAATGACATGCAAAGGGAAATATTTAATGCATCTGTAGTTAAACTGTAATTTCTGATCGCTACCAATTTCGATATCCACTTGAAACAGTTGGTTGACAGGGGATGTCTCTGGCAACAGTGGACGAGAGGTGCCATGAGTCCAGGTGTACCTGAAGTAAAGTGGACAAAACTGCAAAACTGAATAACTTCTTAGAAATCGCTGCGGAGAGTCAGCCACAGATGTAACGATGACTTCGGCGGGAGGGGGGGGGGGGGGAGGAAGTGGAGGATGGGGCAGAGAATGCAGTGGATCTAACACTAACGGCACTGAATATGCTATCTAATGAACCGTAAAGAGGCAAGCGCTATGTTCGAGTGTATGACGGATACCATATTATGACAAAATCGGTACTGAACGTAGTCAAAACGTGTCATTTTTGATAATATCTGGCCGCTGCATATCACGATGAATTTTAATTATCCTACTTTTATTACTAGCCAACGGCCTTGCCACAGTGGTAACACCGGTTTCCGTCAGATCAGCAAAGGTACGCGCCGTCGGCCGGCTGCTGTGACCGAGCTGTTCTAGGCGCTTCAGTCCGGAACCGTTTTGCTGCTACGGCCGCTGGTTTAAATCCAGCCTCGTGCATGGATGTGTGTGATGTCATTAGGTTCGTTAGATTTAAGTAGTTCTAAGTCTAGGGGACTGAGGTCTTCAGATGTTAAGCCCCGTAGTCCTTATAGCCATTTTTGAAGGGCTGTCGGCCTCGGCTAGCACTTGGATGGGTGACCATTAGGTCTGCCGAGCGCTGTTGGCAAGTTGGGTGCACTCAGACCTTGTAAGGGAAACTGAGGAGCTACTTGACTGAGAAGTAGCGGCTCCATTCTCGTAAACTGACAGACGACGGGGAGAGCGGTGTGCTGATCGCATGCCCCTCCATCTCCGCATCAAGTGACGCCTGTGGGCTGAGAATGATACGGCGGTCTGTCGATGGCGTTATCCTTCATGGCCTGTTCGGAAGGAGCAAAGTTATGTTTTTACTTTTATAACTAGCGATAATCACTGGATAAGCAATATTATCTCGCCACCAGGAATGGAAACTAAATTTTACAAAGTTATTGAGAGTACATTTTACTGGGAACCAGAACAAATAGCTGTAAGATACGAACGTCGAGTGCCCAGAAAGAAATCCCACTTATCGTATATATCATCGAGACTGAAGCATGGTTAGATGCCACATTTGACAATTCGGCTTGAGTGGTCTTAAAGTCTCTTAAAACGTTTTTCTTTCCATCAGTTCTGAAAATAAACAAGTCTCTACAGCTTGACAGCTACACACTGACCCTGCATTTACATGCCTTCACTGTAAGTTTTTCTTTTGTACACTACTGGCTATTAAAATTGCTACACCAAGATGAAATGCAGATGATAAACGGGTATTCATTAGACAGATATATTATACTAGAACTGACATGTGATTACATTTTCACGCAATTTGGGTGCATAGATCCTGAGAAATCAGTACCCGGAACAACCACCTCTAGCCGCAATAACGGCCTTGATACGCCTGGGCTTTGAGTCAAACAGAGCATGGATGGCGTGTACAGGTACAGCTGCCCATGCAGCTTCAACACGATACCACAGTTCATCAAGAGTAGTGTCTGGCGCATTGTGGACTGAAGTGTCTGGCCAGCCGCGGTGGTCTAGCGGTTCTGGCGCTGCAGTCCGGAACCGCGGGACTGCTACGGTCGCAGGTTCGAATCCTGCCTCGGGCATGGGTGTGTGTGATGTCCTTAGGTTAGTTAGGTTTAAGTAGTTCTAAGTTCTAGGGGACTTATGACCTAAGATGTTGAGTCCCATAGTGCTCAGAGCCATTTGAACCATTTTTTTTTTGACTGAAGTGTCTAGAACCGCTCGGTCACAGTGGCCGTCGCGAGAGACCACCAGACAGAATTAAGAATTGATATATTCAGACGTGTGTGTGTATAATTTTATCGGACATTTTCTTATTTTTAGATGTCTTAAGACGCACATATAATATCTGCATCGGTTAGTTATGGCGCATAGCCTGCTGAGAGACGCTGAGCTGTCTGGAGCCTAGTCCTATCACCTTTGCTCTGCGAATATGTGCAGGTCATACATGTTGATAGCGAGAAGAGGAGATAGGGAGTTGTTGTGGAGTGTCGTTACAGTGAGTTTGTACAGGAAAGACACAGAACATGGTGCTCTTGTGAATTATTTTATTGATCTGAGGAAAAGATTTTTTCATTACAAAATTACGAATTTTTTTTAACACAGTTTCTTGAGAAGAATTTTTGTCAACACAGTAACTCAAATTATCCTACATCAATATCCACCTCCCATTACCTGACGACCATTCTTTTTTATTACAGATAAATTTTATGCAATCTAGATTGCATCGTGTTTATTTAAGATATCCACTACTCAGGTAGCCAATTACAGCAGATACGCGTTTTCAATTTCATAGTGTCGACTGACAGTGTGGAGCTTAACTACTGTCAGACCAGACAGTGTAGGTTTAGCCAGGGCATATTTCATTTACATTCAGACAGTAAGATTTGTTTCTCATTCTCGCATACAGATTTAGTTCTTAATCGTAAACATGAGGTTGTCTTACGCACACATTTCTTTTCTATGAATGTAATCGTTTTGGTATGCAGCAATTTACGTTCATAAAGAGACTATACCTTCAGAAAGAGACTGTCCAGAAGCAAAGTAAACAGGTGAAGATTCACACAATCGTAATTTTTTTTAATATCACTTTCAACATGACATCGTAATACAATTCTCACGTAAAAGGTATCTAACACATGGAAACTGAATCAAAATTATTACTGTATTCAGTTGACGACCTCAAGATAATATAATGGCAAAGCCTTTTCACTAAATATTACACAAAATTAAATGATGTGCGCCTGTTCTTTTTAATTGATGATCTAAATTGTCATTTACGAGACAAACACTATCATGAGAAAACAAAAAAGCCTATCTGCTAAGAAAAGTGAAATGCTCCAGACTGGATTAGTTAACAGTAAACGGAAGTTAACGATTTTAGATATCTGTCAAACTAATACAAAATTTAAGCTTAAAACACAAATTACAAAATGGATAATAATTATTAATCCTGATGACTGAAATTAATTATGTAAGACATACACACAACCTGCACAACAGTTTAAAGAAGAGATCAAGTAGCATTATCTGAAATCAAAGTTAACATTTCAACATATTGAAAAATATTTACAGTGCCAGTATGAGAAGCGCAACACGAAAACTATTTTGTTTCTTTTCGTAATGGTCTGCTAACAATCTGCTACTGATTTAGCACTTTACGTCTCTGTATTTTCCAAGAAAGAGTTATTTGTGCTGTATATTTAAATATGAACAAAAATCAAACAGAAATACGAAAACAATAAAAGATATGCTGACTACTTGCTACTTCCAGCATTTTTCACCACTTTCCCACACTATGTTGCTTCAGTTCACAGAATTACATCAGCAAGTAATCACTAATAGCTTGCACTCTTCTTTCAAGCAATATGTGACAAAGGAAATCTGTCCAACAATATAGAGTAGATTGTAAAGCTGTTTTCCTCATCCAGTTTGAATTAACATTTCTCCTGAAACATCATACACTTAACAAACAATAAATAACACGAAATAACAGAAAACATATCCTCCAATCTGTCATTATTTACTGCAGTTTCTCGTATTTGAAACTGGTGGTGCATCTTTTACTATTCATCACCACACGTAACTGTTCCAGCTTCTTATGATTTCTCAGAACATTCACATATGTATTCTTTAATTTCCATTTAAGTGACCTAGAAACTGGAACAAGTATGAGGTATTCCGCTTTTATGTGCTCATTTTGTCAGTTCATTCATTGATTGACGTCGCTAAATATGACATATAATTTTTCATCTTGGTACTTTTGCATGGTAATGAGAAACAGCACGAAATCTGGATTCTAAAGCATTTTTGAGTTTTTAATATGTTACAGAGTTTCTATGGCTAAATATTACTACTAGTAGAAGAAAGGACACTTTGCGAACTCCCTGTTGTGCCCTGGTGGGGTGAAGTGGAAGTTATCTTGTCTGTGGGTCCGTTGACTGTCTGTCAGTTGGGTTGTCGTCGGATAGTGAACGGTTGGCCCGATTGCCTGTCTCACCTAAGCGAGCGTTAGTGTTTGAATTCCAGGCCGACCCTAGAACATCTGAGCGCCCTTGGGTGTACTACCTTTTTTTATTTGTTCTTGTTGTTTGTACTTGTATGGCTTCTAGCCTATTTTTTTAATTAAGGTTGTTTTGCCCCTAAGGCGTAAGATTCTTTAGGCCTTCAGCCTAATTTAAAGAAGTTTCACGTAAGACCTTTGGCATTTTAAAGGTTTTAATGTTGTTGAATTTTAAGTGTGGGGCGCTAAGCCGATTTTGAGTTTGAGTAGTTTTGCTCTTAGGGCATTCACCCTAAATAAAGAACTGTTGTACGATAAGGCCTTCCTTTTAAACTTCTGATTATTCGTGCGTTTTAAGTTATGGGCCATCAGCCGTTTTTTAATTAAGTTCAAAAGATTAAAACTGTGTCTCTAAAAACAATTTTTTTCTGTTATTGGAATGTTCGATCAAATAATAAAGTTGTATGTTCAAATGTAGCTGACAGTCCCTTATTTTGGCCCCTTCCCACAATTTAAACTACCTGTCCTGTCAAGCGGGTTTAGTGGCGCATCTCAACCATAGCAAAATACAACCACCCCATAACGCCACCGCCTCCAAATTTTATTGTTGGCACTACACACTACAAGACGTTTACAGGGCATTCGTCATACCCACACCCTGCCATCGGATCGCCACCTTGTGTAAAGTGATTCGTCACTCCACACAAAGTTTTTCCACTGTTCAATTGTCCAATGTTTACGCTCCTTACACCATGCGATGCGTCGTTTGGTATTCACTGGCGTTATGTGTGTCTTACGAGCAGCCACTCGACCATGAAATCCAAGTCTTATCACCTCCTGCCTAACTGTCGTAGTGCTTGCAGTGGATCCCCATGCAGTTTGGAATTCCTGTGTTATGGTCTGGATAGACGTCTGCCTATTACTCACTACCACCCTCTTCAATAGTCAGTGGCCTCTGCCAGTTAACAGACGAGGTCGACCTGTACGCTTTTGTGCTGTATATGTCCCTTCGCGTTTCCACTTCACTATCACATCGGAAACAGCAGACCTAGGGATGGTTAGGTGTGTGGAAATCTCGCGTACAGACGTATGACACAAGTAACACCCAATCAGCCGACCAAGTTCGAAGTCCGTGAGTTCTGCGGAGCGCCCCATTCTGCTCCTTTAAGATGTCTAATGACTCCTGACGTCACTGATATGGGGTACCTGGCCATAGGTGGCAGCACAATGCACCGAATATGAGAAAAGTATGTTCTTGGGGGCGTCCGGATACTTTTGATCACATAGTGTACATAATGTGAATCAGTTGGACGTATGATCTGTAATTGGAAAAGTGTCATGATTATCCCTCCATTGGCAAAAGGTTGCCGAATAGTCGCTTATTCGGATCTAGATATAGAGGGATCAGTGAAGTGAAATGGAGAGAAGAAAAGATTCTCTCAACAACAACAGCAGCAGAAAATGGCGTAACGGGAACAGGTTTGGTTGAATAGGAAGGTAGGGCAGAGAGTGTGTTACTGTGAACAGTTCAGTGACAGAATTGTTCTTATCAGAATCGACAGCAAACCAACGCAGACGACGATAGTTCAGGTACACACGTCGAAGTCGCAAGATGAAGATGAAGAGAGAGAAAATAGATGAGGATACTGAATGGGTAACTGAGTGTGTAAATGGTGTTGAAAATTTAATAGACGCAGGGGACTGGAAAGTTGTTGTACAGGAAGGTGTAGAAGAAAAGGTTACAGGTGATTTTGGACTGGTTTCTAGGGAAGAGAAAGGAGAAAGATTAATTAAGTTATTTAATAAATTTCAGCAAGTATTAGCGAATACCCCGTTCAAGAATCACAAGGCGATATCAGATAGATTACATCATGGTCAGAAAGAGATTCCAAACAGTTGCTGTATTGTAAGGTGTACCAAGAAGCAGTGGTGTAGCAGTGGTGAAGAGTAGCTTGAAGTTAAATATATTAGTCAAAAGAATCAGTACGCAAAGAAGGGGCACACGTAAGTACTAACGAATGAAGAGATAAGCTTGAAGTTCTCTAACGCTATAGGCACTGCAATAAGGAATAGCTCAGTGGACATTATAGTTGAAGAGGAATGGAGAGCTCTAACAAGTGCAAACACAGAAGCAGAAAACGAAAACATAGATACAAAGAACAATACAACTTCGAAGAAACTTTGGGTAATAGAAGATAATAGAAGAAATTGGTGACAGAAGGAAGCACAAAAATATTCAGGTAAATACAGGAGTACTGAAACAAGTCGCTGAGGAATGAAATACATAAGAAGTGCAGGGAAGCTACGAGAAAATGCCTGCTTGAAAAATTCGAATAAATCGAAAAAGAAATGATTGTCGAAGGGCCGACTCAGAATATAGGAATACCAAAATAACCTTCAGAGAAATTAAAGGCAAGGATGATATCATTAAGAGTGCAACAGGAATTCCACTATTAAAAGGAGAGGATGAAGAGGAAGAGGGGAAAGGCAGAAGAGTAAATAGGACGTCCCTTGGACGGGAAGATTTCTCTGATGTGATAGAAGGAGAAACAAGAGTCGATTTAGAAGAGGGAGGGGATCCAGTATTAGAATCAAAATTTGAAAGAGCTTTGGAGGATTTAGTATAAAATAAGACAGAAGGGATAGATAACATTCCATCAGAGTTACTAAAATCGTAGTAGGAAGAGGCATAAAAACGACTATTCACGTCAGTCTGTAGAGTGTATAGGACAGGCCGTGCACCATCTGAGTTTCGAAAACATACCATCCACACAACACCAAGAATAGCAAAAGCTTACAACTGCGAGAATTATCTCTCAAACAGCTTAACAGCTCGTGCATCCGAATTGTTGACAGGAATAATATTCAGTACAACGGAAACGAAAATAGAGAATGTGTTGGCCTTAGGAAAGGTAAAGGCAGGATAGTGGTAATTATGATGTTACGGTTGATAATGGAAGTAAGACTAAAAACATAAGGAAATGAAGATACTTTCATTCTGTCGACCTTGAAAAAGCGTTCGACAGTGGCAAATGGTGCAACATGTTCGAAATTCTGAGGAAAATATTTGTAAGCTTATAAGGAGAGACGGGTAATATACGATATGTACAAGAGCCAAGAGGAAATAAGAGTGGAAGACCAAAAACGAAGTACTTGGATTAAAAAGGATGTAAGACAAAAAAATGTTCAAACGTGTGTGAAATCTTATGGGACTTAACTGCTAAGGTCATCAGTCCGTAAGCTTACACACTACTTAACCTAAATTATCCTAAGGACAAACACACACACCCATGCCCGAGGGAGGACCCGAACCTCCGCCGGGACCAGCCGCACAATTCTTGACTGCAGCGCCTGACACCGCCTGGCTTATCCCAAGCGGCGGTGCAAGACACGGATGGAGCCTCTCGCCCCTACTGTTCAATCTGTACATCGATGCTGCAATGATGGAAATAAAAGAGTCCAAAAACAAGAAGCGGGATTAATTTAAGGAAAACACTCGAAGCGTACTTGATTTATCATTCCAAAACAAATATTTTTATTTAATAATAATTCAATTTCGAGCCGACTGGCAGTAACGCAGATTCTTGTGAAAAGCACACAAATAGTTAAATAATTAAATTCACAACGTGTAAGTTTGCATTATACTTAAAATTACATGTAGTGCTCAAAAATGTCAACTGTGCAACACGATGGTGGCACGACTACAAATGATTGAATAAACCCACGGCGGCACGCTGTTCCCACAACTAGATCACAATTGTAGGCTAATCCCACAAGAGGACATGAATATAAGTTCAACAAACATTAAATAAATGACATTACAATGCATACTCACTACTGGTCATTCTGCTCTAATATAGACAAGGTACGACCAAGCTGCCCAAAGTTTCGCGCATGTGTAACCGAATAAGTAGTAGTACTTCACTGACTACCTAGGCAGAAAAGTAAGCCTGTTCTGCATAAATCACCCTAAGTACATAGAGTACCGTACCGTACTTACTAAATAATCATTGATAATTCCAAACAAATGCCAAAGACGCCTGTACCTTCACGAATCTAGGTAAGCAACGGACAACACTGCCCTGCTGGTTGTGGTTGCTACCGAGTTGTTCAGTGCATCGCGACTGAATGACGCATGTCGTCACCAGACTGCATGCGACGAGTGCCGCTCCTTCCCCACTAAACTCGCCGACACGGACCGTCAACACTGCACGCAAACGCGAGCCCCTGTACCCCAACGATCAACTCGCTGCAATCTCCCGGATGCTTAGTACTCAGGCACACCCGTCCAGTTCCGTGTCCGACTCACCACTCGCCCCCACACAGCCCCAGAGGCAATACATAACCCAGCAAAGGTGATACGAAGAGGGCCAGAGACGAAGTAACGTGCCCACAATTGGCGCCTGTAGGGTCACGCGCACGCCCTCATGGAAGAAGCCACGGCTCAGGAATACTCAGGAGTGGAATTAAAATTGAAGGTGAAAGTGTATGACTGATATACTGTCAGATGCGATTGCTTTCCTCTGTGAAAGTTAAGAAGAATTACTTGATTTGCTGAATGCGCTCTAAGCATTATGAGACTTAACTTCTGAGATCATCTGTCCCCTAGACTTAGAACTACTTAAACCTAACTAACCTAATGACATCACACACATCCATGCCTGAGGCAGGATTCGAACCTGCGACCGTAGCAGCAGCGCGGTTCCGGACTGAAGTGCCTAGAACCGCTCGGCCACAGTGGCCGACGTTGATGACTGGAACGAACAGTCTAATGATTATAGAATATGGGCTAGAGTAAAAAATAATGTTCAAATGTGTGTGAAACCTTATGGGACTTAACTGCTAAGGTCACCAGTCCCTAAGCTTACACACTACTCAACCGAAACTATCCTAAGGACAAACACGCACATCCATGTCCGAGGGAGGACTCGAACCTCCGCCGGGACCAGCCGCGGCTAGAGTAAAGACAGAGGTCATGATATTTAGGAGAAATGAGAACAGCGTAAACTTAACATCAGGATTGGTAGTCACGAAGTAGATGAAATTAAGGAATTCTGCTACCTAGGCAGAAAAGTAACCCAAGAAGGACAGAGCTAGGAGGACATCAACAGCAGACTAGCACTGGAAAAAAGGGCATTCCTGACCAAGAGAAGACTTCTAGTATCGAACATAGGCCTTAATTTGAGGGAGAAATTTCTGAGAATGTACGTTTGCAGCACAGCATTGTATGCTAGTGGAACATGGATTGTCGGAAAATCGTAGCAGAAAGGAATCGAAGTAGGGGGTTTTGGAGAATCTGAGAGGAAAAGATTATGTGGACAATACTGACAAGAATGAGGGACAGGATGTAAGACAACTGTTAAGAAATCAGGAAATGGATTTCGTGGTACAAGAGGGATCTGTACAGAGTAAAAACTGCAGAGGAAGAGGGAAACTGGAATACATCGGGCACATAACTGAGGATGGAGATTGCAACCGTCACTCTGAGGTAAAGAGGTTGGTACAGGGGAAGAATTCGTGGTAGGCCGAAGTTTTTCAAACTAGTCAGAAGACTGATGACTCAAAAAAATAAAAAAGAAGATAATGCTTCCTGGGGGGTAACGAACCAGCGACTGGTTCAGAAGACTAGTACGCTACGCATGCATCTACTGGAGTCTCTCTGAAGTTAGCCGTAATGTTAGAACTACAAAATTTTTAGACGTTCAAATTTAATTTTTCAGAGTCTGTTTTGGCAATCTGTCGTGCTGCTTCGAGGCAATGTTGTCCGGGCACTGACCCTCAAATGTAGTAGGCATGTAGAAGCTCGGAGCGGCTAAGTTAGTAACGTCCCCATGTCAGCGCTACGCTGTACTGCCTGCGTAGAAACAGGTGAACGTCGCATATTGACTGTAGCAACTAGTGCATGTTGTGTACGTTAAGTGTAATTTTACAATAAATAGTCAGGGCTTATTCGTTCGTCAGCTAAGGAAACGGTAACTGGAAATATCTTACCACTTTCGGTCAAGCCTTTGAACTTAGTCGATTGCGGAGCATGATTCGTTACCTGACTATGGTACAATGACTCTGTCATCCCCGACAACTTCTATCGCAATCTCCAGCCAATGGTGTGGAATTGCCCGACCTCAATTCGCTCCTTTGAGAAACTGGTGCGCTCGCCACATTAGAGCCATTTGCTGCTGCGGCCTGACGGCTGACTCAGTGGCGCTCCTCCGTACACAGCCATTTAGACACCGGCGACACTTTTTCCTCGGCTGGCGGAAATACCGTCGGCTCAGGGGATTAGCAGGAGCGGCCCATTTGCGTAAATAACGGGGAGGGGTCCATCAGCCGGCGGCGCCACTCAATTAGCGTCGGGATTAGGCCTGCCGATTGATTCCCTCCGCTAACGAGGCGCCGGCGCCGCGACGCGACGACCTGAGCCGACTTGAAAAACGCGACGCCAGCCACTCACCGAAAGCCCTGCGGCAGTCATGGCTCGACACCGCCCGCCTACACCTCCGATGGTAACAGCGCGGTAACACGAAAGGGGAGGTAATGATTGACCGGAAGTCCGTATAGCGGCCTACGACTAAGATGCAATTACTTAAAACAACCTCTACCTTGATCGCATTTTGTTTGTGGAAAAAGATATCGCGTTTCGGCATACTACCATCATCAGGTCAAAACTTAAACAACCAATACGTCGTATTATATCAAGTAGAAGATTATCGTATCGACTGAAAGCTCGCATCCAGTACATACTATTAGACGTAACACGATGAACAGGATGTTTAATTATTTGATGTCACTATGACAGTCTACCGGAGCGCCAATCTACTTGAAAAAATAAAGTGCGGTTATAAGAAAAGTATTCTACGAGCGGATCAGCGATTTAAATCATATTTTGCGCGTATATTGTTCGTAACTTGATACGTTCTTCTCGAGTTATCAGCCGAGTGGTGGCGTCGTCTTGTCGCAATGTTTCAGTGAGTTTCGTACCCATCATCTTCTGGCGGATTGCCGGGATGCTGCGTTCTGCATATCTATATAGCTGCTTGGCCCTCGTCCGCTACTGTGGGCCGGGCAATCACATTCCACCGGAAGGGGGTACAACTCGACACCCGGTGTTCGTAACTTAGCTGTAGAAAGATGCGTTTCTCGAGAATTTTCGAGGAATCGGTTTTAGCATTACGAACATGTTAAATACCATAAGTCATCGCCAGCCGTCGAGCAGCGGCGCTGGTATAGCCAATGTAGCCCTCTCTCATGGACCTACAGGCAAACGTGGACGTAGAATCTTCGACCGATGAAGAAGTAACTTCAGATGTGGCCCAGGGAAGCGTGTTAGGACCCTTGGTTTTCACATTGAAGAAAATGTATGACTTTGCGCAAAATATGAAACGAAACCTCAGACTTTACCTAAATGACTTACTTAAATGTAAGGAGCAGCCAAACGCAAAGGAGGTAGATGGAGGAACATAAGTAAATTGTTCATTATTTCAAAAGAAATCGTCACAACTGTTAATAATTTTATCCCACAGAGAGAGAAGAAGGTCAATTTTTTCATAGAAAGAAAGGGTGCGGCTTACCTACGGCACCATGATTGTACTCAGGTGTGTGCCTCATAGTCCGAAGCAAATCGGAGGCGACGAATGTCTTCCTTCAGGGCTAAAAAATTATGGAAATTGTATGGGGAGGGATCAGGATTGTATGGAGGACGTGTAACTGCTTCCCAGAGAAACATGTGCAGCATACTCGAAACAATAGCCACCTTTTCCTCTGACTACAAGAGCCCGCTGCTCATTGACTCTGCGGACGCCGTAACGGTATGTGGACACATTGAAAAAATTGAAACGTGGCAATAAGTATAGATATGTCATTCTCCACAGATACTCTGCAAAAATTGGCGAGTCCTTTTTGTGATACATTGCTAGCGGTTTCACCATTTTTTGCCTCCAGCAGCCTTTCTTCATACACCGAAACACTTTAAGCGTTTCATCTAACACTGCTTTTACTTTACACACTGATTTCGCTTTTTCGTTCAACTAATAAATAAAAATAAAATATTTGAAATAATCTTTACATTAGTCTTGGTAGTCTTGAACAATCTTATCTCCAGCTATTTTTGTTTAATTAAGCATGCAGCATCATGTTCCTTACATTTTGCCTCCTTGACACTTTTGTTTAATGCCTTCCTCGTTCGATATGTAATTACCTACCTCTCTTAGTTTATGAACAGGCATTTGTTTTCTGGATGAGAACTCGCATAAGAAAATGTCAGCCTCCGCATATGTCAGTATTATCTTTATTTACTAAAATATTAAGCAATAGCTTAACTTAAAATGGTGAATTTCCATATTCATCAATAACTTGCAATGTCTACTTTTTTGACTTCCCGTCTGATTCACTGGTCAGCCAGAATATTGTGATCACCTACTTCATAGCCGATAAGTCCAACTTTGGCACGGATAACAGCGACGACGCATCATGCCTGGAAGCAATGGGGCTTTGGTAGATCGCTGGATGGAAATGGTACCACATCTGCACACACGAGTCGCTAAATTCCAATAAATTCGGGGGTGGGGCGATGAGCCCTTACGTCACGTTCAGTCACATTCCAGATGTGTTCGATCGGATGCAGATCTGCAGAGCCGGGGCAGCAGCACATCAGTTGAAATTAGCCACTGTGTTTAGCGAACCACTATATCACACTCATGGCCTTGTAATATGGTCCATTAATTTGTCGCAAAATGCCACTACTGTCGGGAGACATGACCGTCATGAAGGAATGTACATGGTCTGGAATCAGTGTACGATACTCCTTGGCCATAATGTACCTTTACGAGCTCCACTGAAACCATGGATGCCCATGTGAATGTCCCTTAGGGCGTAATGGACCCACCGCCAGCTTATCTCCGTCCCGCTGTACAGGTTTCAAGAAGCGGTAGCTCTGAAGAGGACGTATTCGTGCCCTCCTATCCGCATGATGAGGAAGGTATCGAGATTCATCAGACGAGGCAACGCTCTGCCGCTGCACAAACGTCCACTGCCGATGGTCACGTGCCCATTTCAATTGTAGTTACCGATGTCATGGTGTTAAAATTGACAGGTGTATGAGTCAGCTGCCGAGGCCCATCGCCAATAGTATTCAGTGTACTGGGTGTTCAGACACATTTGTACTGTGCGCAGCATTAGTCAGTTGTTAGTTCGGCCACAGTTCGCCGCCTACATGTTTTACCAGTCTGCCCAGCCTAGGGGTGTCCGACATCTGTAATGAGGGGTAGCTACTCAGCTCCACGATGCGTGGACGTGGTTTTAACTCGGTTTCGCCATGTGATGCTGACACTCACCACAGCACTCCTCGAACCCCGTGCAGTTTCCGGAATGCTCGTGTCGAGCTTCCGGGCCATCGCTGTATGCCCTCGGCCAAATATAGGCAGATAGTGCGCCTTCCCCATTCTATACACGGAGAGCACTCTCACTGATATTACAGGGACCGTGGGTGTTCCTGACTAGCAGTCATTTCTCGCCAGGTGAAGCTGCTATCGCCCGCACTGCTTTACATCGTTAGAGGACAGGTGACCATAATACATCCTGGAAATTGAAATAAGAACACCGTGAATTCATTGTCGCAGGAAAGGGAAACTTTATTGACACATTCCTGGTGTCAGATACATCACATGATCACACTGACAGAACCACAGGCACATAGACACAGGCAACAGAGCATGCACAATGTCGGCACTAGTACAGTGTATATCCACCTTTCGCAGCAATGCAGGCTGCTATTCTCCCATGGAGACGATCGTAGAGATGCTGGATGTAGTCCTGTCGAACGGCTTGCCATGCCATTTCCACCTGGCGCCTCAGTTGGACCAGCGTTCGTGCTGGACGTGCAGACCGCGTGAGACGACGCTTCATCCAGTCCCAAACATGCTCAATGGGGGACAGATCCGGAGATCTTGCTGGCCAGGGTAGTTGACTTACACCTTCTAGAGCACGTTGGGTGGCACGGGATACATGCGGACGTGCATTGTCCTGTTGGAACAGCAAGTTCCCTTGCCGGTCTAGGAATGGTAGAACGATGGGTTCGATGACGGTTTGGATGTACCGTGCACTATTCAGTGTCCCCTCGACGATCACCAGTGGTGTACGGCCAGTGTAGGAGATCGCTCCCCACACCATGATGCCGGGTGTTGGCCCTGTGTGCCTCGGTCGTATGCAGTCCTGATTGTGGCGCTCACCTGCACGGCGCCAAACACGCATACGACCATCATTGGCACCAAGGCAGAAGCGACTCTCATCGCTGAAGACGACACGTCTCCATTCGTCCCTCCATTCACGCCTGTCGCGACACCACTGGAGGCGGGCTGCACGATGTTGGGGCGTGAGCGGAAGACGGCCTAACGGTGTGTGGGACCGTAGCCCAGCTTCATGGAGACGGTTGCGAATGGTCCTCGCCGATACCCCAGGAGCAACAGTGTCCCTAATTTGCTGGGAAGTGGCGGTGCGGTCCCCTACGGCACTGCGTAGGATCCTACGGTCTTGGCGTGCATCCGTGCGTCGCTGCGGTCCGGTCCCAGGTCGACGGGAACGTGCACCTTCCGCCGACCACTGGCGACAACATCAATGTGCTGTGGAGACCTCACGCCCCACGTGTTGAGCAATTCGGCGGTACGTCCACCCGGCCTCACGCATGCCCACTATACGCCCTCGCTCAAAGTCCGTCAACTGCACATACGGTTCACGTCCACGCTGTCGCGGCATGCTACCAGTGTTAAAGACTGCGATGGAGCTCCGTATGCCACGGCAAACTGGCTGACACTGACGGCGGCGGTGCACAAATGCTGCGCAGCTAGCGCCATTCGACGGCCAACACCGCGGTTCCTGGTGTGTCCGCTGTGCCGTGCGTGTGATCATTGCTTGTACAGCCCTCTCGCAGTGTCCGGAGCAAGTATGGGGGGTCTGACACACCGGTGTCAATGTGTTCTTTTTTCCATTTCCAGGAGTGTATTATGGCTGATCAGTGTAGGTCGGTTCCTCACTGAATTTTTGTTTATTTTCGTCAGAATCCTAAAAGCCCGCCATCACATGAAATTGTAAATTATTTCAGCCGCGTAACATTGCATACAATTTGCTTTTAGTTTAATAAGGTATAATAAGTACCTTTCTGACTTCTATTCTGCCGCTGCCAACTCAATTTATTAGTAGTTCAATTTTGTACGAATGTGTGAGTGGGTAGATAACTTTTTTTTTTTTTGTTAATCCTTTCATGAGCTCTCTAGTTTCTACTAACCTAGCCGTAATAGTCCTATGAAGAATCACTCATTAATTTCTGCCAAACTTTCGCATTAAAATCTGCAGTGTCATCTTCGGTAGTTTACCAGACTCTGTAGCTAATCGTTACTGCTTTACACCTCATCGAAATGAGAGAAAACTTGTGCCAAAAGCCGAATTATTTATATAAGTCTGTTTTTTGTTTGTGTCTTACAGCCAGCACTGTTAATCAAAAGTTTGATGCACAAATTAGTAGCGTTTTTGTTTTGCACGTTGCGATTCCGGTTGAAAGGTAACCCTAGTAGGGATTGTTTAAATGACTCATCGTGTTGGCATAATTTCAATGTTCAAACAACATTTATTTAAAAAAAACAGACTTAAATTATGCTAAACAAGTTATTGACGGAATAAAAAAATGGTTCAAATGGCTCTGAGCAGTATGGGACTTAACATCTGAGGTCATCAGCCCCCTAGAACTTAGAACTACTTAAACCTAACTAACCTAAGGACAGCACACAGCGCGAGGGAGGATTCGAACCGGTGACCGTAGCGGTCGCGCGGTTCCAGACTGAAGCGCCTAGAACAGCTTGGCCACTCCGGCTGGCTTGACTGAATACCGTAAACAACTAACAGGTTGTTTAGGACTATATTGGACGAGTTAGCAAAGACGGTTTAACTCTGGCTCTAAAAATGTGGATAGCGCAGTCTGAATTGATTAGATGCTGAGCAAGCTTTGATTGATCAAATCTACTGAAGTTTCTCTATATAGGTGCAGCTGAGAGCAAGTGGCTGATTGAGATCTGTACGCCCTGAAAATGCCAGTGTGGCAGTACGTTATCCTGTTTCCTTCGTGCGGCGGTGTATATTGCAGCTGGCGAGATGTGTGCCGCGGAGTTGAGACTTGAAGGCAGCACCTGTTAATCGATCGAGACCATGAAAGAAATGCAAAAATCTCGCAGTCCAACGATCAGGCAGACGGATCGCAATTTACGCTCTATAAGAGCCCTGATATCGTGGGAGATTTCAGTGTGTGACACACCCTTTCACTGGTCGTATCAAGGACCAAATTGGCTCACTTATACAACAGAGCGTGCAAGGATACCAAACGTAAAGGCTGGTAAACTAAAAACGAATAAGTGTGCCCTCAGCAAACGAGCAGTCCGAGACGTTTGAACTCGTACTGTCGGTAGAGTAAGAGCTTCACAACAGGCTCCCCAGTCTAAATTACTCGCAAGTGAAGCTAGTCTCAGGACAGATCCCAAGTACCAACCACACATGCCAGAGTTTCGAACAGAAGTCTCCTTACGAGACCAAAGTCCAGCACCCGAGTGCTTCGCACCTCTTCAGAAAAAGAATCAATCCATTTTCCCACAAAGTGCACGAACAACACCGCCTTCACCCTGTCCTGAGCCAATCACAGAGCTCTACAGTCGCTAAATCTCCCCTCCCACAAGTCAGCACAAACTCATGTCGAACCAGGATAAGATTTAAGAAACCTGCGCCTCTGAAAGAAAACGGAAACCGCCAATTACTGGCTTTCTTCAGTATTCACAGAGGAAGAAGAGACGATTTTCTCTGAAGCCTTGTCACATACCACGGCAATGAGTGAACAGATACAATCTTAAGGGTCTTTATCTAAATCACCTGTGCCTGGGAGCTTGTTAACCCTAGCTATGAGGTATAATAAATATTCTATCTCCAAACATTTCTCAGACGCCGGATTTCTTCATATACAACCAAGGCGGTCTGCAGAAGTGGTACACTGGCCTATTTGCATTATCGGCGAACAGGAAAACTGGTGAATTTTTACTACATGAGGCTCTGCACATAATGCTTGGTTTATGGCTACAGTATGTAGAAGCATTCCTTCAGTCTGTCATCCCAGTCCAGGCTTCTGCTCACGCCATAGCAGGTAGCTTGGCATTGTTTTGCTGGAGGCCTGTCTCAACAAGGGACTGCCCTGTCTGCCCTGTACAGCTGTGGATCTATCCAGCAAGATTTACTGATGGGTGGGCTCACCACCAATTGCTTTCAACTCCCAACATGCCGTTTCTATGAGCTAAGAACCATAAAAATACCTGAAGTTTCTAGAGCACTACCAGGCTTCATCAACGTCTGCTGACGCCATTATCTTTCTAGAGTCTCGCTCAATGTGTGTCAGATTGTAATAAAGTCTTTAATAATTTTCTGTATGCATAGAATAGATGAGAGAGTAACTTGTCCTCTCTCACAGTTTCTGTGTGTTTATTTAGAGATTGTCAATTTCTTTCATTTTAATTCACTGTTGCTATTTGAGTTAACATGCTGTTATTTTCTCATCTGGTGATAGTGGAGCCATGGATGCTATCAAATGGAGTGCCGAGTGGATAAATCGGAACAATTCCGACACATTTTTCTGACTGAGCTAAATACAGAGGTGGCAGCCGGAAATAATTACACCATGTATGGGGAGAATACCATTGGACAGAGGAAGGTAAGATAATGGTTTTGTTGCCTTAAGGAGAATCGTTTTGACATTAATGACTACCCATGTTGAGGGAGAACTTTTTGGTTTGTTGAAGATCGTTTAAATGCATTAATCCACAACTAACCACATAAGTGCACTCAAGAACTGGCAGATCTGATGAACTGTTACCTTTCCACTGTTGCGTGAAATTCGGATGCAAAATGCGAGGATCAAACTTGGGTGTATGCTCTAAGCCAGGATCACAAAAATCAGTAGGTGGCCATAGCAGCACACTCGTCAATAATTGGCTCGTAAACACCATCGAAGACTTCTATTCTGTATCATAACTGATGACAAAAAATAGTCTCTGTATACTAAAGTAAGAAAAAAAAGGGAATGGTTGAGCCCAATAAAAACAACAACAAAAAACTTGCGTGCATCCAGAAAAGATAATGTTATGTGTCTACGTATCTAGTGGACCAATGATGGTATGATGTAGTACGAATTGCTTTCCCAATGTGTTACCATCACTGCTGACATTCATTGTCGAGAACTGAGGTGTCTTACAGGCGTAATGAAAGAATAATGACCAGGAATACAGGGTAAGTAATGCTTCTCCACAATAACACCTACCCGTATTCTGCTAGACTGTCAAAAATCAGTATACAGGAGTTAGGCTGGTAAACCATGCCACACCCACCTCATTCACCTGACCTGGCGCCTTCGGATTTTCATCTTTTCCACTCTCTTTGGAACAACCTTAGAAACATCATTTCTAGATGAAAATAAGCTCTGAACTTGGCTCGACAAATTCTTCACCACCGAATCGAAAAATTATCCAGCCTTGACAGACTGTTGTAAATGGTGAGGGAGAATATATTATTAATGACTAGAGTCTCTGTTATATGTATCTGGAGAAATGCTGCGACCATATGCACCCACATAATACAGGTGACATTAAATAAATATTCCAAAACATTTGTTTTCCGAGAGCAGGTTGTTTGATAATCAGGATTTCTATACACAATAATATTTCTCATTCATTTGGCTATAAAAGCCTGTACTTCAACATAATATCCACTCAATTCCACGAGCCTCCTTCATCGGGCTAAACAAATGAAAAAGTGAAGGTGTGTGATGCTCTGTGGTTGGTGGTTGAGGGTGAACAGTCCAATGAAGTTTTGCGAGTCCTCTTGCGTGCACAGACTTGGGTGCGGCTTTACTTTGGAATGGAGACGGAGGTGTTCGATTACATTTTTGGGGAACGAAAACTGAAGTCGTTTCTTGAATTTCCTGAGGACAGCATAGCATACTTCAGATATGATCGTTGCACGGTGACGGAGGAATTTACCTGCTGAAAGTGCTGCTTTCAACTTATTCTTTGGGAGAGAGATGGTGTGATGCCACACCATGGATTCCCGTTTCGTTCCCGGTACAAAGTGGCGAATATATGTTTTTTAGTCTGAGACGATGTTCGAAAACAAACTTTTACTATTAGCTTTATGACACGTAAGAAATTCCTCACAGATGTTGCTTCGTTGCTCTGTATGATCTGGTGTTAGCGAGGAACGAAGCAGCCACACACTTTTGAGTATCCCAACTACGGGAAGTGCGTGTCACCATTACCAACAGAGACATACAGTTGTGGAGCGAGGTATTTATTTGTGACCCTTCGATCACCTAGAATTAGAGAGTCTGCAGGTTTCAACATTGCACGAGTCACAGGCTGGCACGAGGGAGATCGAACAGGTATGCGCAACATTGTTGCGATGATGACAGAAGCATCGCAAACGACTCACCGTGCTTTTGTTCACTGTCAGATCTCCGTAGACATTCTGCAAGTGCCTGTGTATAACTGCCAGACTTTAATCTTCCGCCAAAATAAATTCATTGACAGCCCTCTGCTTGGACCACATCTCCGTTACTAAACCCATATTTCAAGGCTATATAGCGGAACTTCAGGCAACTACAGAGGCTCAAGCGCTAATATTCCGCTATGTCCCAGAAAAAATCCCTCGTTTTTTCAACCGAGATTGGCCGAGAACAAAAAATTTTGCATTATTTATTGAACTATGTGTCCTTTCTTCAGTATCTGTAGTGCTTTTTTCACTTATATTGTTTACAAAACAGCGCACATCTAATTTTCTTCTACGCACTGGTCTCCTGCTGCAGAACATTTCTTTCTACTTTCAAATGTGTCATTTATGACTTATGTCAGTTTAATGTGAAAACTTGTAGCACTGGTTCATGCACAGGGAAATTAGTTTTGTAATTGTATTATCAATACTTTGCTCTTTCTGCGAACCTATGTTTATGCGTCATTACGCAAGTGATCTGTATGAATCAGGGACTCATTACAGCTGAGAGAGAGAGAGAAAATATGTCCGCCTTGTAATATAAAAACTCTGTTGATGTAATGTGAAACTTCAAGTTTTCTGCGGTATGAACTTACTTACTGCCGATTTATAAATTGCGGAGAGGAATCGGAGGGTACGATCGCAGAGGAACTGTAATTAGCGGCATTGTTGGAAGTTGCCATTTTGAGTACGGAATGTAATTTGATTAAGTGTGATAACATTTCATCCCATACAGGAGAATGGTGTATCCTGAACTGTAGCTATGATCATTTATGGAAAAATATAATTTATTGAATGACGAAGTAAGTTTAATTTTTGGGTTATTTTAACTTCTCCCTTGTCTGTGGCTCGGAGCAGGTGTTTCGTAACTCGTAGGGAACTTTGTATTCCTGGGAAATGAGTAAAGCCTGCATCACGGACGTTTGTGATCTACTGTGACAGGCTACTTTCTGGACTCCAGTCGAAATTAATACACAACTTGGGCACTAATTTCCATGCTGCAGTCATAGCACTCAAGACGCCTTCCCAGTGGCGTACCAATGCGCATCTGACTATTTTAAGAATTTTCCGAGTCGACGATCGCCGGAAGTGTGCAGAGCCACAGGATACACAGAGTATGATTACGAACTGTAACTGCCTAATCATTTTTTCTTATAGACTTGAGAATTCAAACAGAAATTAAATCTATGACTGAGAATGAGAGAGATATTTGCGTCAAAATATTGGGGAAGCGACTTCTCTCGCCCAAAAGTTTCCATTCAATTAACTAGATATTATTCATTCTAATAATTTAACTTCAGTTTAACAGGGAGAGAATTTAAACTGGTGATCGCTTAGGCATGGACTCTGTGTATAACATTTGTGTGTAATATTTCATGCCACAAAGGGACGGGTACTTCTGCTACGACATTGGGAGCAGATCAACGCTGATCCGTGACATGAGAATTTCAGACAGGAAAGTAAACGGAAGACAACACGCAAGGGCAGGATCTCTAACCCGTTATCTTTGTGCATCTTTTATGCCACTAACTTGGTTCTTGTAGTGCGTAGAAGTGGCAAGGACTTAGCTGCTGTCCTATGTAAAGGATAGTGTTCTATTTTCGCTGTCATTCTGTAGACCAACTTCTGTAGCTGTAGTTTGCGAAGTACTACGAGAATTAAATCACGCGTGAAATTGTGATACAATTTACTGTGTGTATTAATCATAAGAGTGAGATTTATGGAATTGTTAGAAAGATTTCATGGTTTTAACTAGGGCACAGTTTAAAACTCAAATGAAACAAGAAAGTGAAGTACAGTCAGCTTATGTAACTGACGCAATAGATTACCTCACAACTGCGGCGCAGGATCTAGCTACATCCCCAGCACCCGCCATTGATCCTCTACTCAGAAACTTAATTTGCTATCTTATAATATGTCCCATACAGTGCAAGCGTTGTCAACCATGGCACAAGAGCAAAATATATGAAAATTCAAGTCAGTCAAATGGAACAATCGCAGTAAATTATGGTCCAAGCGCAATCAACTATGGCACAAGCACAGTCTGAAATTCAGGGACAGGTTGACTTAATCCTGCGCAACATCAAAGCGAAATGCGAGAGTAGCTGATATTATATAGTTGATCTTATCAGAAAGCACGAGGCGCTGTAGAATGAATCACTAAAATTGCGACAGACTCAAGACAAATTTCCGGTAGAGGTCGGAAAGATAGGTGATACTGTCAACGAAAGTAAGCAAGTCAAAGTTCGGTAGAGAAAAGATTAAATTTCATGGACATGCCATTTCACCCCTAGGTATTGTGCCAGATGATAAGAAGATACAAGCCATGAAGGATATTCCATTGCTTAGAACAAAAAGGCAATTGAAGGAATTCTTGGGCTTAGTATCCTTTTCCGGCGTTTTGTAGCCGATATGTTCACAGAATCATGTAGAAGAGACGGTTGTTAGCCTTAGCAAAGCAGTGCAGGGTATTTCCTTAGGACTGGAAGATAAAACCAAAGACTGTTTTGAGGTACATAAGTGTTGCTTTTCCGAGGAGGTCGATAACTGGACAAAGGCGAAGGAACAGCAGCTGAAACAGGCGATAACAAATGGTGTAAAATCTGCTGTCTCACCCTTGCCCACAGATGAACTGCCAGAAGAGAATTACTTTGAGAAGGGATTAGAAGAGGTTAAGACTCAGATATGCTCCGATTTCATGAAATGTAAGGAGCAAGCTGGAAGAGTTTCGAGGGGCGGTGAACAGTGGTAGCAACTTATGTCAAGCTCCATGGCAACAAACTACGGGCGATGCATCCAGTTACGGAAATCCAAACGTGTATTCGCCATACTATAGTCCCCCATAAAGTCCACAAGAAGCCGCTAAGGACAAGTATATGTATTAGCACATGTATTCTGCACCTAATATCGAACATAAAACGCTAAAGTATCGTCAGATTCACACATTTAATCCCGATGAAAGGACGGTAAATCCCATAGTGTTCATGCGAAGCTTCAGGGGAAGTTCGCTAAGGAATTAGACTGATGCACAGAAGGTAAGCTATGTACGAGCTTATATTCAAGGAGAAGGTGCACTATATGCAACCGACGCATGCGACTCTTGTCGGACTTCCGATGAATTGGAAATCGCGGTCTTAGAAAAAATACTGGTCTCGCTAAACATAACAAAGGTTGCGCCAAGAAGTATTTAACCTTGAACAATTTTCATTCTAGCAAGGGACTTGAAGAAAGTACTTCGAAAAATATCTTAATAAACATCGCTACTTTGCCAATCCGTTACCACAGCAGAATGCACTGAGAATATCAAAAGACACATTACCTTCAGTGTTGGAAATGAGCTAATTAATGAATCAGAAACCGAGAAGTATTTTACCCTGGAGAATGCCCATCCAAGCAAGCGTCGTGAAGAAGGTGTTGTTGTGGTCTTCAGTCCTGAGACTGGTTTGATGCAGCTCTCCATGATACTCTATCCCCTGCAAGCTTCTTCATCTCCCAGTACCTACTGCATCCTACATCCTTCTGAATCTGCTTAGTGTATTCATCTCTTGGTCTCCCTCTACGATTTTTACCCTCCACGCTGCCCTCCAATACTAAATTGGTGATCCCTTGATGCCTCAGAACATGTCCTACCAACCGATCCCTTCTTCTGGTCAAGTTGTGCCACAAACTTCTCTTCTCCACAATCCTATTCAATACTTCCTCATTAATTACGTGATCTACCCATCTAATTTTCAGCATTCTTCTGTAGCACCACATTTCGAAAGCTTCTATTCTCTTCTTGTCCAAACTATTTATCGTCCATTTTTCGCTTCCATACATGGCTACACTCCATACAAATACTTTCAGAAATGACTTCCTGACACTTAAATCTATACTCGATGTTAACAAATTTCTCTTCTCCAGAAACGCTTTCCTTGCCATTGCCAGTCTACATTTTATATCCTCTCTACTTCGACCATCATCAGTTATTTTACTCCCCAAATAGCAAAACTCCTTTACTACTTTAAGTGTCTCATTTCCTAATCTAATACCCTCAACATCACCCGACTTTATTCGACTACATTCCATTATCCTCGTTTTGCTTTTGTTGATGTTCATCTTATATCCTCCTTTCAAGACACTGTCCATTCCGTTCAACTGCTCTTCCAAGTCCTTTGCTGTCTCTGACAGAATTACAGTGTCATCGGCGAACCTCAAAGTTTTTATTTCTTCTCCATGGATTTTAATACTTACTCCGAATTTTTCTTGTGTTTCCTTTACTGCTTGCTCAATATACAGACTGAATAACATCGGGGAGAGGCTACAACCCTGTCTTACTCCCTTCCCAACCACTGATTCCCTTTCATGTCCCTCGACTCTTATAACTGCCATCTGGTTTCTGTACAAATTGTAAATAGCCTTTCGCTCCCTGTATTTTACCCCTGCCACCTTTAGAATTTGAAAGAGAGTATTCCAGTCAACATTGTCAAAAGCTTTCTCTAAGTCTACAAACGCTAGAAACGTAGGTTTGCCTTTCCTTAATCTTTCTTCTAAGATAAGTCGTCAGGTCATTATTGCCTCACGTGTTAAGAAGGTACTTCGAAAAATATAGTAACAGATGTCGCTACTGGAACGATCCGTTACCACAATAAGATAAACTGAGAATATCGAAAGCTACATTACCGGCTAGTGTCAGAAATCAACTAGCTAAGGTGTCAGACGAAAATTTGGAGGAATTTTTATCTGTGTTAGATTCCATCAACCTGATTCAAGAAGACATTATGTCCACGCCAGGAACGAATAACGGGTACAATAATGCGAGCACCAGGGTCGAACAACGGATACAACAATGAGAACACTAGTGTATATCACTCACCAAGTGGCCGTGGAAAGGGTAGTAATGCACCAGGAACCAACAAAATGAATCAAGCAAATCCAAGAAATGTAACAGATGGTAGTTCGAACAATAGCTGGGAGAACAACAGTGGAAATGGAAATGATAGTGACTTCCGATCAGCCAGAAAAATTTAATAGAGGCGATCGGAGGTTGAATCCTGTCTAACCTAATAACCGGCAACAGTCAGTCAGTCACTTCCGGAATATTAACTTTTCGCAACAACAGCAACAGGATCAGCCGCAGTCTATGCCAGGAGATTGTGGCATGCCGACACCAATACTTACGGAGCTAACAGACGAGGCAGATAGTGGCAGTGACGCGCGTCCAACAATCTAAACGTGACGGCCTCGAGCCCCAGAGAGGCGATCAGGGATCCGAATAAAGGTTACGACCAGCCACTGCAGATGCAATGGTATAACGATGGAAAGGAATTATCAGAGGAATTGTGTGAGGGTATTTATCAGTGCGACAAGGTGTTTATCCTTCCGTAAACACTGTCAGAAATCCTTGCTACGATCGAAGGAATTCCAGTCACTGTAACAGTATACACGAGAGTTTCTGATATCGAGCGCTTTGTTCCAAAAGCTATTTAGAAAATAAAAACGAACAGTTTTGCCCGTGGAGTGCTGCAGAATTATAGGAGGAATAAGCAAAAGATCCGCAAGCGTCAGGATGCAAATACAATTGAAAATGAAATAGGGAAATGGCTCAAATGGTTCATGTGGCTCTGAGCACTATGGGACTTAACATCTGTGGTCACCAGTCCCCTAGACTTAGAATTACTTCAACATAACTAACCTAAGGCCATAACACACATCCATGGCCGAGGCAGGTTTCGAACCTGCGACCGTAACAGCAGCGCGGTTCCGGACTGAAGCGACTAGAACCGCTCGGCCACAACGGCTGGCGAAATTGGGAACTGCAACATTTACATGCGCGTTCCTAATTGTTAAAAAACTTTTCGTGGATTGTATTCTGGCCATTAGTAGAAAATGAGAGAGGGACGGAAGCATCGATTTCTCAGAGGGGAAAGCGAAATTTTTTAACGACGGCGCTTTAGTGGAGGTTTACTTAATACGGAAAGGAGGAGTACGTGAGTGATACTGACGTGAGGCCCGCATAAGCTTGATCATCATGAATAATAAACACCGAAAAATGTCTTCCCTAAACACAATGATAGTAATCAAGAGACTAAAGGAATCTGTGCACCTCACTGATGAACAGAAGCAGTAGTTATGAAGCCCCTATTCTCTCATTCGGTTATTTTCGAAGAAAAACACGGATTACCAAAGGTTGAGTGTGTCATCTTGTTGTTATGCCACGTAAGACGTACTGTCATAGCTTCTACATGGTTCCCTGGCTCCATAAGGAATTTTAGGAAATTCTGAACAACCTGCTTCACTCCTTAACCAAATCTACTCCTACTGCATTGATTTTTATCAGAAAGGAAAGAAATGAACAGGTAAAAGGGAGAAGATGGTGACTTACTAGGGAAGACAAAATTAGACAAGCTCTGGTTAATCTCACCGAAAAGGCAAGGATCAGGAAAAAATGATTATGACAACTAATTGAAAGGGAGGCAGACATTCAAAGTCGACGAAAAGATATTGATGTGATTTCATCCGCGATCTTCACTACTGTCCAAAAAGAATAGGAAGAGGCAATTATTACACACTGGATCGTTCGTAATTGTGAGGATTCCAAACCATGGTGCGTATTTTCTGGCGTATCCAGAAAGATTACGAATCAGAGGACTGTATCTCCATCAGGACATTATGATATGCAAGGTGATTACCCGTGTGAAAAAGACTATGATGATTAAATTCATAGTGATCAGGAATTACATAATGAGGAGTCATGGAACACGATTAAATTTATAGTAATTGTATTTGGCGTTGGACTATGATTCACTCACAGTGAGTTCAAAGTTACTAATGAGAGATCATGCATCGCATAGTGAGTACTTTAGAGTAGCAATAATAGTTTTTATCTAGTAATTAACGAATGAATTCTTTTTATTAATGACCAAATTAATTATTTATTGATTTGAGAAATGTATATATATTTCTATAGTTATGTGATCTTCAGTTTTAATTATTTATGTTTTGGTTTACCATGTGTCTATGTGTTTTATCCACTCAGGTTCACGCATCAGAAGCTAGACTATTGTGTGAAGGAAACATACCTCAATTGGCTGAAATTACCTGAAGGAGGTATTCTGATTTATAATGATGGTGACGGTTTAGGGACTTGCAGAAATCATCGATAATTGCTACATTTTTGCCATTTAGTCTAGCTGGAAGTTGTTTGGTGTATAATGATTCAGTCCAGAACCGCAGGACTGCTACGGCAGGTTCGAATCCTGCCTCGGGCATGGATGTGTGTGATGTCCTTAGGTTAGTTAGGTTTAGGTAGTTCTAGGTTCTAGGGGACTGATGACTTCAGATATTAAGTCCCATAGTGCTCAGAGCCATTTGAACCATTTGTACCATATTAGGATGGATTTGATGGTTCCTGACCCTAATGAAGTTTACTGTAAGGAAGATGAAATTATTGATATATGTTTCTGTGATGTATTTGATTTCAAATGATCATAAATGTAACAGTTATTAATTTATCTATTTTCTGTAAAGTGAAATCAGATTCGGACGTTGTCTGTAAAGATACTGAGAAGGCACAGGTGTTTAACAGAGCAATGCATGACGAAAGCGTAGTAGTGGTGCGAAGGCAATGTGAATTATAGTTTTCGTCGGAAGCATTTCCCAGGTCGAATATTCAATTTAAATATACAAAAAATTGTCTTGTCTTAGTATGAAAATTGATAATGAGACATCTATGCACAGAGAGAATTATTACAATAATGAACGATGATCTTTCTTTGACATCGGCTTCAATTTAATGGGGAGAGTAGTTAAAAACCAATGTAAAACTTGGAGGGAAGACCCTCTGCAACGAAACTGGCTTGGCGGTAATAGGAAAGGTGGATTTGGCGGTCGAACTTGAAAGGTGGCTACACTGAGCCACAGCGCCAAAAATCGCGCCAGAGAGAGTATTGTTCCGCCGCCTCCACTGGCAGTGCTCATTGAGAGGTAGTGGCAAGCCGTTCTTGCCGAGCAGTCGTGGTGGACACTGCTGGTATCTGAAGTGGGAATGAGATGAGGTAGTAGTGAGTGTTGTTCCATGTTATGCAGCTATGTGATGGGAGAGATAGCAGATGTTATTCTAATGGAGATATTGAAATGATCTGAGTGCTTTTCGTCAATATAAATTAAGGTAACTAACTACTGTTCTTTATTTTCTTATTATTTGTGTGTCCTGAATAATGCTTCATTACAGGTTCAGTCAACAAAGCATCTGGCGTGTGTCCTTGTATTAGAGTGTAATTCTGATTTCTTGAGCAATTGTAGTATTTCTAATTTTCCTTTATCACGTCAGTATAATTGGTATTAAAAAATTCTTGTCTTGTTGAAGAAGAACCGTGCCAGATGTGCGTTGAGTCATACTACCACATACAGAACAGCTACACTTGTGCTTGTTGGTTTCGTAGGTTTTATAGTTGCTGGGGACTTGTGTGTTAATTGTGTTAACAGAAATTTTCTTACATTCTTTGTTGTCATTCTATGCAGTCAGATAGCGTAACAATTACTAGTCAGGGCCAGCCGTTTACGAGACTTGCGTAATCGGACATACAACAACTAAAATTATTTGCATTTTCATTTTTCATTTAATTAAGCCCCCATGCACGTGGCGACCGCTGCTTCGGATCGTCCCTTGGAATCTTCTGATTGTAAAAATAGTAGACAGTAGTATTGTTGTAGTAATTTGTAGCTTAATAGTTGTAGTCTGTATTGCATGTGTAGATTTGGTGATTGTCATTCTTCTATTGTTCGTTAATCGTGTTTGAAGGAAACATTTCGTGTGAATGGTATTGTTGGAGATAAAGTGTCATTGTGTGTAATTTTCATATAGTGACGAGTTTTGTATATTTTGTAAATGATTACGCGATCAATGAAAAAGGCAAAAATGATGAATAGTGAGAATAACGAAATTGTTGACATGGCGAACTCGCCAACACAGGAGAACAGTATGATGAGTAATGAAGTGGAAAACAACGTAATAAGTCGAGAAAATAGTCCGGAACCATTTCAAAATTTTTCTCAATCAGAAAATTCACAACAGAATTCGAGATTAACGACAGAAGATTCTGGAACAGTATCGAACACAGATGGCCTTATGGCGATGCAGAAGGAAGTTGGTTTTGTGGGAAATGTGAGGGGTGAAAAGAATTTTGAAACAGTTACTTTGGAGCAGTTGATGAGTGCTATATTAAATATGGGAACAATGCAAACTCAGTTTAGATCTGAATTAAAAACAGAGATGGGAACTATGGCAACACGATTAGAAACAGATATGGAAACAATGGCAACACGGTTAGACTCTCTGGGATCACAAATGGGAACAATGGAAACACGGTTTGGATCTGAATTAAAAACAGAGATGGGAACTTTGGAAACACGGTTAGATTCACGAATAGGGACATGTTTCAAAAATATGAAAGATGAATTAAAGAAAGAAATCAGAGAAGAAGTACAACCGATTTTGAATTCTCACAATAATAGATTAACTGCAGTAGAAATCAGGCAAAAGGAACAGGATAGAGAACAGGAAGAAAGAGATCGCGTGATAGTACAGAAATTTTCAGAGTTAAATTTACAACGTGCAAAAGATAAGGAAGAAATATTTGAGAGAATCGAGGAATCCGTACCAAATGACAGACTAAATAACCTAACACAACAGTATGGACAGTTAACTACTAAATGCGTCAATACCGAAACGCGAGTCGCGACACTTACGGAAGACGTAAATAAACAGAAAGAACAAATAGGTGATTTATCGGAAAGAGTTGAGGAGATTTCAGATAAACTGACAAGTCTTAGTTTAAATGGGGACAAAGATTCAGATGACACAGCACCATTGCCATTTGCAGAAACCGAAGAGTATCAGAACATAAATAAACATGTTGAAAATCAGGGAAAATTTAATGAACGCGTTAAAAGGGAAGTTGAGGCATTACGAAAGCAAGTGAAACAAATTGAAGGCGAAATCGTAGGAAAGGACGGTAGAAGAAATTTGGAATCACCGATAGCAGCGGGTTTTGAAGAAAGCAATTTATTTCATTTACGAGATGCAACAAGAGAGCGCCAGGCGCGCGAACTTGACAATAATCGACATGTGGACTGTGACAGACGCGGTAGGTCTTTGTCGCCACGAGGCGAAAACTTTGACTATAAACACTTTTTGACTGATCGGAAATTTAAGATCTTCCGCAATTCTAAGAATGACATACATCCATGGTCATGGTTAGATCAATTTATGTACGCACTTCCACCAAATTGGCCACTAAGTCACAAACTGGAATTTATGTGTGGATATTTAGAAAACGAACCGGCGACGCGGATGCGCGCACTCATTAGAGATTGTAATAATCTGAATGATTTTTATCATGCATTTTTATCGGCATATTGGTCCGAAAACACACAAGACAGAGTCAAACATAGTCTGATTATGCAGCGTAATTTCAAACAAACTGAATTCCGCACGCCAGCGGAATATTTTGAAGACATGATTCGAAAGAATCAGTTCCTTTCCAACCCTTATAGCCCGACTGAATTAATTCGCATTTGTTTAACCAAGCTGTCACAATCCATAAGACAAATTGCTTTAGCCGGAAGATGTAAAGACGACATTGAGACTTTTAAGACTTTGCTACAAGAACTCGAGTACGACAATGACGACGGGACTACCTGTAATTTTTTCAGTAACAGTAATTATGATAGATTTTCAGAGAAAAGGGATAGTGATCGGAACGGACGTTATAGCGGTAATTTTGAGAATGACAGACGAAACAGACAGGACAATAGATACCAGCCTTATGACAATAACAGACGTTCTAACAGAAATTACACAGACAATTATAATAACGGTAATTCGTACCGGAATGATCAATCATACGGAAACAGTAATCGGTATTATCAAGACAGAAATTATTCAAACAGTAATAGAAATTCTTACTACAGAAATAATCCGGGTAGTAGATACAACAATAATTTCAGAAGTGACAGTCGAAATTACACAAGAAGTAGCTATGCAGACAGACAGGAAAACAGAAATTTTAATAACAGACACAACCAAGAATTTGTATCTAACAGACAGGAGGGACCTAATTGGCATCCTCCACGTGACAGAACTTCAGAGAGACAAGTGCAAATCGTAGACATGGATCCGCGAAATGACGCGAATAATCAAAGACGTGACGCAAACAATCGACAATGACTAGCAGCTTCGGCTTCTGGCAGCAATATAGACGGTTCAGAAAGTAATGACACTACGGCTTTACACTACGTACGCCTGGAAGACATGAGAGACATTTTGTTAGACGAAAAGGAAAATAATGTAGACGCATTTTTACATCCTGTTATTGAAGTATGTGTGGGTAAGAATAAGTTCACTGCAGTTTTAGATTCTGGGAGCCCATTGAACGTCATTAGTGAATCAGTTTTTCGTATATGTGAAAGGACTATTGCCTGTCCTGTGTTACCTATTTCTAAAACTACAATTCGAGGAGCGATTTCTGGAAAAGGTGTAGAAGTTAAACAACAGACCAACCTAAGTTTCAATTGTCAAGGATACGAATTTTCTGCTAATTTTATTATTGTTCCATTACTCAGTACACAAATTATATTAGGTATGGAGTTTCTTAACGCACATAAGGCAATTTTGAACTTTAAAGAAGGAAGTGTGAATTTGACTGTTGCCGGAATGCCGAAATGTTTGAAATTTTTCGAGAGTTTAACAAGATCTGAGTCAGATACAAAATGTTTAAGGTTTCTTACTTCTGATGTTTTCGTTGAGCGTTATGACGACAATGTGTTTATTCATGACAATGACAATAGATACAGAGACGCGATGGATGATATAATTAATAGCGAAGTACTAATTAATGAAAAGGTTAAGAAAGCTGAAGTGCCAGATGACGTTGCAAGAGAAGAGCTGCACCAAATTTTGACTTCACATGCTACAGTGTTTAGTCATCACACGGGAACTATACAAGGCTTACAATATTTATTTAAAGTAAAAGAACACACACCATTTCGCGGGAAAACGTATGCTATTCCTTTGGCTTACAGAGACAAGGTTAAGAATGAACTTCAGTACATGTTAGATCAGGGCATTATTGAGCCTGCAGTCAGTCCCTATACCAGCCCATTACACGTTGTTCTTAAAAAAGATGGGTCGATTCGTTTGGTTCTGGATTCCAGACAGATAAATAATATCATCATTCCTGAAACTGACCGTCCACAAAATTTAGATGAACTTCTTCAACATTTTCATGGAATTAAAGTTTTATCCACGATTGATATGCGCGCAAGTTTTTGGCAAATAGAACTCCACCCTGATTGTAGAAAATATACTGCCTTTTTAGCCTTTGGTAACTGTTACCAGTTTCGGAAATCACCGTTTGGACTTACCGTATCTTCAGCAGCATTCATTCGTAGTTTAAATGAAATTTTACCTGTTTATCTTCGTGACAATATTACTTCTTATGTCGACGACATTCTTATTGCTAAACATTCTTGGAGTGAGCACAACAAAATTTTGGATTAATTATTACGTATTTTTGCAAGAGTTGGCATTACAGTGAACTTAGAAAAATCTGAATTTGGTCGTTCTCAGGTGAAATTTCTCGGTCACATTATTTCTACGGAAGGTATTCTTCCTGATCCAGAGAAATTAGACGCTATTCGTAACTATGCTGTTCCTACCACAAAACGTGATGTTCGTAGTTTCCTTGGTGTCTGTAATTTTCTTAGACGCTTTGTTAGATTGGACGATTTGGCCACACCTCGTTTATGTGAACTATCTGGAAAGAAATCTAATTGGTGTTGGGATGAAGAAGCTCAATCAGAATTTGAACAACTTCGTGATGGTTTAGTTGGTGCTCCACTTCTTTCACACCCGGATTTATCTAAAGATTTTTGTTTGGCGACGGACTCATCATACAAAGGCATAGGTGCACATTTATTTCAAGAGATAGAAGAAAACGGCGTTGTAGTACAAAAGACTATTGCATTTGGAAGTCGTGTTCTCTCGAAATCAGAAAAGAATTATTCGATTACGGAACTTGAAGCTTTGGCTGTAGTTTGGGCTTTTACAAAATTTCGCACATTTTTGTTTGGCAGACATACTAAGGTTTACACCGATCATCGAGCTCTGGAATTTCTTATGTCGACAAAATTAACTCATGGCAGATTGTCACGATGGGCATTGTACCTACAGGAATTTGATTTTAGTATTGTTTACATACAGGGTTCTTCAAATATTGTTGCCGATGCTTAATCACGTGCACCTATGGGTTTGAAACAAAGTGCTGAAGAGGACTGCGAGGAAAACAATTATTGTTTGATGTATATTCAAGGTGTTGCGTTTGAGAACTTTATTTCGTCTTCGCTCCAGGACATTGCTAAGGAGCAAAATAAGGATCCAATCTGGAAGGACATTAAGGAGAAGTGGAGGAGAAAGGAAAGCGTAGCGATTAGACAGCATTATTTAGTTCGCAATGACATTCTTTTTAAACGAAAATCGGTCGACAACTCTGTTTGGTTAGTTTGTATTCCTGATGAGTGGGTTAATAAGCTGATTTGGTATACGCATTTCAGTTATGCACACTTTGGTCCCAGAAAATGCTTTCATAAATTACGAGAAAATTGCTACTTCAATAATATGGAAAAACGTATTCGATTTGTTCTTGCCAAATGCAAATTATGTCAAAAGGTTAAGCCGCCGACAGTATCTCACAGAGCACCGTTGTTTCCTATCATTCCAGCAAAATTAAAGGACATGGCTGCAGTTGATTTGTTCGGTCCAGTGGTTCGATCTACTAATGGTTTTGCGTACATTTTCGTAGCAGTGGAGTTGACATCAAAGTATGTGTGTTTTACACCGTTACGCAAAGCAACAGCTCGTTCAGTATCTAATGCTTTCATTAACCATTTTCTTAAAGAAGTGGGTCATGTTGATAAGGTTATATCAGATAATGGATCACAGTTTCGTTCTAAAATTTGGCTTCGTACTCTACGGCGTCGTAAAATTAAACCAATTTTCATTTCACTTTTTCACCCCCAATCTAACGCTTCAGAGAGATGGATGAAGGAAATCAATAAGTTGTGTCGTCTTTATTGTCATCAGAATCACAGAACTTGGGATCAGTATCTTCATATTTTTCAAAACATTCTGAATGAACTCCCTAATGATTCAACTTCTTTACCACCTATACTGATATTAAAAAACAAAGCACCGACAAATCGCATTTCTGAAATCGTTCCTTTTCCGCCTTCACGGAAACTGCGGCATTCTGAAGTTGTCAACCTGGCTATACAAAATATTGCATCTGCGGCTGCTAAAAGAGAGAAATCAGCTAAGCGTCCTGGTCGTTTAAAAATCTTGTCAGTTGGTCAGAAGGTGTTAATTAAGTCTCATCGATTGTCTCACAAAGGAAAAGGCTTGTGTCGCAAATTTTTTCTGCTTTATAACGGTCCATATAGAGTTCGCAAAATTATACATGATAATACTGTTGAAGTAGAAACTCTTAAATCTTGACGCTCTAAGGGAATGCATCATATATCAAACGTCAAAATTTTTGTAGAATGACATACTTGTGAGAAACGAACAGCTACATGTAAACATGCGGAGAGTACAAGGATACCGCGCTGTGTTTTGGCGGCGGCGTATACTCAAAGCAACAGTCAAGTCTGCGCGCCGCACAGGGCAGTCGTTGACCGCAAACAATCACTTCCTACGTCACGCGCCTACAGCTGATCGAGCGCTCAGTCCGAATGCACTGACAGCCGTAAATAAATACACAGTCTAATTTCTCCGAATAAAATCAGTATAAAGCTATAGTGACTTGATAAATTCTGTTATTAACATTCAGTATTTTTCAGGATACGGTTCTATAAGGTATTTAAGAACTTCAGGTAAATTCTGTGCGTGTCCGACGTTGAGACGACTTGCTATCGAGAAAATTTCAGGAAAAATGTCATTTCGAAGAAGAAAGTAATAAACTAAAAAAGGTAACTATTAATTGAGTTTATTTTTCAGGTAACATATTTCCACTTAGGTACGTACCTTAGGCGTAATTTGCTGCGCGATTACGTGATTCATACTTTGTGCTAATTACATGTTCTATGAATTTGCTTGTGAAGCGACGTGCTTGCGTACGTTAACTGATTTTGACAATGATCAATGTCAACAAGTGGATGCAGCACAAATCTTACAACGAGGCTCTGCCAAGCGAACAATCTGTAACTAGTACCATAGTGTAACCTAAACTCTACGTTTGTACACTGTACATCAGCATTGCTATATACCAAATTGAAGTATAGTTATGACAACAAGCAGAAATGTGTAAATGTGCAATCCATACGCATAGCAGTAAACATATATCTTACGTACTAAACAGGTCATTAGCATCGTATCTTAATAAGTAAACATGAAGGCGCAAGCAGATAAATCACAAAGTATAACTTACATACCTAACCACATCAGCACAATTAATCAGGTGACAATTATAATTTAAATAAATAGGCACAGCAGGCACATAATTAAAAAATATGACATCAGTGAAAAAGCAGTGCAGCCAAGTGATGCATAATATACACAAGTAACAACTCAATTCATGGATAATCATTTACATTTACATTTACATTTACATTTACATTTATACTCCGCAAGCCACCCAACGGTGTGTGGCGGAGGGCACTTTACGTGCCACTGTCATTATCTCCCTTTCCTGTTCCAGTCGCATATGGTTCGCGGGAAGAACGACTGTCTGAAAGCCTCTGTGCGCGCTCTAATCTCTCTAATTTTACATTCGTGATCTCCTCGGGAGGTATAAGTAGGGGGAAGCAATATATTCGATACCTCATCCAGAAACGCACCCTCTCGAAACCTGGCGAGCAAGCTACACCGCGATGCAGAGCGCCTCTCTTGCAGAGTCTGCCACTTGAGTTTGTTAAACATCTCCGTAACGCTATCACGGTTACCAAATAACCCTGTGACGAAACGCGCCGCTCTTCTTTGGATCTTCTCTATCTCCTCCGTCAACCCGATCTGGTACGGATCCCACACTGATGAGCAATACTCAAGTATAGGTCGAACGAGTGTTTTGTAAGCCACCTCCTTTGTTGATGGACTACATTTTCTAAGGACTCTCCCAATGAATCTCAACCTGGTACCCGCCTTACCAACAATTAATTTTATATGATCATTCCACTTCAAATCGTTCCGCACGCATACTCCCAGATATTTTACAGAAGTAACTGCTACCAGTGTTTGTTCCGCTATCATATAATCATACAATCCGAAGACACACTGTCAACACACAACCTCTGTGTAATCCATCTGACCAAAATCTTCTACTCATTATGAATTATAAACAAAGAATGCATACATGACCTCTAACAGACTTAGTTCGTATAACTCTCAGTCAAAATCAACTCAATTCATGGATAATCATTTACATTTACATTTACATTTACATTTACATTTATACTCCGCAAGCCACCCAACGGTGTGTGGCGGAGGGCACTTTACGTGCCACTGTCATTATCTCCCTTTCCTGTTCCAGGAAGCAGTCCATCAGTGGCATCCAGCATTGTTGAGTAGGTGCAGACACCGACAAATGACATTAAACAACTATCACTGATCACACTGTTCCTCATCACACATTTCTGCTTGTTGTCATAACTATACTTCAATTTGGTATATAGCAATGCTGATGTACAGTGTACAAACGTAGAGTTTAGGTTACACTATGGTACTAGTTACAGATTGTTCGCTTGGCAGAGCCTCGTTGTAAGATTTGTGCTGCATCCACTTGTTGACATTCTGTTCTCTACTGGTATATTTACTCGCTGTTGCTTGCCTTGCTTACGCTCAGTGCCTTATATTTTTAAGATAAGAAAATGAACTGCTTTAATTCGACGAGCGACTTTAGTACAAGAAACGTCATAGAAGTCACATGAGCTGGAGGTTTTATGGAATCTGTATAAATTTGTGCTAATAGAAAGGAAGCTAACGACATGACATACCAAAACTAGGTTTAGACCATTGACAGTTATTACACTGCATTTTTTTTGTGAGCAACTAAAATAGGAAGTGACACTTGACACAAGAAATACTCCACAAGTTTGCTTCTCTTTGTCATAATTCTTGAAGTGGTGTACACACTGTGAAATATTAGGATCATTCACACTCCGTAATCGGACTTACTTACTGAGAGTTATTCGAACTAAGTCTGTTAGAGGTCATGTATGCATTCTTTGTTTATAATTCATAATGAGTAGAAGATTTTGGTCAGATGGATTACACAGAGGTTGTGTGTTGACAGTGTGTCTTCGGATTGTATGGGATGAGGAGGTTTGCATTAGGATTTTATCTGTACTTATTCGAGGAGACTTACTTGAGGAAAGAGTTGTTATGGAAGTGAAATGATATTGGTGCTAAGGTTTATATGTATCGACGTATTGAAGAGGTATTATTGAGGTATTATTGAGATTATATGAAGTTGATTGGAGTTTTTGTGGATAAGAGGTAAAGTAAGTGAGGTGCATATTTTTTTTGTTGTTGGTCTATATGGAACAAGGAGGATGAAGATAGCAGACTAGAACACTAAAATGGAAGGAAGATTGTCTACACACAATTTGTTAAATCACTAAGCAGTATGTATTTTTTTTGGAGAGAGGAAGTTGCATATCTTGGCACACTGACAGTTGTTCAGCAACCGTACATTTTGATCTGGCTTGGCAAACATTGGTCTTGATATGATGACTATGACGTTGACTTAACTATTATTGACTGTTATACATTGCTGCCACTATTACTTGATACACATGATGAACATGAAATTTGACAGAAGTGGATTCAGACAGTTAACACTATACAATTACACAGTAGTACTTAATGTGGATGAAAGATGAGTGAGTGTGTTTTGTGTGTTTTCCTTTCCTAATCCTACCCACCTATCTCCTAAATATTATTTTATTTGTTTGTAGTGGCTTGCACTGACACCCACAAATATTATAGGTTTACTGATGTTTATGTACTTGTAATAGTAATATGACAATTATCTGATATCATTTGTGTGTTTGTTATGATTTGTATGTTTAGTGTAAGAGCATTGTAAAAGCATTTGTATGTGCATTCAAGCTATTGTTCATGCTTGAACTGTCTAAATAGTGACTGATTATGGACTGTTACTTGTACTTTTTCTACATGATTGGTGCCACTAGGACATGTTTAATTTGTGATGAGGAACAGTGTGATCAGTGATAGTTGTTTAATGTCATTTGTCGGTGTCTGCACCTACTCAACAATGCTGGGTGCCACTGATGGACTGCTTCTACTAAAATGGTGTCACTTGTTGCTGTAGCACCTGTTCAACATTGCTGGATGCCACTGATGGACTGCTTCTACTGAAATGGTGTCACTTGTTGCTGCAGCACCTATTCAACAGTGCTGGGTGCTACTGCTGGAACTGTGAACTACTTGTTGTGAATATTTGTATTAACTGATTTTTTGTGTATTACTGTTTGTGAAAAGTTATAAGACTCTTACCTGCTCATATTCGTCATTGCTGACGTTATCGATTGAATTGTTTAACCACATGATATTTCTGTAAACTATTATGTAAAGTCACATGTATGAAAGAATTTGTATTGCTTAGTGTATTTTATATATTAGGCTATTGAAAGGTCAGTGCAAAGCCAAAATTTTATCTAGTTATATGATATTTACGTATTAATATTATCTTTTATTTTTGTCTGTATTTTTTTTTTGACAAATTTGGTGGTATTTTCACCACCAATGCTGGCAAAAATACCATCAAATTCTAGCCCGTGGAGGAAGGGCATATGAAAGGTGGCTACACTGAGCCACAGCGCCAAAAATCGCGCCAGAGAGAGTATTGTTCCGCCGCCTCCACTGGCAGTGCTCATTGAGAGGTAGTGGCAAGCCGTTCTTGCCGAGCAGTCGTGGTGGACACTGCTGGTATCTGAAGTGGGAATGAGATGAGGTAGTAGTGAGTGTTGTTCCATGTTATGCAGCTATGTGATGGGAGAGATAGCAGATGTTATTCTAATGGAGATATTGAAATGATCTGAGTGCTTTTCGTCAATATAAATTAAGGTAACTAACTACTGTTCTTTATTTTCTTATTATTTGTGTGTCCTGAATAATGCTTCATTACAGGTTCAGTCAACAAAGCATCTGGCGTGTGTCCTTGTATTAGAGTGTAATTCTGATTTCTTGCGCAATTGTAGTATTTCTAATTTTCCTTTATCACGTCAGTATAATTGGTATTAAAAAATTCTTGTCTTGTTGAAGAAGAACCGTGCCAGATGTGCGTTGAGTCATACTACCACATACAGAACAGCTACACTTGTGCTTGTTGGTTTCGTAGGTTTTATAGTTGCTGGGGACTTGTGTGTTAATTGTGTTAACAGAAATTTTCTTACATTCTTTGTTGTCATTCTATGCAGTCAGATAGCGTAACAATTACTAGTCAGGGCCAGCCGTTTACGAGACTTGCGTAATCGGACATACAGCAACTAAAATTATTGGCATTTTAATTTTTTTATTTAATTAAGCCCCCATGCAAACTATAGGGTTCCTTTATGGCAAAAGTGAGTCGGTGGCTAACATTCAAAGTGCCTTGCAAGTAATTTGCCTTAGTATTCATGGCATAGTTTGGTAAGCTCTGTAATACGAAAATCCGACGCTAACAAGATAATTTTCAGAGCCTGCTACAAACCGTGAGTCACGGATACTTTTGTTGCCCTTTAGAACAGCCACAGGTCATCGCCAGAGCCACCACTTTCTTCTCAAATAATCAGCTGAATACTGTATAATTTCATGGACCAATTATACTGTTTCTTATTCAGTAATAAGTCAGTGCTCTTGAAACTTAGTGTTGAGTACCCGTACTTGTCCTTAATCATTCACCTAGACAGAGTCCTGTTCCAAGTGCTACGATATTTCCAAGAATACTGTTTCATTGAATTGACAAGTAATTACCTTCCTCATCAATTGGAAGGCTGGAAGGAAGGATGATTGTGTTTAACGACCCATCGACATGGAGGTCATTGGAGAAGGAGCACAAACTCGAACTGTGCGAAGGGTGGGGAATGAAATAGGACGTGCCCTTTCAAAGGAACCATCCCAGTATTTTCCTTAAGCGATTCAGGGAAATCACGGGAAAAACCTAAATCTGGATGGCTGGACGCGGGTTGGAACCATCTTCCTCCCGAATGCGAGTCCAGTGTGCTAACCGCTGCCCCACCTCGCTCGCTTTTATCAGTTGCCAATATACTTTGTGGAGTAGTAAATTTTCTAGTACCTTATGCTGGTACTCCAATTATTTTTCATAAAAGGATAGTCAAAGTTCCATCCAAGCACAATTCAGAAAAAAAAGATTTAAAGTGTGCAGCCTAAGGATAATTATCAAAATCAGAGTTCAGTATTATAATTACCTGAAAAAAAGCTGTAGGATTCAGGTTAGTTACTAGCTAATAGACTTGAACGGGTAACGTTAGGTTTAATTATTATGCAGGTTTGAAAGTAACAGTGCCTATAATTTCATGTGTATATGGTTAATAGCGTTTCTCATGTTGTGTTGTGACTAAAATATTCAGCCTTGATCTGAGTCTACTGATAAACTAGTTTCTGTGTCCCCAAGCTAACTGTTTAGCCAGATTTAAATTTCATATTACAACCATAACTTTAATAAAGTGCACCTGTGAGTCTTTAACATCTGTGTTCTATAACAAGCAACTGACTACAACATGTCCCAGTTGAAATAAATAGTATACGGAAGTGAATTCTCCCTGAGAATGCAAATAATAATCAATAAAAATAATATAATTATCTGAAAACCATTTCAGTATTTTTCAATAATTCAACTGACAAAAGAACCTCATGTCCGAGTTAGCACTGCTCCAACGTGTAAACCAATTTTTTACTTGTAATGTACATTACTTCGTTGTTACATTATGCAGATTGTAAGTGTTACTGAGAATAATTCGTTGCGAACACTATTATTATTCCTGCTGTGTTGTTCATACTATACTACTGTTAGACTGCTCGCTAAAGTGTACTACTGTCGGTTATATTATTTGAAAAACGGAATTTCAATATGAATTCGGGTTGAAACTATGCAACGCGTGAATAAAGCCTTTCTGAACAGTGCTAGTACTTGGTACTACTCTGCCTAAATAGGCTGGCGATTGTTTACTTACAACTAATGTCAGGAAGTCGTTTCTGAAAGTATTTGTATGGAGTGTAGGCATCTATGGAAGTGAAACGTGGACGATAAATAGTTTAGACAAGAAGAGAATAGAATCTTTCGAAATGTGGTGCTACAGAAGAATGCTGAAGATTAGATGGGTAGAGCACATATCTAATGAGGAGGTATTGAATAGAATTGGGGAGAAGAGGAGCTTGTGGCACAACTTGACTAGAAAAAGGGGTCGGTTGGTAGGACATGTCCTGAGACATCGAGGGATCACCAATTCAGTATTGGAGGGCAGCGTGGAGGGTAAAAACCGTAGAGGGAGACCAAGAGATGAAAACACTAAGCAGATTCAGAAGGATGTAGGCTGCAGTAGGTACTGGGAGATGAAGAAACTTGTACAGGATAGAGTAGCATGGAGAGCTGCATCAAACCAGTCTCAGGACTGAAGACCACAACAACAACAATAGAAGTTTGGTTCGTATCCCGTTTGTTATGCTAGTTTATATTCTCAAAAGCAATCGTTCGAGAAACGAAAACATTCCGATATCTTTCTGTTACGCAGAATGAAGGTTAAATTAACATCCTTTCACTGGAGTAACACTAACGGTCTATTGCTAATTTTTTAGTATCTGGTACAGTTACAGTATTCTGTAAAATATGTACCATTTTTACTGAATTTTCTCGTCATGAGGGTTTTGAAGGGCGATCTGTTTTAGCTATTAAAAACCATTCAGAGGCCAGATCACACTTTTTTTTCTTTAAATTCAAGACAACCGGTTTAAACAGTCTTAGCTGCCATCTTCAGATCTCAAACATTTTTTGTGGTAAAACATGCTCATTTTTCGCTGACCCTTATACACAAGATGTCAAGTGCATAAAACCCAGCACATTATAAGCTGAAATATTTCCAAACACATAGCACCTTGTCCAAAAAGCCATGTCCACATACATATTGCTCACAGATGCTCGTTACATGATACAAATACGGCACACAACAGCGCATCTGTCTACAAATGCTGAAAATATACTAAACAGTACGAGTCTACGCCCTTTAAAGTGGATTCGCACTGTGGAGGTGCATATAGTAATTTTACAGTAACGAACCTTCACAAAAGGTGTTCAGTAGCCACCAGGGCCATGTACATCAAGCGATCACGATTCGTGATAGTATAGGTAGTTAATGTCAGTAATTCAGTACAGTAGAGAACGAGGTTGTACCTTGTGTGTCATATTATCAACCATATCGTGTCATCGCGATCGTGGTGTGTCTTTCCGGAGGCAAACCTTTATTCACGCGTTGAGTAGTTTCAGCATGATTTAATTATTGTTCTCACATTTTTCTGCCAGGAAGGAAATATTCATAACGAACGGTGATAATTCAGGTACGGGATCCATAACAATGTGTACAATCCCCACTTGAAGTAGGTAAATGAAAGTAATTACTCTTCATTAGTTCTATTCAGAATATACCCTGTGTTGGACTTAAGGTGATCTCTACAGCCGTACTAGATGACGTCGGAAGTTAGTATATTTGAAACTTAGAGCCGAAATTCAGAAATGATTGAATAAATCATTAACTTTGCAGTCCGCTTCCTTCTTTGCCTCAGATACTAGCAACATGGAACTTTCGACAATACAGTGATCTAAACTGATGTGTAAAAGCACTGTCTGGAAAGAACATCAGTGACGTCAGAAACATCCAAGATCCTATTTGTCACATAAAGTTACTACTTTCTTTTTCTATTTGTCTATCTCTTTAAAGATGGTTGCGGCACTTGGCTGCTCGATCTAGGATGTCAAATAAAACACCTTTGAACCGTCTAGTTTCCGACTTTATTTTATTTGGCAATCAGTTCCTGCGGTTTAATACGCCATCTTTAGGCCCCTGACCGACGTGGAGGAGGATTCTACCTTGGTTGTGATCAAAACAGTAACCAGCAATACTGGTATTAGCAGATTTTTGCTATGGCGATCACTTCAACCCTCATCTGCCGACAGTTAGATAAATATCATTGGAATGCTTATCTAGCAGTCGGCAGATAAGGGGTGAAATAATCGCTGTAGCAAAAACGTGCTAATACCAGTATTGCCGATCCCTGTTTTGATCATAACCAAGGTAGAATCTTGCTGCACGTCAGCGAGGGCCTGAAGATGGCGTATTAAAACTCAGAAACTGGTTGCCAAATAAAACATGGTCGGAAAGTACACGCTTGAAAGGTGTTTAATTTGACATCCTGTGTTTTCTTTTTATCTGAAACTTTATATAGACAGTGTTTTTACAAGCTGTAGTATATCTGCGGTGTATACTCATCTAATTCCTTAAGATAATTAGAACGCTATTGCGGCCATGCTTCGAAAGTCAGAAACCTGTTTTCATCTCTTACTTTGCACAGACTATGTTCGTACACTCAATAAGATCAAAAGTCAGATACTGCTTAGTACTCATGACATTTGACATTACTGGCCAGCAATACATAAATTGTTTTTACGTATAAGTTCCTTAGAGGAGTAAGGAATCAGTCATCAACAAATCTTATGGGTTTATCCTATAGGGACGTTAATAGTGCTCAAATATCAGACAGTACATTTGTAAGTTCCAGTGCTACAACAACTGATAAACATCTGTTCCATACCACACTAAGAGGAATGTAGTACTGAAGGAAAGACGAGTAGAGAATCGATCTATACTCCTACCACTTCTCACCTCTCACGCCCTACTTACATCATTCCCATAGCCCATTTAGGCATTGTCTTTGAGGAACGTGTAATAATATGTGCTGTCGACCATAAATGTCTCTTAAATTTCAATTAAATACGTCAACAAAAAGATTTGTGTTTTGGCATTTGGAAATTGCTTGAGGTGTCCTTGTTCAATAATTAACCTCATAGCTCAATACGAACAGTATTTTGTGACATAATGATGCTGCAGTAACGTATATGTACACTCCTGGAAATGGAAAAAAGAACACATTGACACCGGTGTGTCAGACCCACCATACTTGCTCCGGACACTGCGAGAGGGCTGTACAAGCAATGATCACACGCACGGCACAGCGGACACACCAGGAACCGCGGTGTTGGCCGTCGAATGGCGCTAGCTGCGCAGCATTTGTGCACCGCCGCCGGCAGTGTCAGCCAGTTTGCCGTGGCATACGGAGCTCCATCGCAGTCTTTAACACTGGTAGCATGCCGCGACAGCGTGGACGTGAACCGTATGTGCAGTTGACGGACTTTGAGCGAGGGCGTATAGTGGGCATGCGGGAGGCCGGGTGGACGTACCGCCGAATTGCTCAACACGTGGGGCGTGAGGTCTCCACAGTACATCGATGTTGTCGCCAGTGGTCGGCGGAAGGTGCACGTGCCCGTCGACCTGGGACCGGACCGCAGCGACGCACGGATGCACGCCAAGACCGTAGGATCCTACGAAGTGCCGTAGGGGACCGCACCGCCACTTCCCAGCAAATTAGGGACACTGTTGCTCCTGGGGTATCGGCGAGGACCATTCGCAACCGTCTCCATGAAGCTGGGCTACGGTCCCGCACACCGTTAGGCCGTCTTCCGCTCACGCCCCAACATCGTGCAGCCCGCCTCCAGTGGTGTCGCGACAGGCGTGAATGGAGGGACGAATGGAGACGTGTCGTCTTCAGCGATGAGACTCGCTTCTGCCTTGGTGCCAATGATGGTCGTATGCGTGTTTGGCGCCGTGCAGGTGAGCGCCACAATCAGGAATGCATACGACCGAGGCACACAGGGCCAACACCCGGCATCGTGGTGTTGGGAGCGATCTCCTACACTGGCCGTACACCACTGGTGATCGTCGAGGGGACACTGAATAGTGCACGGTACATCCAAACCGTCATCGAACCCATCGTTCTACCATTCCTATACCGGCAAGGGAACTTGCTGTTCCAACAGGACAATGCACGTCCGCATGTATCCCGTGCCACCCAACGTGCTCTAGAAGGTGTAAGTCAACTACCCTGGCCAGCACGATCTCCCGAACTGTCCCCCATTGAGCATGTTTGGGACTGGATGAAGCGTCGTCTCACGCGGTCTGCACGTCCAGCACGAACGCTGGTCCAACTGAGGCGCCAGGTGGAAATGGCGTGGCAAGCCGTTCCACAGGACTACATCCAGCATCTCTACGATCGTCTCCATGGGAGAATAGCAGCCTGCATTGCTGCGAAAGGTGGATATACACTGTACTAGTGCCGACATTGTGCATGCTCTGTTGCCTGTGTCTATGTGCCTGTGGTTCTGTCAGTGTGATCATGTGATGTATCTGACCCCAGGAATGTGTCAATAAAGTTTCCCCTTCCTGGGACAATGAATTCACGGTGTTCTTATTTCAATTTCGAGGAGTGTATCATAATTTCACGTTGAGACTTGGCGTGCCTTCTTATTTACTTACGTTATGAGAAGGTAAGCGCGATAACTACCACACAATCAGCTTAACAGCTCATGCATCGAAGCTGCTTACAAGAATAATATACAGAAGAATGGAAAATAAAATTGAGGATCTGTTAGATGACAACCACTTAGGCTTTGTTAAAGGTAAAGGTGTCAGAGAGGCAGTTCTCATGCTCGGCATGATGATGGAAACAAGACGGAACGAAAATCAAATCAAGCTCATAGGATTCGTTGACCTTTAAATACTTTCGACAATGTAAAGTTGTGCAAGACGTGCAGGGTTCTTAGAAAAATAGTAGTGAGCTATAGGGGAAGGTAGGTAATCTAGGATGTGTGCAAGAATCAAGAGAGAACAACAGGAGTGAAAGACCAAGAGCGGAGTGTTCGGATTGAAAACGATGTAAGACAGGGATGCAGTCTGTGACGGTACGTCACATAAATATTGAAATTTTTATCGGTTGTAAACAGTGAACAATATTGTTAAGGGTGAACCAAAAATTATTTGTATTTAATGTATTTGCATTTTATGAACATAATTAGTATAAAAGATACATTTAATGTTCTTCAAACAACTGATATGCAGCGATAATTTACAAGTAGCATCTTTATTTGAAACATGTCTATGAAAATAAAAAAGGGATCGAAAAAGAGACGCGATTGTACAGCCGAGGTGGAACGACGCACTTTATGGTACTCGCACTGTTTTGTTTCGCGATATGGAAGCCAGCCATTGAGCGGCAACACATATTTAATGTAAGTTATTCGGTATTCTGCTAAAATCAACTAATTATTCTTGTCACAAAATGAATTTCTTTGTAATAGTTGTCACCTAAAATGGTCGCAGCGGCTAATTATTTTTAATAAGCATTTTTTTAAGTGATTTGCGCTGCGGGAAGCTCGTCTTCTGATGCAGCCTCTGGTCGCCCATTACGCGCCGAAGTACTAATTTATTTTTCAAAGTGTTAACACTAACTGTAAATGCGAGAGATTTCGTTGTAAGAACCTTTCTAAATTGCAACAGATAATTAATTTACGTTAAAGTTCATTTTTAAATTATACAGATTCCATGAGTTCAGTAAGTTTTATCTTGGCCGCTCCACAGGAACAATCAAAATTCTCTCGAGCCTTGCTTTGCAATCAATAAATAGAAATTAACATAATTACATTCATTTCAGTTAACGGAAACTATATTATAGTCATCAAGTACAACTTCTAAAGTTGGTACATGAATAACAGCGGCCCTTCAAGAACCCGTTTCATATTTACTTATGCACGTAAGTAAAAATGATAAGAAGAGATAATATCCCTGAGAGAAAGAATGGTGTTCTAACAAAAGAAAAATTCACCTGATCCAACAACGTGAGAGCCCGAAATTTTATGTACCAGTATGTAGTACACAGAAATTGACTGAGATATGGTTCTTCGGCTAGAAAACTATATTTAAAAGAAACTTTTTTATATATGTAATTATATGTATGTGAAATTAATGCTATATATGTAATCTATTTCCATGTACCACAAAATACAAAACTAGTACGAGATCCAACCAGTGAAGATGTATGGACATGAAGCTGACTAAATGCGTATTATTGTCTCGACTGAGATAAAGAAAACACCAAGTAACAAGAACTAATGTAGGTAAGGGTGTATATGCATGCGATTATGGGCTGGAAACTAAAGGACGGTAGGATCCGGGGTCATGCACTGTGTTTACCTTCTTGAGTTAAAATTTGTCAGAAGTGTTTATTCAATTTGTTTTAACGTCAGCGGATAGTGAAACAGATTCATTTACCACTACTGAACAGAAATCAGTGTTAGAATTCTGAGACAGTGATTAGTGTCCTGGATTTTAGGTCACACAATCAGCGGTGTGAATCAAATAAATGCTTGTGCAGTTGATTGTCAAAGTAATGTTTTAGCAGAAGTAAAACTTTTCACGGTGCAACGGAAATATTACGAGTGTGAAAGTGTAACTGTTAGTTTCAGTAGTAATAGTAGTAGGTAGCTTCTTTGCTTTACTTGATTTCAGTGTTTTGTATGTGCTTTGTGTAGTTAGTATATTTTGTGTGTGTGTCATTTATTGGGGGAAATAGATTTTGTGTGTACTCATGTCTTAGCAGTCAGATTCATACTAGTCGAAATGGTGAAGACACGCAAGGACAAACGGTTAGACGGGGAAGATCTGTCGGGGTATGGCACAGACGAAAATGTACTAGAGTTTCCAGTGAGGAACCCACCCGCTTCCAAAACCGGAAGGTGAGCAACCTGAAACGGACAAAATGTTAGGCACTGATCAGGATAAAGCTCAATTGAGCAAAGAAATCCACTCGATAACTTGCTCAGGGACGGAGGATGCTGCTGCATCGACAGCAAATTTTGCACAAGTACCTGTACCAACGACCGATTTTCTAACGGTGCTGATGGCATAATTAGACATGAGAGACAAGCAATGGGAGCAGGCATCGACAGCAAATTTTGCACAAGTACCTGTACCAACGACCGATTTTCTAACGGTGCTGATGGCATAATTAGACATGAGAGACAAGCAATGGGAGCAGGCATTTATTACCCAAGTTAACGACATATTATCCAAAGAAAGTCTCGAACGAGAAACAGGAACGTAACGCTCAGTTCCAGGCCAAAATGAATGAAATGTTTGAACAACGTGACAAGACGCTAGTGCCGTATTTGTCACATGAGATCGACATAGCTAAACAAGTAGCTGAAATGGTTAGATCAAACCAAACGCATTTCGCAACACGTAAAACTCCTACACGCACGCGGAAATGTGCCGCTAAATGTATACAGAAAGGAAAAAGCTGACTGCGAGAAAGTGCAAGTGTACTCGCCAGTCAGTTGTTCAGGCGTTGTCGCTGCGAACGGAGAGGTAGTGCTATCAACTGTAGCGCAAGTAAAGCACGTGGAATCACTATTAAAACACAGGCAGTTCCAGACGTTTAATCAGGAGAAAAAGAATGTTCATCCGGTAATCTTTATAAAAAGTTTCCGGAATATACTCCCGGCATCATGGACTGAGCAGCAAAAGGTTCAATTTGTGATCTCTTTTATCGCAGGTGAAGCGGCACTGTGGGCGATGGAAATCGCGGAGCAGTGTCCATCGTTGTCTGAATCGAAAGTAAATTTCTTGTCAGATACTGGTCCATGTCTGTTCTGGAGCGTCTCCGCAAACAAGTGTATAGCCCGGAACCATTAAATCCCCGTTCAGGTAACTTGAGAAAATATTTTGAAAGATACCTAAACAAAACGAGATACTGGGACGAACCCATGCCTGCCAGGAACGTTCTAAGAATTTGAAGGGTGAACTACCTATAACGATAAGAGAGAAGCTCGTACACGTCCCTGACACTGACTTGTTCGGAGATTTTCTCCGCTCAGGGACTGGGTGTTGTGTTGTCCTAATCATCATCATTTCATCCCCATCGACGCGCAGGTCGCCGAAGTGGCGTCAAATCGAAAGACCTGCAGCAGGCGAACGGTCTACCCGCGGGAGGCCCTAGCCACACGACATTTCCATTTCCACTGACTTGTTTATGGCACCCATATACTCCCTCGATTTAATACACGAGGATGCCAGGCGGGAAGATCAGAGGAGTAAGAACATTGGACAAGCGAACGATAAAGGAAAAATCAATCCAATAATAGACCTCGTAAGAACGAGTATTCAAAGAGTGACGAATATTCGCGATGGGAAAACTTCTCTAAAAAAGGAACACTATGAAATGTGTGCCCACTGTGGATGGTCACTGGCACAGCACTCGATACAATACGTACCAACATGGCCAGTCATACCTGTCTTCACCAAAAAGAGGTAGGGAAAACTATAATCGAAATAGACTCGGCGAAGCGGGAGGAAACTCCAACTTCGGCAATAAAAATATGAGAACCAACAATGAGCAGTGGCCACAGGCAGGGCCAGCAAACTGGCAGGCACATCAAAACATGCCGTCAGGTCATGTGCCTGTCAATCACATCAATGTCATCCCGATGCCACCGCCTCCACCTCAGCCTCCGAACAATCAGTCACACGTGTACGCACCGCAGTGCACGTCACCAATTGTGACTGATAATGTTCGAATAACCGATGTGTCTGATCACGTGTCGGCAGGGTGCGACAGGCCGTCAAACTCTGGCCGACCTCTGTAGGCCCTTCCCAGATGGTCGGCAAGATGAAAGAGGGGGGCAGGCATAATGTGGGGGTGAATCTGCTCCGCTACCATGACGGATGCGAGATGAGAGATGAACTGACAGTTGATAAGCGACCTGCGGACCAACAATAAATACAGCATGTGCAGGCCGCCTTTGTGGCACAGATAAATGGGGTCGAAGTAACAATAATATTGGATACAGGGGCGAGTGCTTCTTATATTGATGAGCAGTTACTCAGGTGCATGGATCGTGTGGAAAAGTTACCGAGCCTTCCAATAGAAAACTGTAGGATAGTAGGTGCCCTATGGGGCAGGGTGCAGCTAATAAAGAATGAGGTGCCGGCAGAGATTGCTCTGGAAAACGAAGCCATACTGTGCTCATTCCCGGTGGTCAAAAATCTCACAGTACCTTGCACCCCGGGACGTGACGCCCTTAGGGAATTGAAGGTTAAAATTGACCTCTCCCGGGCCAGATGCATCTTAACCTATCTGATCCGACAAATCGATCTGGCATAAATGAGGACTCCGGACGCGTATGTGAACTACTGTCGGAACGTCCGGGTAACTTCACAGGACCCTGACGCGTTGAATCACAACAACTGTGTCTTAAATCAAGACGGCAGCGAATCGGAACCCGGTTGGCAACGGGAAAGTGCTATTATTAAGCAACATATTGCATCAAAAGTAGCCGAATCTTCGTACTTGAGCCTGTCACAGCAATCTGATTTGAGCCAAGTGCAGAACCAATTTCTACATGTGTTTTCAGAAAAACCGGTGATAATAAGAGAATATGAGTTCGACATGCAAGTAAAACCTCACCAAACTTTCTGCCGTGCCTCCTATTCGATACCATGGTGGAAAAGACAAACCGTGGGGTGAGAAATTTAGAGAATGCTGCGGTGGAAAATAATAGGTCAACATCACCATATACTATCCCGCTGTTAGCGATTACAAAAACAGACGGCAGCCTTTGGCTGGTGTTGGACGCGCGGGATATTAATAATAAATAATACCTGTTCGGACCTGGCCGGAAAATACGGAGGAACAAATTGATATATTTTAATGTAAGTTGTATGTCTAGTTAGTAAGATTGATTTTATGTTTATTTGATTTTATACTTGTGCTTGTTAGATATAGAGTAGTTGCTAAGTGTATGTATGAGTGTGTTGTGACAGAAGGGGAATACTGCACTTAAACAAGTGCCGTCACATAAAAGAGATTAGCAAATGAATCTGCGTAAGGACGCTCTGCACAGGATAAACCTTAAAAAGGGAAGAAGCATTGTGCATGATCGTCAGACGCGCACATTAACAGCGAATCACTGCACAAACGCGAGAATTCGCGTAATAAAAAATTTCAGACAGAATATCTCTTAACTTACACACTGAATCCAGCTTGAAGGCGGTTGCAGGTACACCCGCACGCAAGGAAGGCAGCTGCAAGCGCAGCCATGACAACAGTTTCTGAATCAGTGTTGAATGAATAAATAATACACACGTCATAAAACCTACTGAACTCACAGGTCCAGTAGGACCAACTGGTCAACACTTTAAATAAGAGATGACAATTGGGTCAATCACTGAATACTAAGAGATAAACGGATCTAGAAGGAACTCTTAATTGCACTATATATATGTATATGATAATATTAATATGTAAAATGGAAAGCATATTGATTATGTAATTCTAGTAAAACGCAATAAATCATGTTCCAATTTAAATGTGACTATCCGAACGCTCAAATAGTGAAAAGACGGATAAACTGAACTACGAATTGGAACGACATAAAAGTGTGAACAGTTCACTGTGCAAGAACACAACATGTGTGAAGTGTGTTTAACAGTGGAAGACTGTTCTGAAAGTATGGTGAACAATAGAATAAAAATTAATAGCTGAAATGGTGTGCCTTTCGCAGAAAACAATTTACATGCGAAACATGATAGACATTCACAGTGTGGATAAATGTTTCTGCAAAGAAGTGAGACTTCTGATAAACAGAGCCATAGCAGTGGACTGTGAAAATACGCTATAGGTAGCACACAGCGAATTGTGATTCCCGGACCGGCAGACGCACGCTAGAAGCGACGCAGGCCAAGAAGTATGAAGCGAAAAGTGTCAGTGTGACGTACTAACTGAACACTCACCATAGTGATAGTGCATACTGCGATCAAGTGAACACCTAGCTTATAACTACACTTATGTTAAATCAGTGTAAAATGTGTGAGATCCGAGCGACCGCTACGGTCGCAGGTTCGAATCTTGCCTCGGACATGGATGCGTGTGACGTCCTTTTGTTAGTTAGGTTTAATTGATTCTAAGTTCTAGGCCACTGATGACCTCAGAAGTTAAGTCACATAGTGCTCAGAGCCATTTGAACCATTTTTTTGTGTGAGATCGAACAAGAACTTATTTACAGACGTTCGTACATTCTTATAATGCATTACATTAGTAAAAGTGATAAGAAAAGATAATATCCCTGAGAGAAAGAATCATGCTCTAAAAAAAGGAAAATTCACCTGATAAATTAAAAATATAAAATTATATATATATATATATATATATATATATATATATATATATATATATATATATTTATACACGATTGGTCAGAAAATGTGTGAAATGCTTGTAGGGATGTTATAGGGCAGGTTGTACAGAGACATATATGTTCAGAAAGAAATTCGATACCTTTCACCGTTTCCGAGTTATTTATCATTGAAGTTAGCCAATCAGATCGTCGCGCGCGTAAATTCAAGTTACAGCTAACGGGACACAGCACACGTTGGACAACACCGCCCCTGGAAGTCCGCTTGAACGCGAGCGCGCGACGTCCCGATTGGCTAACTTCAATGCTAAATAACTCGGAAACGGAGCGACGTATGGAATTTCTTTAACATTTATGTCTCTGTATAGACTGCCCTGTAACATCCCTACAAACATTTCACTCATTTTCTGATCACACCGTATATTTTTTTGTATAGCGTAACAAATGGCAACGTAACAAGTCTTTCCCCTGCTTTTCAATCTACACATCTGCGAAGCAATGACGGAAATAAAAGGAAGGTTCAAGAATGGAACTAAAATTCGGGGTGAAAGGATATCAGAGATAAGACTTGCTGACAACATCGCTATCCTGACCGAACGAGAAAAAGATTTACTAGACCTTTTGAATGGAATGAACCTTCAAACGAGTACAGAATGTGGATTGGGTGTTAACAGGAAAAATTGGTAGTGTCGTGTAGCAGAAAAGAGAATGGCGAGAAAAAAAAAACATCAGAACTAGTGGTTATGAACAGACGATGTCTACGAATTCTGCTACCTTGAAAGTAAAATAACATGAAGGGCGAAGAACATAAGAAGAATTATAATACAGGCATAGAAGGCATTTCTGGCTAATTCATGGAGTCTACTGCTATCAAATATAGGCTTCATTTGAGGATGAACTTTCGGAGAGTGTGCGTTTGGAGCAGAGCATTGTAAGATAGAAAATAATGTATTTGGCCGTGTTCGCGTGTGTCTAAGAGAAAGTAAAATTTGGCTACACCATTATTTTCCGAGAAAAGTGTAACACCGATTAGTGAGGGAGATGTGGACAACAAGCTATCTCTGAGGATAACTTATTCTGCCTACACTACTTTCAGATAAATTTAGTTCAGTTATCAAAAATTGTGTAATCATTCACTTATTATTTCCACGAAAAGCTATACAACGGAACTGTGGATACTAAAAAATTAACTTTTCTACTATTTCTAGAACAGCCCAGTTGGGAAATGTCTATTCACAAAGTAATTAAAACAGCGAACAGCAATGAGTGAGGATAATTTGAATAAGTTCGGCAACAGAAAGCTACACACACATTTGCATTAACAAAATAAGCGACAAAATACTAATGAGAGAGCATTTCGGTTATTAATACACTCGTTATTAAACACAACGATATGAATGTGGAATAAATATATCTCACACTGACTAACCGGAAGCTGCCTTTTTGATATGCTAAATACTTGCATATCCTCTCAGTAGCGTCTACTCACGTTTGTTAGCTTGCGAATAATCAATGAAACACAAAGGAAAACTTCAGTTGACTTTGGATGAAATGAATTTAAATGAAATAAGTACAACTGAATATCAACATAATTGCAATTCCGAAACACGAACGAGACCACGCAGAAAACTACATCAAAGGTTTAATTAAAACTAGCAAGTATGAATAACTGTTTCCTTCTAAATAAACTATTTAGTGCCAGCAACTAATTTACTTTCGGACAGTTCAATTTGTATTTGTCTGCAGGACTAACTTTGCCTCTAAACAATATGTATCTCAACAGTTAGTTACTGTGGTGCAAAAGAATAGTACTTTTACTGAGGTGGGAAAGGAAAGTACTTTTAATTCTGTTTCAAGATTATTAAATACTACAGATATGAAGTACCACAGAAAATAGTTCTGATATATTTCTTTCTTTTCAAATAGACGACGTTCGGATTCATTACATTAACAGGGATGGACGTGGGACTTATTTGTAATAACGATTTGGAGAAGTTATTAGGTTTAATTTTCTATGTTTTTCCAGTAATTATTCCTAAAAACTGAAAGTTTACCAATATCTTTAGTAGTAGGGTAATGGGGGTAACAGATCAATTTTGATTTAAATTGTAATGCAAATTAATTAATCTGATTAATTAATTACACCACCCTCCACACCCACCGCCAATCCACACCCACCCCCACACCTAAATCATCAGCCAGCACTTGGTTACCGTGACCTCTCCGACAACCCCTCCCTGACCCTCCCCCACCTATCCTATTAGTGGTAATTTCAAATTTTTGTGGGACTTTCGAATCTTTTGCGGTAATTTCGAATTTTAGTGGGAATTTATGTGTCAAAGTGTTATGCTGACATCCAACTCCAACTCCCACCTGCGAATTGGCAGGAAATTAAAAACGGCAGTGCCCTTCCTGGGGCTCGAACCACACTCCTTCTTGACAGAAAGCCCAAGTGCATCCTCCCAACAAACAGGAACAGACCATATAAGATCGGTCCTAATTACATATTATATAAATATATGTCGTAATTTCATAAGTAAATCTGTAGAGCTGCACATGGATTTCCAGAATGAGATTTTCACTCTGCAGCGGAGTGTGCGCTGATCTGAAACTTCCTGGCAAATTAAAACTGTGTGCCCGACCGAGACTCGAACTCGGGATCTTTGCCTTTCGTGGGCAAGAGGTCTACCATCTGAGCTACCGAAACACGACTCACGCGCGGTACTCACAGCTTTACTTCTGCCAGTACCTCGTCTCCTACCTTCCAAACTTTACAGAAGCTCTCCTGCGAACCCTGCAGAACTAGCACTCCTGAAAGAAAGGACATTGCTGAGACATGGCTTAGCCACAGCCTGGGGGATGTTTCCAGAATGAGATTTTCACTCTGCATGGGAGCGTGCGCTGATATGAAACTTCCTGGCAAATTAAAACTGTGTGCCCGACCGAGACTCGAACTCGGGACCTTTGCCATATCTCGCCAAAGTTGCTGAGCACTTTACCGAAGGGTGAAATTACGGCATTAATTTGGTCTGTTGTTATCTCAAAAGGCAACTCGAAGATTCGAACTGTGCGAATGCGAAAACCAGCATGTGCAACGGTGACTTCACCAACGTTTCCATCTGAGTGCTTAAATTTCATGACACCTCCGGAAGACTCAACTATTTTCTCGCACAACTCTGAACTATGCAGTTTAACAAACACGACACAAGCTACAATCGGCAGGTGGATGCCGATTATATCACTAAAGGAGAGCTTCACATCTTCTTCTAACCAATTCTCTACATCAAACGACTTAGGTCTGGCATATCGAGAATCAAAAGTAGGTTTCAACGTATCTTTTCGACTTGTTTGAGCCATCACTGAATAGTACTCAATACTTCTCGAAGTGTTCGATAAACAGAGCTTTAAGCTGCAGCAAGCGCGAGACTTAACACGCGGAAGCACAGACGGCGCAGCGCACACCACACTACGTCCTACCTCCACCCCAGCCGCCGGCGAACTTACCATCTGAGCTACCGAAGCACGACTCACGCCCAGTACTCACAGCTTTACTTCTGCCAGTACCTCGTCTCCTACCTTCCAAACTTTACAGAAGCTCTCCTGCGAACCTTGCAGAACTAGCACTCCTGGCAGAAGTAAAGCTGTGAGTACCGGGCGTGAGTCGTGCTTCGGTAGCTCAGATGGTACAGCACTTGCCTGCGAAAGGCAAAGCTCCCGAGTTCGAGTCTCGGTCGGGCACACAGTTTTAATCTGCCAGGAAGTTGCACAAGGATTGCCTAAAATTGCAATACAGCTCAGAAATTGATGATGCCACACAACTGATGTTATCCTGCTGGAAAAAGATTTCAGAATACAACTCGAAAATAGTGGCAGACATGCTCTGACCATACCCTTCACCTATAAGCTGGGAGTCAGTGTAATATCTTAATTTTCCTTTGGCAGAAAACATGTTCATGTGAAAAGATGCTGGTGTTGGACAGAGAGGAGTTTAAGAAGTGTATTATATGTAAGCTTACAGCATAGGACTGTTAGAGTTCACTTCAGATACATCATGCTGCTGCTGCATCCCAAGCAGTCAAAGGCAATACATGCTACTGTGACTGATGAAAACTGCTTCACAGCTCTCATAACACAACAAAACTGTCATGACATAAAACCAGCATTTGTTAATGAATGGATCATAATGCTATACGTACTGGGGAAAATCGTCGTCCTAAAAGATTGAAGATGGGCGGCAGGTGAATGTGCTTTCTCTTCAATGTATGGCAAAGCACTAGCGAAATTATAGGTACTCCTACCTCTCCCTCTGTCTATCCCTCAACCTAAGGTGCAGAGATATGTCTTTTCAAATGATCAGTTGCTATGAAGCGGCTCGGGATTTTTCTGTGGCCTTCTGGATTTCAGCCAGGGGGGAACAGCGCCCAGCCCGCCTTAAGGCGATGCTCCTTTGCCTACACTAAAGGATCTAAAGCGAACTAAATACGAGATAAATGATGGACGCTTCGCCCCACACACCACACCCAGGTTGGGGCACAGCGACCACACACACACACACACACACACACACACACACACACACACACACACACAGGAACATCACCACATTGCCCCCGTAAGTGTCTCCCATCAAAACACTGAACTCTTGTACTCTAGCGTCTATCAAAAAGATAAGACAATTTCGCCGATACTTAATCTCCTCTTTCCACGAAAATAGGCGCAGTCCATTTTCTTTTAGATGTATGAGCAAAGTCGGCATAGTTTTTATGTTCGCTAGCAGGATACAGTTTGGATCTGATTATTTTGCATCATCCAATAAAATCCACCGCCACCAATTACAGATTAACAAAATTCAAATGTCGGGCACTACACATCCTATACGGGTCAAACCTGCCTAAAATTGGGGAAAAGAACTTCGACTATTTTGATGCATAAATTACTGATCAGTGTAGAATGTCCTCGCTATATCGAAACTGTCATTAGACTAAATAAAAAGCGAAAATTTCAACTCCAAAATGAAAACATCTACGTTAAGCAGATTCTTTCAGCTTGTATAGCATAGCCTCCAGTAAAAAAGAGTATACATAAATTATCGATACTCAACAACAGAATCATGATCTGCGCTCTCAGAATAGCACACTGTATTGTGATCTTTGTCCTTTTGTAGAAGAAGAATGAGAGTATTTTTTAGTTTCATTGTCTTATCGATTCTGATGTTCCAGCTGACGGACGCTTATTGCTCAAGTTCTGTAACTGTTTCAATATATGTGAAATGATTTATGGTAAAATCTGCTTTTGTTAGTAGCTAGTACCTCTCCTGCATATAATTCAGTTATGTAGGCTCATTATGGCAATTGAATCTCAATGTAGACATGTGTAATGTGCTGCGAATACATAGAAAGAAAGATCACTTATCATTTAGCTACAATATAGCAGGTCAGCATCTGGAAGCAGCTAATTCCATAAATTATCTGGGAGTATGCATTACGAGTCTTTCAAAATGGAATGATCATATAAAGTTGATCGTCGGTAAAGCAGATGCCAGACTGAGATTCATTGGAGGAATCCTAAAGAAATGCAATCCGAAAACAAGGGAAGTAGGTTACAGCATGCTTGTTCGCCCACTGCTTGAATACTGCTCAGCAGTGTGGAATCTGTACAAGATAGGGTTGATAGAAGAGATAGAGAAGATCCAACGGAGAGGAGCGCGTTTCGTTACATGATCATTTAGTAATCGCGAAAGCGTTACAGAGATGATAGATAAACTCCAGTGGAAGACTCTGCAGGAGAGACGCTCAGTAGCTCGGTACGGGCTTTTGTAGAAGTTTCGAGAACATACCTTCACCGAGGAGTCAAGCAGTATATTGCTCCCTCCTACGTATATCTCGCGAAGAGACCTTGAGGATAAAATCAGAGAGATTAGAGCCCACACAGAAGCATACCGACAATCCTTCTTTCCACGAATAATACGAGATTGTAATACACTCCTGGAAATTGAAATAAGAACACCGTGAATTCATTGTCCCAGGAAGGGGAAACTTTATTGACACATTCCTGGGGTCAGATACATCACATGATCACACTGACAGAACCACAGGCACATAGACACAGGCAACAGAGCATGCACAATGTCGGCACTAGTACAGTGTATATCCACCTTTCGCAGCAATGCAGGCTGCAATTCTCCCATGGAGACGATCGTAGAGATGCTGGATGTAGTCCTGTGGAACGGCTTGCCATGCCATTTCCACCTGGCGCCTTGACTTACACCTTCTAGAGCACGTTGGGTGGCACGGGATACATGCGGACGTGCATTGTCCTGTTGGAACAGCAAGTTCCCTTGCCGGTCTAGGAATGGTAGAACGATGGGTTCGATGACGGTTTGGATGTACCGTGCGCTATTCAGTGTCCCCTCGACGATCACCAGTGGTGTACGGCCAGTGTAGGAGATCGCTCCCCACACCATGATGCCGGGTGTTGGCCCTGTGTGCCTCGGTCGTATGCAGTCCTGATTGTGGCGCTCACCTGCACGGCGCCAAACACGCGTACGACCATCATTGGCACCAAGGCAGAAGCGACTCTCATCGCTGAAGACGACACGTCTCCATTCGTCCCTCCATTCACGCCTGTCGCGACACCACTGGAGGCGGGCTGCACGATGTTGGGGCGTGAGCGGAAGACGGCCTAACGGTGTGCGGGACCGTAGCCCAGCTTCATAGAGACGGTTGCGAATGGTCCTCGCCGATACCCCAGGAGCAACAGTGTCCCTAATTTGCTGGGAAGTGGCGGTGCGGTCCCCTACGGCACTGCGTAGGATCCTACGGTCTTGGCGTGCATCCGTGCGTCGCTGCGGTCCGGTCCCAGGTCGACGGGCTCGTGCACCTTCCGCCGACCACTGGCGACAACATCGATGTACTGTGGAAACCTCACGCCCCACGTGTTGAGTAATTCGGCGGTACGTCCACCCGGCCTCCCGCATGCCCACTATACGCCCTCGCTCAAAGTCCGTCAACTGCACATACGGTTCACGTCCATGCTGTCGCGGCATGCTACCATTGTTAAAGACTGCGATGGAGCTCCGTATACCACGGCAAACTGGCTGATACTGACGGCGGCGGTGCACAAATGCTGCGCAGCTAGCGCCATTCGACGGCCAACACCGCGGTTCCTGGTGTGTCCGCTGTGCCGTGCGTGTGATAATTGCTTGTACAGCCCTCTCGCAGTGTCCGGAGCAAGTATGGTGGGTCTGACACACCGGTGTCAATGTGTTCTTTTTTCCATTTCCAGGAGTGTAGAATGGAGAATCGATAGAGGTACTGAAGGTACCCTTCGCCACACACCGTCAGGTGGCTTGAGGAGTATGGATGTAGATGTAGATTATTGTAGCGACGTCATTAATAACTAAAAACATGTAAGTTCTTTTAACGGTCACTTAATGCTAAAAGTATTAAAAATAATAATCTCAGTAAACTGAAAACGGCGTCTTGTAATATTTTCCTTTCATATTTGGCCAGAGGTACAGTTTTTTATTAACAGTAACATCTATAAATGTGTACGCTGCCACTGCCCATAGGCAGCTATCCTGGAACATCAAGCGCCACAGAAAAAATAATTAAGCATTGTGTTTAAAGAAGTATCACGTAATATAAAAAAAAAGTAATTTAATCCATTGTGAGTAAGACGGAATAACGGCACTGTTGTCGTTATATGAAGCAGTATTCAATTGAAATTTATTCTAAGATTTACGCGATAACTGGCGCCCAACGTGGGCCTCGATATTGCAGAAAGAATATATTATTAATATAAGAAAATTAATGATCTGTTTCATGTGTGTATAGAGTATTAATTTCGATGTAGAGAGGAACCGATGACCTGGAAGCCACAAATAATTCCAATCAGAATAAAGACGACAATAAAAACGAGGGTTTAGGGCTTATGAAAATATCTCTTGCTTTCGTGTGTCGTGCAGTTTGCCAATATTCATGGTTTGTACTGCGTGGTAGTTATTTGCCTACAGTAGTTCAGGTAGGCAAGAAAATTTATATTTGGTATAAATTTTGTACAATTAGAAATTTTATATTGTATTATTATTGTTTTTGTGGTGATTGCCGTGTGAAAATAATTGTATTAGAATAATGTCTCATTCAGAGTCCAAGAGATTACGTAGCAAGATAAGGAGAGAAGTTGATATGGAAGCAGATTCACGAGAGGGTAGTGATAACGAATTGGAGGAAATCCCCATGGGATCTACATCCACTGGCAATATACAAAAAAGTATTACGGATCATGAAATAGAAACTGCACATCAGTGCGCAGAAATCGAGAGTAGCGTTGATAGCAGCATATTGCCAACTGTTGTAGGTGAAACAGCTGCACACTCAACTAAGCAGAGTTACCTGCGCTGCGCCTGGCTACGACGTCGTGACTGCAATTTTAATGACGTTAGATCAGTTTCAAAAGGAACAGGAGGAGATAGATAGAGAGAGGGAAAGAATACAGTAAGAAAGGGAGAGACTGCAGGAGGAGAGGGAAAGAGGGAGGGAAGGAATACAGTTAGAATGGGAGAGACAGCAGGAGAAGAGAGAAAGAGAGAGAGAGAGAGAAGAAAGGGAAAAAGAGAGGGAAAACAATATATGAACAGCTTAAGTGTTCAGAAGTCGTGAAAGAAGACATAGCCAGTTTGAAACAAGTGTACCAGGAATTTCCAAATTTGGTAGTTAGTTTAACCACAGACGTACAAACTCTGAAAATAGAACAGAATAGCATGAAGTAAGATATTCAAAATACAACCGAGAGGGTAGAAAATATAGAGATAGGAAATCAGGAAAGAATACAAATGGCTCTGAGCAATATGGGACTCAACTGCTGAGGTCATTAGTCCCCTAGAACTTAGAGCTAGTTAAACCTGATTAACCTAAGGACATCACAAACATCCATGCCCGAGGCAGGATTCGAACCTGCGACCGTAGCGGTCTTGCGGTTCCAGAATGCAGCGCCTTTAACCGCACGGCCACTTCGGCCGGCAGAAAGAATACGGAATTGCCACGCCGAACGCACTGATAAGGTAGTAGAAAAATGGATATATATATATATATATATATATATATATATATATATATATACAGACAGAAGGGACACGCGCAATTTGCGCAGTTCACTCGACTGGGCAGGTCAATCATACAGAACAGGAAAGAGTAAATAACATGAGAATGGAGGACAATTATGCACCTGCTTCGCACGTTTCACCCGAAAATCCACCGTTCTCTGCCACCTACAATACAATTTGTGGGGTACAGGCAGGAACGTGTAGTCCTAACAGTGAAACGTTGAATGGTGCAGGGGCTGTGTCCACTGCAACTACAATAAAGATGGAAGAGAGTTTAATTAAACACCGCCAGGTACAAACCTTCTTCACCGACAAGAAAAATAATCATCCGGTTTTATTTATAAAGAGTTTTCGAAACATACTGCCCAGAGCATGGACCGAGACACAGAAGATACAGTTTCATTGCTTCCCACATAGTAGGAGATGCTGCTCTATGGGCGACAGATGCAGATGACAATAGCTACACCTGTGGACAATTTGCTACTGTAAACAGCAATAAGACTGCGACGTCTCCTTTGGCTACAGGTAACGGTGCTTACCCCCTTGCAAGAAGTTGCTTCATCTTTGTGTGCATTTTCGTGCAGCAGGACATGGGTGGTGCATCAATGTATTATCTACCGAAAATATTGATGTCTGAACTATGATAGATGAAGTGGAAATATGTAGATAACACAATTGCACTGTTATCGGATACTGTCTGGTATACTTTGGTGTATATGGCCAAATGGACATACTGCACAATCATCTATCAGCAGTTGCAACCTAGGAGATTTTACCTGCGAAGCAGGGGAGACGTGATTTAGCGGTGATACACAGATTGGGAAGCATTCTTCTGTGCCACAGGTTTGTTTTAAAATAATAGAACAACTGGTAAAATTGCTATTATTGATAGTGCTATCAACTGTGGTGCATATTACAGTACATCATGTCAGTGGTGTCTTTCCCACCCTACTTGTTAACTGATATGCTGCTGATTGCCACATGATGAGAGACTGAAACCATTTGGTTGAGATGGAGAGAGACTTGGCGGAACATTGGATAGCTGCTACTTGTCACTGAGGAGCATGGGATTAAATATAGAGGTCATCACTTTGGAAGAATTATTCAGTCCTGCAGACTTGTCCTGCTTCCATATTCTATGATGCCCTCCACACGTTTTTTTTTCACCAATATGTAACACTACGTCTTTGTATTGCTACTAACTCTTGCATGTTGTATCAGCAATCAGTGGCTTCTGGCGATGGTCAAACCAGATCGGCAATCATGTACATGAATGCAAAATGAGGGAAAAATGCTCTTCGAAACGGAACACCCTGCTGCTGTAGACGGTGAAATTAACTGCGTAGGTCTTTACCTTCGGATAGCTGTTGGAAACGCTCCATAATGCCGCAAACTCTCCCAGTTTCCATATGTTGCAATGTATTACTTATTTTTCTGAATTAGAAACATCGGATCTGTTTTTTATTTATACCAAGCTGTGTGTTAAGGGAGCTGCATAATTCACACTATTCGATGTTCAGCTTTCTGTGAAAGGCAATGGATAAAAACGTGTTAATTTCGCTTTGGCACCTGACACAGAACTCGACGTCATGGTAGAAAAACAGTATATGGCAACATACAAAGCGGGAGTCATACATGGTATGGATATGTTAAAGCCAGAAAAACGATATACTAATCTGATTACGACAGGACAATACAGGAACGCTTTATCATCATGGATAGTCTGTTGTATATGGTCTTCCTCCAGTATAATCGACAAAACTTTACGCAGATCTGTGCAAGCAACTTCGAACACTACCACCTGCTCCAATGGAGCGATATACGTCTCTAATATGGTTTATGTGTAGCACGCAGACAGTATTTGTTATTTGATATATCGGAAGAGAGAGAGAGAGAGAGAGAGAGAGAGAGAGAGAGAGAGAGAGAGAGATGCTGTAAAATTTTAGAGGCAGTTCCATTGCTGGTTAAAGTTTGGATTCAGATAATTCTCTCAAAACTACACCGATTTTGCCCAGCAAACTAATGGAAATTTGATCTATCTATTCTGCATGTTTAAAAGTAGATGTTACAGCAGAACATGTGTTATATCATACTTCATAGTCGCTAATTATAAAGTAGACACCACTTGAAGTATAGTTCGTTTTGGATCCTAGAAATGATTAGTGTTTTTTTCTCGACATATGTTTAGATTACTTGAAACAGGCTGTATGATGAAGTTGCTTACAATTCTAGAACATAAGAATCTGCTGCTGTTGTGATTGTCTGTCTGTTGTCTCATAAAAATTTTACAGGCTGGTCAGTAGAGAGGAATTATGGATCAGAAAAATCAAATTTAAACACGAAGACGTCATTTGTCTTCAATGGATCAGAAGAGGGAGAGATGCAGCAAAATCTTATAGTAAGTTCTATTACAACACAGGCTCTCACGATTTGTTTCGTAGTTACAGGTGAAACATAGCTTTGCATTGTTATAACGGAACCTACCACAGCGTACAGAACAATATTTAATCTTGAATTGTAGCTTGTTTTTTTATAAATGAAAAATGATTTTCTTTTTTCCGACATGTGAGCAAATGGTGTGAAATATTGTATTCTCTAATGTTATTTCATGTGTCTGAAATTTTTTTAATACACACGTGCATGACAGTTTATTTACAGATCCAGATTGGAATGAGAAAGGCGCTCTCAGATCATGTAATTTGTCCATCATGCTGAAAGAATTTGCTTAACACAGAATTTTTATCTTTGAAGTTTAAATTCTCGCTTTTTCTTTTCTCTGATGACAATTTCGATATAGCGATGACATTCAGTGGTGATCAGTAGTATCTGCAGCAAAGTTGTCAAAGCTTTTTCCAATTTTATGAATGCTGGACATGTATAGAGGGCGTATAGTCCGACCTCTGAATTTTGGTTATATGTAATGAGAGATGGTGCACTCCATTGAATGTTTCAAAATAATGAGGTGCAAATTATATCCTGCAGTCAAACGTAAAAACTACAACGCCTTTCCAGAATGAGATTTTCACTCTGCAGCGGAGTGTGCGCTGATATGAAACTTCCTGGCAGATTAAAACTGTGTGCCGGACCGAGACTCGAACTCGGGACCTTTGCCTTTCGCGAGCACTTGCCCGCGAAGGGCAAAGGTCCCGAGATCGAGTCTCGGTCTGGCACGCAGTTTTCATCTGCCAGGAAGTTTCTACAACGACTTTGCTCACAAAACTAAAAGAAAATGGCCAGCATCTATTTTCATGGAAAGAGGGCATTAATTATCTCTGCAATTGTGTTTTCCTTTTTAATAGATGCTCGATTATAAGAGATGCGTTGATGTTAAATACAATTGTCACAGTGGAATGTATTCGTTGTAGGCCCTGTCAGGGGTTGTGTGGTGAAAGCCAGTGTCTATGTGTGTGGTTGCCGTCCCGCAACCAGTGCACGGCTTGTGGGGGTGTGGCAGCCCTCATTTCTCTTGTATTAAGTTCGCTTGACATCCTTTAGTGTTGGCAAAGGACCATAGCCTGAAGGCAGGCTGGGTGCCTCTTCCTTGCCAACAGAAGGGCGGTAGGCTGCATAGAAAGTGTGTGGTGTTCAGGAGGAGCTGACCATTTAAAAGGGTCTGTGCCTGCACCGTAGGTGGAGTGTTGGAGGGAGGGAAGGAGGGAGGAGCAGGTTAAGGGGAGGTAGGAGTGCCTATAATTTCGCTAGTGCTCAGCTATATATCGAGGAGAACATGCATTTAACTGCCCCCACATGCAATCTTTTGGGATGACGATTTTCATTAGTACATGTGTCGCATTATGACCCTTTCATTACGGGTGCGAGCCTTTTGTTTCCACGACTGTTTTGACGTTTAAAAGGAGCAGTGAAATATGTTCCATAACTTGCAGTGTTGTGTACTGGCTTCGATTACCTGACCTGCTTGGTGAGGCAACTGTGACGTGAAACAGTGATAGATACAGTCCTCAACTGATTGCTTATTAAACTCCTCCTTGTCCAACAGCACCATCTCATCAGTTGAACATATATTCTGCCAAACGGAATTAAAGACAATATCTTACACCTCAGCCTTATTCCTGCCAGCTTATAGGTGAAAGGTTGAGTTTGAGTTTTCCTGCCACTAGTTTCGAGTCGCATTGTGAAATTTTTTCCCAGTACAATAGCACCAGTCTTATGTCATCGTCAATTTTTGAGCTTTGTTGAGATTTTATTCACTCCTTGTGTAGCGCTATGAATATATTTGTGTAATTACGACAGATAATTATGATTAATTATTTAATTTTGACCAATGATTACATCAGTTTCCTAACCACAATAAATAAAGTACATTAATCTAGCTTTCTTCCCTGCATCAGTTCGGTTTCCATGTATAGAAGGGTGCACTTGATCTTTCTGCACAGAAAGACTGGGCTTTGAGACCCAGAAAGGGCACTACCATTTTTAACTTCCCACCAATTCTCTGGTCGAGTGTGGGCAGGGATGTCAACATATCCTTGGGACAAAGAAATTCCCTCCAAACGTCGAAATTCTCATCAAAATTCGAAATTTCCACAAAAATTTGAGATCCCAGACAATAGGACATATGGGGGAGGAGGAGCAGGAGGGATTGTGGTACAGGACGCAGCACGTACGTGCAGGCAGAGGAAAACACATATCATATAGGGGGAGCCAGCTGGGGTGGCCGAGCGGTTCAAGGGGCTACAATCTGGAACCGCGCGACCGCTGCGGTCGCAGGTTCGAATCCTGCCTCGGGCATGGATGCGTGTGATGTCCTTAGGTTAGTTAGGTTTAAGTAGTTCTAAGTTAAAGGGGACTGATGACCACAGAAGTTAAGTCCCATAGTGCTCAGAGCCATCTCAGGGGTGGGAGGGGGGGATGGATAGTTAAATGATAATTTAATTAATTAGTGTATTAATTTTATATCAATTTGATATCAAAATTCCTCTGACAGCCCCATTACCCTACTACTGCCGTTAAAGTTCTAAAAATGTAAACTATGTGGCACAGTCTTACAGTCGTTTGGCGTTGAAGAGATGAAGTCGTAGCCTATCTCGGCATAGCTGCAGTAGCTCTAGACAAAACTTGCAAGTACGTATTTAGTTAGCAATGAGCACTGGCGGAGTAGAATTGTAATGTGTATGGAGCTGTCTTTTCATCTGCCCATCCTCACCAACTGATGTCGCAAATCTAATTAAAACTTTGAAAAGTGGCTACACTGAGTCACTACGCCAGAGATTGCGCCAAAGAGTTTTATTCCGCCGCCTCCACTGCCGCAGTAGTTGTTCAGAGCATGTCGAGAGTAGTAGTAGTTCTGAGGTTGACGTGGATGTTGAGAGGATGTCGAGAGCAGTACTAGTTGAGAGTATGTCGTGTGCAGTTGTTCTTCTGTGGGACGAGAGAGCAGATCCTGTTCGGTTAGTGTAATGTATATATGGAAGATGTTGCAATGATCACAGTGTATTTTTCGTCAATATATATTGAGGTAAAAAATTTTCTTTTATTTCAGATTTCCTAAATAACAATGCCTCTCGGTCACAGGTTCAGTCAAAAAAGGATCTGGATCGTGTTCATTTATTAGACTTGTAATTCTGGTTTCTATGTGCAATTATCGTATTTCTGGTTTTTCAATTAGTTCATTGTAAATGGTGTTTAAAATTTCTTGTCGTATTGAGGAAGAACCGTGCCAGATACGTGTACGTTGAATCACACTTCGACACATAGAACAGTTAAACTTGTGCTTTGTTGTTTCAGTGGCTTTTATAGTTGCAGGGGAATTAATTAATCCATTGTGTTAACGGAAATTTTCTTTCATTCCTTATTGTTATTTTAAGCAGTCAGTTTGCGTACTAATACTACTCAGAGCCAACCGGTTACGAGACTTCGTAACCGGACGTACAGCTACCAAAATTATATTTTCGTTTTATAATTAAGCCCCCATGTACGTGGCGACCGCTGCTTCGGATAGTTCCTTGGAATTCTTTTGATAGTAAAAATTGCAGACAGTAGTATTGTTGTAGTAAGTTGTAGTTTAGTAATTGTAGTCTATATTGCACGTGTAGGTTTGGTAATTGAACATTTGTAGGTGTCTTGTCATTCCTCTAATGGTATTTTTGCAGAATTTAATTTATGATGTCTCGTATATGAGTTTTACAATTTTGTGCAAATATGAAGATTTCAGTTGTTCGTTAGTCGTGTTTGTCGGGAAGCATTTCGTGTGAATGGTATTGTTGGTGATAAAGCGTTATATTGCGTGTAATTTTCGTACAGTGACGAGTTTTGTATATTTTGTAAATGATTACGCGATCGATGAAAAAGGGAAAAATAATGGATAGTCAGAATGACGAAATTGTTAACATGGGGAACTCGCCAACGCAGGAGAACAGTATGATGAATAATGAAGTAGAAAACAGTTTAATTAGCCGGGAAAATAGTCCGGAACTAGTTCAAAATTTTTCCCAATCAAAAAACTTTCAGAATACGAGATTAAAATTCTGGTATAGTATCGAACACAGATAGCTTTACAGCTACGGGAAATGTTAGGGGCGAAAAGAATTTCGAACCAGTTAATATGGAGCAGTTGATGAGTGCAATATTAAATTTGGGATCACAGTTAGGATCTGAATTAAAAACAGAGATTGGAACTTTGGCAACACGGTTAGAAACTGATGTGGGAACAATGGAAACACGGTTAGACTCACGAATAGGACATGTTTTAAAAACATGAAAGATGAATTAAGGAAAGAAATTAGAGAAGAAGTACAACCAATTTTGAATGCTCACGATAACAGATTAATTTCAATAGATATCAGACAAAAGGAACAGATAGAGAACAGGAAGAAAGATCGCGCGATAGTACAAAAATTTTCAATCTTCAACGTGCACACGATAAGGAAGAAATATTTGAGAGAATCGAGGAATCCGTACCAAATGACAGAATAAATAACCTAACACAACAGTATGAACAGTTAACCACTAAATGTGTCAATACTGAAACCCAAGTCGCGACACTTACGGAAGACGTAAATAAACACAAAGGACAAATGGGTGACATATCGGAAAGAGTTGAGGAGATTCCAGATAAATTGACAAGTCTAAGTTTAAATGGGGACAGAGATTCAGATGATACAGCTCCACTGCCATTTGCAGAAACCGAAGAGTACCAGAACATAAATAAACATGTTGAAAATCAAGGAAAATTTATGGAACGCGTTAAAAGGGAATTTGAGGCGTTACGAAAGCAAGTTAAACAAATTGAAAGCGAAATCGTAGGAAAAGGCAGTGGAAGAAATTTAGAATCTCCGATAGCAGCGGATTTTGAAGAAAATAATTTATTTCATTTAAGAGATACAACAAGAGAGCGCCAGGCGCGCGAACTCGACAATAATCGACATTCGGACCTGGACAGACGCGGTAGGTCTTTGTCGCCACGAGGCGAACACTTTGACTATAAACACGTTTTAACTGTTCGGAAATTTAAGATCGTTCGCAATTCTAAGAATGACATACATCCATGTTCATGGTTAGATCAATTTTATGTACGCACTTCCACCAAATTGGCCACTAAGTCACAAACTGGAATTTATTTGCGGCTATCTACGTCCTCAGGGGATTCACTACACTAAGTGACTATGTGCCGTAGCGTGCACTGGGCCCCGAGCTGCAGTGGTGCTATTTCCCTTTTAGTTTTCTGCACTGCTACCTACTCTTTTACTATTCTTTGTATCTATCAAAACAACTCTTCAACAATCAATCTATCTAGAAAAGGAGTCAATCACTGTAGGATATGGGTTGCACATTACTGTCAGTTGCGTAATGTAAAATTTCATTTCGAACGTAAATGCTCCAGTTGCTATAGTATGTGGTTGTCAGGTGCGCTTTGTCTGGTGTTTCGACGGACATTTGTTTAAAGCATAACAAAATTGTGGATTCATTATTACGTATTTTTGCAAGAGTTGACATTACAGTGAACTTGGAAAAATCAGAATTTGGTCGTTCTCAGGTGAAATTTCTTGGTCATATTATTTCTACAGAAGGTAACCTTCCTGATCCAGAGAAACTAGACGCTATTCGTAATTATGCTGTTCCTACTAGAAAACATGATGTTCGTAGTTTCCTTGGTGTCTGTAATTTTCTTAGACGCTTTGTTAGATTGGACAATTTGGCCACATCTCGTTTATGTGAACTATCTGGAAAGAATTCTAATTGGTGTTGGGATGAGGAAGCTCAATCAGAATTTGAAGAACTTCGTGATGCATTAGTTGCTGCTCCACTTCTTTCACATCCGGATTTATATAAAGATTTTTTGTTTGGCGACGGACTCTTCATACAAAGGCCGAGGTGCACATTTATTTCAAGAGATAGAAGAAAACGGCGTTGTAGTACAGAAAATTATTGCATTTGGAAGTCGTATTCTCTCTAAATCAGAAAAGAATTATTCGATTACGGAACTTGAAGCTTTGGCTGTTGTGTGGGCTTTCACAAAATTTCACATATTTTTGTATGGCAGACATCCTAAGGTTGTAACCTCCCCACAGAATTTTTTATTAATAAATAATGTGAATATGATTCTAATTTCCCACAAAACAATTTACCGTAACCTCCCAACAAAATTCGTTCCCATTTAACCTCCGCACAAAATTCATTCACATTTAATGTAAGCTCAAAACAGAAAAATTCCTAAACCTCTCAACAGTAAAAATTACAATTATGTCGTTCACATTCATGTGTAACGTCCCAACAAAAAAAAAAAAAATCAGTAACCTGGTAATAATACAATGTAACAAACCACTCAATTAAATTGTCACTCACTTATGAATTTTCAATAATTGACTATGAATTTAACCTGGTAAATTTTGGACGTTAGCAGTGCTGCATCATGGCCCTGAAAGATCATTCTGAATAAAAAAGAGAAAAATAGTTACCTCAATGAAGTCGCCGGATAACGCATATATATCTGCTCTTAAAATAATGTTTTCTGGCACAGCCCTGTGCAATGCTGGCCGATAGATTTGTCATTTTATGAAAGGAAGCAACAGATTTTTCTTTTGCAACAATCGGGATGATCATGGATGGGGGATATTATTAAATTCTTTAAATTCAATTGAATGGTTGTTAAAAGTTACTTTTTATGAGAAAGATTATTATTACGAGATTTTAAAAACATTTACATGGGACTTGAGATGACGTTACTACATATGCGCGAGGCTGCTTTTTACCTTATACAATAATACTCAGGCTCCAGCATTGCTGCACCGCGACCGGCCACCCAACACGATACACCAGACCAGACCAGGGCAGACTGCAGACTAGCAACAACTTACTGCTACAGCTACACAGTTCGTACTGCAGTCAACACTGCTCTCTGGTCAGCGATTCTCTTATACCTTGCATATCGCAGGCAGCGCATGAGCAATACATCGAAATTACATCTGATCGGACCTCTTACATAACCCTCCACTGGGGGGGGGGGGGGGGCAAAAGTTTGGCAGGGATGGTGAGTCAATTGGACTTGCCATGAGCAACAAATTTTTCTTAATTAACTAAGTTTACAGTCACAGAGTATATACATATGTATAAGCGCAGAACATAAAGTGCACATGCAGTGAGTACAGAACATATCAAGCAAAGACAAAATGTATACGCAATGAGTACAAAATATATTAACAAATGACATAAAGTGTACACGCACTGTACATATTTTTACCATTTTACAAGAACTAGGATACGCAATGAAGTACAAAACATATTAACAAATGACATAAAGTGCACACGCACTGTATATATTTTTTACCATTTTCAAGAACTAGGATAGGAAAGGGAATGATTGCATCTTGGTTGTAGCACAGTAGGTTGCACGTAGCTGCACTGAAAGTCCATATCTTTCTACAGAAGCACAACACCAAGTGAGACAATCTGAAGTTCTCTTCCCTGAAGTATTAATCAGTGTCGCCAGGACAGTGAAATGTCGTATTAATATTCAATGTTATCATTTTGGTAGTACATTAGGTACACCAAAAAGTGGGACCATAACAACATCTCCATCGTTCAAGGTGGTGGACAGCATGATGTGTCAACACCACACCCTTGCAGAATCCATACTCTTTCACCAACGTAGAATTAGTGATAGTGCTCCATGATCATGAGGATGGACAGGACAAACGGATATTGCAGTAATTTCTGGTAATTAGGTCAGAAGGTGAAGGACATTAAGTCCTATGCTAGTCATCATTGAGAATTACACTAGTCTATCAACCAATTCGAGTAATTGTTGGCACTCATTGCCTAGTTACTAAATATTTCTGTACTATGTATGGAGTATTACAGAATATTATTTGTAGGTCATCTAATTACAGTATATTTGGCACTCATTGGCCAGTTACAAACCATTTTTATGCATTATTCAGAAGTGATCATTCAAAGCAAGAGTTAATTAATCCCATAGCATTTGCATAATTCATCTAATTATAGTAATCATTGGCATTCATTGGCCAGTCAAAATCAATTTTTTGGCATTGTTCAGGAGTTATCATTCAAAACAGGAGTTAATTAATGGCATAGTATTTACATAATTCATCTAATTATAGTAATCATTGGCATTCATTGGCCAGTTACAAAGCATTTTTTGCATTATTCAGAAGTTATCATTCAAAACAAGAGTTAATGAGTGTAGCATCAAGCTACTGGTATTCATATGTGATATCAAGTGAGTGACATAAGACAAATTTAAAATATAAGAAACAGTGGCATTCATTGGCCAGTTACTAAACATATAGTAAGAATTCAATATTACAAAACATTTTTCATTATTCAAGTGACATACAACATGTTTAAAATAATTATTGGCACTCATTGGCCAGTTACAAACATTCATATCGTTTTATAAAACATTATTCAGTATTATTCAGAAGTATTCAAGTGACATAACATAATTAAAAAGTAACACACCGTAACTATTACTCAAGGCTGTGGTTAGAAAACATCTGAGAAATTAGCATTGTATTTAGAACTAGAAATATCTCTTAAACTGGTACCATAATTGGGGACTGGTAATACAATTTTTTGTACTAGCAATGCATTGCACTGGGATCGATAATAAATTGCTGGGGGATGAATATATTTGCTTTTGACTTATTGCTGCAAATAAAGATTAGTAACGTCATACGTCATGAGTCAGCTGTAGCAAGGTTATGAAACAAGTAAACCAGTAGAGTATATGTGATCACATTCATGAATGACACACACAAATGGGTAAAAACAATGCAAGTACTAGAACAGGTTTAATGAATAACTGCTTATAACACATTAATTTCATAAATAGCTTCTCCTAGAAAAAATACAAAATGGATTATTGAGCTGAAAGAAGAAACGCATATTATGCTGAAAAGTAGTGAAGTTAGAATTAACAGGTAATGAAACGTGTACTCTATATGTATGTACTCTAACTGTCTTTTCCAAAACATTCAGTCGTTATACTATGCGACATAAGACATACTGTCAAAACGAACTGCAACAAATACTTAAATTACTACATAGCATCTCTTAACTAATAGTAAATATATAAACTTCATCATTATTGTCATCTGCAAAGAAAAGCTTCATTATTCATATTACCATAACTTCATTACTTTCATCTCCCGCAAAGAAAAACTTCATTATTCATATTATCATTTACTTCATACAACTATTCATAGTACAGAGTTTCTTATTTCTAGCATATTTCATCACTAAAACTAAGATGTGTAGTTCTGTCTGACAGCCTGCATCAATCGCCTCGTATTCTGAAAGAAAAATAATTAGTTAATACTGCTATCATACGATGTGTATAGTATATTCTTGTTAATGCTTGTTGATTCTGATCCATTTACTCTTCATGACAAGTTACTGCATCTTCTTTCGTTCATTCCGAAGGTGAAATTCCCATTTCACAGTAATCCACTGTGGTTTGTTTAAGTTATTTCTTTTACACGTTATTGCTTTCTGAAAATGATGAACAGGGATTAATATCTTGCATTTGAATCATATACTCATTACATAAAAACTTGTTTCTAGTGATACAATTAAGCATACAGCATAGCATGACAGAAAACGTATTATGTCAAAAACATAGACAGTTTTCAAGTGCAGAAAAAAAAATGTACACACAGTCTCATAATGCAGTAGCCAAAAGTGTAGAATAGTCAAGATATTGATATATCATAAGGAAATATGTCAAAGTCAACTGGTGTATGTTATATCTTAAACATTTCATAGTGCATACAGACAAAACTGAAAAGCAAACACACATACACGAAAAATGGAAAATGTGCACGGTCTGATATATAACAACAAGAAAAGCAACCTGCTATCCTTACCTTGCCGGGCATTTGCCAAGAAAAAATATGATAATCATCAGTATGTAAACACATAGATAGAATTGCATAATTGGTCATAAAATATGTAAGTTTATCTGGAAAAATGTGCACGGTTCTGATGAGTAACGACAAGAAAAGCGACCTGCTACCTTGCCGGGCACTTGCCAGGAAAAAAGATGATAATCATAAGTAAGTGTTCATATAAATAATTGCATAAGTGGTCATATAGAAATCAGGAAACGGCATTACAGTGTGATGAATCATAAAGTATGTTCATCCAATAAAGGGTTTAATATTGGAGACACGGTGATTGCCTTTGCTTTTTCTGGTTCTCAAAGTTTCGACGTGTACTACATTGGGGTGAGGAATGCTTCGAATTCGATATGGACCTTCGTATATAAGCTCAAATTTACTACATCTACTCTTTCCTCTGTTGGATAAATAATGTGTGCGTACTAATAAATTCTGTCCAATATGAAAGTCACAGCGTGCACAAACCTGTTTTTGCTGTCTTCTCTGGCGCTCTGCGGCACGTTTGATGTTGTTGAGTGCAATGTCAATTATTTCATAGTGTCGTAGTCGACGAGATGTAGGAAAGGATACTAATTCTTTAATTTTTTTAGGTGGTTCAACATTTTTCAATACAACAGTCGGAGATAGCATAGTGGATTCAGTTGGTATGGAGTTAATTACATCCTGGAATGAGAGTATGTGTGTGTCCCAATCAATATGTTTTTATGGCATTATATTCTACATAGTTTACCAATTTCTTTCATTAGTCGTTCACAAGGGTTCGAAGAAGCGTGATACTTGGATATATAGATCGGAGAAATGTTTCTTGTTCGTAACATACGTGTCCATATAGCAGATCTAAACTGTGGTCCATTGTCGGAAATTACTTTCAATACATGTCCTACATGAAACAGAAAATGTTTTACAAATGCTTTCGAAACAGTTTTAGCAGTAGCTTTGCGTAACGGAGTGAAGGTTACAAATTTTGGACTGAGTTCAACAGCGACAAAGATGTAGCAAAAACCTCTATTAGTTCTGGGAATCGGACCAAAAATGTCTACAGCGGCCATGTGTCTCAATTTAACAGGTACAATTGGATGTAACGGAGGAATATGTGAAGTCGTGTCTGACTTAGCTTTCTGGCAAATTTTACATGACGCTAAGACTCGTCGAATACGTTTCTCCTTGTTGACAAAATAACAGTTCTGTCTCAGTATGAGAAAACATTTTCTGGCTCCGTAATGTGCGTGACTTAAATGAATATACCAAAAAAATTTGTTAACAACCTCGTCAGGAATACATAGTAACCATTTGTTGCTGTCAGTGTGAGAGCGGCGAAACAGAATGTTATTGCGTACAGTATAATGGTTTCTGATGGTAACATTATTCCTATCTTGCCAAAGGTGTTTAATTTCTTTCCACACGTTGTCTTTGCTCTGCTCTGCTCTTGTGCTATGTCTCGTAATGATGCCGAAATAAAATTTTCGAATGCAACTTGTTGAATATACATGACGCTAGAATTTGCTTGGCAGAAGTTGGTTGCGATGTCTTGCTGATTGTTGCTGAGAGAACGGGATAGTGCGTCTGCTACAATATTTTGCGTACCGGGAATATGAACAATTGTAAGATTAAATTCCTGTAAATAAAGTTTCCATCTGCTTAACCTGTCGTGTGTAAATTTTGTGGAAAGCAAAAACTGTATCTCTCTATGATCTGTGTAAACGGTCGTATGTCTTCCATAAAGGAAATGCCTAAATCTCGTAAATGCCCATACAACACATAATGTTTCAAGTTCTGTAACAGAATAATTGCGTTCAGCAGGTGACAGAATGCGACTCGCAAAGGCGATGTTTCTAATTACTGTAGTACCATCTTCTTCAATTTCCTGAAACATGTGTACGCTTAAAGCGGTGTTAGAACTGTCGGTTGCAATTGAAAAATTTCTAGTAAGATCTGGATGTGATAAAAGTGGTGCATTCAACAAAGCTTGTTTCAGATTGACAAATTCAGAATGTGCTTGGCTATCCCATGACCAAATAGTGTTTTTACCCGTCAACTGGCATAATCTAGGGATGTCTAAAGCAGAGTAATGAATAAATTTACGGAAAAAGTTAATTAATCCCAGAAAGCTGCGTAGTTGTTTCTTCGTCGTAGGAACAGTAATGTCACGTAAAGCTTGAAGTTTTTCCGGGCCAGGCGCAATGCCCTCTGCTGAAATTACATGTCCAAGAAATTTTATAGAAGTTTTGCCAAAGTGCGATTTGCTAAGATTAACTGTGAGTCCTTGTGCACGAAAAGCTTGTAATAGTTGTTCAAGAATCAGATTGTGTTCCGACCAGTTAGCTTCTGCAATAACAATGTCGTCTACATATGTTGTGATTGTGTCTATAAGTTCTGTCGGAAGTATACTATTTAACCCGCGAATAAACGCTGCTGAAGAAATTGTTAAACCGAACAGTAATTTACAAAATTGATAACAGTCACCAAAACAGAGAAAAGCTGTGTACTTTCTGCAGTTCAGATGGAGCTGAATTTGCCAAAATCCCGATTTCAAATCTAACGTGGAATAAATAGCAGTACCATGAAATTTCTGTAGAAGTTCTTCTAGTGTTTGAGGGCGATCTGTTTCATTAATAATAATGTCATTGATGTGACGCGAATCAAGTACAAAGCGAAGTGAATCATCCTTTTTCTTAACAATATGGAGCGGGTTTATGTTATGTGTCGACAGAAGTGCCGACACAGTGTTATTTAGAAGGGCCGAATAGGCACGCTATCAGCTCACCCAAAATATCGTGAAGTCTGAAACAGGATGCTCAATGAATGCTAATAAGAAAAGTACGTTGCTTTGGGAATACTTAACTTTAATCCATCCTTTTGGTATACATCGTTTATGGTGAATATAAGTAAGACTCTCTCCAGATATGGTTAACTGCGCCTTGCTAGGTCGTAGCTATGGACTTAGCTGAAGGCAATTCTAACTATCTCTCGGCAAATGAGAGGAAGGCTTCGTACGTCTAGTCGCTAGCAATGTCGTCCGTACAACTGGGGCGAGTGCTAGTCCGTCTTTCTAGACCTGCCATGTGGTGGCGCTAGGTATGCAAGTACTGACAGTGGCGACACGCGGGTCCGACATGTACTAATGGACCGCGGCCGATTTAAGCTACCACCTAGCAAGTGTGGTGTCTGGCGGTGACACCACAGTTTATGTACGGACTAACTGCCGGTTTAATAATACCTTGGTCTAGCATAGCTTGTAATTCTTTCTTAACTTGTTCTCTGTGAATATACGGAATGGGATAATGTTTGGCTTTAAACGTGTCGTGCTATTTAACTTGAAATTCATACATAAAACCGGACATAGTACCAGGGATGTTGTCAAAAACTGGAGCTTGTTGTAAAAGAACTTTGCGTAGCTGCGTGAGTTCGTCGTCTGTATTTGCACTGCTCTGTTTAACTTTATCAGAAATCATTTGCATAACGTCATAGTCGGCTTTGTTTGGAGTATAATAATTGTGAACATACATATCTGTGAACAATGTATATTGACAGTCCGTGTTGCGTGATGCAGAAATGACCTCTGTCCGATTAATTGTTTGTTCTTCTGCAGATAAATAGTTCTGAAATTCTAATGCCAGTTGTACATTTTCATCCTTTAACATTAAATACGAATTTTGAAAGTAATAATTGCGTCATGTAGTACCAGAAAATTCGTACCTAAAATAATGTCTGTTGTCAATAAGGGAACAACCCAAAAATTTGAGTGGAACGTATGACCTGAAATACAAAATGATAAGTGTGTCTGTAACTTTACATCTACTCCTTTACCAGATACTGCTCCTTTTACTTTCGTTTTTCCTAATGGTAACGTAGGATAGGTATTCTCTTTGTTACATTCGTTGAAAGTTTCCTCATTTATAACTGACATAGGTGATCCTGAATCGATTACTGCTGAAAATTTGGAAGATCCAATCTTTACTTCAATGACAGGGTGGGAAATGGTTTTTTGAATAACTGGTTTTTCCTGCAAAAGAGTCTCTCGGATGTCGTCAAAAGTAATAACATTTTCGTGAATAAGTTTCTCTGTGTCAAAAGTATTGCTTGCGTTGCTGGAAGATGCAAGCTGTACTGTATCTAGTCAAATTCTTTCATGCTGTTATTTTCGGGAGGATGCTGTGGCATTTCAAGTATTTGTAGTGTTCTGTTATTTCGTCCTGACGTATTACATATACATGATATCTACTGTCTGGTTCATTCATGATAATTTGTTGTTGCGGATGATTCTGCTGCTGGTAAGACCGACTGTTATTAAACGTACGCTGAAAATTGTGCTCATCACCTTTACGTCTGTCATGATAGTCATTACTATACGGTGTATGATATATGAGTTGAAATGGTGTGTTTTCTGTACGTAGTGATTTCCTTGTTGCTGTGCGTTACTATTTGGCGGAGCCGACGCTATACGTATAGGTGGCGAAACATTAAAGCTTGGTTGACCTTGCAGACGACATTGTTGGTTTTGTTGCTGTTGTCAGGAGAAGCCTCTATTGTTGCAAAGTGTGTCTACGATTGCTGATAATTTTGTACATACTGGTGATTACACTTCTGTCTTTCATTGAAATTACGCTGATAGTTCTGGAGTGTCTAATGAAAATTGTCACTTTCGATAAAACGTGTCGTATCAGGTTTTTCTGTACTCATCCTTAATCCTAGACACATCGATAGTTGAAGAGCTGTTTTGATAGATATGAAGGATAGTAGAAGAGAAGGCAGCAGTGCAGAAAGCTAAAGATGAAATAGCACTACTACGGCTCGGGGCCCTGTGCACGCTACGGCACATACTCATCGAAGCGTAATGAATCCCCTGAGGTCTCTTACACGCTGCAAATAAATTTTTGTTTCTGCGTTACTGGGAATGGCGGTGAAAATTCAAAAGCAAATCGTTGTATCCAATCCAAGGGGTGAATCTGTGTTGTCATTATTAAGCACTTTAAATTTCCTAACAGATAGAAAGTGTTTGTAATAAAAATTATCGTCTCTGTATGTCTGAGCAGGTTCAGGACTGCATGAGAATGTGTTTGTCTGCGTCTCTTCGGATTCTAAGTCACGTAGTCTCTGCAAATTACTTAAATTATACTGGCTGTGTGAGTGTGAGAAATGTTCAGAATTTGGCGAATGCTGTGATGTGTTAAAGGCTGAAATATTTTTCATCTCTGTCACTTCTTGCTGTAAAGTTGACGATTTTCTACGTAATATATCATTGGACGAACCTATCTCACTGATCGTCTGCTGTAAATTTTGGAATTCTGGAGTTTGATTAAACGAAACTGGTGAAATATCGTCTGATTTGGTGTCATTATTACTTTCAATAACGTCTATACGACTGGCCAATTCATCATATTTTTCAGTCAGTACTATTACGTGATCGTCGTTTTTAGTGTCACAAGCATTAATTTGTTTTTGTATTTTACGTGTGGTTTTGTTCAAATTTTTAACGTCTGCTTTGATGGCATCGGGATCCTGTATTAATTCCAACTTTTCAAGTCTGTTGGTTATTGTCTGAAAGTCTAATGTGTGTGTGTCTGTTTTTGTTTTAAGATCGGAGATTTCATCATGCAATTCGATGTTCAACTGTTTGATTTCGACTGATACTGTAGCAATATTGTTGTCTACGTATGTTTTCGCTTTCGTAAACAATTTACGCTTATCTTCCTGTCTTTGTGCAGTAATTGTTTCCATGATTTGTTGCTTTACTTTATTCTGTTCCTGTATAAATTTACTGTAACGCGTTTCACTGTTTTGCAGGTGGTGATTAAAACGTTCGTCAATTTGGCTTTTCTGTTGGTCAAATTTCGCGTCTACTTTTGCATCCAGTGTGCGTGAAAGTTCTGCTGACATTAATTTAAACTCGTCGCGTAACTGTGTTTTGTTTTCAGAGCATTGTTTAGCGAGTGCACTAATTTCATCTCTAAGTAATTTAGTTGTGGCTGCATGTGTATTATTTAATTCTTGAACCACAGATCTAATTTGTTCACTATTGTTCCTAGCACAAGCCTTAATTTCCTCACGTAATTGTTCTTTAGTATCATGGCATTGCACGGCAACGGCTGTAATCTGTTCACTAAGTTGTTTGAAATTGTTGTCTTGTTTTTTATTGTTTTCATCAATTTGTAGCAATAATGCCATTATTTGATCCAAACCAAAATTAGGACTCTTTTCTCTGATCTGTGTGGTGGTGTGTCTGCATTTGTCACGTTTTGTGTAACCATTTGGTCATTCTCTGATTCACAAAAAGGTTTGCCCATCGGATGAGCACTGTTAGCCGCTAAATCGGAATCAAATAAATTTGACGTACTCTGAGTATATTGTTCATCTTCGTTAGAAACAATTATGTGTTCGTTACATAAAGTTTGCAAATCGGGTGTGTCAAACTGGACAGCGTTCATTGTAACGGAACGTGCGACGTCATCAATTGTTACATTTGCTGTGGACATAATTGAATTTGTTTGTTCATCATTAGGATCAACATCATTACTAGTGATCGACATGCACTGATTATCTGTAATTAGGGGATTATCACTATTACACTGAGTGTCGCAAATATTATCGGTCAAACTATTCAAGTCGGATATTTCACTCATTGCGCATCGCGATGTACTATTAACAGTTTTTCGCGGCATTTTTCACAAATCAAAATTAAGCACAAAATGAAACAAAGACGAAGCAAAAATGGAACAAACACAATTACAACAAATGGCAACAAATTGCCGATGATCTGTGAAAGAAAGAATGACAAATTGGTAATGCGTTGCGCCAGATGCAAACTACATTTAAGTAAATAAGAGCAGATATATGACTACTTCTCAGAAATTCACAAAGAAGATTGATCCTGGCCGGTTGTCGCCAAGTGTAACCTCCCCACAAAATTATTTTATTAATAAATAATATGAATATGATTCTAATTTCCAACAAAAAAATTTACTGTAACCTCCCAACAAAATTCGTTCCCATTTAACCTTCGCACAAAATTCATTCACATTTAATGTAAGCTCAAAACAGAAAAATTCCTAAACCTCCCAACAGTAAAAATTATAATTATGTCGTTCACATTCATGTGTAACGTCCCAAAAACAACAAAAATTCAGTAACCTGGTAATAATACAATGTAACTAACCTCTCAATTAAATTGTCACTCACTTATGACTTTTCAATAATTGACTATGAATTTAACCTGGTAAATTTTGGACGTCAGCAGTGCTGCGTCATGGCCCTGAAAGATCATTCTGAATAAAAAAGAGAAAAATTGTTACCTCAATGAAGTCGCCGGATAACGCATATATATCTGCTCTTAAAATAATGTTTTCTGGCACAGCCCTATGCGATGCTAGCCGATAGATTTGTCATGTTATGAAAGGAAGCAACAGATTTTTCTTTTGCAACAATCGGGATGATCATGGATGGGAGAAATTAGTAAATTCTTTAAATTCAATTGAATGGTTGTTAAAAGTTACTTTTTATGAGAAAGATTATTATTACGAGATTTTAAAAACATTTACATGGGACTTGAGATGACGTTACTACATATGCGCGAGGCTGCATTTTACCTTATACAATAATACTCAGGCTCCGGCATCGCAGCACATCGACCGGCCACCCAATACGATACACCAGACCAGACCAGAGCAGACTGCAGACTAGCAATAACTTACTGCTACAGCTACGCAGTTCGTACTGCAGTCAACAGTGCTCTCTGGTCAGCAATTCTCTTATACCTTGCATATCGCAGGCAGCGCATGAGCAATACATCGAAATTACATCTGCTCGGACCTCTTACAAGGTTTACACCGATCATCGAGCTCTGGAATTTCTTATGTCAACAAAATTAACACATGGAACTTTGTCACGATGGGCGCTGTATCTCCAGGAATTTGATTTTAGTATTGTTTACATACAAGGTTCTTTAAATATTTTTGCTGATGCTTTATCATGTGCACCTATGGGTTTGAAACAAAGTGCTGAGGAGGACTGCAAAGAAAACAATTATTGTTTGATGTATATTCAAGGTGTTGCGTTTGAAAATTTTATTTGCCTTCGCTCCAGGACATCGCTAAGGAGCAAAACAAAGATCCTATCTGGAAGGACATTAAGGAGATGTGGAGGAGAAAGGAATGCGTAGCGATTAGACAGTATTATTTAGTTCGCAATGATATTCTTCTTAAACGAAAATCGGTTGAAACTCTGTTTGGTTAGTTTGCATTCCTGATGCGTGGGTTAATAAATTGGTTTGGTATACACATTTCAGTTATGCACACTTTGGTCCCAGAAAATGCTTTCATAAATTACGAGAAAATTGCTACTTCAATAATACGGAAAAACGTATTCGATTTGTTCTTGCCAAATGCAAATTATGTCAAAAGGCTAATCCGCCAACTATTTATCACAGAGCACCGTTGTTTCCTATCATTCCAGCGAAATGAAAGGAGACGGCTGCGGTCGATTTGTTCGGTCCAGTGGTTCGTTCTACTAATTGTTTTTTGTACATTTTGGTAGCAGTGGAACTGACATCAAAATATGTGTGTTTTACACCTTTACGCAAAGCAACAGCTCGTTCAGTATCTAATGCTTTCATCAAACATTTTCATAAAGAAGTGGGTCATGTTGATAAGGTTATATCAGATAATGGATCACAGTTTCGCTCTAAAATTTGGCTTCGTACTCTACGGCGTCGTTAAGTTTAAACCAATTTTCATTTCACTTTTTCGCCCTCAATCTAACGCTTCAAAGAGATGGATGAAGGAAATCAATAAATTGTGTCGTCTTTATTGGCATCAGAATCACAGAACTTGGGATCAGTATCTTCATATTTTTCAAAACATTCTGAATGAACTCCCCAATGATTCAACTTCTTTAGCGCCTACATTGCTATTAAAAAATAAAGCACCGACACATTGCATTTCTGAAATCGTTCCTTTTCCGCCTACACGGAAACTGCGGCATTCTGAAGTTGTCAACCTGGCTCCACAAAATATTGCGTCTGCGGCTGCTAGAAGAGAGAAATCAGCTAAACGTCCTGGTCGTTTAAAAACCTTGTCAGTTGGTCAAAAGGTATTCATTAAGTCTCATCATTTGTCACACAAAGGAAAGGGCTTGTGTCGTAAATTTTTTCTGCTTTATAATGATCCATATAAAGTTCGCAAAATTATTCATAACACTGTCGAAGAAGAAAAACTTAAATCTCGGCGCTATAAGAGAATACATCATACATCGAACGTTAAAATTTTTGTGCAATGACATACTTTTGAGAAACTAACAGTTACGTAAACACGCAGAGAATATAAGGACACAGTGCCCTTGTTCTGGCAGCAGCACATGCTCAAAGCAACAGTCAAGTCTGAGCGCCGTACAAGGCAGTCGTTGACCACAAACAATTACTTCCTACGTCATGCGTACCTACAGCTGATCGAGCGCTCATTGCGAATGCACTGACAACCGTAAACAAATACACAGTCTAATTTTTCTGATTAAATTCAGTATAAAGCTATAGTGACTTGATAAATTATGTTATTAACGTTCAATTTTTTTTCGGGATAAAGTTGTATAAAATATTTAAGAACCTCAGATAAATTCTGTGTGTGTCAGACGTTAAGAGGACTTGCTATCAAAAAAATTTCAGGAAGAATATAATTTCGAAAAGAAAGTAATAATCTAAAAAGGTAACAATTAATTGAGTTTATTTTTCAGGTAACATGTGTCTACTTAGGTATGTACTTTATACGTAATTTTCTGCTCGCGATTACGTGATTTATACTTTGTGTTGACTGATTTTGACAATGACTGATTAATGAACAGGGTTGTTACTTATGTATATTATGCATCGCTTGGCTGCTCTGTTTTTTCACTGATGTAATTTTTTTTAATATATGCCTGCTGTGCCTATTTACTTAAATTATAATTGTCGCCTGATTAGTCGTGCTGATATGTTTATGTATGTAAGTCATTCTTTGTGATTTATCTGCTTGCGCCTTCATGTTTGCTTATTAAGATTGCATATGAACATTTATTTGCTTATGCTGATATGATGCTAATGACCTGTTTATTAAGTAAGATATATATTTGCTGCTTTGTGCATGGATTGCAAATTTACACATTTCTGTTTTGTTGTCATAACTACTCTTTAATTTGGTATATAGAAATGCTGATATACTGTGTACGAACATGGAGTATAGGTCACACTATGGCGTGAAGTATAGATTGTTCGGTTGACAGAGCCTCGTTATAGGGATTATGCTACATCCACTTGTTGACATTATGTTCTCTACTGGTATATTTACTGGCTATTGCATTTTTTGCTTACGCTCAGTGCTTTATATTTTAAGATAAGAAAATGAACTGCTATAATTCTACGAACGACATTGGTACAAGAAACTTCATTGAAGTCACATGAGCTGGAGGTTTCGTGGAAGCTGTATAAATTTATGCTAATAGAAATGAAGCTAACGACATGAAATACCAACACTAGATTTACACCTTTGACAGTTATTACACTGCATTCTTCGTGAGCAATTGAAATAGCAAGTGACTCTTGACACAAGAAATACTCCACATGTTTGCTTCTCTTTTGCCATGATTCTTGAAGTGGTGTACACACTGTGAAATATTACAATCATTCACACTCCGTACTCATACTTACTTGCTGAAAGTTATTCAAACTAAAGGCTGTTAGAGGTCGTGTATGCATATCTCTTATTTAATGACGGACAAGGTAACCAAAATGTATTTTATAATTCATAATGAGTAGAAGATTTGGGTCAGATGGATTACACAGAGGTTGTGTGTGGACATTGTGTCTTCGGATTGTATGGGATGATGAATTGAAGTTTGCACTAGGATTTTATCTGTACTTGTTCGAGGAGAATGACTAGAGGAGAGAGTTATTATGGAAGTGAAATGATACTGGTGATAAGGTTTATATGTATTGACGTATTGAAGAGGTATTATTGAGGTATGGAGATTATGTGAGGTTGATGATTATTGGAGTTTTGGGTGGACAAGAGGTAAGGTAAATGATATTGATGATAAGGTTTATATGTATCGACGTAAGAGGTATTATTGAAGTATTAAGATTAAGTGATGCTGATGATTATTGGAGTTTTGGTGGATAAGAGGTAAAGTAAGTGAGGAGCATATATATATATATATATATATATATATATATATATATATATATATATATATATATATATATATTGTTTATATGGAACAAGGTGGATGAAGATGGCAGACTAGAACACTCAAGTAGAAGGAAGATTGTCTACAGACACCCTTTGTTAAATCAATAAGCAGTATATATTTTTTGGGGGGAGAGGAAGTATTTGCATATCTTGGCACACTGACAGTTGTTCAGCAACCGTATATTTTGATTTGGCTTGGCAAATATTGGTCTTGACATGATGACTATGACGTTGACTAACTGTTATTGCTGTTATACACTGTTAGTACTACTACTTGATACATATGTTAAACATCATATTTTGACAGAATAGCATTTACACAGTTAACACCATTCAATTACACAGTAGTACTTAAATGTGGATGAAAGATGAGTGAGTGTGTTTTGCGTGTTTTCCTTTCCTAATCCCAAATAATTGGTACCGACCTATCTCCTAAATATTATTTTACTTGTTTGTTGTGGCTTGCACTGACACCCATAAATATTATAGGTTTACTGATATTTGTGTACTTGTAATAGGTAATATGACAATTATCTGATATCATTTGTGTGTCCATTATAATTTTTATGTTTAGTGTGAGAGCATTGATAGTAATTTTGTAAAAGTAATTGTGTGTGGATTCAAACTGTTGTTCAGGCTTACACGTATTAACATTGCTGGGTGCCACTGATGGAACTGCTTCTACTGAAATGATGTCACTTGTTGCTGTCTGCACCCGCTCAACATTGCTGGGTGCCACTGATGGAACTGCTTCTACTGTGATAATGTTACTTGTTGCTGTCTGAACCGGTTCAACATTACTAGGTGCCACTGTTGGAACTGCTTCTACTGAAATGATGTCACTTGTTGCTGTCTGCACGTGTTCAACATTGCTGGGTGCCACTGACGGAACTGCTTCTACTGAGATGATGTCACTTGTTGGTGTCTGTGCCTGCTCGCCATTACTGGGTACCACTGTTGGAGCTGTTTAAATACTGCTGATGAAATGTTATCAGACTGCTATTTGCACCTGTTGACCACTGCTGGGTGCTACTGTTAGAACTGTCAACTACTCTGAGGAGTGCTAGTTGTTTATTGAACTAGTGAAAAGGTTTTACGTGAATATTACTATAAACTGATGTTTTGTGTATTTACTGTTTAGGAAATGTTATGAGACTCTTACCTGCACCTATTCGTCATTGCTGGTGCAATTTATTGAATAATACTTATGTTAACTCTTATGTAAAATCACATGTGTGCAAGCATTTGTAACCCTTACTGTATTTTAAACATTAGGTTATTGAAGGGTCAGTGCAACGCCAAAATTTATTTATTTATGTGATACTTACTTATTAATATCATCTTTTATTTTTGTCTGTATTTTATTTTTTGACGAATTTGGTAGTCTTTTCGCCACCAATTCTGACAAAACTACCATCAAATTCCAGCCCGTGGAGGAGGGGGCGTATGAAAGGTGGCTACACTGAGTCACAGAGCCAGAGATTGCGCCAAAGTGTATTATTCCGCCGCCCCCACTGGCGCAGTAGTTGTTCAGAGAATGTCGAGGGCAGTAGTAGTTCTGAGGTTGCCGTGGGCATTGCTTGTTGAGAGGATGTCAAGAGCAGTTGTTCTTCTGCGGGGTGAGAGAGCAGATGCTGTTCTGTTGGTGTAATGTATATATGAAAGATGTTGCAATGATCACAGTGTATTTTTCGTCAATATATGTCGAGGCAAAGAATTTTCTTTTATTTCAAATTTCCTAAGTAACAATGCCTCTCGGTCACAGGTTCAGTCGACAAAGGATCTGGCTCGTATTCATGTATTAGACTTGTAATTCTGGTTTCTATGTGCAATTATCGTATTTCTGGTTTTCAATTAGTTCATTGTAAATGGTGTTTAAAATTTCTTGTCGTATTGAGGAAGAACCGTGCCAGATATGTGTACGTTGAATCACACTTCCACACACAGAACAGGTACACTTGTGCTTTGTTGTTTCGTAGCTTTCATAGTTGCAGGGGACTTAATTAATCCATTCTGTTATCGGAAATTTCCTTTCTTTCCTTATTGTTATTTTATGCAGTCAGATTGCGTACTAATACTAGTCAGGGCCAACCGGTTACGAGACTTTGTAACCGGACACACAGCTACTAAAATTATATTTTCGTTTTATAATTAAGCCCCCATGCAACTTCTCGTCTCACTGGCTTAGCATGCAAATCGAGCGTCCGATCACATCAGAGTCCGCAGCCTGTGCACAGCGCACTTGTCTGACGTTAAATCACATGCGCCGAGAGGTGCCTCTACACAGAGGCATTTTACCCATTGCTACAAGTCGCTAACGTGTCTCTAACATTCCCCTAACCAGCAGTGATCCAGTATAAGTTAGAGTTATTTAAATTATTATTTAGACAGATCAATAAACATTCATTATACAAACAAATATCTTTTAAGGTTTACAAAGAAGTCGAAATACAGTATTTGTAGTACATTAAGAAAAAATGAAACATCTACATCTGTATTAAAGTGTTGGAGTAGAACACATGTTACTACCTCATGGAGTAGTTTTCATGGTACTGGAGGCAGTTGCAGATGGTAAAATGTGCAGGGGAAGACAGAGATCTGATTATATCCAAGAAATAATTCAGGGCAAGGGGTCAAGTACTACTCGAAGATGAAGCGGCTGCTGCAAGAGAGCATCAAATCAGACAGAAGACTGTTGTCTGAAAGAAAACACGATAGTTATAATAATTAATTTAGAGAGACCAATTCCAGTTGTATTAATACTTATCTAAACCACAACCGGTGGTGATTTGAATAAATATTAGTTTAACTGAATTATCATGTCTTTCAGTTGCAAATTTCCTGGATGCCAAATCCTGTATGAAAATTACTTTTCTACAGCACATCTAAACCTTTTATTTCACAATGATTAATTAATGCACTGCCTTACAAAAGGAAGTGAAGCACCCAAAATAGATGGTCAGATATCAATGCAACTTCCTACATACACAGACCACCGGCAGGTATTTAAATGATTAGAGGTTCAGCTTCCTGTGGCAGGTATAACGGACACCAGAGTGCACAAGTGTTACTCGTGTTAATTGTCGTTGACAGACCTTGTAGAGTACACAATGGGTGTGAACTCTGTCAGATACTGAATGATCATTATGAAGGGTACACAGATCATTTTGAAGGGGACAGAGATGCTGCATACTTATCTGAGGCAGTACCTGGCCGATTTTGGAAGGGACCTCAAAGTGGTTCACCATTAGGCCAGCTGGTTCAATGATGCAGTACACAGAACTCTGGGGTATCCGAATGTGATAGTACCCCAGTGCTTGACTGCACTGGAACGCGAGAGCAGATTGATTGTCGAGATATCGATCGAACAGTGCTTGGCATAATTTGGTTTAAATTAAATTTTTGTTTGTTTTCCTTTGTCACATAATTTTAATCACCATATATACTTTTTCATTTGTTTCACTCTTTTCTGTACTTAATTCTTTTTTCAGACAGAATGTTTGTGAATAGTAATTCAGTTATATGTACCTATGTTAGGCCTAATATTCAATTATTTGAAAATTCCGATCTATCAGTTAAAAAAGAAAAGACTAAATAATCTATTTATACTGTGCAATGGTGTCAAAAATGTACTTTTGTTATGAGATGCACAATTTTTTTGCACAGTAATCATAATACAAAAATTTTAAACATAACCTAAATACCTATTGCGCTATGAACAAAATAACGCAGATGAAAATTTAAATAAAAGACACGTTTATAAGTGAAACGAAATTCAACCAAAATGAGAAACAGGTATAACGAACACAATAACTTGGATGAAATAACAGAGTGATAAAACAAAGGAAATGAAATCGAAATTCATGCATAACATTAATTAAATTCACTTGAACAAGGATTTCAGCTGGAGAAAGAATGATAGGAAGAAAAATTAGAGCAAATGAATAAGTTGATATTATGATTAAAATTATGTGACAAAGGAATAGATATAAAAAATTACATTTCAATCAATTAATCAATGACAATGATGATCAAAATCTCTCCGATAGATATTAAAAAATAGAATTAAATAATTTGTACGCAGGAAGAGATTCGAAGCCACAACCTCCTCTTATTCCGTCTATTATACCATGCATCCACACAACGTAACGCAATTTCTTTAACGCTGTTCAGTGTGACGGATAAACCTGAAATTTTGGTTCAGTCACTATTAAATGACGTCCCACCAGGGTGAATGGCTGCAGTGTTTGATACGCACTATAATAACCTACATCACCGTACAGATAGGTTCTAGATGCCGATCGCACTGCTGCGGAACTCTCCTTGTTAGTAACCACCTAGTGACCTTTCTTTTCATCGCTCTACTGTCCTAAAAGTGAGTTGGTTGTCAAAGCCGTCATACGACTCCGTCCCCGTTAATTCTTTGAACATTTAATGCGGCGGGAGAAAGTTCACTTCCACACGTCGACATAGGGTTTCTTATTTTGAGGAATAGGAAGACTGAGTTGTAGAGTAGATGCCAGCAAAGATTTCTCGCGTGGGGTGCCAATATTACCACCATACAGCCGCGCCCTTGTTTGCAGATTTTACTTTCCTTAGAAGAGAGAGGCCACTATATGAGTGAATGAACTGTGCTACGGCTCTAGATTGAGAGCCACGCTTTCCAGGAAAAGTGAGTACAACAATCGCGTGCAGTGAGAACAGAAATAAATTAATGCTGAGGCAGCTTTCACTTGCTCATTTTGTACTGTCTCTGTGATAAGCGCCGTACACTCCCCGATTATTTCGCTCCCCTGCGTGCTACGCCTGGCAGATGTTCCCTTTCCATAGCTCCCCTCTTTTAGTGTGAATTCACTCCCGAGAGCTGAAAAATTTATTTCGCGCGATAATTTTGTGCTCCCGCTAGCGTTACTTCTTCCTAGATAGGGAAAACAATACAATTAATCACGATAAAGTTCTTTTAAATGAAATTTATCACCTTCATTTAGTACTCGAGGAAAGCCTGTTAAGTAAAATTTACGCTAACTGTTCCCAAACTGAATCTCCGAATCTTGCTCATTACGAGGGAGGGGAAGTTAGATTAATTAAATTTTATGGTTTCGGAGGTATTCTAATTCGATAGCGTGGACTCGAACTTGAATACTGGAAACTTGAGAGAAATGCCAGTTAATGTGCGCTACGCTCGGGATAATTCTCTGACAGAAATCCATTTTTCAACAATGTTCAAATTCAGGCTGTTAGTTGCAGCACCTATTCGAAGTCAATCCCGAAAACCTATAATTTAGCTCTTTTCATAAATTCAGTATCTACAATCTCGGTCATTACTTAAAGAGAACTGTTTATGTAGAAGAGTGTTTCTCCAGAGTGAAGTGTCTTCATCTGTGCTGACATTGATTTAACAGTGAAGCGAGCAATTCAATATATTTACTCGCCAGTTGTTTATTATGGAAATACGTTTATGTTAAATCGATCTCACGCAAGCCATTGAGATGTGTACTTAGTTTAAATATGAAGCTGCAGAGGCCACACAAAAGTTTCTTTGCCTCTCCCAATGTTAGGATAAAGTGAAAGGAAGGCCAGGTGATGTGCAATAGAAAATGCTTGGTGACAATTACACCGCAACTCCTGTGTTAGTGCCACAAGTACATGTACTCACTACAGTTTACATCATTGTAGCACCACGGAATGATGTACGAGTTAACACATCTCGTTGGAGAATGCAGACTGAATAAGGAAAAGCTCCTCCTGGACTAACGAAGGTGTTTACGGAAACCATCATGTGTAGGAAAGTACAGTAATTACTTGTAGCTAGAACCGAGCGAGGCTGTGCAGTGGTTGTCACACTGGACTCGCATTCGGAAGGACGAGTATTCAGAACCACGCCAGGCCATTCAGATTTAGGTTTTCCATGATTTCCCTAAGGCCGCGACCGTTACTTATGAAGGGTATGACCTACTTCCTACTCCAACCCTGTCACAGTTCGAGGCTGTACTCCGTCCCTGATGACCTCGACGTCGACAGGCACTTTTAATATTCCTTAGTTCCCACTAGTAGCTTCTATGATATGCGAACATATCTATTAAGCAACATCTTGTCTCATCTTTAACCAGTTTAATATAATCCTCGGTTAAATTTGCCGTCAAGTGATAGCACATCAGTGGCTAAGTCGATGACTATTACTAGAACACGAATATTCATTTCTTCGGTTCAACAATTGGTGGGTCCTAGGTTTTCTTGACGCATATTGATTCACGGTTACCATTGCCTGCGTAAGTGGTGAATGACGACTTGTTTGTTGATTTGGAATCCACGTTGAGGTATAGGTCCGTTCTTTAAATGGCTGCAAAGGGTACAGAACACAAAATACGTGGCCCAGTGACATTAAAGTGACCACCACCTTTGTTCGACTCCAAGGTGCAATAGTCACTGATAGACGGCTGGTAGTAACACTAAAAGTGGAGGGTTCATGAAGCGTGTCAGGGGGAAGTGAACAACAGTGCAGTCGTTGTTGCAGAGACAGAGCGATGTGACATCAGAAGTAAATGGGGCCAAGTATGGAAGCATTTCTCAAAAGGGCAAGTTCGTATACTATTTGCGTGCCGCCCTGTTTAAAGTATACTGTACATGGCAAAATGGCGCTATCCAAAATCAAATGTAGTGCGCCACAGTCAATAGATTACGCTTCGACGATGTTAGCTGAGAAGCATGCTGAAGACAGATGTGCAACTGTTGAGTAGCTGGCCACCCAGATGGACGAAGGGCCTGCAGATAGTGTCTCTTCAACGACCGTTCAACGAATGTTTTAGTGTTTGGGGCTCCTTGTTCACGAACACAGGCTGTCTTGTTCATCAGCGACGAAGGCTGGAATTTGCACTCCAGCTGGAGGGCCACTGTGTGGCGACAGGTGATCTTTTCATATGAATCACGTTTTCTACTCGATTGGACAGATACTTTTGGCGTGTACGGCGCTGTAGCAGTCGTCGAAACGGTTCAGGACGCAGGAGAGGGCGTTATGGTGTGGGTAACTTTTTCGTGGCGTTCCCTGGCTGATGTCGTCACTCTGAAATGCACATTGGATCACCACAACTAAGTAACTGTCCTCGGAGACCATGTTCGCCATAACACTCCTCGGCACGATAGCATCTACCAGAAGGACTATGCAACGTGTCACATAGCTGGCCATGTACGTGAGTGGTTGAAAGAGCACACGGTTCAGTTTAACGTACTTCCCTTTCGTACTGAGCTGTGAGGTTAATTATCAAACGAGGGAAAAGATTGCAGCACAAACCAATTGAGAAACTATGGGACCACATCTATCGGACTGTTCGTGCCATGGATCCTCAACCGAGGAACGTATTGTAGCTGGCATTGGAGTCGCCATGGCTCCACATTCCTGTAGGTATCTCCCAGAAACGTCACTGACGCTCTTCTTGGACGTTCCCGTTGCAAGATACTGTAATTCAGGCTTTTGGCAGGTGGCCACATTAATATGATTGGACCATGCAGTCGGGTTCAAACTGTTGTTGACTTATTCTTGTGATCTATTAGCATGAACCAGGGCTGAAAAAAAGGCATTTTGCACGTCTTGTGAGAAAGTCAATAGACAGATGCTATATCAGAGAGCAGCAGTGGGTCAAACCAAACTGAGCACTGAATCTAACCGAACTTGGGTTTCTGATAGGGATACGTCATTACACATTACTTCCATTGCATATCAGAATTCATCAATCGTAGCGGTTGGAAAACAGTTGTTTGCCGCTCTCTCGGTAAACCGCGATCAGATACCCCCAGAGGTTGAAACAGCTAGAGATCGTGTTGCCCATAGCAACAGACGCATCGAGGTCGTTCAACTAGAAACTACCGTGCTGTGCAGCCAATGATATCACATAGGATTATGTCAGGTAAAAAGCAGATTGGCAACGATGGTTCTCCTCGGAGTCTCCGAAATCTGTTTCGTCCATAATGACACATGCAGAACCGAAGAACCGAAACTTGTCTGGAAAGAAGGCATGGTGGCATTTCTTTTTCGATCGTTGTCGTTGGGCTCAATACTGTTCCCACGCCTCACTCTGATGTCTTGTCAAGGGAAGCTGCAACAATGTTATCCGTGGTGACGGTCTATTGTTCTTCAGTCGTCGTTGCACTATGGGTGTTGGTGCTTGTCTCGCTGCAAAGAAGCTCATTTTCTAACTCTAGGTACCTTTCGTGGTTGTACTGTCCTGCATACGAGGTTATCTATGTCCCTCCCGAACCCATCGGTTCGATACTCACATGAATATCGTGGGACCCCGACCAGCACTAGCAGCAATGTCGAGGGGTGATAAACTACACTCCCGACAGCTCACGAATCTATCGTCATCGAATTCCGACACGTGCCATTAGACGTTTCTCTTCCTTACCCGTGACAAGCTACACTTTCATGATACCTGAATGAGAAACCTGCTGCGTAATCTTTCCTTTCACGCAGAATGTACGAGGGAAGATCGTAAAGAAGTGTACAAGTATTGTATTATCAAAATTTTTTGTAGGTAATAAAATATAAAATGTTAAATGAATTTACATCTTTTATCTCCTAGTCTACATAGTCACCAATGTTGTGAACATATTTATCACAGGGCGGTAGCAGTTTTAATATGTCCTGTTCGTAGAAGTCCGTGAGGTTGGAGTATAGCCATCTGCGAACTGCTGACGTCACTTCTAATCGTATATCTTTTGCAAAGCGTTGAACGGCCAGGAATTGCTTCGTGGAACCAGATGAAGCTCCGAAGGTGCAAGGTATGCATTGTGTGGTAGATGCTGGAGCACCTCCCATTCATATTCGTGGATTGTCTCACGAATGGGAGCTGCAACATTGGGCAAGTATTTTCATGAAGAGGATTGACACCATCAGCATTAATGTTGTGATGTTTGCCATACGCACACGACACATCTTAACCGTAGTTTTAATATAGGCGGCAGCATTCACAGTGGCTGCTTCAATGACTCCGACATTTTGTGCCATTTGCAGCTGTTACCATCCGCCCGGAGCGTGGCTTTCTTGGAAGATTACACGTTGCTACGGTCCATACAGTCGTTCCCATACCCGCCTTGGACGTCCTTGTGAATCTCAATCGGTTTATGTCCTTTGGTCCACAGGTATCAAAGTACATTTCGCTGCTGTTCACAAGTTGACGACAGTAACATGCGAGCCACGATTTCTTTCGTAGCTCAGAAATCTGCAACTAGAACTGACATGGAAATAAAATACCCTTTGTAGCTCAAACTTCACATTATATCATCGTGAAATTTCACGACTGCAACTAGAGTACCAGAGGAGGAATAAATTATTCTGTGCTACTTTCCGATGCTCCTTTTACTGATTCACCCTTTCGTCTGTTGCAGTGAATTGCTAACAATTTGCAGATTCAAGCACAATGCTACAATTGACGTATGTTGCATGCCGTGTTAATGCTGCACCAATTTCAAGGAACATAACTGTAGAGTAAATTCGAAACGTTGACTAATAATTAATTTTTCCCATCCCTCTCTCTTATGTAATTTACTTTGAGACATCTCAGCTATGCGCCAACGTATCACAAATTAACAACAACACCTAATACTGGTGTGGAAGTTCTTCAGTTTTTGTATCGTCTACGCTAAAGTGTAATGTTATACAGGGTGACTAACTAAATGTTGCCGCCTAGAATTACTCTGAAAGTATGATAGTAGCTGAAATGTTTGTGGGACAAATGTTACATGGGGCAACGGGGGCCATAATAAGACGATGGTCTTTTTAATGGGATGCTATAGTTTGATACTTATTTTATGATAGTGGCTATAGAGACGAATCCAATGATGTGTAACAGTAAGGTCTTTGAGGGTCAACGAAGGTCAAAAAAGTGGCATGAATGTCCATTTGCAGTAGGTGTTCGATATTAATGCAGTGCGGTGATCTTCTTATCATGGATTGAGTGGTATTTCTTATCACTTCGGCACTTATTGAAGCACATGCTCTGACAATTCTCACTCGTATATCGTGCAAATAGTAAATATTCGCCTAATACAGCGTATCCCATCCAACGTGCCATCGACTTGTGTAAGTACCATTCGACGGTTTCGTAATAAAACACAAATAGGAACGGTAAGACCAGTATCGTCGAATCAATTGAATGAAAGTGATGTATTCCTTCGGAGAAGGAAGCATAATTAGGGGCCCTCACCCGTAGCCTAACCACGAAACACGCTGCCATACCGTAACACCACCTCCTCCAAATTTCGTTGTTCACATCAGACCCATCCTGCGGATTGCCACAGGCTATAGAATGATTCGTTTTCAGTCCAAATCACTTGTTTCCAATCATCTATTTTCCAGTTGCATTACTCTTTGCACAATATGTTGCATAGCTTGGAACTGTGTACAAAAATGTGTTGTGTACAACTAGCTGCTTGACCATAGTACCCCGCTGTTTTTAACTGCTTTTGCACTGTTGCGCAAGAGAATCATTTTGTGGTACGTGTTTAAACTTACTAAAGTTCTACGAAGCAAACTCAGAACAAAGAAGGCTTGACAACTGAATTGTCAGCTAGGCATAACTCAGATGTAACAGACGTCAGGACATGAAGTAAGTAACTGGGAAGGCAGAAACACAACCGTTGCAATGCTACATAATAAGACACTGCGAAGTAACACTGAGTAACTTCACTGCAAATTCAAACTAAGCGGAAAGACCTATGCTCAGCGACTCACCATTAAATTAACAAAGCGTGGAAAGTAGAACTGATAGGGGCCGATTAACGAGGACAAATGTGCTCATACACCCAGACACCGCTTTATAGACACACGTTCGGTCCTTTAAATAACGTGGGTTTCAGAGCTCAGAGATACAGTCAGCCGGCCGTTGCGGCCGAGTGGTTCTAGGCGCTTCAGTCCGGAATCACGCGACCGCTACGGTGGCAGGTTCGAATCCTGCCTCGGTCATCGATTTGTGTGATGTCCTTAGGTTAGTTAGGTTTAAGTAGTTCTAAGTTCTAGGGGACTGATGACCTCAGATGTTAAGTCCCATTGTGCTCATAGCCATTTGAACCATTTTCAGATACACTCAGGCTCGTTTTCATTCTGTGTCGCGTGTACCGGAGAGGACGACGGTCCGTACAGTTTCAGAGAAACCACGACAAGGTGCTCGGTGACGGTATGCCACCTACCTGCATGTTGACTTCAACACCGTGATGTAGGTATTCTGATGGATATCATAGCCTTGGTCTGCCGTTGTACTCCACTGTGGCATCATAGATGAGAAGGTTGGTGTGTGGACAGCCGTCGTTCCCAACAGGTCATCGCAGATGATCTGCATCTGCCCACTGACCAGGCGCTGCGTATTCACACAGCCTCGTAGCCTTCTCATGAGGATCCTCTGTAGTCTTCATCGATCCATGGTGGATGACCTGGGCCTAGATGGATGACCAGGACAGAGTCTACATGACAACGAACATCCTGGATCAGAGTCAGCAGCCTCCTCCTGAATGAGTGGAGGGCTACCTTTGATACCGGTGAGGTGTGAGCTGCAGTGTATTGCGGAATTGATTGGCGACTCCATGGAATATTGCGGAATGTTCGGCGGGCACCACCTCCTCGACCCTATTTAGCCAACAGCACAGCTTGGAGCCGTGGCACTGACTTGCTGAGGACTGTGGTGTCTCACTGACGACGTATTAGCACTTCTTCGTGACAGGGATACTTAAACCCGGCCGTCGACTACCACTCTGAAGACATTCATAACTCTGCACAAACAACGCGATACGTAAATGTTAGCGCAGATTTCACAGCGTCACCGATGCCTCCGGGCTTAAACTGGGCTACTCATGCACAGTCTATGCTAACTAGTCCTCCTGTACACAACAGGACCCCAGCTTCGCATATCGCAACAGCACAGTCATTTTGCTAGCTAGACAGTCGGTAGCACTTGGCAAATCACGAGTGATTCCTTCAGTCCACGTCATGTGGTCTTTTACATCCACCCTCTGCAATGCTCGACGGTCCCTGTCTATCAGTACCTGAGATCTGCCTGATTTAGCTGTGATTGGCACTCGACAATTCAACTTCACGGTCACATCACCAATAGTCGACCTGGACAACCTTGAAAGGATTGAAAAATTCCAAATCGTTTGATGACTAGTGCATGGTCGGAGTCACAGGATGACACTCTATGCTGTTTCTCCTCCAATATCCACAACATTCCCTTGCCTCTTATTATAATGGTGGGTTTGCCTCTCGTAACATCTACTTGTCCCTTCCGCATTACGTAGGGGTGTCCAGATATGATCGATCATATGGTGTCTAGGTAACACAAATGAACATAGTCGAGATTCCATAGTCGAGATTCCAGTGTCACTGTTCGATTGGACACTTTGTGTGACCGAAAACGAGGTCGTCACTCGCAGTAAACAAGTGGCGAATGCCGCACCCAGTGCACAACACGGGCTTGCGTCCGTACAGCGTTAATCAGAGGGCAGCGCCTTGTAATTCCGGCGCGGTGCTTTTGTTCTGGAGAGGGACCCGGCGCTGCGCCTGTCACGGCCAAGGGCCCCTGTCCAGGGGGCTCACTCTCTCGATTTCAATACGCGGCCCTCGCCCGGCCCTCGCCCTTCTCGCACGGTCGTTACTCGACGCTCTCGAGCGCTTCAGTGCGACTGATCGCGATAACCTCGCTGCCATTAAAAAGTGACAGGAACAATAGCGTCCGAGGCCTTCTCTGGATTGGAAACGCTCTCACTCCGCTGCACTGTGCGTCAGCCAATAAGCGCTGACAGTACCACAGTGGGACTGATTTCTGTATCGACTGTTATCTCAGATGCGGGAGGTGTTTTGGTGGGGGTTATGCATGCGTGAGCATATCTTATATTACCATATATTTCACAACATATACATTAGCACAAGAACGCATTTACAACAGTAGTACAATTGACAATCCATAAGCAATCAAAAGTAGATCCCACAGAAGTAGTTCTTAGGAAATACTTGGCGTGGAACAATAATAATACACTACTGGCCATTAAAATTGCTACACCAAGAAGAAATGCAGATGATAAACGGGTATTCATTGGACAGATGTATTATACTAGAACTGACATGTGCTTACATTTTTACCCAATTTCGGTGCACGGTTCCTGAGAAATCACTACCCAGAATAACCACCTCTGGGCGTAATAACGGCCTCGATACGCCTGGGCATTGACTCAAAGAGAGCGTGGATGGCGCGTAAAGGTACAGCTGCCCATGCAGCTTCAACACGATACCACAGTTCATCAAGAGTAGTGACTGGCGTATTGTGACGAGCCAGTTGCTCGGCCACCATTGACCAGATGTTTTCAATTGCTGAGAGATCTGGAGAATGTGCTGGCCAGGGCAGCAGTCGAACATATTCTGTAGCCAGAAAGGCCGTTACAGGACCTGCAACATGAGGTCGTGCATTATCCTGCTAAAATGTACGGTTTCGCAGTGATCGAATGAAGGGTATAGCCACGGGTCGTACCACATCTGAAATGTAACGTCCACTGCTCAAAGTGCCATCAGTGCGAACAAGAGGTGACCGAGACGTGTAACCAGTGGCACCCCGTACCATCACGCCGGGTGATACGCCAGTATGGCGATGACGAATACACACTTCCAATGTGCGTTCACCGCGATGCCGCCAACACGGATGCGACCCTCATGATGCTTCAAACAGAATCTGGATTCATCCGAAAAAATGACGTTTTGGCATTCGTGCACCCAGGTTCGTCGTTCAGTACACCATCGCCGGCGCTCCTGTCTGTGATGCAGCGTCAAGGGTAACCGCAGTCATGGTCTCCGAGCTGGTAGTCCATGCTGCTGCAAACGTCGTCGAACTGTTCGTGCAGATGGTTGTTGTCTGGCAAACGTCCCCAGCTGTTGACTCAGGGATCGAGACATGGCTGCACGATCCGTTACAGACACGCGGATAAGATGCCTGTCATCTCGATTGTTAGAGATACGAGACCGTTGAGATCCAGCACGGCGTTCCGTATTACCCTCATGAACCCACCGATTCCATATTCTACTAACAGTCATTGGATCTCGATGAACGCGAGCAGCAGTGTTGCGATACGATAAACCGCAATCGCGATACGGTACAATCCAACCTTTATCAAAGTCGGAAACGTGATGGTACGCATTTCTCCTCCTTACACGAGGCATCACAACAACGTTTCACCAGGCAACGCCGGTTAACTGCCGTTTGTGTATAAGAAACTTTCCTCATATCAGCACGTTGTAGGTGTCGCCACCGGCGCCAGCCTTGTGTGAATGCTCTGAAAAGCTAATCATTTGTTTATCACAGCTTCTTCTTCCTGTCGGTTAAATTTCGCAGTCTGTAGCACGTCATCCTCGTAGTGTAGCAATTTTAATGGCCAGTAGTGTACATGGAGTTAAGGACATGCATCCCCAGTGACCAATCAAGAACCACTGCATGGAAATTGCACGGAAAGGTGTGAGGCCAATCAGACCCAGCCGACCTCGTGTCATTGTCTGTTAATAGCATCTTTGGACGTGGTGCAAAGGGGTATTTGGGGCAGAACACCTCACTCCCGATCGTTGTCAGGTTTCGTGATCTTGTTGCAGCTGCTTTTTTAAAGAATATAAATACCGTCGGTCTTAACGTTATTAATTATTTTATTTGACTGTCAGTTTCGATGCCTCATTGGCATCATTTTCTGGCTCCTGTATAAATCAGCAAACTAATGTTTACAATAGGCAACAAATATTATACGAGGTGCATTCAAGTTCTAAGGCCTCCGATTTTTTTTCTAATTAACTACTCACCCGAAATCGATGAAAGTGGCGTTATTTCTCGACGTAATCGCCCTGCAGACGTACACATTTTTCACAACGCTGACGCCATGATTCCATGGCAACGCCGAAGGCTTCTTTAGGAGTCTGTTTTGACCACTGGAAAATCGCTGAGGCAATAGCCGCACGGCTGGTGAATGTGCGGCCACGGAGTGTGTCTTTCATTGTTGGAAAAAGCCAAAAGTCACTAGGAGCCAGGTCAGGTGAGTAGGGAGCATGAGGAATCACTTCAAATTTGTTATCACGAAGAAACTGTTGCGTAACGTTAGCTCGACGAGCGGGTGCGTTGTCTTGGTGAAACAGCACACGCGCAGCCCTTCCCGGACGTTTTTGTTGCAGTGTAGGAAGGAATTTGTTCTTCAAAACATGTTCGTAGTATGTACCTGTTACCGTAGTGCCCTTTGGAACACAATGGGTAAGGATTACGCCCTCGCTGTCCCAGAACATGGACACCATCATTTTTTCACCACTGGCTGTTACCCGACATTTTTTTGGTGGTGGTGAATCTGTGCGCTTCCATTGAGCTGACTGGCGCTTTGTTTCTGGATTGAAAAATGGCATCCACGTCTCATCCATTGTCACAACCGACGAGAAGAAAGTCCCATTCATGCTGTCGTTGCGTGTCAACATTGCTTGGCAACATGCCACATGGGCAGCCATTTGGTCGTCCGTCAGCATTCGTGGCACCCACCTGGATGGCACTTTTCGCATTTTCAGGTCGTCATGCAGGATTGTGTGAACAGAACCCACAGAAATTCCAGCTCTGGAGGCGATCTGTTCAACAGTCATTCGGCGATCCCCAAAACAGTTCTCTCTACTTTTTCGATCATGTCGTCAGACTGGCTTGTGTGAGCCCGAGGTTGTTTCTGTTTGTTGTCGCATGATGTTCGTCCTTCATTAAACTGTCGCACCCACGAACGCACTTTCGACACATCCATAACTCCATCACCACATGTCTCCTTCAACTGTCGATGAATTTCAATTGGTTTCACACCATGCAAATTCAGAAAACGAATGATTGCACACTGTTCAAGTAAGGAAAACGTCGCCATTTTAAGTATTTAAAACAGTTCTCATTCTCGCCGCTGGCGGTATAATTCCATCTGCCGTACGGTGCTGCCATCTCTGGGACGTATTGACAATGAACGTGGCCTCATTCTAAAACAATGTGCATGTTTCTATCTCTTTCCAGTCCGGAGAAAAAAACATCGGAGGCCTTAGAACTTGAATGCACCTCGTATGTAACATTAGTTGTCGTTGTTTACAATAAATTAATTATACTTACGAATCAGTGAAAAGTATAATAACAGAGATCAAAGATACCAAGACAGTTATCAGAGAGGCATGACATACAAACACTGCTCACAGAATTGTGATGTACCAATTAAATGCATTAATAAAAGCCACTTCAAATACAATACAAATTTATACTCATGATCAAAGGCAACTGCCACACCTGAGGAATGTCGTTTGGAGCCCACTCAAGCACTCAGAAGAGCCGCAACACTACGTGGTATGGACTCCACTAATATCTGAAGTAGTACTGCAGGAAACTGACACCATGAAACCTGCAAGCTGTCCAAAAACCCGTGAGAGTACGAGGGAGAAGATTTCTCTTCCTAACAGCCCGTTGCAAGGCTACCCTCATATGCTCAATAATTTTCATGTCTCGGGAGTTTTGTGGCCAGCGGAAGTGTTTAAACTCAGAGGAGTGTTCCTGGAGGCGCTCCGTACCAGTTCTGGACGTGTGAGGTGTCACATTGTCCTGCTGAAATTGCCCAACTCCGTCGTAATGCCTAATGGACATGAGTGAATGCAGGTGATCAGACAGGATGATTATGTGCGTGTCATCTGTCGGAACCGTATCTAGGCATATCAGAGATACCATGACACTCCAACTGCACATGCCCCACATCATTATAGAGCCTGCACCAACTGGAACAATCCCCTTCTAATACGCAGGGTCCGTGGATTCATGAGACAGTCACCATATGTAAGTAGGCTGTTTAGGTTTTCTTATTGGTAACGCCACGTAGCGCTCTGTATGAAAATCACTGGCTGTGCTGTGTGAGTCTGTTGCTGGTTGGCATTGTTGCAATACTCGTCATTGTAGTGTTGGACTATTAAGGTAAATACATTGTTTGTTCTCTATTAAAATCTTTCATTTGCTAACTATGCCTATCAGCAGTTAGTGCCTTCCGTAGTTTGAATCTTTTATTTAGCTGGCAGTAGTGGCGCTCGCTGTATTGCAGTAGTTCGAGTAGCGAAGTTTTTGTGAGGTAAGTGATTTGTGAAAGGTATAGGTTATTGTTAGTCAGGGCAATTCTCTTGAAGGGATTACTGAAAGTCAGATTGCGTTGCGCTAAAAAAATATTGTGTGCCAGTTTAAGCACAGTCATGTGTAATTTTTCTAAGGGGAAGTTATATATATATATATGCTGCTTGCTTTGCCAATTTGCATTTTTTGTCATTGCTGTTTGTGTTAATTGTTTTGTGCTGCTGCATTGCCTCGTCCCTTAGTTTACGCGTCAGAGCTCAGTAGCTATAAGTTATCTTAAGATGGGGTAGGCTATATAAGAGAACGAGTTCCGATGAATTGGAAGAAATGCATTGAGAAGCTATAAGAAAATGGTTTGGCCAAAAAAGTATTTTGAAAGAGGATATGAACAAAAAAGTAGGGGTTAGGGACAACAGGTGTAGGTAGGATTTTCTTGAAAATAAATGATGAGGTAAGATAATGGAAAATAAATAATGAGGTAAGAAATATGTGAACATATAAATACAGAAAGCAAGCTTGGATTGGATTTTTTTGGTGGAAACAAATGTTGAAATAAGACGAAAGATCTATGGAATGAAGTTTTGGGTTGGACTGCAGAACCAAATGTTACCCTGAAAACGAACCCTGTCTTTCCTTTTGTATTATTCCGCTATGTGTTTATGTATCCTTTTGTATTTGTCTTTTTCCTGTCTTTATGTGTGTAGCTAATAAGATTTATGTTGTAGAATTTTTCAAATACTATGTTATTTTCTTTGTAAACATTTTAGACATTATTTGTTCTGTTCTGTTTTAATGCTCATGTGTGAAATTAATGTTTCGAAAACTATTCTCATTATTTTACATATTCACTTATGTCATAATTCCTGTAACACTGATGTATCTGTTTATTTCTATTCTTTTGTAAAGCCTGTACTACTACAAATTTATCTGTATTGTTATGTTCTTTAATAATGTATTTTGTACCTTCGTTATTGTATTCTCATGTTATAAAATTGTAATTGACACCAGTTCATCAAATTTCTGATGGTCATAGTATATGCAAAATATGTGAGAAGTTGGGACTGTTAGTGTTTGGACGTGTGTTAATAATTCAGCAAGGGACTGATTAACAGCATTGCTGGTTCTAAGGACAATTCCCGAAACTTCGTGAGTGCACAAGTGGTGGTTCATGGACTTGCTATATTGTCTGCAAGACCTTTCGATGGTGATTGTGCACCTGCACAGTCGCAGCAGATGGCTGCAGGGCATCTCTACAATGACTACAGTGGGTCTACACCTTTGATGACTCACCAATACCATTATTTCTACAAGGACTGCAGTGGGTCTGCACCTCTGGTGGCCCACCAATACCATCCTATCTACCAGGGCTACAATGGGTCTGCTCTGTGATGACCCACCTACCAATATTCTTCAAAACTTCGACTGACTCTGCGGTGGGTTTGCTCTGTTGTGGCCCATTACTTGTCTGCATGTCATGAGTCAGCATTGTCTTTCTGTTGGATGGACAACACTACTTCTTCAACACTGAATGGAAATCCACTACTTCCGAGTGCATTTTCTTTTAATGCTCAGACTTTGAGAAAAACACTGCTATTTTACTGTCCTTATGGACAGTGAGAAAATTTTAGCTTTTGACCAATATTGTATCAATAAGTGTGTGCATTTGATTTCTTTGTTATTGTAATTGTGGAAAAATTTTAACAAATATGTATTGGCCAGTGCCCAAAACAATTTGTAAAATTTTTTGGGAGGAGCATGGGGGCTATGTAAGTAGGCTGTTTAGGTTTGCTTATTGGTAACGCCACGTAGCGCTCTGTATGAAATTCACTGGCTGTGCTGTGTGCAGTCAGTGGCTGGTTGGCATTGCTGTAATACTCGTCATTGTAGTGTTGGGCAGCTGGATGTTAACAGCACGTAGCGCTGCACAGTTGGAGGCGAGCCGCCAGCAGTGGTGGATGTGGGGAAGTGAGATGGCGGATTTTTGAGAATGGCTAATCTGGAGGTGTGTCCATCAGAAACAGTACATTTGTAAGAATGAATCTCATGAACTGCTATATATATATATATATATATATATATATATATATATATATATATATATATATATATACAATGACTATTAAGATAAATACATTGTTTGTTCTCTATTAAAATCTTTCATTTGCTAACTATGCCTATCAGTAGTTAGTGCTTTCCGTAGTTTGAATCTTTATTTAGATGGCAGTAGTGGCGCTCGCAGTATTGCAGTAGTTCGAGTAACGAAGAATTTTGTAAGTGATTTGTGAAAGGTATAGGTTATTGTTAGTCAGGGCCATTCTTTTGTAGGGATTACTGAAAGTCAGATTGCGTTGCGCTAAAAAAATATTGTGTGTCAGTTTAAGCACAGTCAAGTATGATTTTTCTAAGGGGACGTTTCATATACATGTACACGTCCATCCGCTCGATAGAGTTTGAAGTGAGATTCGTTCGACCAGGCAACATGTTTCCAGTGCCCAACAGTCCACTGTCGGTTTTGAGTGCCCAGCCGAGGCGTAAGGCTTTGTGTCACGCAGTCATCAAGGGCACACGAGTGTGCCTCAGGCTCCGAAAGCACATATCGACGATGTTTCGTTAAATAGTTCACACGCTGAAACTTCTTGATGGCCCAGCACTGAATTCTGCAGCAAATTACATAAGAGTTTCTCTTCTGTAACGAACGATTCTCTTCAGTCGTCGTTGGTCCCGTCCTTGCGGGACCTTTTTCCAGCCGCAGCGATGTCGGAGATTTGATGTTTTACATTATTCCTGATATTGACAGTACACTCATGAGATGGGCGTACAGGAAATCCCCCACTTCGTCGCTACCTCGGAGATACTATGTCCCATCGCTTGTGCGCCGAGTATAAGACGACGATGAAACTCCCTTAAATGTTGATAACCTGCCATTGCAGCAGCAGTACCCGACCTTATAACTGCGACACACACTCGTTGTCTTATATAGGCCTTGCCTACCATAGCGCCGTATTCTGCCCGTTCACATATCTCTGTATTGGAATACACATGCCTATATCAGTTTCTTTGGCACTTCAGTGTAATATTACGAAATAAAGTGAAAATTTTCATATTGATGTAATTAGAAGAGCCTTCACTGAAAAATACGATGAGTCATCTTAAATAAACAATGGCACAACGTACTTTACGAAGCGTCCTTAAACAGACAATATGTCTCAATATATAAATACTTAAAAATACGGATGTAAAACAATAATTGCCAAACGCATGCTAAAGGAATAAGGAAAATTAACCCTATCAATGTAACTGAATTGTAAAGGAATGCAATGAGCCTTAAAAAGAGTAGAAAACTAGGAACTAATCATGAATTTGTGTAAGAGTAAGAACTTATGATCGAAGGAGTCACTTTTTACGATTTAGCTGTGATTCACAAGTCCCGTTACATGTGCATCAATCGACCAAAAAATGTAATTTTAGAAATAAAACAAAAGGTAAAAATCACAAGAAAATATTCAACCAGAAGTCATCAAGAAAGTAAGCTCTCACTGTGTGTACGTTGATGTGGAAGCATACAGAAAGTGAAATCTAAAATTCAGTCAGACCAGATACAGTAGCTATCACATTATAATGTAATATGAGAGTTATTGATATAAAAAACTTTGTAAACTGTAGTAGGATAGAACAAAATAGTCTATGAAGAAAACTGATACATTAAAATAATGCGAACAAGCTCTCAACAAGTGTACGAACAAAGGAGCAATTTAGTCTGACAGGGCTGGACTGAGTTCGCACCATTTTCAGCACCTTTCTGTTAACTTTACGGATGTTAGCTGTAATCATTGTTGTCTTTCAGTCACGAAACTGTTTATGAAACATTATTATAGTCTGGAGGACACTGGTCATCCACGCGAGCTGTTGACACAATCGGAAACAAAGTAAGTCTGTATTACTTTATTGCTTTCCTAGATACTATCGATCTTTTATGTGCACAAATTTAGGCGTATTGAAACTGATTGCAGTTACCTTTCGTGTTACCTTGCATTCTCTTTATTTTTAGATCGTGGAAGAAATATCAAAGGCAAAAAAAAAAAAAAAAAAAAAAGAACGGCCAGAGTTTAGTTGAGATCCTAATGTATGGGTGGAATGGTTCAATGAGCTGAGTGATTAAGATGCTCACAGTGATAGCACTGACTCAGAGACAGGATTTCGTTCATGAAAGCGGTCATGATTCCGTAACAGTATAACAAGTGTCAGAAAATGATGAATGTGTCACAAGAAGACGTAACTCAAGAGGATTCATTTCATTAGGGAAAGATGGAATAACTAAATCGAGGAAAAATAAATATCCTACCAATGTTAGAAGCAGATCTTTTAATATTATTACACATTTCCCTGGATCAAAGAATCAAACTCGTATAAAAAAGACAGAAATAGAAATTCTGAATCTGTTCCTGGATGAAAACATAATAAGCATTATCACAATATGCACTAATATATACATCAATGATGTTCGTGGTAACTTCTCTAGGGAAAGGGATGCTAAAGGAACAGATATATCTTTTAGATAAGCTTTGTCAGTTGAACAATGTGTCACGTAATACAAGAAGGTGGCCTATGGTTCTGTTTTACAATATTTTGAATATTGCAACCATAAAACCTTTATGCATATATAAATACCACCGCATGGCTTCAAATCAGATTGTAAAATTTGTTGATTTTTCTTTCAACATTCGTCTGTAGCACCACTCGTCTGTAGCACCCCTCAATTGCTTAGATTCTCTTCTGTTCCGATTTTCCCACAGTCCATGTTTCACTACCACACAATACTGTACTCAAGACGTACATTCTCAGAAATGTTTCGCTCAAATTAACGCCTATGCTTTATACTAGTAGACGTCTCTTGGCCTGGAATGCCCTTTTTGCTATTGCTAGTCTGCTTTTGATGTGTTCCTTGCTCCGTCCGTCATTGTTTGTTTTTCTGCCTAGGTAACATAAATCCTTAACTTCATCCACTGCGTGACTATCAATCATGATGTTAAGTTTCTCGCTGTTCTCATTTCTGCTTCTTCTCATTACTTTCGCCTTCCTTTGATTTACTTTCAATCCATGTTCTTTAATCATTACACTGTTCATTCCACGCAGCATCATCTTCCTCTCGGTTAAATTTCCCGTCTGTAGCACGCCATCTTCGTGGTGTAGCAGTTTTAATAGCCAGTAGTGTATTTACTATGGCAATAATAACGTAGGAAGAGGTAATCGTTTTGGAAATTAATGGCAATCGCCCATGGGATAACAATAACGAGTATGATTTTCGAAGCAAACAGAGGTCAAATAACAAAAATGGTTTTTTTGGGTCGCGGAATTACAATAGTGTATTTGGTCCTAGAAACTACGGTGGCAACTATAATCCGAGTTATGGCGCCCGTGAAAACGAAGCCGGAAGGTTTTGATGTTTACAGCAGCAAAATACAGGTTATTCAGGTGAAAATGGAATGGACAGAACGCAGAAAGGTCGGGAAAATCAAGCTTCAGCAGGACAAATCACACGAAACGAAGTTGTACAGGAAGTCGAGTTGAGGCCACCAAACCCGGGTAAGGGACAGAATTGACGAGCTGAACGAACGATGACAGTTTAGTAACCCTTCGTCGTTTGTATTGTAGCAAGCAGCATAATATATGGGATAGGCATTTGTCTGATTTCCAAGACGTTATAAACGAAATGCTACATAGCAGTACGTTATTACCTCAAATCACCGTTCTGAAAAATAAACCAGCACCAGACAAAATCCGAGAAAAAGTTAAATTCCCACCAGTACCCAGAGTAGAAATCAGAATATAATAAAATTAGCTCTGAGCAATTTGAAGAACGTGGCCTTAAAGGGAAAGAACCGAACGGACAGAACGGCAAACTCACGAGTATTTTCACTAGGACAAAAGGTACTACTAAAAACCCACCATCTCTCGCAGGAAGAAACACGAAAGCCACAAGTTCTTTTCTGTATACAAATTCCCCTTGGAAATCAGTAAATTAGTCCATGATAATGATTAATCCAAAACAGGAAAATCATTGGGTGTACTCCATATGAGTCACTTGAAACTGTATGGAGGGTATACAAATGAAATAAAGAGTAACTTCTACGACAATTTAGTTGTATTAAATTTTCAGAAATTAAAGAAAGATAAGAAAATGCACACAGATAAGACTTTTAACTTCTGCTTATCTCAGTTAGCTAAATTGCGTAGGAAGGTAATAGGATATTATGAAGAAGAGACAGGGAAATAACAACTGAAGTAGTTCTTTTGCGAACGAAATGTGTTCTGGGGACAGAGTACAAAACAAGGAAGGAGATACAATCATAATGCGGATAGTTTGACGAAATAGTAGTAGATTCTCTCTTAAATACGTAGCGTAAAGGAGAAGGAAGTTTATTTTTGTGGAGCAAAGGAGGTAAAGAATTAGGAAGGTAATAAAGGATTAGGTAAGAAGGAGACAGTTATTTCCAAATTGTTCCGTTCGTGAACAAATAATTGAGGAGATATTTTGGGGGAATATGTGAAGCACGGATAATTTGTGGACGGTACCACAAACTGATATTGAAATAAATATATGAAGGAAGTAAATATTAGAAGCTGTTAGGAGGTAATAATTAGGAAAGAGAATTGAACTATTAAACTAAGCAAGAAACATGCTATTTTGTGAAAGGAGGTAAACAGTATGAAGTAAGAATGACCCAGAAAGATCTCAGTACGGAAGAGCATGTTGGGTACAGGAAGGAACATAAAAGTTTACTATCGAGAAAAAAGGGGAAAGGGATAAGTAAAACAGAGAAAAAAATCTTTAATCTTTAAAACAATGCACTAGGACAATAGAGAAAATTTTTGAAAAGGAAATAGAAAAGAGAAGAGATTTATTATAGTTTGATGTTCTGTTACAGCTAATGCCAAAAAGAAGAGATTACAGAGAAAACGACGCGGGAGTTGGGGTCAAGGTGCGATGTTTCCAAGAATCATATAAAATACTGGTAGTTAAAACAATAAAATGTTGGCAAGTATTCGCTAACTTACTAACCGTCATCACCCTCAGTTTTATTCTTAGTATCCATCGTGATGACCTGTAGAATAAGAAAACCAAATACAGTGGGGAGGAAAGACGAATAAATACAGGCAGTGATAAGAAAAACATTTTTAGAGAAAATAATAACTTGTGTAGAATTTAATAAGAAAATTTTTAAGTTTGTAAAGCTCTAACGTAATTTAAGGGAGTAAGGGATAGAATTAAATAGATAATGATATCGTGTAAAATAGAGAATAGGTGTGGAAGTAAGAGGAGTAAGATACGCAAAGAAGCGACAGAAATTGTATTAGCTGTGAAGTCAGCAGACAAGGTGCACCATTCTTGCGGCCAGATCGACGTCAGGACTGAGGAGAGCGGTTAGGCATAAGAGAAGGGAACACTGAGCTTGAGTGCCTGGTACGTCACCTTACGAGATGAAGAAAGAAGAGACCTTGGTGGAAGCAACTGCCCAGGAGGATAACACCTCTGGGGTAAAAGTTTGGAGAGCTACAATGCATCCTGGATGCAATCAGCATGTACCCAGACGTGAGCTTTATTTATACGAAAGCCACATACAAGCGTCATCATAATGATTTTGAGAAAGTGTTATATTCTTGACATTGCTATAGTGGAATGTTCAAAGCAGCGTATAGAGAGATGAGGGATGTCCACCGAACAGGAACGGAGGCGGACGTAGTAAAGCGAGGAAGAGTGAGTGTTTAAGCTCACCACAGGAAGAGGAAGAGACGCGTTTCTGTAACGCAACTTGCAGAATCGCTGAAACGGTTATCAGAGCGTACGGGATGCAACAACTGCGAAACAGCGCCTGAATACTCATGGGACGAAGCAAAGAAACCATGGAAGGCTGTCCAATCTATCTAGAGGTACTACGGTATACAATAAAAGAATACACAAAAATTTCAAGAAGACACCATCAGAACGGATTAAACGATATCGAGGTTCAGCAGTTCTTCAATCCCAATTCCCGGTGAGAAGAATGGAGACACAAGTAAGAAGACAGCAAGATGTACCAAGAACAGACGACACAACGCAGAAGATTTGTAATAAAGAAGAGCCTGGACCAGAAGAGATCAAGAAACCTTTTCAAATCCATTCCCATACAGGACCAGTACTGCATTAACTGTTCTAGTAGTACAAACATCCGATATTCCTTATAGTAAGTTGCAACAGCTTCAGATGTCATACCGAGAGATGGGAGATGACTCCTCATATGAAAACCTGGAGACAAATAAAACATTGATGAACAAACATAAGGATTCGTCAAATGAAGAAGAAAAGTTTGTGCTACCAACAATAGATCTCCTAAACAACGTCGCCACGGACACATGAGAAGTGGAACAAAGGCAACCACGCATTCACAACATGCTCAGACCTTCAGTAACCTTTCTCTCTACCTACGGTCATTCCATGCTCAGCAGAGACGCGGCCAGGCCCACGGCCTATCGTCATCCCATGTTCGACGGAGATACATCGAAACACGTGCATCCTGTATGGTCTGATAACCGTTTCAGCGATTCTGCAAGTTATGTTACATAAACGCGTCTCTTCCTCTTCCTGTGGTGACGATTTCAACGAACTATGTTAAAGACATTGGAGAAAGAACTGTCTGTGACAGAAAATTTTTTGCGATTGCGTCTAAAATTTTTAAAGATTTTTATGTGTTAGCAGCAGATCCTTATTGGCGATGCGTTTAATAATTTGTGTCTTGGCACAACGATAAGATTTCGTAGTATTTCATGTTTTTCAATATTTTTTAATTAAGAAAACCTAAAGTTAACATTTTTGGAGAGGTTAAGATTCTAGTGTGTGATGGGTTTTCCAAAACGCGAGGATAGATAAATATATATAGCCTTAGGTTTTCCATTATATCTGTTTAAGTTTTGTAAAGTAATTAATAGGATTAGAAATTTAATATGTTTGTAAAAGTTAAATATGAAAATTTATGTGTATAATGCATATATTTAAAACTTTGGATAATATAAACATGTTCATGAATAGGGTTATGCCTGTAAGGTCATGGGAATGATTTGGTTGAGTTTAAAATAAATCATAAAGCTTTATCATAAGAAATGAAACTTTCTTAGATAATGGTTGATATGAAAGCTGGATATTTTGAGAAGGGGGAAGAGAATGTTAAATGACGGTTTCCTCAGCTTCAGTACACATCCACTATCTTTTAACATAAATTAGGTAATCAAGAAAAAGATAAGTCTCAAAGATAAAATTTTCAGGGATGACACAAATTTAAAGATAACTTCCAAAAAATGGTTCAAATGGCTCTGAGCACTATGGGACTTAACATCTAAGGTCATCAGTCCCCTAGAACTTAGAACTACTTAAACCTAACTAACCTAAGGACATCACACACATCCATGACCGAGGCGGGATTCGAACCTGCGAAAGTAGCGGTCGCGCGGTTCCAGACTGTAGCGCCTAGAACCGATTGGTCACTCCAGCCGGCAATAACCTCCAATTGCTTATATTTAAATTTAAATTAAAATGTAGAAAACTATATTGAAAGAAAAGGAGCTTAGATGAGTTAAATATAATTGTATAAAAATCACAAAATTAGAGAGAATGTTAAATTTTGAAAGATAAAAAAACCATAATATAAGAGGTCAAATACATAGACATGAAATCAGTTACAATATAAAATAGAACGATAAGGAGACTATATCTAACCACTTTCTAAGGTATACAATGTATTAAAATAGGAAGCTGGTTAGTAAATAGGTCAATTGCTACAGTCAGCAGTTGCACACAATTTTGCATTGATTTCAATCAATTATTCAAACACTGATTGACCCAGCGCAAAATTGAACATGGAAGGAGGAGGACATGTAATGTGGGAGAATAAATGAAGATCAATTTCGCGCCTTACATAAGTGCCTTATACATCGTAACAGGAAGGTGAATATGACACCTAACTTATTTCGGCGGTAATGAGCAGATTTGCCTATAAGTATGTAATGCAAAAGGGATGACATCCAATGGACGGTATTAACTCACCACTCTTATAATGCATGCCAATGAGCAGAATGCGAAACAAGCAGCGAGAGGAAACGTTTTGTGTGGAAGCCAGTATGGGCAGACGCAGAGGCCGTACCCAGGTGGGCACTACAGAAAGCTCTTATGGAGAGCATCCCACTGCGGAATTCAGCGACTGGACAGGTGCTGTATACTACAGAGCGAGTAACGGGCCACCAGAAGTAGGACAGAAAGAAGCTTTACAAAACTACGTTTCGGAGTTCCAAATGAATACGAGCAAAACCAGTGGTGCAGTTGATGACGTGAACAGCGAATGGTACACAAGTGAGGGGGTACAAAACATCCGATTGGCAGAAACGAACTAGGGAAAAGTAAAGTGCCGAGATTTCGACGCAGTTCAAAGGTAGGACCCTTGCAGTTGGTAGAGAGAGTTTCCACAAAATAAGAAGAACCCTCCTACTGGTCGAAAAAAAAGCCCTGACGTGGAGAACGAAAGAACCCAAGTGGGGTTAGAGATTGGCTACGAGAAAGACGAGAGCGAAATATTCGGGGACTCTTCTCTGAACTGGCGTCAAGTGCAGAACGGAGTGTATAACACTCTGTATGACGCAGAGGAGAAATCTGTGTGAACACTGCGTTCACTGCGGCTGACATTCAGCTAGATATTAGATGTTGCATCGTTGAGCTCCCACTGTGGAGAAACGAACCAGCCAGCTTGCTTCCACTGTAAACTCGAGCGACCTTGGATAACCTTTTTCTCATCTTGTCATATAACTAACCATCCTCTGTAGACTTGATTGTCATCCTAAATAGTACCGAACTTTGAACCGGAATCCGATGACTTATCATACTACTGGCCAACATCATTATGTAGTCATAAGAATGATTTTGTAAAGAAACTTCTATTTAAAATTTACCATTGCTGTGTTTAGGATTATTTCACTTTCTGAGGACGAGATGCGTTTGTTTGACAACTGTTGTAGCACTGTCACATTGTAAACTGTGTGAATGCGTGTATTCCTGTGATAAGTTCACAACATTAAACCGAAGTTATTTACAGCTTACACAGTTGTTGTTGATCAGACACAAACCTTACAGTCGGCTTTTCCAAGCTTTGGAATTGTGTGGGTGATGTTATTCTGAAAGTCAGACGGTTTATCGCTAGACTTGTACGTTCTACACACCAACGTCAATAGATATTTTGTTGTCTCTTCCCTCAATGATTTCTGAAATTCAGACGGAATGTTACCGAGCCCAGCTGCCTTATTCGATTTTAAGTCTTCAACAGCCCATTCAAATTCTGATTCTAAAATAGGATACCCTATCACTTCTATATCGAGATCTGTTTCCTCTTCTCTCCCTTCATCAAACCAGTCTGCCCCTACATAGGGTCCTTCAATGTACTCCTCCCACCTATTCGCCCTCTTCTCTATATTTTGTAGCGGAATTCCCATTGCACTCTTAATGTTACCACCCTTGATTTTAATTTCACCTAGGACTGTCCTGTTCTGTATTCTGAGTCAGTCTTCCCGACAATAATTTATTTTTCGATTTCTTCAGATTTTCCCTTCAACCTTAGCTTACCTGCACTTCTCATTTATTTTATTCTTAAGCGACTTGCATTTCTGTATTCCTGAGTTTTTTGTACTCCCTTCTTTCGTAGATCAACGGAAGTATTTCTCCTGTTAACCATGGTTTCTTCGAAGTTACCTTCTTTGTACCTATGTTTTGTCCCTCCAGCTTCCGTGATAGCCAGTTTGAAGAGTTGTCCACTCCTCTTTAACTGAACTGCCCAATGAGCTGTTAATTACTGCAATATTTAGAGAACTTTAAGCGTATCTCTTCATTATTTAGTACTTCCGTATCCCACGTTTTTGCAAACTTCAGCCTACTCTTCATGGCTACTTAACTATAATGTGCTTCTGTGTACGACTCATAACCCACTACCGGATTTAGTCTTCGTCTGGCCTTTATGTAATCTAACTGAAATCTTCGCGTATCTCCGGGCCTTTTCCAAGTATACCTCCTCCTCTTGTGATTATAGAAACGTTATCACTAGCTGAAATTTATGATTCTTCAAAATCAAATATTAGATCACTTTATTACAACACGAACAACACGAAATTCATAACGTTGTTACAACCCACGTCCTCAACAACGTTATATTTCTAGCTTTGGCTGCAAAATGACGTATAATTTCATACAGAACAAGATACTAGTCTCTTCCGACTATAAACTTTTTTGCAGAGTTCTTTTCAGTGCAATTGTCGCACTGCTTGCTGGGCAGCGATATAATTCTGTCGTCTTCAGCCGTGATTGCTAACTGGGCTGCACGACAAAGCGCTCAGACCTGTGTATCTGAACTCATGTGGTGAGATATGGAAATTCTTCTGGTCACATCTATGCCGTCTTCTCCCATTCGTCGTAGCTTCCGGCAGCGATTATATTTACTTATGGTTGAATCGCGAAGTACCAACCTTGCCATGGTAACTCATTCTTCGGACACCACAAGGTCGGTACGAAAAAACTGTAGGGAGAAAAGAGTCTTGTTGCTGTGTAGCAGACATAAGATAAATGATGACGAGATGGTACGGAACAAATTAGAAACACGGCACCAGGTCACAAGTATTATGAAGCAAAGTGATAGATTTAGCTAGGTGATAAAAAATAGGTAAACTGTGTAAAGATTGTGACAAAATGGTTCAAATGGCTCTGAGCACTATGCCTTTAAGACGAGAAAGACGCCATTATTAATACCCCACTGAGTTTGAATTAGATCATGTGAGTAGGCTACTAGAAGCTAGATGTTCCTTCCGCGATATTGCAGAAACATATGGCAGGAATGTGGCCTTTTTTTTGGGGGGGGGGGGGAGCATGGTTGTGGAGATGAAGCAGCGATTAGTATGATTAATCGATTTTTCAAAAACAGCCTTAATCGCATTTATTATTATTATACTGCCAACCGGTTTCAAACCGACATAGGGGTCATCTTCTGGGCGTTTACACCATTGGTCGACTGCTGGTGGTGTCACTCCTGTCTACAAAAAATGATTCTAATGGCTCTGAGCACTATGCGACTTAACTTCCAAGGTCATCAGTCCCCGAGAACTTAGATCTACTTAAAACTAACCTAAGGACATCACACACATCCACACCCGAGGCAGGATTCGAACCTGTGACCGTAGCGGTCGCGCGGTTCCAGACTAGCGCCTAGAACCGCTCGGCCACCCGGGCCGGCAAATATTGTGACAAAGAGGATCAGGCTATCATAGAGGGTGGAGTAGGGGGCATCCTGAGCAAAGACACAAATTATAGCATTATAACCTTACTGAAACAGGGTTTGTGTTTTGGAAGTCCTACATCGCCATGAGTAACGCTGCATTGACATTGCTGTGAGCCGTGTGAATTGCTCATTTCGGAAGCGAAATGCATGTTACTAGGTTTTTAATAACTTTTCTGAGTAATTTGGAGTAGTTTTTGTAGTGATCGACTAGTGCAGTATCTTTTCCTGTTCTTGTCAAACGATACAATTAACTTTTCCGTTCACAAGAAACTGTAATCCCTCGTGTGAACTGTGGTTTTTAAATGCCTCTCTAACGTCCTTTCAGCTCTGTAGTTGACCATGGTAGTGCTAACGGAAACGAAATAGCGCTTGCGTGAGTTGAGAGATGGGGATAAACTAGATGGGGCCTACAAATGAAGAAGAGAAGGAAAGTTAGGTGGAATTAGTTTCTTGCAGAAAATATATACATGGAGGCACAATCACACAAAGTAAGATCCCTGTAGTTACTGCTGCCAGAGACATATCATTTTTGAATTAGCATATGGATTTCGGCAACCTGGTATGAAAGAACTTAAATTAATAGAAGAGCCCCACAAAATGGTTAACAATACACTGAAAAAAGTGTTAGCTTACTTCATCAGGATATTGGAGGAGTGAGGAGTAAGGTAGAAGAGCTTCTTTTCTGTCTAGTAAACAGAAAGTTCTCTGAAGAGACAGATATCAGGTGCATGTCTGAGCACCACATAACCACAGGATTAGAGAAGTTCAATATTAAAAATTACACTCTAGCGTCAAACTCACGTAGAGACCATTTGGGAAAAGGAGGAGTTGTTACATACATTAAAACAGAAAAAACTTCAGAAACAATGAGACAAGTACATTTTGAAGTTATCAGCCTACAGAAGTATGAGCTTCTGAATTCATATGGAACAATAATTAGCGTTTAACTGTAACTGCATATAGACATCTGCTGGGGAGTTTTGAACTATTTCTGAGAAATTGGATTCCTTACTACGCTTTCTTTCAGGCAGCAACAAGCAATTAATATTCTATGGTGAGTTTAATGAAGATTGTCTAAAGTGTTCTAATAAGAAAAATGATCTGGAACTTTTACTTGGATCTACATTTGATCTCATAAATTAACTTTCCAAATTGACTGGATGTAGACGAGAAGTTGATGTATTAATAGTAGTGCGAATTAGTTATAATAGCATCCACATTATGTCACGATTTTGACTGCAGATGAGTTCTCTACTGAGAATGCCATTTACATGTTCACTCACCAAACTTCACAAGCAATAATTGTTGGGCGCAGATACTTGGATGGTAAAAGCATGAAACATTATCAACTCATAAATGAAAGACAGTGTTTTAGAACTGCCAACTTGTATCACAGACTATACTGGTTTTGGAATGACAAAGCTCTATCCTGCAATTTTCTGTCAACGATGAATATAAGGATACATTCTGTGTATAAAGCCCTTCGGTGCTACATTGTCCACAGAAGTTAACCCGTTATTCATAGATGATAACAACTTACTACACAATTGAGTTTACATTGTGTGTGATACCTCAGTGTTCAAACTCTCTATCTGAAACTCAGAAGTACACCTGCGTAGTATATCTCTTAGGCTTCCATTCCCCAGTTCAAGTTTCTGTCGCTAGTCGACGCTGCATCCTCTAAACAGTCAAAAATCGTGCTACAAGGAAATTCAAAATGCAATGTGATAGTGGTCTGAAATTGAAATATGCAGGATGTGGTGCTGGAAAATTAAAAATGCCAGGTGGTAATAGCAGGAATTTTTTAACTCCAAGAAGGTGGAAGTAACCCAATGGTGCTTTGAACCCCTCCTTTCATCCTCCATCCTCCTCCACCCCTCTCCCGATGAATCCAATCGCTTGAATTGCCTAAAAGTGGCAACAAGTGTAAAGATATGTAGTGTTTCTGAATCAATTACGTAAGCTTTGATTGAATTGGCCTCATGCTCAAAGATAACTGCCTCTCATTATGGCATTGTATTTGCTATTACCCTTTCAAAATAATACATATCCTCATTTGAATTGGCGTCATGTAAACCTTCGCGCGTACGCACTTGTGTGTGTGTGTGTGTGTGTGTGTGTGTGTGTGTGTGTGTGTGTGTGTGTATGTTTGTTTTGTGGCATGAGGGAATCCACTCTGATGAAAATCTCACTGCCGCTGAAACAGACTAATAAAGGTGTCCTGGTAGGATGGGTGGGTGGGTTCTAGGAGAGCACACACACAGTGAAAGCAACACAGAATAGTGACTAGTTAAATACAGGGTGGTTATAATTAAACTTTTAAGCCACTGAAGAAATAACACCACTGGTCATAATGACGTCAAATTGCAAGTGGATATTACCGGTGAAGGGGGAAAACGTATGGTAGAATAAATGTAAATCGTTACAAAACGTAGCACTAGATGGCACAGTAAGTATCATAATTTAGTAGTGGTCATACATGCCTAAGGTGTACGTTTGACGTAAAACAAACTGTACTACACAGTGTGCATGGGTGTACAGGCGTGATACTATTAGTTACGTAAGCCCGTTCACTACGGCAAGGTCACATCGCATCGAATGGGAAAAATCGGTTTTTAATTGTCCTGAGGCCAAACCAGCATAAAAAGCATCACTCACCTCGGGTTTTAATTGTCCTGGGCCAAAAACCACATAAAAATCATCCATTAAAGTCAAATCGGATTATTAATTTCATGTGACTGGCGCAAAAAATATTTAGTTTGCGGTCCACGGTTTATGGCAACAAGTTGAAATCGAGACACGGCATGTTCCACAACTGATCAAAGTGCTTCCGCGGTCACGTTCAGAATGTATTGCGCAGTGCGTGCCTTTAAGGCAGCTATGTTAGCAAAGGGAATGTTGAACACATCTCTCAGAAACCCCACAGTCACAAGTCACATGGATTAAGATCAGTTTATCGGGACGGCCAGGCTGTAGGGAAATGGCGGCTGATAACTTTAGCAGTTCCCAAATGTTGCTTCAGCAGCTGCTTAACTAGATTTGCAATGTATGCAGATGCGCCATCTTGCATGAAAATGTTCCCATCCACACATCCACGCTGTTCGAGAGCTGGCTCCTGGCTGTTCGAAAAACTATGGCCCTCTGATAAATGATGCCGTTAACCCCCACCACACAGTTACCTTTTAAGGATGATGTGGTACTGGTTGATTTGCCTGTGGCTTTTCCGTTGCCCATATTCGACAAATCTGTGAATTCACATATCCTGTCAGATGGAAGTGGGCTTCGTCTGTACTCAAAATCTTCCACGGCCTATCATTTTCCAACTCCATGCGAGCAAGGAATTCTAAAGCAGAGGTCTTTTTCGCTGGCAGGTCAACAGGAAGCAACTCGTGCACGTGGGCTATTTTCAATGGATAGCAAAGAAGGATGTTTCGTTGCATTTTACACACCGTCGTCCGGGTATGTCCAATGTACGGGCAGTTCTCCGTGTACTACACGTTTGCACACCACCACTCGTCTCCTCCTGCACTGCTGTGGCCACTGCTTCCACTGACGTTGAATCAATTTGTTTCCTCCCTCTACCAGGATGCACACCAAAGGAACCCGTCTATTCGAATTTCCGAATCATTTTCTCCAGACCAATGGCAGTCATCGGATTAACGCACTTTTTCGAACCCATCAGCGTCCGGAACTTTTGCAGAGCGACGCGTGCACAGTCGTCATTCTTATAATACAGCTTTACAAACAGGGCGCGATCCTGCATTGAGACAGTTATGGCGAACGTCGCAGACGCGAAAGGAGGGAAAACCGTGTACGCGTCATGTTTATGCCATCTTCAATGGGTCGTGCGCATGATAGTTGTTTTAATTTACGTGATGTGACACATATAGCGCCATCTAATGATTAATTTTCTCACTATTTTTTTTCTTCTGCCATACGTTTTCCACCCTCTCCGATAATATTCTGTTGCAATTTGACATCAGTCTGACCAGTTTTGTTACTTCTACAACCTTTTAAAAGTTTAACATTAATTATAATCACACTCTATATTACTCACCTTTGGTAACGCTGGTTACAAAAACTGTAGACTGCAAGTATAGCCTGTCTGTCCGGCGTTGATTACAATTCCATGAGCACAAAACAAATAATGTTCTCTAAACTAAAGTGGAAGGAAAACTAACCTTTGTCTTGATGTAATATTCGAAGAACAATTCCAAACTAACAGCACTTCGTTAAATCTCTTCGTAGGCGGCATCTGTCCATACACGAAAATTCAATTCAATGTTCACTTCCTACTGAAGATTAACCAGTGTCTACCTATCAGCTACTGTTCCTATCTCACTCGATGACTTGAAGACTTGAAAACATGTCGAACGTTCCGCAGGACTCGCTACCAACACTTGGATGACTTACAACTTGCAGTCAACATCTTCTACTGTTACTCAGACACATGCCTCCCTTCCTGGTGGCGTAGCCGCTCCAGGGGGCGTAATTACGGCGAGCAGCGTTATTAGTTTGCGCGCAGCGATTTTCTTTCTGTGGACGGACATCAACGGAACTTCTGGTACCAACTGTCGGTAATTCTTCTTGTGTGGTGTTTCAGTACACCACAATATGTATAAATAGTACTGTCTCATCACTAACATTCATCTCACATGTGTACACACAACATCAAAATATCACTTACATTATTTCCACATCTGCCTGATCATCATCGCAATGGTTTATACATTACAGTAACTTTGTTTGCTTGCTGTCTGTCTGTCTGTCTGTCTCTCTCTCTCTTTCTCTGTATTTCTCTCTACATATCTGTAAATAATGTACTGCCTCATCATTAAATTTCATGTGCCATGTGGGCACGCAACAGCAAATAATTGTATATAACTTTCCACATCTACCTCGTCATCACCGTAATCAAAAAATATATTTTCACAGCCATGCTTACTTTAATAAAGCATCAACATTGTACTGGGTGATCAAAAAGTCAATATAAATTTGAAAACTGAATAAATCACGTAATAATGTAGATAGAGAGGTACAAATTGACACACATGGGTGGAATGACATGGGGTTTTATTAGAACAAAAAAAAATACAAAAGTTCAAAAAAATGTCCGATTGACGGCGCTTCATCTAATCAGAATAACAATAATTAGCATAACAAAGTAAGACAAAGCAAAGGAGATGTTCTTTACAGGAAATGCTTAATATGTCCGCCATCATTCCTCAACAATAGCTGTAGTCGAGGAATAATGTTGTGAACAGCACCATAAAGCATGTCCGGAGTTACGGTAAGGCATTGGGGTCGGATGTTGTCTTTCAGCATCCCTAGAGATGTCGGTCGATCACGATACACTTGCAACTTCAGGTAACCGCAAAGCCAATAATCGCACGGACTGAGGTCTGGGGACCTGGGAGGCCAAGCACGACGAAAGTGGCGGCTGAGCACACGATCATCACCAAACGACGCGCGCAAGAGTCTTTCACGCTTCTAGCAATATGGGTTGGAGCGCCATCCTGCATAAACATCATATTTTCGAGCAGGTGTTTATCAGCCAGGCTGGGGATGATGCGATTCTGAAACATATCAGCGTACCTCTCACCCGTCACGGTAGCAGTTGCAAAACCAGAATCACGCATTTCCTCGGTGAAAAAAAGCCCGATAACGGTAGATGTGGTAAATCCAACACTTACTTAGACTTTCTCGTCGTGCAGTGGAGTTTCCACAACAGTTCTAGGACTTTCGGTAGCCCAAATTCTGCAGTTGTGGGCGTTGACAGACCCTCCGAGCGTGAAATGAGCTTTGTCGGTCCACAACACGTTACTCAACCAATCGTCATCTTCCGCCATCTTTTGAAACGCCCACACCGCAAATGCCCTTCGCTTCACTTAATCGCCAGATAACAGTTCATGATGCCGATGGAGTTTGTACGGATAACGTCGGAGGGTACGCCTCAGTGCCAGCCAAACAGTAGTGTACGGAATGCCGGTGCGACGTGCGACTGCACGAGCGCTGACTTCCCCGTGCATAGACGAACCCGCTACAGTCTCCATTTCCTCCTGAACTGTCTCAGCGGCATTACGCTTTGTGCTCGGTCGGCCACTACAGGGTCTATCGTCTAAACCAGGGGTGTCCAAACTACGGCAAAACCGGCCCGCATCAGCTGGCCGGACATTCCTGGTATCCGGCCCGCCAAATATTTGAGATGGTACCTATACTGCCAACAATTGTGTTTCGAGGCCTATCGCGACCAATACATCGCGACGTTGGCTCTGCTACTCACTACAAGACTACATAAATAAACTCATTGTTGCGCCGGTTGAAATAACATTGCGTTGACATACTCTACCTCTGTTACGTCTTGCAGTAATAGTGTTGCTGACAATGATTTTGAGATTTCGTTAACTGTGCAGGACGCTTTCGTGAAGAATGTGCAATGACATACTTTTTTGTGGGTGAAATTCGCCAGAATAAAATACGCCAGAATTTCGGTCAGGTACGTCCACCAATCAAAATTATGTAATTAAATAAAAATCGTAGTTCCTTTCAGTGCTAGCTATTCCCACAACCTTAGATTTTTGCGATTTCATCTTTCCTTTAGCCTTACATTACGGTGATCGTGGAGTGCTAGGGTGCTTGAAGCCCACTAGGTAGATCTTGGCCCTTATTACTTCGTGGAGGAGTCAATGTGGCTCGCGGACTAAAAAGTTTCGAGACCCCTGGTCTAAACAACCCGTGGCTTCGAACTTCCAAATCATTCTCGCCACAGCTGCATTTGTCAACGGACCTTTACCCATTCGAACCCCCTTCCTGTGGCGATAGGATAATAAAGCTGAACTAGCACAGTCCCCATTCTGATAATACAGCTTCACTAAAAGCGCCTTTTCAGGTAACGTCAACATGCTGCGACTGCTGGCGCATCTGCTTCTCTCATAACAGCTCCTTTTATACACATTGTCATGCGCAGTCACTGACGTTTTGCAGTCCAGCGCCATCCGTCGGACATTTTGTGAACTTTGTTTTTTTTTGTTCTAATAAAACCACATGTCATTCCAAGCATGTGTGTAAATTTTTACCACTATATCTACATTATTCCGTGGTTTATTAAGTTTTCAAGTTTATACTGACTTTTTAATCACCTGGTATATACTTCAAAGGAAATGAATCGAAAAACAAACAAACAAAAATTCTGTAGATATACACTTCTTTTATAGAATTTGTTTTAAATATTTGTACAATAAGTCACAATGAGGTAGGTTAAATTACAAATTATTTAATATTTCCTGTTATCACGCACAGTGGAAACACAGATTGAAACATCGTCTTGAACAGTTTTTGGAATATCATATGCTGCTAGAGAATGGTTACAAATTTGAATAATTACTTGAGATATCTCCATTAGACAACCATGTTGAGACTGCTGCAGCAACTATTGTGAATTGAGAAATTCTTAGGTCTCTTGCATGAAATGACTTGTATGTTACTATTTACATTTTCGAAAAATTTATTAAATAGCGAATTATCTGGTCTCTAGCATAAACTGACTTGCGTATTACTAATTATATTGGCCACACTAGGTGGTAATGCTTAACTGAAATCAATAATCAAGTTAACTCAGATACAGCTATGATATTAAGGGATTCATAAGCGGACGAAACAGCTTATTTAGATGATTCAAATGTGTTATTCAGGCACTTTTTCTACTTTAAATTACATATCTCAGTGGAGATTTGACTGGGCGTGAACATGACTCAGTTATCAAAAGGAATGAAGCGTGAATGATTCACCACACCAGTCTTAGTGATCATTCTTCGTGTGGTTATGTTAGCAGCTGACGATGGGTATGGTGCGTCACTTCGTAGCGATACTGCAGCTGTCAATCAGTGATCCGTCCCCTTTTCTACATTTCCGCTGCGTTTTGCCATAGCCGAAGGACCAATATCACTGCGTCGGGAGGCAGATGATGGATGGAAGAGCTGCCATATCGTCTTGCTTCCTTAAAGTCTCATTGATTGTCTCTTCACTTCCATCATCCTGATTACACATGCACTCCTTAAATCTGTCATCCCCTCGGCGTTGTCATTCGCGGACTAAATTTGCAATGCCATCTAATGACTGATCGCAGATTCATGACCACACCTCTCACAGCAGGGAACTTATCTATCGTGTATGGGCTGCGGTGTTGCTGCCAATTGGCGTCCATCACATGTTTTGACTGTCAACGCTTTCCCAGCGTTGGTAGTTAGTTGTTCCATTGATTTTCTCTATTCGTAATGCTGCGCCACGAATAAGTACAGGGGTGGATTTGAGGAAATCTTGTAAATTTCGCGCAGCTATGGCTGGAAGATAGTAGTTAAGGGACCGACTCCCTCATCGGATAGATGGAAAGGGCAATGTTGGTATTCTGGAAACGATTCTGTGAGGCAGGTTTACGATACCTCTCGAAGGTGGGAAGGCACGGCCTGGCGGGCACTTCATGCATGACTCAGTGTGAAGTAATCGCCGGCCGCAGTGGCTGAGCGGTTGTAAGCGCTTCAGTCTGGAACCGCGAGACTGCTACGGTCGCAGGTTCGAATCCTGCATCGGGCATGGATGTGTGTAATGTTATTAGGTTAGTTAGATTCAAGTAGTTCTAAGTCTATGGAACTGATGACTTCAGATATCAAGTCCCATAGTGCTTAGAGCCATTTGAACCATTTTTTTGTGAAGCAATCAGGGCATCAAAGGGCGCTGGTGTGGTTTGAGGAACTCACATGTTGCACTTACAACAGTGCCTACTGACGTGAGTGTAGGGGCGAAGCGAACTGATGAAAGTTGACGTGTAATTAATAAAGATCACTCCACTTGTCCCCTCCAGAGAAACTGTCACAAGCCTAGGAAAAAGACGTAGAAATAAGTGAGCCCGGAGGCTCAAATCAGGCAGTCATGTCGCCATTCTGTCTAGAACGGGTGCGAATGACGATTGTTTCAGTTGCAGGCCCACCACGGTGGCATTCTGGTGATGGATATCGGTTGCCAATCGGCCCGCTGAATCTACCTCCAACCTCTGCGGCACGGACGTGTCTTAGCTTTGGGTGAACGCGCAGCACCTTGGAGCTGGACTGGCGCGAGGGGCGAGAGGGCTGCTGGAGTCCGCTCTCTGGGAGACATTGTCCGGCGGACTGATAACTGCCGACCGCAGGAGCGGGGCCGTGGCGCGAACTCGAGGCCTCTCGGATGAAGAGCTGTCTGCGGACACCGAACTAGCTGCCCTGGGCGGATCTGTTTCTCTCGGGGCTCTCTACGGGATCGACGAGTCGCGCTTGACGGACCAGTCAACCGTGTTTCGCGCTACAGGCGCAGCTAATGCGCGGGGCAGCCACTTACCCGTAACGTGAATAGGAGCACTACCTGTGCAAGGCTCGGCGACCGGGCGCCGGTGCTACAGATTCCAGCAGTGTCATTGGCGCTGATCCATGAACACACGGCGTGCAGCGCCATCGCTCAATTCAGTAGAAGGCTCTTTGGTGCGATTAAGTCAATGACACACTTGATCGTGTTTCTCTGTATGCTTCTGCGTGAGTCACTTCTCTCTCCCAAATGGTTCAAATGCCTCTGAGCACTATGGCACTCATCATCTGAGGTCATCAGTCCACTAGACTTAGAATTACATACATCCATGCCCGAGGCAGGATTCGAGCCTGAGGCCGTAGCAGCAGCCTCGTGTTTGAGCTTCATCTAACAATCTGATGGTGCTTGTGATTCATAAACAACATCCTTATTGTCCAGAAAAGTTATTTTCCTCTTTTTTGCGTTCCGGTTTCTAGATGACTATAGGAACATTACTTTAAACGCTTTCAGAAACATTTATTGCCTCACAGCAACAAAACGCTAAACGCATTGTCTTAGTTAATGGAGACACCCAGGGGAAAACCGAAATTGTACAACACGTCCACAAAAGAGCAAATATTATTATGCAATATCTTAAATAATGATCGTGGTCTGACTCGAGCATTGCGTCACGCGATTTAATTCAGTGTGTTAATTTAAGTATAGTAAGTTAAATTCAGCACGGCACTCAAAACTGGTAGATATAATGTCAGCTTTTCAAACAGCAGTCTGATTACCAACGACTGGTCATGTTCGAAGCAATGGACACTACAGAGCCAAAGGTATACCTCGGAAGGAATAAACAGGAGCTCATCGGCGTTGTTATGAGATATCTCAGTTCATTCAAGCATCCTAAAGAGAAGTATTCAGTCGGTTCTGGCACAAATAAAACTGCATAAATATGTGCAATGTAGATTTCAGTGCAGGCTTGGTTCAAATAGCTCTGAGCACTATGGAACTTAACTTCTAAGGTCATCAGTCCCCTAGAACTTAGAACTACTTAAATCTAACTAACCTAAGGACATTACACACATCCATGCCCGAGGCATGATTAGAACCTGCGACCGTAGCAGTCGTGCGGTTCCAGACTGTAGCGCCTAGAACCGCTCGGCCACTCCGGCCGGCTTCAGGGCAGGTTTTAATCGTTGTATTATAGAGAGCAAAGCGAAGAATAAGTTTTAGAGCGTTGTACAGAGTTCCAAAAGTGTGCCATACATGTCTTCGATCGTTCACATCAAGATGAAGAAACACTGAAATCATCTGTCATTGATATGAGAATTGAAATACAAACGATAACACCGCTCCCAAAAAATGCGGTAGCATCCTATTAGGTTATTCACGGCTCTGTTGTAGAAATGATGCCTTCAACCAAATGAGTAACAAAGCGTAACCATTTTTGTGACATTTAATGCTGTACATATGGAATGAGGCTCCAAATTTCTCCACTGAAAGTGACGTCGTGATCGTATGATCGGAAGAGCGGCCAGCATCGAGACTAAAATTAACTCCACATCCATGGAAAAATATGGGTTCATTCAATATAACACTTTGTGCGGTTCTATTAGTGCCAAGTTTATTTTCGAGGCTTATTAAGTGTTTGTAGACAGGCATGCGGTGGCGGCGTTGACGATACACACGTCGACGAGGCATAGTGCTTCAATGCTGTTGCAGATAGAGCTCACAGCGGAATGATTCCGCTGGCGTGCACTGCCCGCTTATGTAGGGAGCGAACGTCCTTGGTTATGTAAAGGCGATGATAAGGGACTTCGAATCTGCAGGCACCAGCACACGGGCGTTATCCCGGACGCGCACACTGGGAGGTGTGCACGTCTGCTGGAGCGCTGACCTGGCGCCGAGCCAAGCGGGTTGCATAACCAGCCGGCTAGGCTCCAATCAGGCAGTGCGGCACTAAAGTACACGTACGGATGAAAGGACTGTGTGTACTTGCTAAAAATGTAACTCTAACTGGTGATGTAACTTTGTACTATAATTAATAGAAAAGTGTGATCTGTAACGTCAGCCATTAACCGGACAAGGGTACATCTTATACCGGGGGCTCAAGGATGCAACAGATTGAAAAAATTGATAAAACATAGTGCCGCACTGCCGGCTTGGCGCCTAGCCAGCTGGTTATGCAACCCGTTTGGCTCGGCGCCGGGCTGGCGCACCAGCAGACGCGTACACCTAGAACAACCCAGTGTGCACGTCCGGGATAACGCCCGCGTGCTGGTGTCTGCAGACTTATAAGTCCCTTATCATCGCCGTTACGTAACCAAGGTCGTTTGCTCCCTATATAAGCGGGCAGTGCACGCCAGTGGAATCATTCCGCTGTGAGCTCTATCTGCAACAGCAATATCATTGAAGCACTATGCCCGATGTAACTTTGTACTATAATAACTACAACTGATCAATAATTTGTTGGAAATCTTACTCAAGGACTCAAGGTAACGGGGAAAGAGACTATCCTCCTAGGGAGATTGATTTTGTTTGAGATTGTTCAATGATCTTTTCTTTCATTTTTTTCGCAGAATAGTGCACGTCGTCCTTTTTTATTACTGAGGAGTACTCTGTTACCACACTCCTCAATTGTGGACGTATATGGAAGCTAAGCTATATACACGTTGGGAGTTCACTTGTTGTCATGTGTACATTGCAGGAAGCTGATATCTTACTCTAGGTAAGGGGGGGGGGTGCTTAGGTTTTATTTCATTTTATTCTAGTGTGAGATTATTCATTCCTATGTTTTCTGTTCTTATGGACCATGCACGACATTTTCACTGTTTGCTAATGATTACGCCGACAATCGATTTCATCCATGGGAACTTACACCTCAGGTGTTAGGTTGTGCTCTACGTGCCGTGCTTGTTTCTGGTGTATTCATTCTAAAATGGACAATGTCTTATTGTGAGTGGTGTGCCATCAGAGACGGTTCTTAGTGTCATATGCACGGTTATTCCACCTGAGTCGTATGTCTTCGACCGTGGAAGAAGCGAAATCGGTTGAAGAATTGTTGACTGAATACGATACGCATAATACTCAGACCAAAGACTTCCACTCACCTCCAGCGCTCCGCTTGAAAATGTTTCTTGACAGATAAGAAACAGTAGCTTGAGAATTAAATGTGATATTGTCAGAACACTGGTGGCATGATTGCCACTTGTGATATTTTCCATTCGACGATTAAGTGAGGAATGGACCTTGTTGTGGAACATTGAAAGAAATATATCTTATATGATAATGAAATTTGTATCTTGTCTCTGATGAGTGGAATGAACTCTGTTTCTCTACAATGAATGATATATTGTTTTGGTTTTTTTTTTTTTGACATACTAAAACTTTGTTCTCTTTCTCTATACTGCATGTATGTGAAAAGAAATACATAATTTTTGTTCCGCCATACTGGTGAGATCTTCTTTTTGTTACTCACATGCGTCTTTAATATTAGGTGCCTTTTGCTGCCACTTACTGCCAGGTAATCCACATCAGGGAACTCAGTAGTCATTAGACATCGTGACAGAGCTGAATGGGGCGGTCCAGGGAACTCACGGACTTCAAACGTGGTTAGGTGATTGGGTGTCACTTGTGTCATACGTCTGTACGCAAGATTTCCACACTACTTAACATCCCTAGGTCCACTGTTTCCGATGTGATAGTGAAGTAGAACCATGAAGGGACACGTACAGCACGATAGCGTACAGGCCGACCTCGTCTGTTGACTGACATAGACCGCCGACAGTTGAAGAGGGTCGTAATGTGTAATGGGCAGACATCTATCCAGACCATCACACAGGAATCCCAAACTGCATCAGAATCAACAGCAAGTACTATGACAGGCGGGAGATGAGAAAACTTGGATATCATGGTAGAGTGGCTGCTCACAAGCCACACATCACGCCGGTCAGTACAAAACGACGCCTCGCTTGGTGTAAGGAGCGTAAATATTGGACAATTGAACAGTGGAAAAACGTTGTGTGGAGTGACGAATCACATTACACAATGTGGCGATCCGATGGCCGGCTGTGGGTATGGCGAATGCCTGGTGAACGTCATCTACCAGCGTGTGTAGCGCCAACAGTGAAATTCGGAGGTGGTGGTATTATGGTGTTGTCTTGTTTTCCATGGAGGGAATTTGCACCCCTTGTTGTTTTGCATGATATTATCTCAGCAGGGGCCTACATTGATGTTTTGAGCACCTTATTGCTTCCCACTGTTGAAGAGCAATTCGGGGATGGCGATTGCAACTTTCAAGACGATCGAGCACCTGGTCAAATTGGACGGCCTGTGGCGGATTGGTTACACGACAGTAACATACCTGTAATGGACTGGCCTGCACAGACTCCTGACCTGAATCATATACAACACCTTTGGCATGATTTGGAACGACTCACCGACCGACATCAATACCTCTCCTCAGTGCACAATGGGTTGCCATTTCCCAAGAAATCTTCCAGCACCAGATTAAACGTATGCCTGACTGTGGGTGAACACCGTATTGAATACCAACGTTACCGATGGAGGGCCCCAAGAACTTGTAAGTCATTATCAGCCCGGTGTCCGGATACTTTTGGTCACATAGTGTAGAACAATCCGCCGATGTGGAATGCTGCAGTTTTTGTCTGCTGCGTATAGCAAGATCAAGATGATAGCTTAACAGAAACTAAATTCAGTTTCGGTGATTACGTTGGGTTTAGTAACCGTAGGTAATTTTCGTGAGCGGCTACAGCCCCCTTCTTCGCCCTGATTGATTTTTCGAGATACTCACAATTCAGCTAATACACGAAAGTAAGTTAAGAACGTATTTGCTGGAAGATGACATATCATGACCTGCATCAAGAGGCGTCTAAATCACAGAACTATACAAATCCGGACATATGAAGCTGAAAAAAGGTATATCATGAATGTCCTCTAGACCATAACATTACTCGATGGAAGATTCTCCAAACTCGTCACCAGTGAACGTAGAGCTGAATCAGTGCGAACAATAGCTACAGTAAGCCATGCTAGGCCAAATACTTTTGAAACATTTCCAACCGGAATCCACACGAGCACCGTGGAGAGCGTCGATAACTTTGGCCTCGTCCACATTCATATTACAATTAGTCTCAACATCGAGAACAGTTTTTATATGGTAGGTTGTTACTAGTATACACGATGCACACAACAGCCAGGCATCTTGCCGACTAACTGCCGTCTTTCCAGATCGTTAATCTTTGAACACGATGCCATTTCAAGAGAGGCTTTCGCAATTTTTCGGAAACACTGGCTACCTCTTAAATTGGCGCTATTTTCACGTAATCCAAGTGACAGGCTGCCTCATTTTGGTACTGCGCTGTGGTCCTTGGGGAGAGTAGGCGGGACGGGGATGGGTTAGAGATGGGGTTCTAAGTACTAATGGGCTATTTCTGCCATTTTGGGTTTTTAAATTTCCCGACACTGCCAACTTGCTTTATTTAAATATTCCACCTCTATCATCTAGCACTTTACCATTTCTCGTCATCGCCATCTTGCATTTTTGAAATTTCCTGCCAACGCCCTATTACATTTTTCAGTTTGCTGCAGCCATCGTTTTGGATTTTCTAGATACTGCAGCACCGAAATACTAACTATTGCGTGTTCATCAAATACTGACAGAAAAATCTGACTTAATAATAACCTGACTCCTAGTGCAGTACCTGCTTCCTTCTCATTTTTCATATGGTGCGTAAATTACTGCTTTCTTTGGCTCGTTGCATCCTTATTACCGTCATTAGTAGTATAAATTATAATCAAACGTTCGTTATCATTTTCAGCGCCGCAACCGTTTCACAGCGTAACTATTACAAAAAGAACCTAATATGCCGGCAATTCCCTGTGCTGATTAAGCAACCGTCCAACTAGCGCCTGTATAATTTCCAACTAGTGCAGCACATATGAATAGAATATTAATAATATATTTCGCTGCAGAGACAAATTCTTCCCAACTGGATACAAAACGTTTACCAGCGTTATATTGCACATTATTTCTGAAAAAAACTGCTTATTACTAATAGCATGAAATGAAAGATTAACGCAGAGATATTCCATCAGCGGCGTACTCCGATTTTGTTACATTAATTATACAACACGTTCGATAACCTTTTTTATTAAAATATGAACAGAGAATGATATTGCTGTAACATTTTGATATTCACTGTAATGGCACGTGATGTCCAAAATAAAGTTCGTTCCATCAGTGGTAGCAACAAAATAGCCCTTTGACATTATTTTCAAGAATGAGGATGCTGGAAGCGGAAATTTAATCGGGCAAGGAAAAATCCGTTGTGAAAATTATGCCCCACAAAATTTTAGCTTGATGGTTGTTTGAAGTTCATAAGAGCAAACAGGTTTTGTCTTGATCGAGTAATTTCTTGCGTTAATGTACTTCTGTGTGTTTTTCTCTCTTGGATATGAGTCACAGAGAGTACACGGGCGTATTATGACGTAACGGATGTGGAGTGTGAACCAATTTATGTCCCGTTTTATATTCATCACAGTTATATTTTAAAAATACATCTTTCGTGTCACATGGCCTGACATGATTTAGAGAAGCCCAAGTATGAAATGTCTTAGGCCCTACCTTTAATTATACGAGACAAGGGTTTGAAGCCAACAAAAGTAGTATTTTAGCAAACAGTTCTTTCAATTAAAATTTTAATTAATATTTGTATAGAATGTCAAAACAGACCAAGTAAAATTTGTTAAGAGAAACAACAGAAAACAATAAACAAATGAAGAAAACTAGACTGAATCTAATCATCTGTAGACGTACGATTCTATCAGATAAGATGGCAGATAGCATAGCAACCGAGAACAGAGATCCAGTTGTCCAAGTATTTCCAGATTTCTTGAAATTTCCGTATGTTTCAAGAGATGTATCACAAATATTGATGGATAACATTGAAAATTGTGAGATTCCGGAGACGAAGGCACATGGGTTGTATAAAACGATTTGAGATGTGAACGCTAAGACGGACAAACGTGATCAAGTTTCACCAGAAATGTATCATGCTACAGGAAAAATTATCTAAGCACACAACTGAAATTGTTTTGTAGAAAGTATCCGTAAATGTGACAACTCTGCAAAACTCCCAAAATACCGTAATTAATCTCCTTCTAGAGAAAGAGAACACTCACAGGGCAAAGAAAAACAATTGGATAGCGGCCCCCTCTCCGTAGTGCAGAAGAACTGTACTAAATTTGTCACTGTGCACTGTTGTTGTCGTCTCCGATCGAATGGCAGAGTGATAACGATCTCCACCCTGGTCTATCCAATGAAAGCGTCTACATCTCAGCGTAGGTACGACAGCCTACTTCCGTTGAAACCTTCAGAATGTATGCGATCCGGAGACTCCATGGCCCACACCCTCACCTCGGTCACCAACGTCTCACCTCCCAATCACTCACAGACACACTTCTCTAAATTAACTAATTGACGAATTTTAACAACCGATCATTTTCACAGTCAGGCTGTACCATAAATGTCGTTTTCTCAAAATATTATTGACTATGTCTTCATTAGTTATTCGATCTAGCCATGTAAACTTCAACATTCTCCTGTACCTCCACATTTGTAATATTGTTTTTCTTATTTGAACTGAATATTACTCACGTTTCACCTCTGTACGAGATAAAACGCGAGAGGAACACCCTCAGAAAATTATTTATCAACAATAAACGAATCACTTGGTAAGTGGGGCAACGACAACTGTAATAAAACATTTCAGCTGATTAAAACCGCAACAGCTGCGTTAAAATGGCTTATTAATCACCGCTAGTTTCACGAAATTTTAGTCACAACTCAAGGTGACAAACTGTTGATCTTCCAATATATAATGACCTTAAAATCTCCGTTAGGATAGATAACGGAAGTCTCCTACGTACATGCTCAAAATTCGCTGAATGAATTACTCAACTGTCATCAGTAAAACAACCGGTGGAACATCTCAGCCGTAATCAATAAAATAACCAGAGCAGCTACAGCTCTCGTTCCTCTTGTTATTTTACTTACGACGGTTGCGTGCCTTATGACGCCAATTTTGAGCAGGTTGGTAGGGGCTTCTGTTATTTACCCTGACGAAGATTTTAAGGGTATTATGAATTGAAAAGTCAACATCTTGTCATCTGAAGATGTGACTATAATGTCATGAAACTATATATGATTAATATCTTTTTGACGTAGATGTTGCGATTTTCATTACCTGTTTAGTATTATATTCGATATTGGCAATGTTATCTACTTCAGTAATGCTTTCCTTGCTGTTCCTCGTCTTTTATATCCTCTCTGAAGCGTCTGTAATCAGTTATTTTAGTGCCCCAGTAACACAAAACTTACTACTTTCAGTTTCTCGTTTCCTATTTTAATTCTTTGAAGATAACATGGTTTAATTCGAATACCCTGCTTACTTTTGTAATACATATGTTATCACCATCATTTAATCTTTCAAGATACTATCCATTTTTTCGAACTGCTTTTCCAAATCAATTTCCTTCAGAATTACAGTGAAATCGAATTACTTCTTGTTTTCTTTAGTTCCTGCTGCGTGTGCGGATTGAATGGTATCAAAGATGGGCTATAATTCTGTCTCACTCGCTCCTCTACCACTATGCCCTTATCTTACAAAAAAATCGAGATCTACCAAATGGAATTTTACATTTTGTGTATGTGTATGTGTATAAAAATCTTTTACTTACAGGGTGCGCGCATCAATCCGAACAAATGAAACGTTTCTGTAAAAGTGAAATTATTAAAAATAAACAACAAATGAAAATGAAAATCCTTGTACATACAAGTGGTGGTACCTTTCAGGCGTAACACTACCCGATGTATACCAGTTCAGCCACAATGACCGCTTCCAACCTTGTCCTGAAGCGATCGCATGCAATCTTACAAGTAGCGCTATGCATATTCACTAATGCTGCTTCGATATCGGTGCACATAGGAACGAGCGAGTTCAAATCTGAGCTAATCTGAGCTATTCGGGGGCCAGAACTCCTTTCACCAGAAAATGTCATCGTTATCCGAGAGCCAGTTTTGGACTGAATGCCTCATATGAACCGGTGCACCGTCCTGTTGAAAGACATTGTCTTTCCAGGCCAGAGTTATCGTCGACGGTTTCACGTAGTTCGTCAAAACTTGCAGATAATCATCTTTTGTGACAGTTTTTTTTCCATTTTGGAAGAAATGTGGCTGCATGTTTTCACCTTCACTGGACCGAACATCTAAGACGTGAACCATAGACTTATCCAAAGCATCATTCAACCTGGACAAGAATCGTAAATAGCTGATCTCGTGTACCCAAAGAATCTATTTCAGTGGGCGAACGCCCAGCGCAAAGACTTCCGATAATCGCGGATCTTGAGTTGTACCCCACGCTTGTCCGTAACATCTCCTCCATTTTCAGGTTCTGACTGATTACTAGATGCATATGGCTTTCAAAAACACCAGTCGCGACCTCCGGTGAAAATACGATATGGCAGGAAATTCAAACTGAATTTCATCCGTATTTAAGCGCCGCATCCTGTACAAGACATTATTCACATTACCCATTTCGGCAAGTATTTGGGATCTACAGATGACCATAACCACTGGAAACCTTCGCACAGATAAACAAACATAATTAGGCACGACGAACATCATGAGGTAATTAAAATTTCAATGAGTTGACATTATGTCGTTAAATGATTAAGGACTCTTATCATGTAACGATGTGATGTACGTACACTAAAGCGTTTATAATAATTTTATGGTGTTTAAAGTCGCTAACTGTTTTTGATTTTCTCTACGAAGACTTTTATTGGTTTAAGCACATCTGAAGACATCAACGATTTGCCGAAACCGGTAACGTTAATATTTTGTGTATCTCGAAGCGATAGTCGACGTAATAATTCTTGTACCACCCTACCTTTGATACCCTTACACTTATAACTGCAGACTGGTTTCTCTCTAAAATGTAAATAGCCTACTACCCTCAGAATTTCAAAGACGGTATTCCAGTTAGTATCGATAAAACATTTGTTTCGATCTAGAAATGCTACAAATAATATTACGAAGATAAATCGCTGGGACAGTTTTGATAGGCTGTTCCGGAACGTACAGTGATCGGTGCACACCGATCAGCGCTCAGTACTCAACGCGACGCTTTGCGACATACGTCCCCTATGTTTTCTCATTTCGACCCAATGATTTTGTCAAATACGAGTATGTGTGCAGCAGACACGAAATCAATGATATTTCACCACCGATGAAAAGAATCGTGTCACCCAGTCGAATAAACCAAGTTTCTTGTTGCACCATAGAGATAGTTGTGTATGAATGTGTGAATGGTTGCTTGAAACATGCACCGCCCCAGCTTGTGGCGCTGATCGAAAGAAATATGATAGCTCTGTATATCGTGAATACTATTACGGACCGCCTGCAACCGTTCATGTTTTATGTCTACCCGGCTTGCCATGACAGGATAACTGTCCGTACCAAACGGTCACAATTACGCTGCAGTGGTGTGAGGAGCACGGTAGTGAGCTGTTGCACAGCCAAATAACATATTTTGTACATTCAAGTAGACATTCGCACACCTTTCCTAGCCGCGCGGAGTGTCTGCGCTGTTAGGGGCGCCATGTAATTGACTACGCGGCCACTCCCGTCAGAGGTTCGAGTCCTCCCCCGGGCATAGGTGTGTGTGTTGTTCTTAGCATAAGCTAATTTAAGTAGTGTGTAAGTCTAGGGACAGATGACCTCAGCAGTTTGGTCCCTTCGAAATTTCGCCATTTGACACCTTTCCTAGCAACGGAACAGACAGAGGAAAGAGGGTGAATCCATAACAAAAAAATGGTTCAAATGGCTCTGAGCTCTATGGGACTTAACATATGAGGTCATCAGTCCCCTAGTACTTAGAAGTACTTAAACCTAACTAACCTAAGGACATCACACACATCCATGCCCGAGGCAGGATTCGAAGCTGCGACCGTAGCGGTCGCGCGGTTCCAGAATGTAGCGCGTAGAACCGCTCAGCCACTCCGGCCGGCAATCCATAACAGATTGGCAGAATTTCAGCAATGGGAGTCCGGTAATACTGCAAGCAATATGAGTGACCCAAGAGCTGGTTACCTCACACCGTAGACAAGCATGGTCGACGCCAGATTACAGACCTGAGTTCGGCGACAGAGACCAGTGCTGTAGCATAGCAAGCACGAGCTAGTCCCATATAAAGTTTTCAGTTCAGTAATATTAGTCTGCAGTCAGCCAGCCTGGTGGAGGAACCTATTTCAGTCTTCCTGTTGTTCATATAGCTTTCTACAAGCTTCCATGAAGTAGCAACATCCTCCGTGGAGACGCTCTTAGCTGTAACCGCCACTATCCATGGCAGTTCCGGTGAGCAGGACATAAACTCGTTCAATCAGCGGGCCTAGACGTGCAGCTACTCTTTTCTTATTACAAAGCGTGCAACCTATTCCTGTTTCTCTGGGCAGGCTCCATAGCCGCTGGGCGCTCTTCTATCCGGAGACCTGAATGTGATTCAGCACGACTCTACAAATTTCACACGGGGCTGCCGACTGCCGCTGACAGTAAAGCTGACGCCCGGAGTCTTCTCACCACCTCAGCTTCTCGTGCCGTTCCTGTCATCACCACGGCGTCCAAATGGACCATGCGATGGCTTCGGCGCATTCATGGCGAGGCCTACGCTGCTTCTGCCGTGCAGCCGTGCAGTCGCAGTCAGCCTTGACTGTCGTCGCAAGATTTGTGAATTGTTGAACAGAAAATGTCTGGGTACCTTAACACTTATTTTACTGAAGCCGGCTGGGAATCAGACAAAAATTACATAGTAAGCTGCTATTCACCTTCAACCTGAGGTTATGGTCCTCAACATCAAAACCTCAATTGGCGGACCCAACAGCCACCCAGTGCAATGCCCGATACCCGTGTGTTACAGAACTCATGTTGCTGCCTTGTCAACCAAATTAGTCCAACAAGAACCCGACGGAACACATCTGGGGATCTATCGGTCGTCAACTCAGCGTTGACAAACCACGAGACCGCGATTTACCGAAACTGCGTGACCTGTTGCAGACATCTGATGTCAGCAACCTACTATGGACATCTATAATCCATACTTTGCATAATAACTGTCGTATTTCGTTCCAAAGGATGCCCAGTAGAGTATTAGGCAGTCGGTCAAAGGATTTTGGCTCATCACTGTACAACCAAATTAGTCCAACAAGAACCCGACGGAACACATCTGGGGATCTATCGGTCGTCAACTCAGCGTTGACAAACCACGAGACCGCGATTTACCGGAACTGCGTGACCTGTTGCAGACATCTGATGTCAGCAACCTACTATGGACATCTATAATCCATACTTTGCATAATAACTGTCGTATTTCGTTCCAAAGGATGCCCAGTAGGGTATTAGGCAGTCGGTCAAAGGATTTTGGCTCATCACTGTATCTTAGATGAACTTCCACCTACTGCTCTTTCTATGATATAATTCTCATTTCACCTGTATGGCTCTTCGGTATTTTCATTTCATCTTTCGAATTTTCTTTCGTCGTTTTCTGTTGGAGTGCCATCCGAGCTATTGATAAACACACTAAGACGATAAAGCCAACTACAGGACATGAACGTGTTATCCGAAGGAACGTAGTCGATAGGTGTGTCATACACGTACAGACAAACAAATGGTTACAGTTTCAGAAAAACTGGATAATTTATTGAAGAGAAGGAGCATCACAAATTGAGCAATGAAATAACAATTTAGTATTCCTCTGTCCCGTAGGCATGCAGTTATTTGGCTTGACAATGACTGACCGAGTTGCTTGTTGCCCTCCCTGCAGATACTGTCCCAATTTCTATCCAATGCATGCCTCAGATCGCCAGAATCCAGAGCTGGTTGAAGAACCCTTCCAGTAACGCTCCCTACGTTCTCACTTGGCCAGTGATCTGGCGACCTTGCTGGCCAAGATAGGATTTGGCAAGCACGAAGACAGGCAGCAGAAGGTCTCGTTCGTCATGTGCGGGTGGGGAATATCTTGCTGAAATGTCCCCATGATAGCCTGTCATGAAGGACAACAAAACGGGCCGTAGAATATGTTCGACGGACCGCTGTGCTGTAAGGATTCAAAGGATTCCAACCTAACGGGTTGACACATGGCACTCTAAATGGCCACTCCTGGTTGTCGAGTCGTATTGAGGACGACAATCAGGTTGGTATTCCACCGCTGTTCGAGGCTTCTGCAGACTAGACTGGGGTAGAATTGTCTTTAGTGATAAGTCCCAATTCAAACTGAGACCCGATAACCAGCGAATACATGTATGGAATCTCCTCTGACAGTGGTAGGATACCAACTTCACTGGCGCCCACCATTCGGCCCGACAGCCAAGAATGGTAGTGTGGGAAGCAATGTCTTTTGATAGAAAGACCCCTTTTCTTGTCGTTCTTGGCACCCTCACAGCACAGAGGTATTTTGACGATATTATATGTCCTGTTTTGTTACCACCATGACAGACTATTCTGAGTTTACATTTCACCATGACAATGCTCGCACGCACTTGGTGAGAGTCTCTACTGAGTGTCTTAATGCCAGCAAGGTCACTGGAACTCTCCCAAATTGATAACCTTTCGAGCGCTATGAGTAGAGGCCATCGCGTTATAACGTGCAAATTGATCACAATATGGCACCATATCACGCAGGACATCCAATAACTCTATCAATCAATGCCAATGCTGACATAAAGGCATTAACTTCGCTATAAGCTTCATCCATCCTTCCCATAGCTATACTTTATATCTACACATTTTTCCTATTGCCACATATTAAAAAAGCAATAGAAATGTTTAGGAGGAACAGGCACGCGTTGAAAAATCAATAAACGAGTAGTAACTATTAAACGTGTGATGACTACGAATTACAACGTTGCCTAATATTCTTAGATTTCAAGAAACGTTTCAACTGTAGTATCAGCTGCCTTATAGAAACGAGGAATGGTTCAGCAGAAATTAGCATGCTAAAGAATGCGTGTCACTCCTATAGCTTCCCTCAGACTGCGTGAGTACTGTGAGAGTGTATGAAAAGAGGAGGAGTAAGACAAGGAGGTTTCCTGCCAACAAGAAAGTGCCCACATGACACAAAAGCGAACATGAATACCTGTTACTAAATCACCATTATCACATCGTTTTTAAGATAGCATTGTAGTGTTTGCTTCTACTATGTATAAGATTTAACCAAGAATTACAATCAGATAAAAATAATATATAATCAATAATCTGAAAGTGTAACAGTAGAAGCTTGTGACAGAACCATTGGAGAAGGATTTAAATTCATGCAGTTGATTGAATGGACGAGAAGAAGAGTAAACAGAAGAGTATAAGCAGTGTAAGTGGCTTTTGGTGAACTATGTAGTGTTTTTAAAGCTATGATAATAAAGCGATGTGTACAGAAAAGCTTACAATTAGTAATTATCACAAGTATTTTGCTAACGCCTGTAGCACAATGACTTAAGGAAAAAAACTGGATGTTTTTACTTGTGCAAAGGACAGAAGTACGAGACGTGTTGTAAAAGAAATGCATCTATTTCGGTTGAACGAAAATCGGTATTTGTTGTGGAACATTGTGCAGCCCTTCCGCCTCATTCCCTAAAGTTTCATGAAGTTCCTGTTGGTGGCTACGTAGTACGTTGACTTCAAAATGGCGTCTGTAACGAAGGTGCGATCCAAGCAGAGATCTGAAATTTTATTTAGGTGAAAAACCAGATCATCGAAGATATTCATAGGCGCTTGCAGAATGTTTACGGGGACCTGGCACTGAACAAAAGCACAATGAGTCGTTGGGCGAGGCGTCTGACATCTTCGCAACGAGGTCTCGCAAACCTGTCCGATCTCCTGCATGCCACCGCCTGCACGTAGCTGTGACTTCTGAAATGTTGGAACGTCTAACATGATCGACGGATCACAATCAAACACTTCGGTGCTCAACAAGGCATCTCTGTTGGAAGTCCTAATACACTCGCTCACCAGATATGGGAACTCAAAGGTAATGCCTGCTGATTTCCTCGCAGCATAACAGAACACCGTGAACTGCAACGAGGGAGCATTTGTTCGTAATTGCTTGCAAGTTATGACCAGTTTTTTCGAACATCATCCCAGGTGCTTGAACATGGGTTCATCACTTCGAACCATAAACAAAATGGCAATCCATGGTGTGGCGCCACAACAACTCTGCTTGAAGAAAAATATCAAAACCGCACCCTCAGCCGATTAGGCTGTAGTTCCTTCTCTAGATTGTCGCACAGATGACAAAATGGTAGATATCAAAATAGACGACAGAGGGATAGAGAAGCAATTAAAATCGCTCAAAAGAGGAAAGGCCTCTGGACCTGATGGGATACCAGTTCAATTTTACACAGAGTACGCGAAGGAACTTGCCCCCCTTCTTGCAGCGGTGTACCGTAGGTCTCTAGAAGAGCGTAGCGTTCCAAAGGATTGGAAAAGGGCACAGGTCATCCCCGTTTTCAAGAAGGGACGTCGAACAGATGTGCAGAACTATAGACCTATATCTCTAACGTCGATCAGTTGTAGAATTTTGGAACACGTATTGTGTTCGAGTATAATGACTTTTCTGCAGACTAGAAATCTACTCTGTAGGAATCAGCATGGGTTTCGAAAAAGACGGTCATGTGAAACCCAGCTCGCGCTATTCGTCCACGAGACTCAGAGGGCCATAGACACGGGTTCACAGGTAGATGCCGTGTTTCTTGACTTCCGCAAGGCGTTCGATACAGTTCCCCACAGTCGTTTATTGAACAAAGTAAGAGCATATGGACTATCAGACCAATTGTGTGATTGGATTGAGGAGTTCCTAGATAACAGGACGCAGCATGTTATTCTCAATGGAGAGAAGTCTTCCGAAGTAAGAGTAATTTCAGGTGTGCCGCAGGGGAGTGTCATAGGACCGTTGCTGTTCACAATATACACAAATGACCTGGTGGATGACATCGGAAGTTCACTGAGGCTTTTTGCAGATGATGCTGTGGTGTATCGAAAGGTTGTAACAATGGAAAATTGTACTGAAATGCAGGAGGATCTGCAGCGAATTGACGCATGGTGCAGGGAATGGCAACTGAATCTCAATGTAGACAAGAGTAATGTGCTGCGGATACACAGAAAGATAGATCCTTTATCATTTAGCTACAAAATAGCAGGTCAGCAACTGGAAGAAGTTAATACCATAAATTATCTGGGAGTACGCATTAGGAGTGATTTAAAATGGAATGATCATATAATGTTGATTGTCGGTAAAGCAGATGCCAGACTGAGATTCATTGGAAGAATCCTAAGGAAATGCAATCCGAAAACAAAGGAAGTAGGTTACAGTACGCTTGTTCGCCCACTGCTTGAATACTGCTCAGCAGTGTGGGATCCGTACCAGATAGGGTTGATACAAGACATAGAGAAGATCCAACGGAGAGCAGCGCGCTTCGTTACAGGATCATTTAGTAATCGCGAAAGCGTTACGGAGATGATAGATAAACTCCAGTGGAAGACTCTGCAGGAGAGACACTCAGTAGCTCGGTACGGGCTTTTGTCAAAGTTTCGAGAACATACCTTCACCGAAGAGTCAAGCAGTATATTGCTCCCTCCTACGTATATCTCGCGAAGAGACCATGAGGATAAAATCAGAGAGATTAGAGCCCACACAGAGGCATACCGACAATCCTTCTTTCCACGAACAATACGAGACTGGAATAGAAGGGAGAACCGATAGAGGTACTCAAGGTACCCTCCGCCACACACCGTCAGGTGGCTTGCGGAGTATGGATGTAGATGTAGATGTAGATGTAGGTCATGGTGACGGAGTTCTGGGACTCCGAAAGGGTCATTCTGTTTGATGTTTTCCCTCATGGTGAAAGCATCAACTCTGAGGTGTATTGTGCTACCATCATGAAATTGCCGAAACGACATTTGAGTGTTACTCACCACAAAAGTACAAACGAACTCTTCCTCTCAATGACAGCTTAAGGCTTCACCCAAGACTGTGCACCCGAGAAGACCTCACAAAACTTCATTGGACTCCTCTTCTTTATCCATACTACAGCCCAGATCTCGTACCTTCAGACTTCCATCTCTTTGGTTCAATAATGGACACACGCTGCTGGAAGGAACAAGTCGGTGATACCTAAGTTATTAATGTCGCATTGTTTGGGCTCCGACATCGGCTAAAAGCCTGATACCTTGAGGGCACAAGGGACCTCAGATTAAAGTGGCGCAATGCCGTCGCATTGAACACGTATTATAGTAGGAAATAGGGCTGTGTAGTCAAAATTGTGGAGAACAATAGGGTGTATTGCAAACTTAAATAAAACCAAACTGCTTTTAGTGAAATCCTATGTTGCATTACTTACCTAACACCGCTTGCATGGTGGAAAATACTTGCAGCAACAAGAAAAGAAATTAATGTAGCAGAAAGCTGACTGGACTGGAAGATGAGCTGAAAATTGAATGAACGTGACCGGGATATGCAGCGAGGAAAATGGATGATACATGAACGAAAAAGATCTTTTGTTGGACTCCAAGAGATAAAAACAGAGGCGACAGCTTAACGGTAGGTGTATAGGTGTTAGGCGTAACGCAGGAGCAACTTAAAACAGTACAGCGTATGAGCCACGTGCAAGAAAAATTCTAGAGTAGGCCATTATCCAGCATTTTTTGTAAAATGATGATGATGAAGAGGTGGAAATTATTTCCTTTCGAAGCACAAATATTTGCAGAAACTGTTGTCACGATTCAGACGGTTGAACCTGTGTAAATTTAGGGACCTGTTAGTAGCTGTGGGTGGTACTGGGGCCCAGAACCCGTCTATTGGAATTTGAACTTGTTTATTTCTCAAGTTCAAAATCTATAAAAGATGTTTTATTGCCATGTCGTACCAGTAACTGTGTATCTAATATTGGTTTGAAAAAATTCTTCTCCTACAGCTTCATTAAATCTTCTATCTTGAATTCAGACTTTTATTTACTTTTATTTACGTTCCTAAATCGCACATGGATTTTATTTCAAAATCAGTTTTGGACTTCAGCGACATACGGTGTTTTAGGGGTGATGATATTTTTATCGGCCACTGAGGACAGGTTCCTGAATCGTATTACATCAGTATCTACTTCATTTGCAGACTGCTGATTGCAGCTGTTAAGAGTTGCGTGTTTTTAGGTTTGTTATTACCTCCAATTACACATGGAAAGAGCAAATTATTACAGCCTATTTTACCATGGGCAGCAGATCACGGGTTGAAGTGTGGACACATGGATGCAAAACAGTAAGTCTATATGAGTCTATATGGACACATGCTGTTACTATCGTGCAGCAAATATCCGGTAGTAAAATATGTGACGTGTTTCCGGGACGACAGACGTAGACGTAAAACAACGAACACACGGAAACAGGTACAGATAAAGGTAGCAATGATTCAATATCTGCACTTACAACGGTAACACCCTGTATAACGACAAAGCAAATTTCTCTCGTTGTCTCATTTTGTATTACCTAACTTTTTTACGTTGTGTTCAATTTAGTTTTTAGTGACTGGGTGACACACTATGAAGTTTAGGTCCCGTCGATCCCGAGGTCCTCAGGAACGAAATACACTCTTAGAAACGACGAGGAGGGGATGGGCAGCAGCTGTGACGTGTTAAAGATCAATGAGGGATCATGAGGTTTATGGAAACCACGGTAAACCCAACACTGGATGGTCGATAAGGAATTTGAACCGCAGTATTCCATAATGCTTGACAAACGTCGAAACCACTGTTCCAGATCGCACGGTACCTGCGTTCTGTATCTGTAATATTAATGATTTCGCCGAGCTTTTATTTGTATTTACACCTGTTACTTGCATATTTCTACCAGTTCTTCATCTCACTTTTCTTTAGACATCTATGTCACTAAGTTTTAAAAAGACCAAGTGGTTTTTGGTAAGACAGGTGTTGAATTTATATTTGATAATCTGTGGTGGTACATTCAAAGTATTAATAAGCTACTTTTGCTTTCTATAAACTTTTTCTGCTAATTGGAAAACTCCATTACTGCTGTTCCTGGCTCAAAATTAGATCCAAGTTTTTATAAAATGATTACATTGTGTCAACGGGATCTCGTAAACATGGTAAATTCCATACATACAAGTTCAGTAAGATTTATATTTCGCATATTTCCTGCAATGAACAATTCTTTCGAGAAATAAAGGGAAATTCATTTCCTCATCCTTCTATCCTGCGCAATTGCTGAAACTTGGTCCATCTTTTGAACATATTTCATAAAACCAGAATGAACCATCACAAGCAGTGATAGTAAAATCTCCCTTTACTTCTGACGAATCATGACGTAAAATAAAGTCCGGGTTACCTGTTTGAAATGAAAATATTTGAGATGCCATCATTTAATTTTTACCATATTAATATCACTTCGTCGAGACAGATCACAATGGAGACGAAATTAACACTTTACAGCAGAGCATCGTTTATATTTATGAAAGCAAGTGTGCGTTCGTAAACACTGAGTTTTCTACACATCCATCAACTACCACCAACTTTCTGTTATAGTTATATACAACCCTTACCCTTCCACAGATAAGAAAATGTAGCGGTTGTGGATGTGTAAGGATGGAAACAGGAGGCGAACTATTATAACGAAAAAGAATCTAACAGTATTTTCAAAAGAGTTTGAAATGTGTGTGAAATCTTATGGGACTTAAATGCTAAGGCCTTCCTTCCCTAACCTTACACACTACTTAACCTAAATTATCCTAAGGACAAACACACACACCCATGTCCGAGGGAGGACTTGAACCTCCGCCGGGATATGCCGCACATTCCATGACTGCAGCGCCCTAGACTGCTCGGCTAATCCCACGCGGCTAACAGTATTTTCTAGTGACAAAATGGTGAATGCCTTACAAGTGATGAGCAACAACGTGTGTCGTTGTGTAGCAGAGCTGTGCAAGCGAGATAGAAGAGGTGCGAAAGAGATGGTAGATATCTAACAACAGTACTGTTAAAGAAATTTCAAGAATTCTTTGTTCAATTTCTAGAAATGGAAACTGTAAATGCAGCGTTCTCAGATTTCAGTCATGAGGTATATAAGGGAAAGACTGGTGTTCCGGCGTCAGTATTATTGTAGCAACGATTAACAATAGATCTTTTGTCATTAAAATGCCGAAAAATAGAAGAGTATTCACGCAATATCAAGCAAAATCGAAAATATGAAGAACGAAGCATTGTTGGTTTGAAGTGTTAAATTTTTTTATTATTTTCCAATGACGCGTTTCACCGTTATACAGCCATCTGCGGATTGGCCAACGAAAGAGATACAAAATATCCCAAATAGTGAGACTGTTTCACACTGCTATAATGAAATTTTTCATCTCTTCCGTAGATAGTTCCGAAGAGCCTCAATGAAGGTGGAACGCTGGATTGGGAAACAGTAAAAAATTTAACATTGCAACCAAGAGTGTTTGTTTCTTCATATCATACATACTGGTTGCTGTACCAACCTTGCTATGAACTGAAAAAAATTTTCAGAATTACTAAGTCATAAGGCAGCACATAGAAACGTAATTACACAACAAAGAGATGAATGAATTACCGTAAATCATAGAGGACTGCAACAATTAAAATAAGTTACATATCAGAAGAAGATGTACAAGAGAAGAGGCGATTTTAGAGTACATTCGAATGGAAATAGAGAAATATCAACTGAAGAAGGATATAAGCGATAAAGAATAAACTCTTCCCAAAAATAGATGAGCATGCAGGAAGTACAATTTGGAACTAGCAGACTTCCATTACATACACGTGAAGAAATATAATCAACAAACAAACGTCGTCATCGAAAAAATGGACAACACATGTGTATAAATTGATGCAGGGGCAAGAGTCGTAACAGGGCCAAAATAAGACTGCACAGTTTATAAGTGTTGCCACCAGAACTAATCGCTTATTTGGCCTGGAAGATACCAGAATATTTTCTGCAAAACAATTACAAAGATTTCCTCCAAGTCACTTTCTTCGAGACTACGGATATATAACGCAGATACTTGAAATATACGAGGTTCCTACATGGTTCGCGAAATTTTATTTATTTACAGACCGAACAGTAAGAGTGTAATGTAAAATACATTATGAAAACGTAATAAAATGAAGATAAATAAGAGTAAAATGTAATCTTTTATTCAATGATAATACAACCAAATCATTCGTTCAAAGTAACACTTCAATGAGCGCAAGTAAAGACGAAAAATACAGCTAGTTTAACACGAACCACATTACTAGATCTAAAATTATGTTAGTATTTGCCAACATTAAACAGACTACGTCTTCCACTTACTGTACATTCTGAATATTAAAACCATTATGAATGTCCACTGTGGGCTATCAGAATTTTTTGTACTTATATAGTTTAATACTTCACTGATTACTTACATTTTCCACTGACGAAACTACATCTGAAAGCGGCTACAGTCCGAAACTGGCTAATAACGCTATTAAATTCATCGGTAGAAAAAAAAACCGATAGCTTTCAGTAGACATATAATATGGTTTTGTAATTCGTAAACTAGTAGAGGCTGCAGACTCACACTTGATGCAACTAATTTCCTGTTCTGAGATCTTGCTAGTGAGGAAGTTAAAAAATCGTGAATCTCATGCTACTTATTCAAAATTCTTATTCAACGTTCTATATTCACGATGGCGAGCATGTTCAAGAGAATATGTCCAAGTCATTATGGCTACCTAAAAGAGTCATGAGAGAATATATATTAAAGTATTCTCGATACAGTAACATTTGGCAAGCTCGGCATGTGTTCAACACGAATAGTTGGATTCAAACAATCTCGCATGTCTCTGTGTTTGAAATTGTTAATTTCTTGAAATTTGTTTCACAGTACATCACTGTCAGCATTTCGCGATGTAAAACTAATCATGATTGATGAGAACTTTATGTACGCTTGTGACGCGGTGACGGCGACGAACTTCGGTGTTCCCTTCTTCGCATAATTCAGCTTGTGCATTCCCCGCGAAGTTAGATATTTTTATGAAACCATAACCAGTTGCTCATCTGCAAAGAACAGTGTGGCGAAATTTACGTAATTTATTACGCATTATCCCTCGAAATTTATGAGAGTGCATGCACAAATATTTAAAAGTTCGGCAATAAATGCCTCATTCATCCAACACTTCGAGTGATGCATTTTACACACAAGATTATGTTCACCCTTTCGTGATGACTACACTTCTGTGGAAACTTCAAATGGATTTACGTAAATGAACCGGAGCTTTTAAGGCTTGGTGACTACACGAAAATTAATTTTTATTTTAGGAGGTTCGCTGTAAATAAATCACTAACTGCACACACATTTTCGCTTCATACGAATGTTACTGAGAAACTGTAAAACATTTACACTTCCTGACGTATTGGGCAAGGCATCAGTTACCAGCAGTACGTCCTTGACTTTATTGGCACTGATCAAACACTGCTGTATTATGCTTCGTGTTATTGTTACACAATAATTTTTAAAAGGTCAACAAATATCTTTTGTCTTCAATTTCATTAGTAAGCTAAAAATGATGTTTAGACTTGAAAACAGGCTTTCCTAGTACTTATAATTTGCCCTGTGAAATATTTTTGGCCGTTTCAGTCACTTTGATAGTAGAAAAAGGTTTACCGAACACTCATGTTTGTCGTGATTAACTGTCAACTTGATTTAATTGTGGTAATTTACTAAATGTCTGTTTCATTACTATGTCTTATGTTCCATTCCTCTGACAATTGATTCCTGTCGAGATTCCTTGATGCGCTTCTCCTCGTGCGCAACTTGTCGACTAAGTGTCGATAAGACAGATATGGTTAAGTAGAAACGAAAATTCGTCTGGTAAACAAATTCATAGGCTTTTGTAAGTAATAGATAAGTGGTATGTCTGCGAAGTATATGTAACATCTCTAATAACATGATTATATTTACTTTGTGGATCTTCCACAAGCCAATTTAGATTATAAAGAAAAACGTTTTCTGCTGCAATAAGTAGCAATAGACTCATTTTCAAAGTATATACTTTACGTTCAGAGTCCAAGCTTCAGGATTTCCGTCAGATTGCAAAGGATTTCCGGAATTTTAAGATATAATTTACTTCGTTCACAATCTAAAAAACATAACGTATTACACACAATGTGTGGTCTAGAAGTGAACATGAGTGATACATCCTGTTACACACTTTTATTTGGCAAAGCAATCCGCAAGCGAATCTAAATTTAAACAAAGAACATGTTCTCCTATAATAAATAATTGGCAGTGGATTCATATTTAAAACAAATTACCTACGTTCAACGTTCATGTTCCAGATACTGTTGAACTGTTGCCTAACAGAAGCTCTCAGAATAAATATATAGTGAAAAATTGTTGTCATTGTATTCGTTTGAGAAATAAGATCGAGCTAAGCACAAATGACTACATAAGAAAAGTCGAAATTATTGGCAAACATATATGCATCGATAAATTTTATGTCATGAAATAACGAATCAATATGGTTCAATAAAACTTTAATGTGACTTTAATATTGAAGAAAAACATCAAGTAAACAATGAAATTGACATTTTGAAACAGTAGCTTGACTAACTGCCTGCATATGGTACTCTACACGTTCGGTGCAGTTATTCTGTACGTTATCTTCTGCCAGATACTGGGTTGTAGGACGACAGCAGGTTAATCGCGTTGTAACAACTGTGTGTTTTACTAAAGCAACTCATGCTTTCTGTTTATTTATAAAGTAAACTGGCTCTATTGCGTCATAACTCGATCTTACGACCGCGTAACATCAAGTTAAATGTTGTCTGTCAACGAGATAAATATTTTCAGAAGCCGCTATGTTTTTACTCCTCATACCACGATGATATGAGTCGACGGAACCTCGTTTTCAACTAAAACGTGCACAGCATTAGTCTAATTTATAATTACTTTTTCGGATAACAACAAGTTTTACGGTTAATGTGAAAATGTAAAGTCGTTTCTTCAGTATCTAACAATGCTCCTAGTAAAGTCACATTATAAAAGCGCTTTCTTGTATAAGAACGGAACAGTAATTCTGGAGTTTCACCAGCTTCTGGACGTATTTTTATAGGTAGAAAGTACTTAACTTTTCATATTGGTAAGCATAGTAATTATCATTTATACTTCTGTTCCGAATGACGAAGCGGGTGGATCCTCTACGAATTCTTACCACAAATATTTCGACTGTCCCAACTGTAAAGCTTCTTATTGCAGTCGATCTTCCCCTTTTCAAAATCGTGACCTTTTTTTAACTAAACAGATATATAAAAGAAAACTGTTGATCAAGACTTTAACTGGAGTATCCATAGTGTAGTGTCCTACTTCCTTTTTCCCAGTTAGTGCAGCTCTACTTCGCATAGACTCAACAAATCTTTGGAAGTCCCTGTAGTCTCTATAGCCTCCCATAACTGTGAATGTTTTACCGGTGTAAGATATAGTGCACGAACTGAACTTTCGATTATGCCCCAAATGTTCGGTGAAATTCATGTCACGCTAGGTGGGTTGTCAAACTATTCCTTCGTATTGTCCACAATGTTCTTCAAACGAGTCGCCAATAATTGTGGCCCGGTGACATGGCGCACTGTCATGCATATAAATTTCATCATTGTTTCGGAGCATGAAGTCCATGAATGGTTGCCAATGGTCTGCAGGTAGCCGAACATAATCATTTCAGTCAATAATAAGTTTAGTGGCACCTGAGGACCCAGTTCATTCCACGTAAACCCAGTCCACACTATTACGGAGACTCCACCAGCTTTCACAGTGCCCCGACAACTTGGCACGCAAAATTTTACAAAAACGGTGCTGCCCTCATTCGATAAGTGAAGACCGTTGTAAGTAGGCTGTTTATGTTTTCTTATTGGCAACGTTACGTAGCGCTCTGTATGAAAATCACTGGCTGTGCTGTGTGCAGTCTGTGGCCAGTTTGCATTGTTGTCTGCCATTGTAGTGTTGGGCAGCTGAATGTGAACAGCGCGTAGCGTTGCGCAGTTGGAGGTAAGCCGCCAGCAGTGGTGGATGTGGGGAGAGAAATGGCGGAGATTTGAAATTTGTAAGACTGGATGGCATGAACTGCTATATATATATATATTATGATTATTAAGGTAAATACATTGTTTGTTCTCTATTAAAATCATTCATTTGCTAACTATGACTACCAGTAGTTTAGTGCCTTCAGTAGTTTGAATCTTTTATTTAGCTGGCAGTAGTGGCACTCGCTGTATTGCAGTAGTTCGAGTAACGAAGATGTTTGGTGAGGTAGGTGATTTGTGAACGGTATAGGTTAATGTTAGTCACGGCCATTCTTTTGTAGGGATTTCTGAAAGTCAGATTGCGTTGCGCTAAAAATTATTGTGTGTCAGTTTAAGTTCAGTCCTGTAGAATTTTTCTAAGGGGACGTATCATATGTCGACCCTTAGCCGAGGATACCTCACTGGAATCTTCTGATTTTTTCTTGTAGTTTGTGTAATTAGTGTAGCTATTGTTTATTGCTAGCGCGTGATTGTAGAGAGAATTTCCTTTGTAGTTGTAGTTTTTCATTCTTGTACAGTAAAACAGTTGTGGCATGCATGTAGATTTGCACCAAGTATTTCGCAGCTGCGCTTGCAATTAACTAGATATTATTTTCAGTGCTATGTTAATGTGTTCCCCTATTTTTGCTCTTCGAATTGTGTTTTTCTGTGTTGTCGTGTGAACTATTGTGACAATAATGGCGTGTAAAAAAGGTAATACTAGGCTCCAAAGTAAACTGAGAAATGACAGTGAAGACGAAAGCAGTGTGTTAGCGCCACCGTGTAATGAATTAACTAATGTTCAACATAGTAATTTGGTAATTGTGCATAGGGAAATGGAGCGGGCGGCAAACAATGGCTTAGGCAGTGAAACAATTAGTGAACAGGGAAGCATTATCGATCGATCGCTCGGCAACAGCTCGCCTCAGGAATCCGAAATGACAGGACACAATTTTACAAATACTGTAGATTCAGGTTTTGCGTCCTCACCGTTTTCTCAAATAAGTCAAGACACATTTTCAGCTTGTCAAAATGTGAATGTTGAGGTGCAAATGCACTGCCGAAAAGCGTAGTGGAACAGATTCCATACACTAATGCTTTGTTATTACAGCTAATGCAACAAATGGAACAAAATCAGAGACAAACACAGCAAAAGCTTCAAAAGTTAGAAACAATGGAACAACACCAGAGACAAACACAGCAACAGTTAGACGCAATGGAACAAAATCTTCAAAAGTTAGACACAATGGAACAAAATCTTCAAAAGTTAGACACCACGATTGAACAAACACGTGAAGATTTAACTACTGAGATACATAACATCGAATCGAAATGTCAAAAAGTCTGTAATGACGTAGAAACACAAATTTGTGAGCATTTCCAACCTATTTTTTCGCGTCATGAAAATGCATTACAGAATCACGAAGCAGCATAAAAGAACTGCAGACTATTGTTCATGAAAATCACGACACCTTGCAAGCTAAAATTGACTCAGTTGCATCTACCGATTCGGTTACGCAACTTGAAAAAACTCAAGAAAACTTAAAGCACACAGTAGATACGATTTCAACACAAATGGACACTCTGATACTTGGTTCAGAAAAACACACTGAGGCAATGTGTTCACTATCGGAGAAAGTAGCCAAACTTTCGGATTAGGTCACTAACTTATCTACAAAGGTAGATGATGATCTGAATGACACAAGACCCGTAGCCTTCACTGACACAGAAGAGTATGAACAAATTAGAAAATTCAAACAAAATCAAAATCAAATCAATACACAGTACAAAAGAGAAATCCGGGAAGTACAAGATGAGTTGGCACAAGTAATACAAAAATTTCATATTTCAGAGGACACTCGCGCTCCAACACGGGAAGAGGAACTTAGAAATACGGAAAAGCCACAAAATAATGACACAGGGCATTTCGGAAATTATGAAAGAAATTGGCAAGGTGCACCGAATTTTGAGATGGAACCGCCGACACGACGTAACAATGAACGATATGCTACTCGCCGACACGGTGATTTTGACTATAAGCTGTTCATTATTACACGTAAATTCAAAACGTTTAAGAATTCTGCCAACGACATTCATCCACAAGAGTGGCTCCATCAATTCTCTCATTGTTTTCCTCCCAACTGGTCATTGGAGGACAGGTTAGAATTTATGTGTGGCTACTAGGAGAAGGAACCAGCTGTAAGAATGCGATCGGTCATTCACGATTGTCACAGTGAAGGAGATTTTTATCATGCCTTCCTCTCAGCATATTGGTCTCAAGCTACACAAGACCGAGTAAAACATAGCATCATAATGATGAAACTTTTCGAACAATCTGAATTTTCCAGTCTTGTGGAACATTTTGAAGACATGTTGCACAAGAATCAGTACCTGTCAAACCCATACAGCCCCTCAGAACTCATCCGCATTTGCTTAATCAAACTGCCTGAACATTTACGACATATTATTTTAGCAGGACGTTGCAAAGACGACATTGAAGCTTTTCAGGGACAGTTACAAGAACTGGAAATTGACACTGACAATCGCGGAAATCGCGGAACGCGTAAACAGGAACACAACAATTACAGGTCACATCGTTCACAATTCCGAGATGACAGAAATAATATACGACAAGGCTAATCTTTCAACGTAAATCGTGACCCAAACAGACAACACATATATGACAACTGTTGGCAGAGTAGTAATAATTACAGGGAAAGATCACCTCTCCGCGGTAATAACTATCACAGAGACAATCAGAGAAACAGACAATATGGGAACCAAAATAATTATTATCAAGGGAGACAGAATAACTTCAGATGCAACGGTCCAGCGTGCAGTTACGATTCAGGAAGAAATTCTCCACCACGTGACCGACAAGAAAGAAACTATGGAATCTACCGACATGACGACAGACGATATGATCGTAACGACAGACCTGAATTGCATCAGAACTGGCGGGATTCAAACAGAGCAGAGCCCTCTCGACCAGGTGAATTTGTAGAAGTTAGGTCTCCAAATCCCAATAACAACGCGCGCCAACAAAGACACACTAGGCAATGACTCATACCGCTGGCAGCCACAAACGTACTTATGAAACAGACGACGCAGCTGCCGTAGCTAGTAATTACATAAAAATTGAAGACATTTGGGACATCTTACTCCACGAACACGACGTAAAACATAACAACATTGCATATCCTGTGATTCACATTACTGTAAATGACGTAAAATTTACGGCAGTACTTGACTCTGGCAGTCCCATTTCAGTAATTAGTGAAACAGCTTTTAGCAAATGCAACAAATCGAACCATTGCCCCACACTTCCGTTACGTAAGATTAAATTACAAGGTGCAATCTTTGGAAAAAGTGTAGATGTACGCCAACAAACCAATTTAGAATTCTTTTGCCAAAGCCACAGCTTCTCTATGAACTTTCTTATTGTTCCATTATTGTCGACGGAAATTATATTGGGAGTAGACTTTTTGAATGAATACAAAGCAATCTTAAACTATACCGATTCTGAAATAAGTTTAGAGAAGGAAGGTAAGTCAATAGCTTTGAAATTTGAAGATTGGCTCTGAAACAATGACGAGGAAATTAATCGGCTTTACCTTCTGTTAGACAACAGTTCGGAATTTTCTACGGAACTAGACACTAACAATCACTCTGCAAGTACTGACAGGGATGATATCGACGGCATATTTGAAATTAATGAGTTAATTCAGAATAAAATTCAATCAATTGAGAATTGTAATGACTCTGATAGGCAGGACCTTTTTGAGATTTTACAAGCACATTCCACAGTTTTTACTCACAAAACAGGAACAATCAAGGGATTTCAATACCAATTTCGTGTTCGTGAACGTACTAAATTTTGTGTTAGACCATACGTAATTCCAGCACATTATAGGGACCGTGTTAGAACAGAAATACAATCTATGCTTGATGAGGGCATTATTGAGCCTGCAGTAAGCTCATACAACAATCCATTACATGTTGTTGAGAAGAAAAATGGATCGATCAGGCTTGTCTTAGATTCGAGACAAATCAATACTATCATTATACCTGAAACAGACAGGCCGCAAACGCTGGAAGAACTTCTTCAAAATTTTAATGGTGTAAAAGAGTTGTCTTCCATTCATCTCAGATCCAGCTTTTATCAGATCGAACTTCATCCAGAATGAAGAAAATACACAGCTTTCCTTTGTTTCGGCGTTTGTTATCAGTTTCGGAAACTTCCTTTTGGTTTGAACATTTCTTCAGCAGCATTTATTCGCGGGCTAAATTCCATATTACCTGAGTTCTTAAAACGTCACATCACCTTATATGTGGACGATATTCTAATAGCAGAAGCTTCATGGGAACAACATAATCGCATTCTCAACAGTTTGTTACGTATTTTTGCAGAATCTGGAATTACAGTTAACTTGGAAAAGTCTGAATTCGGTAGGTCAAAGGTGAGGTTTTTGGGACATATTATTTCTTCTGAAGGCATTCAGCCGGATCATGAAAAGTTAGAAGCAATCAGAGCCATTCCAGTTCCATCCACAAAAAAACAAGTCCGCAGTTTTCTAGGTCTCGTAAATTTTTACCGTCGTTTTCTGAATATGCAAATTCTTGTCACACCAAAACTTTGTTCTCTTACTGGAAAAAATACTATTAGGACTGGGACGAACAAGCACAGTTGGAATTCAATTCTTTGAAAGAATCGCTACTTAACGCGCCAATACTAGCTCATCCAGATCTGTCACAAGATTTCTGCCTTAGCACGGATTCTTCTAAAGTCGGCCTTGGTGCCCATTTATTTCAAGAAGCCATAGAAAATGACATTACCGATCAGAAAACCCTTGCTTTTGCTAACCGAGTGCTAACAAAATCTGAAAAAATTATTCCGTTACTGAATTAGAAGCTTTAGCTATCGTTTGGGCAGTTAACAAATTCCGTTTCTTTCTTTCAGGTAAGCACGTAAAAGTATACAGTGATCATCGTGCATTACAATTTCTTATGTCTTCAAAATTAAATCATGACAGGTTAAAACGTTAGGCATTGTTTCTGCAAGAATTCCACTTCACAATAGTCTACATTCCCTGCAAGGAGAACATTGTTGCGGATGCACTGTCACGCGCACCGGCTGGGCTTGAGAAAAGTAACACAGAAGGCAATCTCGAGAAAAATTTCAGTATTCTTTACATTCAGAAAGTCGCCTTTGAAAACTTCATCACCACATCTTTAAAGGACATTGCTCATGAACAAGATAAAGATCCGATTTGGAAAGACATCAAGAGCAAATGGCATGAAAAGACACGCACACAGATTCGGCATTATTTTCTGGTTAGAAACAACATACTGTTCAAACGCTGCATTGTTGATGACAAGCTATGAGTACTTTGCATTCCTGACGATTTTGTTAATCAGCTCATTTGGTACATTCATTTCAGCTATGAACATTTTGGCCCACGAAAATGTTATCATATTCTTCGAACGACTTGTTATTTTAACAATATGGTAAAGAGAATTCGAAGAGTCTTGTCTATTTGTAAACTTTGTCAAAAGGCGAAACCATCTATCGAAGAGTCTTGTCTATTTGTAAACTTTGTCAAAAGGCGAAACCATCTACTATCTCCCATCGTGCTCCGCTGTTTCCTATCATTCCTTCTAAATTAAAAGAATTTGCTGTTGTTGATCTCTTGGGACCGCTTGTCAGAACATCTAATGGATTTTCGTACGTTCTAGTCGCTGTTGAACTTACTTCAAAATTTGTTTCTTTCACACCGTTACGTAAATCCACTGGACGGTCTGTATCCAACGCCTTTGTTAAAAATTTCTTACGTGACGTTGGACACGTTAGTAAAGCCATATCAGATAAGGACCGCAATTCCGATCTGCTGTTTGGTCACGCATGCTTTGGAATCATAAAATCAAACCTGTTTTTATTTCATTGTACTCACCACATTGTAACCCCTCCGAACGGATTATGAAATAAATCAATAAGCTTTACAGACTTTATTGTCACAGAAAGCATCAGCATTGGGACAGATATTTACACTTATTTCAAGACGTGCTGAATGAAATGCCTCCTGACTCCACTGCTTTACCACCTACTCTTGTACTGAAGAATGAAGAACCACCGAACAGAATCAGGGAGCTTGTACCTTTCCCGAATACATGTAAACTTCGACAGAAAGACATAATTGATTTGGCTATTAAAAATATAAAATCTGCAGCAGACAAAAGGAGAAAACTACACGGTAAAGCAAATGCAAAGAAATTATATATTGGTCAGAAAGTTCTCTTTAAAGCTCATTCATTGTCACATAAGCAGAAACACTTGAGTCACAAATTCTTTCTAGTTTACAATGGACCTTACAGAATCCGACGTATACCACATGATAATTGCGTTGAAGTTGAAATTCTGTGTACTAGGAAGAGTAAAGGTTTACACCACATTTCACATGTAAAACTGTTTATTGAAAGATAATCTGCTTTTTAACTTTGTCTTTGCCATATAACTTTTCACTTTACATTGCTAGTAGGCTTTGTCAGACTTAGAATCTGTTAATATGCAACAATGTTTGAAGTTAAATATCCAGTCAAGAACCAAGAGAACTTATTTCAACAGAAATTATGAATGCATTGTTATAGTGAACAGAGGACACAATGTTGTTATTTGTACATTCTTGCTTGTTAGTTGCACAATTACGTAACGACTATAAGGCTCACATACTTAGAATATTTACCAGTACTGCTAATGAGATTTTAATGCAACATTTTGGTTTACTTGAAAATACATTCTGGGTTTAAAGTACTTTCTGTGAAATACCAGATGACACGGTGGTTAGTTTATGTGACAGCTACACGATTTTATCACGACGCTACTAATGAGTGACAATTTACAATGTTGGTTTTGCGGTGTATCTGTTTTATATCTGCACAGTTTTTCTGAATTCTTCTGTGAAGTAAAACATGTTTTAGTAGTAACTTTTGTGGTACAGCTACAATGAGACAGCCTTTTCCGTAGCACAACAATACGTTACAGCACAGTACTTTCTTCATCACGGCAATAAGCGTAATAACTAAGATATATATACGCAAAGCATTTCACTTTTGTTTATCATGAGGTACGTACATTGACTTCTGCAGAACTTAGCTTTCGGAGGACGATAACTACGACACTTCCACAGAGATTATCTTACAACAAGACGCACAGTTTAGCGCTACAGTACACGTATTTGAGTGATTAATTTTGTACTTAAAACATTTATTTTTAAAGATATTTGAAGTACAATGGTACAAAGGTTTTCCGTGATACATTTCATTCCATTGCTGTAATCTGTAACACCTGAGGGTATAATTACCTTACTCCTCATGGGAGTACACGCTTACTTTGTGTATCATGTGTGTGGCAAGCACAAGGAGCCCTAGCTACTTTAGTATTTGCTTACACAACTTTACACATCGGTACCATATTTCTCTAACACACAAATTACACAGCTATCTGATCATTTAACTGAGAGAGACAAACATTTTTTTTTACTATGTCAGTGACAGATATTTATACAATTACACAGCTGGATAACTTCACACTTATGAAATTGTATTTTGTCTGTACTGTGTGAACCGTTCATATTTTTCGGAACCATTGTGATACTATGAGAGCTTTGAATGATGTATTTGGTATGGGATCATGATTTTTAAAGTACGTTTGAGTTAGATGACACTACTGAAATGAGCTGAGAATTTTTTTTTAGGTTTTGAAATTATTGGAGGAAGCTATGACGATTTTGAGAATTGACTGAGATGTTATGATATTATTACGACGACGATGTGTATTATGCTGTTGAGATATGTTTATGTTCAATAAGATGATGCTACCGTATATGAGGAGTTTGATTATGCTACGTATTTCTTATGATGAAATATTGAAGAAGTGTCAACGAATATGTATATGTATAATAAGGTAAGGAATAATGAGTAGTGGTTAAGGACTCTGATTTGTGAAAAAGGATGTTAGAAACCAAGAATCGTACTTTAAGAGTTATGAAATGTGTGTAAATGTGTGAATGTATCACAATGCAGGCGAAAATTTTTTGCACACTGTTATATTCACAGGATTTTGTTTCTACACATTTGTAATGCAAATTCTTGACCTGTGAAATATTTTTATATGAGACTGCCACTGTAGTATAAAACTGCTGTCATAAATATTTCAGTAAGAAAGGTAAGTGACCTTGACGTAATGCGTTTTGGGCGACCAGCTGAGAGGTAGTCATCTGACAAAAGAAAGCCATTAGGTGGAGAAAAAAAGACGGCATTGTCCTCGCCATTGACATTCATTTAGAGAAAGCATCGCAAATACGACACGCTCATTACTTGGAAAGATACTTGCATCTGCACACCTGATTATGACCAGCGTCTTTCTACGAGAGTTGAGAGAATTTCTACTAACTTATGAAATGTCACATGACTATTGAATGATATTTTTATGCTTTGCTTTTCATAGTTGCTTATTTCATCTGATATCTAGTTTCCAGCTGTGTTGCAGCATTGGTTTTATAAAATAAAATAAAATGCATTTGCTAATGTGAACACTTTCTGTCAACAGATCTATTACATAATAATTTTGTGATCCACATTCTTAAAAAAAAGGAGCACTTGGAAAGGAAAGAACAATAACAAGGGACTAGTAACAGTAATGCATACATAATTTTCTTTTCAAGTACATGGTAATATTTTTTTTACAATAAGTATTGTGGTGCACAACTTTAATTACATAGACACTAAGATGTGACATATATATTAGACATGGCCATCTTTGCTGTAAATTTTTTCTGCTTGAGTTTTGTCATGTTTAGATATAAGTTATTGCATTTGCTGCTGCTCTTTGCCAGGCATAATGTTACTGAATTTGACTTTGTATTACTCTGTTAAGCCAGTTTTACTACTGATTTATTATTATTGTTTGCTGCACATTGCCTAATGTTAGTTGTAATATTGCAATTGCTTTGCTAATTTCTATAATGCTGTTGCTCCACCAATTTCCATTTTTTTGTCATTGCTGTTTGTATTAATTGTTTTGTGCTGCTGCATTGCCTCATCCCTTAGTTTATGTATCTGAGCTCAGTAGATTTAAGTTAGCTTAAGAGGTGTTAGGCTATATAAGAGAATGAGTTATGATGAATTGGAAGAAATGCATTGAGAAGCTATAAGAAAATGGTTTGGCCAAAAAAGTAGTGTACAGTGGAGAAAAACTATTTTTGAAAAAGGATGTGAACAGAATACAGAAAGCATGCTTGGATAGGATTTTTTTTTTTTTTGGCTGGAGCAAATGTCGAAATAAGAGGAACCATCTATGGAATGAAGTTTTGGGTTTGACTGCAGTACCAAATGTTACACTGAAAACAAACCCTGTCCTTTCCTTTTGTGTTATCCCACTATGTGTTTGTGTACCCTTGTGTATTTGTGTTCATCCTGTCTTTATGTGTTTATCTGATACGATTTATGTTGTAGAATTTTTCTAATACGCAGCTACATTCACTATGATGAGGAATACTGTTACCCTCAAATATAATTTGCATTAATACTATGTTATTTACTTTGTAAAGATGTTTACACATTATTAATTCTGTTCTGTATCAATTCTCATGTGTGAAATTAATGTTTCGAAAACTATTCTCATTATTTTATTTATGTACTTATTTCACAATTCCTGTAACACTGATGTATATGTTTATTTCTATTCTGTTGTAAAGCCTGTACTACAAATGTTATCTGTATTGTTATGTTCTTTAATGATGTATTTTGTACCTTTGTAATTGTATTCTTATGTTATAAAATTGTAATTGACACCAGTTCATCATATTATTAACTTGTAAGTTACATTTCACTACACACATTTCTGTTGGTCATAGTATATGGACTATATGTGAGAAGTAGGGACTGTTAGTGTTTGCACGTGTGCTAATAATTCAGCAAGGGACTGGATAACAGCATTGCTGGTTCTAAGGACAATTCCAAAAAATTTTGTGAGTGCACAAGTGGTTGTTATGGACTTGCTATATTATCCGAAAGACTCTTCAATGGTGATTGTGCACCTGCACAGTCGCAACAGATGGCTGTTGGCCGTCTCTACAAGGACTACAGTGGGTCTGCACCTTTGATGACCCACCAATACCATTATCTCTACAAGGTCTACAGTGGGTCTGCACCTTTGATGACCCACCAGTACCATTATTTCTACAAGGACTGCAGTGGGTCTGCACCTCTGGTGGCCCACCAATACCATACTCTCTACCAGGACTACAGTGGTCTTCTCTGTGATGACCTACCTACCAATATTCTTCAAAACTTCGAATGACTCTGCGGTGGGTTTGCTCTGTTGTGGCCCTGTCTGCATGTCAAGAGTCAGCACTGTCTTTCCATTGGAAGGACAACACTACTTATTCAAGACTGCATGGAAATCCACTACTTGCGTGTGCATTGTCTTTTACTGCTCAGACTTTGAGAAAAACACTGCAATTTTACTGTGATGAATGATCAGGACTGTCTTTATGGACTGTGAGAAAATTTTAGCTTTTGACCAACATTGTATCAATAAGTGTGTGCATTTGATTTCTTTGTTATTGTAATTATGAAAAATTTTTTCAAATCTGTATTGGCCACTGCCCAAAAAGATTTGTAAAATTTTTTGTGGGGAGCATGGGTGCTATGTAAGTAGGCTGTTTATGTTTTCTTATTGGCAACGTTACGTAGCGCTCTGTATGAAAATCACTGTCTGTGCTATGTGCAGTCTGTGGCCAGTTTGCATTGTTGTCTGCCATTGTAGTGTTGGTCAGCTGAATGTGAACAGCGCGTAGCGTTGCGGAGTTGGAGGTGAGCCGCCAGCAGTGGTGGATGTGGGGAGAGAAATGGCGGAGATTTGAAATTTGTAAGACTGGATGGCATGAACTGCTATATATATATATATATATATATATATATATATATATATATATATATATTATGATTATTAAGGTAAATACATTATTTGTTCTCTATTAAAATCTTTCATTTGCTAACTATGCCCATCAGTAGTTAGTGCCTTCAGTAGTTTGAATCTTTTATTTAGCTGGCAGTAGTGGCGCTCGCTGTATTGCAGTAGTTCGAGTAACGAAGATTTTTGGTGAGGTAAGTGATTTGTGAACGATATAGGTTAATGTTAGTCACGGCCATTCTTTTGTAGGGATTTCTGAAAGTCAGATTGCGTTGCGCTAAAAAATATTGTGTGTCAGTTTAAGTTCAGTCCTGTACAATTTTTCTAAGGGGACGTTTCACCGTTGGCCACTGCTTTGTTCGAGGTGAGAGGTAGCGCCTGAAATTTGGTATCCTCGCCACACTCTTGACACTATATCTCTCGAATCACTAAATTCCCTAACGATTTCCGACATGGAATGTCCCATGCGTCTAGCTCCAACTATCATTCCGCGCTAAGAGTTCGTTAATTACTTTCAAGCTACCACAATAATGTCGGAAACCCTTTCACATGAACCACTTGAATGGCAAGATCAATGTGTAGTTCTTATTTAAAAAACGAAACATAGCGTTGGATAAGGAAAGGATATGGACTTTATTTGAATTTCTATACTAATACGTAAGATCACCAGTGCATTTAATTTTTGCGCTGTTTCCCTGGCCTTTATACCTCGTATACGCGATGCTACCTTTATTTGTGTCTATCACTACCCGGTTACTTTAGTCACCTCAGTGTAACTTGGCTAAAGTACGTCATCTGTCGATCAGCCGTGATACTTTGGTCACGTAACAATTCGCTTAAAAGTCATTTAAGCTTGTAAATACACTTAGATCAGAATGAAGAGTTGCAGCTGCGAATGCCTTTTTCTACTACTAGGTGACGTAGGTGGTAGGATCTGTGGAATCCGAAGGATAGCTCCGAGAAAGCATGCTGAAAACTCTCGGTGGGGCATAGAAACCCTACAACGTAACAGTTCACTACTGTGGCTTTGAGTTGTCTTGTATAAAGGTAACTGCGAAATAAAAATTGTGAACTTTACAAAAGCGAGAGATGCACCACTGAGCAGGTGCCTGTCCCTCCATCAATCCTTACGCGCAGGTAATAATTGTAACACGCAGTCCCTTGCAATACACAGTTTTAAAGTAGAAAATACCTTCGTGCAAAAACTGGGTTTTCAATGAAAGACGAAGGATGGTGCAGAACAACTGAGACAGATAAAGTTCTAATTACTCTGTTTTTTTTTCTGAATACATGGAAACCTACAGGACAGCGAAGAAATATTACAAAAACCGGTACACAAATTAAATAAGCCTAAATTACAACCTTAAGATATCAAGAACAAAATCGAAACAATGGCCTTTTTAGGAAAATATCGAGTAACGACTAAGATGATTCAGAGTAGCTTAATAAATAGCGGGTATCCCTTTGGGTGGGACGTGACAACTTTTGGAGAAGTGAAAATAAAAAATAAGTAAACGAACACCTATTAACATGTGTGTCACAAGATAATAAGAACATTCAAGTGCAAAATATGCTGAGAAACTGAAATAAAATTTTATGATGATGTGTGCTAGCCACACTAATACGTTGAGCGAGAAATTGAACATTAAAGTCAAAAGACCCAAGAAGACCCGAAACATCAGAAATGAAGTTCGTTAGATCAGAGAAAATAAGAAACAAGGGATGGAAAAGTATGAAGAAATGGGGGAAGAACAGGAGTACAACCATTTACTGAATAAGTTATCCAATGAAAGCAAGGTTATTAAGAGCTTTTACTGCGTATAAGAGAATGCTTCAAAAGGAAATGGATTGTAACCCTACTGGAAAAATGTTTGTGGGAAGGTCGAAGAAATGATGCGGCCGGAACGAGCCAAAGGCGTAGTCTTGGACTGGCAGGTGAAAGAAAAGTCTAGGTATTTTAAACGTTTTAGGCAACAGAAGGAATGCAATTTTAAAGAAGGATAATATGAAAATGATGCACTTATGGTAGAGATAAATGAAGCAAACTCAAACTTATACGGTGCTGTAAAACGTCATATCTGCGGCTGTGGGAGCTTAGATCGAGGGTGAGCAGAGTAGGAAAAAGCAAGTATTATGAGTCAACAAAGTTACTTAGCTGTGAAATGAAGACAAAACAATAAGCAAAATAATAATTTCAAAATGAAAATATTAGGCTATCTGTGAATTCAAATTCCACTTCCAGGTAACGTTTATTAGTATGTTTCATCCCTACATATTTTATGCTTTCGGCACGCTGTCTACAAAATAATCTAGAAATTACCTTCAAGCTTGTCTTAACTCACAACGGATGCACTCTTGACATGATACACTGCACGAGGAAAGTTCCTGGAGTGACGCACGGCATATGTCGACTGTTCCCAAGCACGCGCAGCAATGTTCATTTCACTGGATTCATCAGAGCGTTCTGGTTGATTGGCTCTTGACTACTGTGGGTGTGTTTTCACCAGGCGTACGCAATGGTCTTAAAAGGAAATCCGAAAGGTAAATTATTGTCCCTTGCATACTTTCTTTTCAGAGCGTATTGGTGGAGTTCCTTAACATTCAGACACTTTTATATATCTTGACCACAGTATTTATGCCTTAAGTGTTTCGGTTACAAAACTACGTAAATTGGTAACAGTGGAGGAGCGTTATGACATTTCCAAATGATGTACATTACACGCTGAAATAAAGTTTTCACAAGAAAAACATGTATTTCTGGTGGGTGCTTTATTACACAACTGTCCATTAAAATTGCTACACCAAGAAGAAATGCAGATGATAAACGGATATTCACTGGACAAATATATTGTACTAGAACAGACATATGATTACATTTTCACGCTATTTGAGTGCATAGATCCTGAGAAATCTGTATCCAGAACAACCACCTGCCCAAGCAGCTTCAACACGATACCACAGTTCACCAAGAGCAGTGACTGGCGTATTGTGACGAGCCATTTGCGCGGCCACCATTGACCACACGTTTTCAATTGCTGTGAGATCTGGAGAATGCGCTGGCAAGGGAAGCAGTCGAACATTTTCTGTATCCGGAAAGGCCCGTACAGGACCTGCAACATGCGGTCGTGCATTATCCTGCTGAAATGTAGGGTTTCACATGTATCAAATGAAGGGTAAAGCCATGGGTCGTAACACATCTGAAATGTAACGTCCACTGTTTGCCGTCAAAGCGAACAAGAAGTGACTGAGAAGTGTCACCAATGGCACCCCATACCATCACTCCGGGTGATACGCCAGTATGGCGATGACGAATACACACTTCCAATGTGCGTTGACCGCGATGTCACCAAACACGGATGCGACCATCATGATGCTGTAAACAGAACCTGGATTCATCCTAAAAAATGACGTTTTGCCATTCGTGCACCCAGGTTCGTCGTTGAGTACAACATCGCAGGCGCTCCTGTCTGTGATGCAGCGTCAAGGGTAACCGCAGCCATGGTCTCCGAGCTGATAGTCCATGCTGCTGTTCTTGCAAAGGTCCTCATGTGTTGACTCAGGGATCGAGACGTGGCTGCACTATCCGTTACAGCCATGTGGATAAGATGCCTGTCATCTCGACGGCTAGTGATACGAGACCGTTGGGATACAGCACGGCGTTCCGTATTACCCTCCTGAACCCACCGATTCCATATTCTGCAAACAGTCATTGGATCTCGACCAACGCGAGCAGCAATGTCACGATACGATAAACCGCAATCGCGATAGGCTACAATTAGTCCTTTATCAAAGTCGGAAACGTGATGGTACGCATTACTCCACCTTACACGAGGCATCCCAACAACGTTTCACCAGGCAACGCCGGTCAACTGCTGTTTGTGTATGAGAAATCGGTTGGAAACTTTCCTCATGTCAGCACGTTCTCGGTGTCATCACCGGTGCCAACCTTGTATGAATGCTCTGAAAAGCTAATCATTTGCACATCACAGCATCTTCTTCCTGTCGGTTAAATTTAACGTCTGAAGCACGTCATCTTCGTGGTGTAGCAAGTTTAATGGCCAGTAGTGTATAGTGCGTAACGAACGTCTTGCGGTATTACGATGATGTTCCTTCAATGATGCCAGTTTATGTTTTTGGCAGCCTTTGAAAATGGCGAAAGCCGAAACGCGTAATGCATAATAAGTGAATAAATACAGTGGTAAAGACACACGGAAAGAATTTGATTGCTATCAATGTCTGTCTCAACTCACACTGCATTATAGGAATTCAGAGAATTGTCTGTAATTGGACCCTAGACGTTGAATTGTTCGTGTGCAGATTGTTTCGTATAGTCTATCTAGGTGTAGCCTCTCCAGTCCTCTCGTGTTGTGTCCAAAAATATAGCATGCTTGTGGAATTCTCCTAAGGATACCTTCGAAAACGTGAGGAAAGCGATCATGAGCTGGTGTGTTTGTCGACTGGAGATTACTAGAATGTATAGGTCGTTCTGTAAACAACTGAAAAGGGTGTACAGAGAACTGCTGTCACACTAGTGCGCCCAACGTCAACACAAATTTCAAGAGAGAAATTAAAATTCAGTGTTAAAGGATTTCAATGATACGATTCGCTGATGACATCTCTATCCTGAGTGATTCTGAACAAGAATTACATGATCTGCTGCATGAAATGAACAATCTAATGAGTACAGAATATGGATTGAAAGTAAATCGAAGAAAGACGAAAGTAATGAGAAGAAGTAGAAATGAGAACAGCCATCAACTGAACATCAGGAATGATAGTCTCGAAGTAGATGAAGTTAAGGACTTCTGTTACCTAGGCAGAGCCCGCATCTCGTGGTCGTGCGGTAGCGTTCTCGCTTCCCACGCCCGGGTTCCCGGGTTCGATTCCCGGCGGGGTCAGGGATTTTCTCTGCCTCGTGATGGCTGGGTGTTGTGTGCTGTCCTTAGGTTAGTTAGGTTTAAGTAGTTCTAAGTTCTAGGGGACTTATGACCACAGCAGTTGAGTCCCATAGTGCTCAGAGCCATTTGAACCTAGGCAGAAAAATAAACAATGACGGACGGAGCAAGGAACACATCAAAAGCAGACTAGCAATAGCAAAAAGGGCATTCCAGGCCAAGAGACATCTACTAGTATCAATCATAGGCGTTAATTTGAGGGAAACATTTCTGAGAATATACGTCTTGAGTACAGTATTGTGTGGTACTAAAACATGGAGTTTGGTGAAATCGGAACAGAAGAGAATCTAAGAAATTGAGATGTGGTGCTACAGACGAACTTTGAAAGTTAGTTAGACTGATAAGGTAAGAAATGAGGTGGTTCTGCGCAGAAACGGAGAGGAAAGAAATATGTGGAAAACACTGACAAGTAGAAGGGTCAGGACGACAGGAAATCTGTTAAGACATCAGGGAATGACATCCATGGTACTAGAGGGATCTGAAGAGGGCAAAACTGTAGAGGAAGACACAGGTTGGAATACATCCAGCAAATAATACTGGACGTAGGTTGCAAGGGCTACTCTGAGATGAAGAGATTGGCACAGGGGGGGGGGGGGGGGGGGGGGAATTCGTGGCCCTCCACATGTCACAAGTCAGAAGACTGGTGACCTAAAATAAAAGGTTTTGTTGTCTTTCCGACCTGCAGCATCCGTTTCTCTTCTCTGTCTCCTGACTGTTCAGAAGCAACCTGCCCCTAATTCTTCTCCAGCTTCATCAGATACCATAGAAGTTTTTTCTTGTTTTCTTAACCCATGTCCTACCATACTGCCCGTTGTCACTGATCTCCACACGTTCCTCTCCTCACTGATTCAGCGGAGAACCTCCTCATTTTTTGGTTTCTGTATCTCAGTCGTAAAAATCGACCCTTAATAGGATCTCTTTGTTGTCCTTCTGTCCACCCGATCCTCTGTCTACCGAGTGTTAAGACCTTTTTTCTCAGGAACGGGTAGGTGTACCGTGGAAATTTGTATAAAATAAATAGGTCTGCGCTTCCATGGCGATGTAAAAGATGTAGGCTTCTAAGACTGCGCAAGAAGATACGGTCATTTATGTCAGATACTTTGATAGTGGCAAATGCACTTATCAAAATCTGTATGTCACTTCCCGTTGAGCAAGAATCATGAAACTTGGCAAGAAGTATGATTTCACAGTACAAATAAATGAAAAAGTCCGATAATTATTAATATGTAATTATATCGTATGGAAAAAAATATTTTTTCTCCCTATTGTCCGTCTCTGTAGCCCCTTTTCTCTCAGAAATGGTTAGCTGTGTCACGTTGAAATTTATGTCATACACTGTGGCCTACGGTCCGTTGCCGCTGCAAAATTTTAAGCTTCCACATCAGTGCAAGCAAAAGATACAGACATTTATATTATGTACTTTAATACCCGTAAAATGATCCATTAAAACGTATAGGGTACGTACTGTTGACTCAGAATCATGAAATTTGCCGGGAAGCAAAGGTTCACAATAGAAGAAAATAAAAACATCTAAATATTTTGAAATAGTAATTATATCACATTAAAATATCCTGTTGTTATTATAACTTACAATGATTTCATCATCCATCAGAAGTATAATGGAAAAATATAACTAAATGCAACCTGAAGATTTACGATGTATTCATGTGTTTAGTACTATTAAATCCTCTCTCTCACTGCACATATGAACTAAAACGCCCTGCTCGTTCCTTTTTGCAAGTCCGTGTGAGTCTCAGAAACTATTTGACAGGGTTTTGGAATTACCGGATCCTGAGATCTTTTCTGTATTTACATCGGTAACAGGCAAACATCGTCGAGCTTTTCGATTCCCAGGATGGTTGGTCTATGTACATCATTAAGTTTGTACGGATCACTCGATGCGTGAGACCTAGTCGCACTTCACCAGTTTTTTATCAGTCAATCTAATGTTCAACATCCATCGACCCTTCGACTATCTCTCTGCACATATATCTGTGTGTGAAAGCTCTGAAGAGGACCTCGCCAGGGATGATTCATCATCGTTTCAGGCTCTGAACAGCTGGAATTGATGACATGGCGTGCCACTAGGTGCATAATCCCATTACTTTTGGTTCGTTTAGCAGTTGATTCGGACACCTGCCGCTGTCATATTTCTAACGTGCTGCGGCCGCTGGCTGCGCCTTATCTTAGAGGTCTCCATGATATACTTTAACAAGATAGCGCAAGACCTCTTGGTGCACGTGCTGTCATGAGCCACGTTGGCACAGTGTGTGTTTATTACCCTGTCAACGATCTAACGCGCTGCTTCCCGAACGGGGAGGCGTACCGCCCGGCGGATTCGTGTCGAGGTCCGGTGTGCCGGGCAGCCAGTGGATGGTTCTTAAGGCGGTTTTCCATCTGCCTCAGTCACACTATGACGGCAATTGCTGCACAAACACTGTCTCCATGTATGCGTACACCATCATTACTCTACCAAGCAAACATTTGACATTTGAGGTTACACTCGTCTGGTATGAAACGATCCGTGGCACGAGGGGGGTTGGGGGTCCACTGGGGGCCGAACCGCACAATGACCCTGGGTTCGGTGTGGGGTGGCAGGTGGGTGGGAGGCTTGCTGTAGCCTGTTGGTGGGGTTGTGAACCACAGAGGGCTATGGCGGGACGAAGCCTCTCCGTCGTTTCACAATACACAATAAACACCCTGTCAACACCTTTCATCCACGGAAAACACCTATTCACGGGCTGCAGAGAGAATGTTACGCCACCACTGCAATTTCTGCTCTCCTGCATAGCCTATTCCTCCTGTACAGTTCATGCACTATAATTTTCATTGCAATTCTAATTACCCGCTGTTTACTATGCTGCACAACACTATTTAATATTCGCTTTTCTAAACCATGTTATTATTTCCCATTGCGACGGATAAGCTGGAAACGCGGAGGTACCTAAAGCCTTCCTCTTTCATGGTGCAGAATCGAGCCTTCCTACAACGTCACCCTTTCTTTGGCTAGGCGACCTTCACATGCGAAAAGAAATGCTAGAAATGAGGAATTCAAGTGAGATGTACGGTAGGTTAATAATATTTGCAAGAAATTTCAGCATAACGCTGACAAAGGCCACCGTGGACGTGTCACACGACGAGAATGCTGTCGCACACCGTATTATCCACATTTCACCCTTTCTTTTGAAGACTCCGTGATGGAGGTAAGTTCCACAACGCCCTGCGTTGAAATCACGCCGCTTTCTTATTTGTCATCGAGAGAAACACTTCAGACACACCGCCGCTGAGAATAGGCACAGCCGGCCGGGATGGCCAAGCGGTTAAAGGCGCTACAGTCTGGAACCGCGCGACCGCTGCGGTCGCAGGTTCGAATCGTGCCTCGGGCATGGATGTGTGTGATGTCCTTAGGTTAGTTAGGTTTAAGTAGTTCTAAGTTCTAAGGGACTGATGACCTTAGAAGTTAAGTCCCATAGTGCTCAGAGCCAGAATAGGCACAGAAAGGTTCAAATGGCTCTGAGCACTATTGGACTTAACTGCTGTGGTCATCATTCCCCTAGAACTTAGAACTACGTAAACCTAACTAACCTAAGGAAGGATTCGAACCTGCGACTGTAGCGGTTGCGCGGTTCCAGACTGAAGCGCCTAGAACCGCTCGGCCACTCGGGCCGGCGCACAAAAGGCTCTTGGACTTGGCATAAAGGGCGCCTGTAAACCAACCTCTTCCTTGAGCCGTTAATCTCACACAATCTGTTCTCGAAAACGCCAGGTCACAGTGCGATGAAAAGCGGAACCGTTTTCTCGACATTTTCGGTTGTAGTGACACCCCAGACACTTCAGCCCTTCTCTAAGGACACTGTGAGCCACCAACGACACTGACGGTCATTGCTTTGGAGTCGCTGTCGCTCTGGAGTGCAGTGGACTGCAATTTTTAGTCTGGTGTACAGTGTGGAACCACTAGGGACCCTTCAAAAGAACTAGTGTGGAACCACTAGGGACCCTTCAAAAGAACTGAACGCTATTGGAAGCAGATAATGGTGCTTAAGCTCCTTCAGTTCCTGTTCGTGCCATTCTGCGAAGCGATCGCGGGAGGGTGCCAGATTGACACATTCGTGAATGTAACATGCAAGTAGGCATGCAGCACTGGGAAAGTGCCAAGGGATCGTAGGGCTGCCTACATACTGGCGCCTAGGACTCACGTGACGGGCTTTCTAAATACTGGAAAATTTTTAAACTGCTCAACTGCCCGCGGCTACTACAGCCGTCATGAAATGCATGAAACGTATTCACATTTTGCGAATATGGACAACTTCCATATGTCGTCAACCATGTGTCATCACTGTTGTAGCTGCAGAGCAGCCATGCATGTTCGAAGCAGTTTGACATCGGAAAACGGAATAAAAAAGGCACTGAAATATCGTATTTAACCGCCGATACCGGGGAAGCGACTTTCGAGTAAAAAGTTTCTCATGTACAGGATTATACATAATGGATTTACGCATACGATTACACATGGCTGACGACGTATGGAAGTTGCATAGAGTCTTGCTCTGGTAGCAAAGTAGTAAGGCGACCGCTCTCGATTAGCTGGAAATCCAGGTTCGAGTCCTGGTCTGGCACAAATTTGCATTGTCGGCATACCCTTGTATAGCTGACCGTTGTCCGTATGCGCAATAGCGTATATATTTCATGAACTTCCCTAGAAAAAGTTTGAAGCTTCTTTGGGGTGTCAGCAGTGTCAAAGATTGTGAAGAACGTCATCGTGTTTCTTATCGCAATGCGATCTGTCCTTTTCGATCACAAAATGTGTAGCAATCAACGCCTCAAGAGCAGTGATGGTTTCACTGAATGTATGAAATCTCCGCCCTGCGAACTTTCCGCCTCACTAGAAATCTGCGAACACTCCGCTTCGTATCTGCTTCCATTCTGTCCCGTCCTACCTGTAGCCGGACCGTCCTAATCACTTTCTTTACCTGTTCCCTGGAATTGGCCGAACTCCGCCCGCAAACTCCCGTCGGCCTGTTGGTATTGTTCTAGTTTTCGTAGACTTCACATCGTGCTACTTGGATATTACCATCACGGTAGTTGTGATATGGATGTTACAACGACAATTCGTGGTAAGAATAGTTGCCACTATGAAGGTTATTCTTACACAGTGAAGAAAATGAAGGAAGACGGGACTGTGATTTGGCGCTGTTCAAAACAGAAAGAGAAGCGTTGTCGAGAAAAGCATAAAACCAAGCATTCTACAGTGCTCTTTTCGCCCGAGCATCAATGTGGAGCTACGGACGACGCAAGGTTGGAAGTACAGAGGACTATGAACCAGGCAAAGAAGAGGGCACGAGAGAAAAATACGTCTAATTCAAAAATCCATTCAGTGTACCTAGATGCTTGCATAATCGAGGGTACGACTTTGTGACAGAAATGCCAGAGCAACGAACAACGAAGAGGAAGTTATACGAGCAAAGGGTTAAGTCGCAGGGAAGTGAAAGGGATGGTTCAAAGTGGTTCAAATGGCTCTACGCACTATGGGACTTAACATCTGAGGTGATCAGTTCCCTACACTTACAACTACTTAAACCAAACTGACATAGGGACATCACGCACATCCATGCCCGAGGCTGGATTCGAACCTGCGACCGTAGCAGCAGCGCGGTTCCGGACTGAAGCACCTAGAACCGCTCGAAGTGAAAGGCCAGAGACCAGAGAAGAGACTGAACTTAAAGCAGAGTTATAAACTACACTCCTGGAAATTGAAATAAGAACACCGTGAATTCATTGTCCCAGGAAGGGGAAACTTTATTGACACATTCCTGGGGTCAGATACATCACATGATCACACTGACAGAACCACAGGCACATAGACACAGGCAACAGAGCATGCACAATGTCGGCACTAATACAGTGTATATCCACCTTTCGCAGCAATTCAGGCTGCTATTCTCCCATGGAGACGATCGTAGAGATGCTGGATGTAGTCCTGTGGAACGGCTTGCCATGCCATTTCCACCTTGCGCCTCAGTTGGACCAGCGTTCGTGCTGGACGTGCAGACCGCGTGAGACGACGCTTCATCCAGTCCCAAACATGCTCAATGGGGGACAGATCCGGAGATCTTGCTGGCCAGGGTAGTTGACTTACACCTTCTAGAGCACGTTGGGTGGCACGGGATACATGCGGACGTGCATTGTCCTGTTGGAACAGCAAGTTCCCTTGCCGGTCTAGGAATGGTAGAACGATGGGTTCGATGACGGTTTGGATGTACCGTGCACTATTCAGTGTCCCCTCGACGATCACCAGTGGTGTACGGCCAGTGTAGGAGATCGCTCCCCACACCATAATGCCGGGTGTTGGCCCTGTGTGCCTCGGTCGTATGCAGTCCTGATTGTGGCGCTCACCTGCACGGCGCCAAACACGCATACGACCATCATTGGCACCAAGGCAGAAGCGACTCTCATCGCTGAAGACGACACGTCTCCATTCGTCCCTCCATTCACGCCTGTCGCCACACCACTGGAGGCGGGCTGCACGATGTTGGGGCGTGAGCGGAAGACGGCCTAACGGTGTGCGGGACCGTAGCCCAGCTTCATGGAGCCGGTTGCGAATGGTCCTCGCCGATACCCCAGGAGCAACAGTGTTCCTAATTTGCTGGGAAGTGGCGGTGCGGTCCCCTACGGCACTGCGTAGGATCCTACGGTCTTGGCGTGCATCCGTGCGTCGCTGCGGTCCGGTCCCAGGTCGACGGGCACGTGCACCTTCCGCCGACCACTGGCGACAACATCGATGTACTGTGGAGACCTCACGCCCCACGTGTTGAGCAATTCGGCGGTACGTCCACCCGGCCTCCCGCATGCCCACTATACGCCCTCGCTCAAAGTCCGTCAACTGCACATACGGTTCACGTCCACGCTGTCGCGGCATGCTACCAGTGTTAAAGACTGCGATGGAGCTCCGTATGCTACGGAAAACTGGCTGACACTGACGGCGGCGGTGCACAAATGCTGCGCAGCTAGCGCCATTCGACGGCCAACACCGCGGTCCCTGGTGTGTCCGCTGTGCCGTGCGTGTGATCATTGCTTGTACAGCCCTCTCGCAGTGTCCGGAGCAAGTATGGTGGGTCTGACACACCGGTGTCAATGTGTTCTTTTTTCCATTTCCAGGAGTGTATGAATGATGGCAGCAGTTTCCTTTTAAGCGACGATAAATCAGGAGAGAGCATAACAGTTTTTTGGGGAAAAGCAGGGATAGAGTCTCTATGAAGTAAACGAGACTATTTTACGGATGCTACGATCAGTTTTCACAGATATATACAGTTCATGCAGATATTGAAAGTAACAAAAGTGAGACTAATATCTACCCAGTTGCATTTGCATTATCACCAAATAAAAGGAAAGATACTACATCCGAATTTGCAGAAATGTGCTGCAAAATATTCCAGAATGGAACCCTGCAAGTGTGACTGTAGATTTTGAGTCAGCAGCGATTTCTACTATTATACATATGTTACCAAGTTCCTCAGTGCATGGATGCTATTTCCACATGAGAAAGTCTCTCAGGAGGAAAGTACAGGATCTTGGACTCACTCGCGAATATAAAGAATATGAAGATGTGAGACAACAAATTCGCATGTGTGCTGCGCTGGCGTTTCTACGGCTTGCAGAGGTATGTGACGGCTGGCTGGAGGTATATTCACAGGCACCGGATGTTCCTAGCCTTTCTGACTTTCTCGACTGTTTTGTAGAGAGATGGCTGGAAAATGAAGAAAACCTTATCAGCGTTTGGAGCTGCTACAAACGGCTCCATCGAACAACTAACTCCGTAGAGGGCTGGCAGAACAAAATTAATAACATGCTTTCCAAACCCAATCGTAAAATTAGTGATGAAAGCAGAAGCAGAAAATTCAGCGAACGCATTAATGAGAACAGAGGTGAGTATGGAAGGTAAAAGAAAGAAAACAATGTACATGAAACGGGATGAAAGACTGGAGGAAATATTGAAAAAGTACGAGAAGGACGGAGAGATAAGGTCTTGTTTGAAGGCTGTCTCCTAGCATCAAAAACTAGACTAAATAATGTGTAAGAATACGTGTATAAATAAAAATGTATGAAATGTAAATAGCAATCTTAAAAAATACAAAAAAAGGCAAGAAACAAAATCAAGAAAGATAAAAAATTTGACGAAGCTTATAAACTGATTTTAAACACGCCTAATTGACAATAAAATTACTTTTGCCGTTTAACCAGTCCAAAGCCTGGATAAAGTGCGGTGGGATTCAGATTATTTTTAAAAGTATAGGTATGTGATTTCTAACGCATCTAAACCCAAAGTGCCACTAGTACCAAGCATCAGTAGTGTTTACAAATTAACAGTTAAAATTAAGCTAAACTACACATGTGTGAACATAATGCCATTTAATATTTCCGTGTATTTAATAAGTGCACTTTTATGAAAATATATCTATTGACAATGACTGCTGTCTGGTGCTGTAAAAGAACCGAATTTTCTTTATGTACTGAAATATTCTAAAAAGTCTTATTTTGTTCTATCTACTGTCTATTTGTTGTTTATCGTACCAAGCGAGGTTAGTGCAGTGGCTAACCAGGGCTCAATCATCTGGCCGTCCATAGTCTACTGTATTTGGTTTTCCTTCTTTAAGCAAATACTGTGAAGGTTCCTTAAATAGGTCGTGGTAGATTCCTCAGTCCCCCTCCTCCACCACCCCCACCTCTCCCGTAACCAACAATCCGAGCGAAATCCAAATGCCTAATGACCACAACTGTGGACGTGACATGAAACAGCGAGTGCAAATTTGGTTTTCTCTAGGTGGTAATGATGAATGATCACACACTGAGCTAAAATTAAGCATATCTTTGGAATGTAAATTAGCTTTCTGTGAGTTCCCATTCACTTTAGAAAGACGCGCACTAACAATGAAAATATGAGGCTCCTGAGCTATTTAAATATTGATTGACTTGGCGATATTTGCCGTGATCAATTTCGAGCTCACACAGAACTGTATTAATTTCCTGTTTTGCTACCTACACGTTGAATATTCTGTTCTGCTTCAGACTGACGTTTACGCAGTGGTTAGGCATGTATTTTGGAACCCAACGCGGACTTCTGTCACCTTCACCAATTACCATCCTCACAAAATTATTTATTTATTAACTCATTCCGACAGGACTATTCTTCCGTTTGAGGTGCTGTCTTAGATAAGGTATTTCTGTTTACAGTTAGGCTTCTTCCTAAGGTTTTCAGGTTTAAAAATTCAACCACGCTTGAAAACTTTTAACGTGTTTATATGCGTTGTTCAAATTCGTGCCTGTGGTAAAGAGACTACCACAAGAATAGTGCAAACTGTGATTTTTCGCTGATTGTGTCCTTCAAGTTCTAAAGACATTCTCAGGCTGTGGCTGATATACAAGGAATCAGAAGTTAACTGTTACTTAATGCGTTTTTTATCTCATTGTCTAAAAACAAAAACGAATAAGTAATGTTTGTTTTACAATATTTTTTCACTTACTGTTTTGATGATTCAACTGTCAGATTTCCAAGGCAGTCAAAGGTCACTGACAGATGTCAGAAAAGGAAACAATACTACTACTTTTATTGGATTCTTCTTCATTTACTCTTTCTTCAAATAATACAATGTCTTCTTTTGTATGACCGTTGTGTGCAAGATTTTCTACTTTTTTCCTTAAGTCTTTCAGTTTTACCAAGAACCATCTCCTTAACAGGTTCTTAACTTTTATTAGTCTTGTCAATTTTTTGATCATCTACAAACGTACTTTTGAACTATAACATTTTTTGACCATCTACAAATGCACTTTTGAACTGTAATATTTTTGCGCCTTCTTTCATGTCCTTTGGGTCTAATGCTTCTATGACTAAATTTAACAAATTTCAGCATAGAACATGACAACAAATGGCTCTTCAAAAACCTGACCGCAATTTACTTGTTTATTTATTTACTTATTTTGTGCTCCACTTGGGCAACGTCACTGTGTGTGTGTTCTAAACAAAATTGCTGCATAAATAAATAGAATATTTTTTTTTTTACTTTTAATCAGTAAGAACTCTTTACGTAGAAACATATACATATCAGAACTAATAACACTGAAATTCTTACATGCAACATATAGTATGGCTACTACCGTACGGCTTGAGCATGCTAGCTCGCGTCCCCAGCGGATTAGTGGGCCTTCCTCGACCGCTTCTGGGCGGAAATTTCACAGAGCGTAAAATTCACAGGTCGGAGAATACACGACACCGGTTTCACTGACACCTTTCGTATCACTGCCTGAAGCAGTGTGTCGGAAATGTTTTCCTCGGTCACCTATAAGTTTTGAGCCACACTACAAACTCAGACATCGCAATGGGAAATAATTACGAGGTTCAATAAAGTGAACCTTTAATTTCGTTGTGCGGTATATAAAATTGGGTGTCAGAAGACTCTTTAAAATACCGTGAAAGGATCTGTCACGACGTGGCAGAGATCCTGACAGTCAAGCTGCCAGCTGAAGAGCTGACTGTTGCTAAGTAGGATCTTCCGTGGTTGTTTTACTAAATGGGTATCGTTATGGCACAAAGGGGGCTCAGATGAGCACGATGGCGAGAGCACACAAGGTGTCCCTCCTAAGTGGGCAGCTGATGTGTGAGTAAGAGATTGCTCTGTAAATGGCCGCCCGGAGTCCTCCTGCTGAGGGAGGATCCCCTCGAGGTTTCGCTGCTCTCACATCTGTGTCGGCCGCCCGCTGGCCCGTCCAGCCTCCCCGTGTTTACCCGCCGGTCCCTTTCGCCCTGGTCGCCTAGGTTTGTATTGAGCGGAGCCGACGCAGGCTGCTCTGCCGTCGCCGTTTAAGCGATAATTAATTTAGTGCCACAGACGCCGTTAGGCGGCCCTGGGAGGCCGGCCATCACGAGCCGCAGTCCGGACCCCCGGCTGGATCAGCGACACACCCTGCAGCCCTGTGACCTGGATCCTCCCAACGGCTGCGACAGCTGGTGCGATGGGGAACTCTGGTGCGTGGCTGCTAATAACGACACCATCACACTGATTACCTGCGTAAGCATGTGGGCGGGTGGAGGAGACAGCTGAAACTATTAAACGTAAACAAAACATGAGCAGCCCACTGACTAATCCTATACACAGTTCATCGCCTCATTAGTTTCTCTTGTCTATTACACATTCTTATATACAGGGTGAGTCGCCTAACATTACCGCTGGATATATTTCGTACAACCACATCAAATACTGACGAAATGATTCCACAGACCGAACCTGAGGAGAGGGGTTAGCGTAATTGTTTAATACAAACCATACAAAAACGCACGGAAGTTTGTTTTTTAACGCAAACTTACGTTTTTTTAATTGGAACCACGTTAGTTTTGTTAGCACATCTGAACATATAAACAAATACGTAATCAGTGCCGTTTTTTGCATTGTAAAATGTTAAATACATCCGGAGATATTGTAACCTAAAGTTGACGCTTGAAACCTCCGACGTTCAGTTGCGTGTTGTAACAAAAGCGGGCCACGGTCGGCGAGCAGCTGTGACATACATCGCGTTTCTACAGAATGATCTGCCAACGTTGCTCGATAATGTCCCACTGGAAACGCGTCGACGTATGTGGTATCAGCATGATGGTGCACCTGCACATTCCTTAATTAACCCTAGGCTGACCCTTGACAGGGTGTTCGATGGGCGTTTCATAGGACGAGGAGGACGCATAAATTGGCCAGCCCGTTCTCCTGATCTTACACCTCTGGACTTCTTTCTGTGGGGTACGTTAAAGGACAATGTGTACCGTGATGTGCCTACAACCACAGAGGATAGGAAACAACGTATTGTGGCAGCCTGCGGCGACATTACACCAGGTGCACTGCGGCGTATACGACATTCATTACGCCAGAGATTGCAATTGTGTGCAGCAAATGATGGCCACCACATTGAACATCTATTGGCCTGACATGTCGGAACTCACTCTATTCCACTCCGTAATTGAAAACGGAAACCACGTGTGTACGTGTACCTCACCCCTCATGGTAATGTACATGTGCGCCAGTGAAAAAGACCAATAAAAAGGTGTTAGCATGTGGACGTAATATGCTGTTCCAGTCTCTTCTGTACCTAAGGTCCATCACCGTTCCCTTTGGATCCCTACGTAATTCGGTGCTCTCCGATACACACGATCGAACAGCGTCAACTTTAGGTTACAATATCTCCGGATGTAATTAACATTTTACAATGCAACAAACGGAACTGATTACGTATATGTTTATATGTTCAGATGTGCTAACAAAACTAACGGGGTTCCATTTAAAAAAACGTAGGTTTGTGTTAAAAAACATACTTCCGTGCATTTTTTATGGTTTGTATTAACCAATTACAAATAGCCCCTCTCCTCACGTTCGGTCTGTGGAATCGATTCGTCAGTATTTGATGTGGTTTACGAAATATATCCAGCGGTAATGTTAGGTGACTCACCCAGTATATATAAAAAAATTCTCACTAAGAAGGAATTGTCAGAATGGGATGGAAATCACTAAATGCATGTACAGAGAAGCAAATGATTACAATTTCTGAAAAACTGGATGAATTATTCAAGGGAAGGAACTCTACTAAATGTGGGGCTCAATAATGCGTTGATCCACATTTGACCGTTATGCAAGCACTTATTCTGCTTGGCATTTATCGACAGGTTCGTTGAAAGTCCTCCTGAGGAATATCGTGCCAAATTCGGTGTAACTGGCACGTTAGATCGTCAAAACCCGAGATTGTTACATAATGATCCTAAAGGTCTCAGTTTGAGAGACATATGGTGATCTAGCCTACATAAGGTTTCGCAAGCATGAAGACAGTATTAACTCTCGTTCTGGATGGGCGGGCATTATGTTGCTGAGATGTAAACCCGTCATGGCTTGGCATGAACTTCAAGAAAATAGGGCTAGAATATCGAAGACCTGTCGCCGTGCTGTAAAGTTGCCCTGGATGATAACGAAATATGCTCTGCAATGAAAAAATGGCAGTCCTGACCATAAATCCCGATTGGGCTGTACAATGGAGAGGGTTAGGTCGGCATCCCACTGCTGTCCGGAGTGTCTCCACACACGTCATCGCTGGTCATCGGGTCTATACAAAACTGAAGACAGTTTTAATCCAGTCAACCCTTACAGCACAGCGGTAAGTCGACGATATTCTACTCCCCGTTTTGTTGCCCTTCGTGGCAAACCATCCTTGGTTTACCTTTCAGCAAAATAATGCTTGGCCGCTCACTGCGACAATTTCTGCTGTTTATCTTCATGTTTTCCAAATCCTACCTTAGCCAAGTTCGCAGGATCTCTCACCACGTGAATGTCTGGAGCACTATTGGTAGTGCCCTCAAACCATCTCGGAATTTTGACGATATAACGTCCTACTGCATAGAATTTGGCACAAAAAGCCTCAGGAGGACATCCAACAACTCTGACAATCAATGCGAAGCTCAATAACTGCTTGCGTAAGTTATACAGGTGGATCAAGGCATTACTGATTTTGCCGACTTGCTCAATTTGCGAAATTCCTTCTCTTGAATAAATCGTAGTGTTTCCTGAAATTTTGACGTTTCGTTTGTCTATATGTGTGCATCACGTGCTTCGTCCTATACCGATAATTCTCTTATTTTTAATTTCTTTTTTGTAATATATATCGTAGGCCTCAGGGAAGAAACAGTGGGCCCAGTTGTTGCAAGAAAACATAGGTCTCTAGCAGAAGCGTTCCAAAAGCAAACATACTGTAGCATCAAGGAACACAAGCTGGGCTCAGACTTAATGAAGGATTTGCAATAGCATCAATTCATCCATGCCAAGTACTGTGAATTTCGAAAACAACGGCCACACAAAAAAACCTGTTTCACTCAGGATTATTATTGAAAGGGCACTGGTATAAGGCATGAGGCGAAATTCGTGACTGGATTAAGGATTCTTTGGTAGGGTGAACGCAGCAAGCTACCTTGGATGAAGAATTCTCCGCAGATGTAGAAGTACTTCAGCTGTTCCCGAGAGAACAGTGTTGGGAACATTGCTCTAAATGGTGTAAATTAATGAGCAGGTAGAAAATATGACAGTGCTTTTTAACTGTGGATAACTCCTATAACAAAGCAGAAACAATCAGATATTATCTGGTTACGAGATTAATGGTTAACATCTAGGGCACATCATGCCGCATAGGTATCTAGGAGTAATAATCAGAAGTGCTATGAAATGAGACGTTCACTGAAAATCAGAATTAGGGAAGTGAATGAAAAACTTTGGTATTTTGGAAGCTTAATAGCAAACGGCAACTAAGTATCAGAGATAAGAAGCGAGTACGAGTTTGATGTCCGGGTCGCATACCTAACAAATGAAGGCGCCGCTGTTACATCATTGGCTTCCTCTGTTCCCACTGCAGTTCCACGAGCATGACGAGTCTCAGAGCTGCGGCGCTGTGGAAGCTACAAACCTGACGACTCGTTCACTCTTACTTTGGCATGTGGGAGTGTAGGGCAAGCCGTGGCCCTTTGCTAGTACAGAAGACGAATTCGTGATCTTGCTGTTGTAAAGCAGCAGTGACGACGCGAAATTACCAGTTGAGGGGATCAAATGGCCTTCAACGAAATGGCGTTTTGTGTGGTCATATTTCTAATTATCTTTAAAGTTCAGGAGGAGTTGTAGTGATGTCAACTATTTAATTTTAACTACATTTACTTCTTGTTCCTCATCATTAGCACATGTTTATTTTATTTGAATTATATAGCCAGCTGCTTACGCCACGTAGCGGTCTTCGCCTCAAGCAGCGCGTGAAAACCTAGAGTTGTCAGTCCCTATTTCGCCACACCACAGGCCGCAGGTATGTATGCTATGTGTATGCCGAATTCCAGAATGAGGTTTCCACTCTGCAGCGGAGTGTGCGCTGATATGAAACTTCCTGGCAGATTAAAACTGTGTGCCCGACCGAGACTCGAACTCGGGACCTTTGCCTTTCGCGGGCAAGCGCTCTACCATCTGAGCTACCGAAGCACGACTCACGCCCGGTACTCACAGCTTTACTTCTGCCAGTACCTCGTCTCCTACCTTCCAAACTTTACAGAAGCTCTCCTGCGAACCTTGCAGAACTAGCACTCCTGAAAGAAAGGATATTGCGGAGACATGGCTTAGCCACAGCCTGGGGGATGTTTCCAGAATGAGGTTTCCACTCTGCAGCGGAGTGTGCGCTGATATGAAACTTCCTGGCAGATTAAAACTGTGTGCCCGACCGAGACTCGAACTCGGGACCTTTGCCTTTCGCGGGCAAGCGCTCTACCATCTGAGCTACCGAAGCACGACTCACGCCCGGTACTCACAGCTTTACTTCTGCCAGTACCTCGTCTCCTACCTTTGTATGCCGAATGTTATGTTTCCTGAACGTTGTACTGGGCATTAGCGGCCATACTATTCACACGAACCTCGTCGCAGTAGCATGTATATTATCATCTCCATTACGAAATGATGTAAATGGTGATTGTGTCAGTAAGTTACAATATCATAGTACCAGAGGTGCGCAAATATCCTTTACATTTAGTAATTTTAGTATATAGTTTCTTACGAAAATATTGATTTATTTTCACTACCTACTTTACATGTTAATGTATCTTTTCAGATTCATTTGCATCATTAAATTACACTGGCCACGGACGACGAAAAACTGTGTTTATTATGTCTTGCATCAATGCTGCCATATTAAGAAAGCTTTTAACGTTGAGTGAAACCATAATGGCACCAACAATAATCATGAATGTTTTATGGTATGTACTCCGTAGTGAAGCGGTTTATATTCTCTTGAACCGTCCTACAATATTAGTATAACCAGTTCTGTAAGATGTTGCATGTTGCTAAAAGAGAAGACAAACCACTGTTACATCTTAAATCACAAGATGGCTAGATTTTTAAATCATTCCAAATGAAGGAGATTCCATGTGTGATCATGACTTCATAGGTTTAAATTATTAACAGAAATAAAAGAAAACGCATATTAATTTACAGTTAAATGGCAGAAATTTCTTTCAAAACGATGGCATACGAGCTATCGTATCGTGTGTAGCGGGAATACCGCGCGTCCGCGGCTATACTTGCTCTCGTTTCTATCCGACTCATGTGCATTTGAATCCGACAACAGACTTACCTAACGAGTGGTCTCCAGTGGAGACTATCGAGTTGAATCTACTGGCACACGGAAATAGCGAGGAGGTAGATGACGTGACAGGACGGCTGGAGGGTTAAAAGCGAGTATACAGAGCTTATTTCTGATCTCTGTTATCTATTCAGGTGATGGAACACAAGACTCAGGTAGAGTGTAATTCCAGTCTTTGGCCTCCTTATGAAGTAAGCATTACAACAAACATCGATCGTATTCAAACACGAGCAATTTATTTATTTATTTTTGAGTCATCAGTCTCCTGACTGGTTTATGTGGCCTGCCACGAATTCCTCTCTTTTGCCAACCTCTTCATCTCTGAATAGCACATGCTACCTATGTCCTCAACTACATGCTGGATCTCTGTCTTCCTCTCAGTCTTTGCCCTCTACAGCTCCCTTTAGTACCATGGAAGTCATTCCCTCATGTCTTAAGAGATGTCCTATCATCATTTCCCTTCTCCTTATCAGAGTAGTCCATATAATCTTTCCCTCTCCGATTCTGCGCAGAACCTCCTGGTTCCTTATCGTAACAGTCCATCTAATGTTCAACATTCGTCTGTAGCGCGACACCTCATACGCTTCGATTCTCTTCTGTTCCGGTTTTCCCACAGTCCATTCTTCGGTACCACACAGTACTGTACTCCAGACGTACATTCTTAGAATTTTCTTCCTCAAATTAGGGCCTATGTTTTATACTAGTAGAATTCTCTTGGTCAGGAGTGCCCCTTTTGCCACTGTTAGTCTGCTTTTGATATCCTCCTTGCTCCGCCCGTCATTGGTTATTTTGCTGCCTCTGCAGCAGTATTCCTTAACTTAATTTACTTCGTGAACATCAGTGCTGATGTTAAGTTTGTCACTGTTATTATGTTTGCTATTTCTCGTTACTTTCGTCTTTCTTCGACTTACTCCCAGTCCATATTCTGCACGCATTAGACTGTTTATTCTGCTTAGTAAATCATGTAATTGTTCTTCATTTTCACTCAGTATAATAGGGTCTTCAGCGAATCTTATTATTGATATCCTTTCACCTTAAATTTTAATTCCACTCTTGGGCCTTTTTTTTAATTCCATCGTTGCTTCTTCGATGAGCATATTAAACAGTCTGGGCGAAAACCTACATCCCTGTGTTACACCCTGTCTTACACCCTTGAAACGTTGTATATTACCCGTCTCTCCATATACCTTACCCCTATCTTTCTCAGAATATCAAACATCTTCTACCATTTTACATTGTCGAAGCTTCTCCCTCATATGAATGTGTCTTGATTTTCCTTTAGTCTTGCTTCCATTATCAACCGCAACGTCAGAATAGCCTTGTGGTGCCTTTATCTTTCCTAAAGCCACACTAACAGTCATCTAACACATCCTCAATTTTCTTTTCCATTCTTCTGTATATCGCTCTTATCAGCAACTTAGGTGCGTGAGCTGTAAAGCTAATTGAAGAATATTTCTTGCTCATTTCAGCTCTCGCAGTCTTCAGAATTGTGTGAATAATGTTTTTCCGAAAGTCAGATGGTATGTCGACAGACCCATACATTCTACACACCAATATGAACTGTCGTTTTGTTGCCGCTTCTCCCGATGATTTTAGAATTTGTGGTGGACTGTAATTTATCTCTGCTACCTTATTTGATCTTAAGTCTTCCAAACCTCTATGATACGGTACTACTAGTTCCCCTATCACTTCTAAATAAATTCCTGTTTTTTCTTCTGTAACTTGAGTCAAATCTTCCACTTATTGAGGTCTTCAATGGTCTCTTTGCATCTGTCTGCGCTCTCCTCTGCATTTAGCAGTGGAATTTCCGTTTCATTCTTATTTCTACGAACCTTGTTTTTCATTTCACAAAAGCTGGTTTGGACTTTCAAATATGCTTACTCAGTCTTCTGACTATCATTCTTTTTCCTGTTTGGTCACAATTTCCCTGAAGCAATTTCATCTTAGCTTCCCTGCACTTCCTGTTCATTTCATTACTCAGGGACTTGTGTTTCTGCATTCCTGAACTTCCATGAATCTTTTTGTACATCCTTTCATAGATGAACTGGAGTATATCTTCTGTTTACCATGGTTATTTGGGTTACTTTCTTTGTACCTATGTCTTTCTTCCTTACTTCTATAATTGCCCTTCTTAGAGATGACCGTTCCTCTTCAACTGTAGTGCCTGCTGAGCTATTCCTTATTGCTTAGCCTTAGAGATATTCAAACGTATCTCGTCATTCCTTATTAGTTCCGTATCCAACTTCTTTGCGTACTGATTCTGTCTGACAAACCTCTTAAATTTCTGACTACCATTCATCATTACTACATTGCGATCTGAATGGATATCTGCTCCTTCGTACTCCTTACAACCCAGTATCTGATTTCGGGATCTCTGTCTGACCATGGTGTAATGTAACTGAAATCTTCCCGATAACGGGACCCTTTTCAAGTATAACTCCCATGAACCATGGACCTTGCCGTTGGTGGGGAGGCTTGCGTGCCTCAGCGATAGAGATAGCCGCACCATAGGTGCCACCGCAACGGAGGGGTATCTGTTGAGAGCCCAGACCAACGTGTGGTTGCTGAAGAGAGGCAGCGGGATTTTCAGCAGTTTCACAGGCAACAGTTAGGATGATTGATCTGGCCTTGTAACTTTAACTAAGACTGCCTTGCTGTGGTGGTACTGCGAACGGCTGAAAGCAAGGGGTGACTACAACCGTATTTTTTCCCGAGCGAATGCAGCTTTACTGTGTAGTTAAATGATGATGGCGTCCTCTTGGGTAAAATATTCCGGAGGTAAAATAGTCCCCCATTTTAATCTCCGGGCGGGGATCCCTCATGAGGGCATCGTTATTAGGAGCAAGAAAACTGGCGTTCTACGGATCGGAGCGTGGAATGTCAGATCCCTAAACCTGGCAGGTAGATCAGAAAATTTAAAAAAGGGAAAGGATAGGTTAAAGTTAGATACAGTTGGAATTAATGAAGTTCAGTGGCAGAAGGATCGAGACTTCTGCTCAGATTAATTCATGTTTACAAATACAAAATCAAGTAGGAGTAATTCAGGAGTAGGTTTAATAATGAATAAAAAATAGGAGCATGGATAAGCTACTACGAACAACATAGTGAACGAATTATTGTAGCCAAGTTTGACACGAAACCCATGCCTACCACAGTAGTGCAACTTTATATGCCAACAAGCTACGCAGATGATGAAGAGACTGAAGAAAAGTATGATGCAATAAAAGAAATCATTAAGATAGTTAAAGGAAATGAAAATTTAATAGTAATGTAGGAGTGTAACACTAGTACGGAAAGGAAGAGAATTAAAAATAGTAGGTGAATGTGGAGTGGGGTAAGGAAGGAAAGAAGAAGCCGCCAAGTAGAATTTTGCCCAGAGCGTAATTTAATCGTAGCTATCACGTCGTTTAAGAATCATGATAGAAGGTTGTATACATGGACGAGGTCTGGAGATACTAGAAAATTTCAGATAGATTAAATAATTGTAGGACATTCCTATTTCCAGGGTCAGACGTGGACTCTGACCACAATTTATTGGTTAGGAACTGTAGAATAGAACTGAAGCAACTGCAAAAAAGTGGGAATTTAAGGAGATGAGACCTGGATAAACTGAAAGAACCAGAGGTTGCGGAAAGTTTCAGAGAGAGCATTAGGGAACGATTGACAAATGCACGGGAAGGAATACAGTAGAAGAAGAATGGGTAGCTTGGAGAGATGAAACAGTGAAGGCTGCAGAGAATCAAGTAGGTAAGAAGACTAGAGCTAGTAGAAATCTTGGGTAACAAAAGAGATACTGAATTTAATTGACGAAAGGAGGAAATATAAAAATGTAGTAAATGAAGCAGGCAAAAAGGATTACAAACGTCACAGAAATGAGATCGTCAGGAAGTGCAAAATGGCTAACAAAGAATGGCTAGAGACTAAATGTAAGGATGGAAAGGCATATACCACTAGGGTAAGATGGATATTGTCTATAGAAAAATTAAAGAGACTTTTGGAGAAAAGAGAACCACCTGTATTGATATCAAGTTCTCAGATGGAATACCAGTCATAAGCAAAGAAGGGAATGCAGAATGCTGGAAGGTGTATATAGAGGGTCTATATAATTACGATGTACTTGAGGGTAATATTATGGAAATGAAAGAGGACGTACATGAAGATGAATCTCAGATGGAATACCAGTCATAAGCAAGGAAGAGAAAGCAGAAAGCTGGAAGGAGTATATAGAGGGTCTATACAATTGCGATGTACTTGAGGGTAATATTATGGAAATGAAAGAGTACGTACATGAAGATGAATCTCAGATGGAATACCAGTCATAAGCAAAGAAAAGAAAACAGAAAACTGGAAGGAGTATATAGAGGGTCTATACAATTGCGATGTACTTGAGGGTAATATTATGGAAATGAAAGAGGACGTACATGAAGATGAAGTGGGAGATATGATAGTGCGCGAAGAATTTGACAGAGCACTGAAAGACCTAAGTCAAAATAAGGCCCCTGGAGGTGACAACATTCCATTAGAACTACTGATAGGCTTGGGAGAACAAGCCATGACAAAACTCGAGCATCTGGTGAAAAGATGTATGAGACAAGCGAAATACCCTCAGATATCAAGAAGAATATAATAATTCCAATTCAAAACAAAGCAGGTGTCAACAGGTATGATAATTACCGAACTATTAGTATAATTAGTCATGACTGCAAAATACTAACACGGATTCTTCATAGGCGTGGAAGCCGGCCTTAGGGAAGACGTGTTTGGATTCCGTAGAAATGTTGGAACACGCGAGGCGATACTGAAGCTACGACCTATCTTAGAAGATACATTAAGGAAAGGCAAACCTACGTTTGTAGCATTCGTAGACTTAGAGAAAGGTTTTGACAATGTCGACCGGAACAATCTCTTTCAAATCCTGAAGGTGGAAGGGGTAAAATACAGGGAGCGAAGGCTATGTACAATTTGTACAGAAACCAGACTGTGGTTAAAAGAGTTGAGAGGCAAGAAAGGGAAGCAGTGGTTAAGGAGGGAGTAAGACAGGGTTGTAGCCTATCCCCGATGTTATTCAATCTGTATATTGAGCAAACAGTAATGGAAACAAAAATAAAAATTTGGAGTAGGATTTAAAATTCATGGAGAAGATGTAAAAACTTTGAGGTTTGCCGATGACATTGTAATTCTGTCACAGATAGCAAAGGACGTGAAAGAGTATTTGAACGGAATGGATAGTGTCTTGATAGGATAAACGCAAAACAAGGATAATGGAATGTAGTCGAATTAAGCCAGGTGATGCTGAAGGAAGTAGAGTAGGAAGTGAGACACTTGAAATTGTTTGGAGAGCAACATAACTGGTGATGGTCGAAGTGGAGAGGATTTAAAATGTAGTCTATGACAAGGAAAGCGTTTCTGAGGAAGAGAAATGTGTTAACATTGAATATAGTTTTAAATGTCAGGAAATCTTTTCTGAAAGTATTTGTATGGAGTGTAGCCATCTATGGAAGTGAAATATGGACGATAAATAGTTTAGACAAGAAGAAAATAGAAGCTTCCGAAATGTGGTGTTACATAAGAATGCTGAAGATTAGATGGGTAGATCTGGTAACTAATGAGGAGATAGTAGAATTGATGAGAAGAGGATTTTGTAGCACAACCTTATTAAAGGAGGGATAGGTTTTTAGGACATGCTCTGAGGTATCAAGGTATCACCAGTTTGGTACTGGATAGAAGCGTGGAGCGTAAAAACCGTAGAGGGAGACCAAGATATGGATACAAAAGGATGTAGGTTGCAATAATTACTCGGAGCTGAAGAAGCGTGCACAGGATAGAGTAGCGTGGAGAGCTGCATCAAACCAGTCTCTGGAGTAATGATCACAACACAACACACGCAGATCCTACTCTTGTGATTTTTGAACAGGTTATTCCCTATTAGTAGTTGAAATTTATTATAGATCTCGATTATTCTTTCTCCTCTCTCATTTCTTGTCCCAAGCACATGTTCTCTTGCACTTTTCTCCTACTCCCTCTAGTGCATTTGCTACCTAGTCTCCCATAACTATTGGATTTTAATCTGACTTTACTTATTACCTTTTCAATATCTTCAACTACTTTCTCCATTCTTTTGTTTTTATCTTGCGGTGTCGGCATATATTCCTGAACTATCGTTGTCGGTGTTGGTTTGCTGTCGTTTCTGTTGAGAAGAACCCTATCACTGAACTGCTCACAGTAACACATTCTCTGCCCTACCCTACTATTCATAACGATTCCTTCTCCCGTTACGCCGTTTTCTGCTGCCTCGTGGTTTAGTGGCTAGCGTTGCTGCCTGTGCATCATGGGGTCCCGGTTTGATTCCCGGCCGGGTTGGGGATTTTCTCTGCCTTTGGACTGGGTGTTTGTGTTATCCTCATCATTTCATCATCATCATCACCATCACCATCATTCGTTATAGAGGCTAGATTGGACCGCGAAAAAAACTGGTTTGTGTGAAAATTGGTACTTTGCATGGGCGGTCACGAATGATGATGATGATGATGATGATGATGAAATGATGAGGACGACACAAGTACCAAGTACCGGCCGAATATCGAACCCGGGACCCCCTGATTCAGAGGCAGCAACGCTTGCCACTAGACCACGAGCTGCGGACCACATGTCCTGTGGACACACGTCTCTCTAATGCAGTGGTCGCCATTTCCTTTTGCATACTCATGCCGTTGATCATTGATGATTCTTCCGCCTTTAGTGGCAGTTTCCCACCAAAAGGGTAGGACAGTGCCTGAACCTCTGTCCGCCCCTCCGTCCTCTTTGACAAGGCAATTGGAAGAATAGAGGTGACTTCTTCTGCCGGACGTCTTCGGCCGCGAATGTTTATTGTTAATCAAAACGTTTCGATTACTAGTCAGAGACGCTGTCCGACCTCAGGTCAGTATAGCCCATACCTGAGAGTAACGAAAATGGTTGTAGAACGTAAATTTGAATGGTTGGAAGAAAGACGAAGTAGATCTCGCTTCACCCTGTTGGGTAAATTCAGAGAACCACAGAACGCTATTCTGCCTCCTTGCATAGTGACCATGAGAACAAGATAAGAAAGAATAAAGCACATAAAAACTATGCAGATAATTATTTTTCCATCGATATACGAATGGAATAGGAAACGAAATTGAAAATACTGGTTCAGTCGCATCTACATCCATATTCTGCAAAGAAATGTGAAGATCATGGCGGAGGGTAGTTCGCGTTTTACCAGTTATTTCGTGTTTCTTCCGTTACATTGCCATAAGCAACGTGTGGGAGTGATTTTTTAAACGCCTTCGTGTGAGCTGCAGTTAATCTTATCGTTATCCCAGACGGATCGATACGCGGTAGGTTGTAGTACCGAGTGGTTATAATTTAAGTGCAGCTGCTCACAGATGTCCAGTGTGGATGTAATTATCGTATGGCAGCGTAAATTAGTAGATATTCTAGTGCATTAAAGCGGAATCCATTTATGCTGAAGAAGTATTTCCAGTGTTATTCACCAGGTGTCAATATGGGACTGTGAATGCAAGAAAGACGTATGGGAATATTCCCATGTGTAATAGATTAGCAACGGGTCGCTGGTAGAAGAAGTCGAATAAATGAGAAATGCATAATGATTATTTTATTATTAACAGTCGCTTACACAGTTTGTTCAATACAAGAAACGGAGTCGTCAAAGAGGTGCTTAATCCGTAAAACGACGTCATTGACGGTTGCTGGCAGTAATTCCGGTGGAATCTGAGCAACACGTTCCTGTATACTGTTCTTCAGATCATGTAGAGGCCGAACGTTTCCCTGGTAAAGCCATCCTTTTATACCCTCAAAGCCAAAAGTCACATGGATTCAGAATTGGTGATATTACAGGCCACGCATCTGGAAACACGTTCATGCATAAAGTAGATCCGGCTGAAAGGCATGAAGTGTTGCCCATCCTGTATGAAAACAGTAGTTTCAAGACAGCTGCCCTCTTGCGAAACAGGAATCATATACTTTATAGAAAGGTCTCGAGAAGGTGGAGACATCACAGTACGCCTAACAGTCACTCTTGGTGTGATGTTTTCAAAGAAACACGGACCGATCATAAAGGTACTTTTGAATCCACACAACATGGTGAGAACAAAGTCTCTTCGTGCACAAAACGTGGTTTAATAGTGCCCCAAATCAGAAAGTTTTGTCTATTCACTGCAACCCGCAGTGAAAAATTTGCCTCGTCATCCCCTAGACTACTACCAGGCCACATGTCATCTTCGTCGGTCAGTACAAGAAAGCGAATAGGGAATTCATAACGTTGTTGTGGATGATGAGGTTTCAGTTGATACTGTCTCAATGCAGCACTGTAATTGCTGTTATTCACATAAAACGGTTTTACTGGCTCTCCAGGGATAGCCTGTATGTCCCGGCGTCTACGCCTCCGTTCCTCATCGTCTCCGTGACGCTGCCCGACTGGTTAAACAAATGAGTGCTGCTACTCTCTGTGTAGGTTCAGAATCACCTAGTGCTACAGTATACCCTCGATGGTTTGCACAATATCACTTGAATCGACAAGGGTGCGAATTATTTCATCGTGCCTTCACCTGTGTAATGAAGAATGGTGAAACAGGATGACTAACACACACAGAGGGTGTATTCCTAGAGAAAAAATACTGCTAATATCAAACATAAACTGAGGAATAAATTGCTGATAATGTACGTCAGGAGGTCTGCATTGTATGAAAGTGTATCACGGACTGTGAGAAAATTGGATAGTATATGAATGGAATCGTTAGAGATATAATGTTTTAAAGCCTCCTTATAGATGAATCGAATAGATTAAACGCTGTAGCCATGTACCTAGTGCCGATTTCTTGTCCCTGTTTCGGTTTTAACACAGTTTCATTATTGTTACCTGTATATTAATAGATAATAACGTTTGGATGGTTTATATTCCTTAATCCTGACGAGGATTCTTGTAATTATACACAAAATGTATTTGCTGTTGTGAATGTGAACGACCACCTGTAATGGAATGACGACAGTGAAAAATTGTGCCACACCAGCATTCGAGCCCGAATTTCCTGCTTACCTTAACTGGCTATATGTGCACGATGGACGGCCAGAGCTGAACATACATGCATCGTCGTTCCTGATTTACAGACTGTACTCGAACACATGCACGCATGTCTGAAGGAACGTTGTTCCTTTCGTCTCAAAAACAAAGGCACTGCAATCTCGAACACTTAATTACGGTCACTGTTTCTGGGAGAAATATTTCGACCTAACAAATATGTATCTTCATTCACACTCCGACAGCGCTGTCTCAGTCTAGTTGGTGACATATTGCGAAATTTCTCAAGAAGAAAGATAAAATTATAAGCATATCATCGTATAGGAGAATTACAGTTTTTTATCATTCACAAGCGATTGCTAACCGACAATTCTAGATACAGTTCATATTGAAAGCAACTTCCTTAATAACCCTTTCATTTTATCTTCTCCGGTATAAGCTGCAATAAATACTGTTACATTCATTTCATTTCCACTGCTTGCTTATGTTCTAAATTTAGTTCAACATTATGCAATATAAATATTGCTAAAAATTTACTCTTATCCGGACAAATCGGTGACTCAAACTGACCACTTAAATACGCAATCGCTCTCTAAACGTAAAACCCACCTTGTCAGCACTGTAGCGCCCAACAAACTTCCGCCTCCCATGCTACTTGGCTCATGGTAGATACAGCACGCTAACATGTTACAGAAGGATGCCGAAAAGTAGGTGTAATATAAGAAACGAGGAGGTCATTCGTGAAGTCGACGGGGGATGAAGAAGATTAGACTTTCCGGTCTAGAAGAAGGAACAGGATGACAGGACACGATTTCACAGATCAGGGAATAATTTTCATGACACTACTGGGAGCTTCAGAGGGAAAAACTCTATTTTGGGAGTCGGAGATTGAATTATACCCAAGAAATGATAGAGATCTTTAAGTGTAAATGCTACTTCGAGATAAAGAGGTTGGTAAAGGAGAGAAAATACCGGCGCGATGGAATGAAAACTTCTAGATGACTGATGAGCCAGAAAGAAAGTAATTACAGAAATTCTCTCTTGAATCTCTCCTTATGGGCCAACAACTCTACCTCGGTGGGGACGTTCTTGTGTGTCAAAGATACAGGCAGTCGTACCGTAGGTGCAGCCACAATGAAGAGAGGTCTGTAGATATGTTTTGGAGAGCTGCATCATTTTAGTCTTCGGACTAAAGACAGTAGCAACAATGATAGCTGGAAGCGATGGCACTTCTTATATAGCATGAGACGCATTGGGTAGGAGGTTGTAGTCTCTGAACCGATCTATACGGTAGATTAGTGTGCCTAAGCTGAGATAGCAAACAAGCCATAGTACTTCTCATTAGCTTAATAAACCGTTCAAAATGAGCGTTTGAACATAAGTACAGGTACTTTTGGCGAAAAATTATCAAAGCTGTAATTCTTTGTCTTCAAAATTTCATCAGTATAGGAGAGAGTGCTGCACCTCGAAAATACTGTACCGAGGTGAAATGGATGTTTTCTAGTCGGTGTTTCCACCTAGTTATCGATTTTAAATTGAGATCAATAAATGCGCACTAGAGACCGCCAGAATTTTTCTATGGAACATTTTGCTCTTTTCATTGTTGTAATACATGATATTATGTTTTTGCAGAATTTCTGAATTCTTTGGCTTCTACACATTTAACGCTACAGAACCTCTGGCTGCAGCTATGTGCGTTAAATGTTACTGTGTCGTAGCTGCAACAGAAGTATCTTTTCCCAATGGAAATCTGAGGTACAAATTTGTGATTGTTCAACATTTTTATCATGCCCAAGGGCTGCAATGTTGGGCATCATTGTGAAAATATCAGCTGGTCAATGTAGCAGTACGCTGCAGCTCGTGACCGCCAGAATACAAGGATCTTGTTGGTTCGCTATAATCCACTATATAACTGATTATTGTTATCGTTATTTTGCATGGTAATTTTTGAATGGTCATTATACTGTTTATTACAAGAGGGAATGTTTTGTGATCAGTTATTTCATTCCTAAAAAGAAAGCCCAATGCACAACGCACGTTTTGAAAATGGATGCACATTTTTATATGTATCTTGCATCTAAAATCATTTTTAAAAAATCACCTAAGGGCACTACAGTATAAAGAAAAAGTTTCTTTCCTCCATAGAAAATTCAGGTCATAAAGGGTTAAGAGCTGAGTGACGTATTAAAGCTGTTTGGAAGTTCTTGTTAATTCTTCACTTAAAGAATTTTTGCGGAAGTAAAATTCTATACGAGGCGTAACGAGTAGATGTGCAGATACTTTTATGTGGGATACATTAACGTGTACACACATCACTGTGTTGATTGTTTGCGTCACAGTCTTCCCACAAACACGTCACAAACTTTACCACCAGATTTTGCCTGCTTGGTAGTTAACTGGCCACTAAGTGGAATACCTCTGTCAGTATAGAATAACTGTTTTGCCTCCACCTGACCTTCTGCCCAGGGGAAAGTAAGCATAATGCCTTACACTTGCCACACTTACGTGTAGGTGCAAACCAACCTAAAAGCGTACTGCTCCTAATAGCTATAATTATTACTCTGCAACCACAGTAAATACTGACATAATGTTGTTCAGTACACTACCCTCAGCGGTCAGTAGAAACATCTGCACTTAAACACGTTACAGCCTGTATACTTTTAAACATAGTATATGTGGATGGTAAAGCCATAATTCTTTGGTCATGCACCATGTTGTACCGTGGAACGGACGAAGGTCTTGTACGACGGAATATGTGATACTTCCAAATGAACAAAGTTCCTCTAGTGTCTTAACAATTTCACTGGTATTAGCAATGGAGGCTTTTTTTCACTTCATTTCATTTACTGATTGTTGGTGTGTAGTAGAGTAATAATGTAATAAGATGTTAGGGTGACATCGTTAAAGTCGAGATGATGATAAGCTCGACTAACGACTGCATGAAGAAATATGTTATATTACAGTGGTGGGTATATTATATGGAAGACCAATACTTGCGTGAAATAGTCCTGTTATGTCACTCTGATGGGTATATAATGACGTTGGAAAAGCATCAAATACGTTCATTACCAGTTCCTTAAGTTTCCATGTAATGGAAAACGTTTAGGCACGTTACTTTCATATAGGTTGCCAATAAACATTGCGACAGACTTCTGAGGCATATCTTTAAGGAACTGGCAGCAAACATTGATGACTTATGTGAGTGAAATCGGATGAATTAACAATTTACAACAGCATGAACGCTAGTAGTGAACAGCATTTGCGTAACTGGAGAACATGCTTCAAATTCGTGCAGTTTAGACTTACTGAAGAATATGGGTCGACAGCAACGGAAAACACAGGAGATCGAGAGATATATCTCAAATTCATCATCAGGAGGATAATTAGGTTCAAATTACGATCGACAGACATTACGGGTACCTCTTGATACTCACAGCACCTCCGTGCTACAGACGTCATCAAAGAATTTCTCGTTTGAAAGTGTTGCTTGAACCGAAACCGGTTACTGCAATTAATCATTCATTTTTGCGATGTGGACTATTTTCCCGTTACATCTTTGAATGAGAGCGCTGTCGTTCCGTTATGTCACCAAAAATTATTGACACAGGATCGGTTTTCAGAGGAAAAACATTAACATCATTTTGATCTGTAGATGTTCGGAGCTGGTATTGGTAAACGTGAGATCTTTCGAGTTATTATGGAGCACTACACTTCTCGTCTTCTACTCCGAATCTGACGTTTCGACTACTCAGCTAGAATCTTCATCGATAGTCGTCTGTCTCATTACTGAAATTATTAAAATAATATTGAAAATGCACAATGATAATGATTTATTAGAACTTCATGAAGAATTTCAAACCTCATATTATTCATCACTACAGTATATAGAGTTTCGCAGCGAAAGAGAATGACAGGTTTGTCCTTCATCACACTTGTGAAGATTACTTCTTTCTATATTTCCGCATTTAAGCAGAACCTTTTTTAAATGTGGCACTATTTACCAACAGCTCATCAGCACTGTTCACTTGTAGCATAAGAAGTTGAATGTGATGGGAGCACTCACAACTGAAATGAGAGTGCGGGTTAAGTTATACGCCAACTGCAGAGAGCTCCCTTGCAATGTTGATTGGGTGCGTTTCTATGACGTCTCAGCTCTCAAAATGTGACTGTCGCGCTCCAGACTTAATTTTCGGAGAATACCAGAGAGGTAAATTTTGATACCGTTACGTGAGGACTACTTGAGGCTAAAGCTGTATCACTAGGTAGCCTACACTCAACGTCTTCCGAGGTACCGAAGTGCCGCTGGTTGTGTTAACTCTGTCGCTGGACAAGTTTTCTACCAATCAAGGAAACATGTGTGGATGTTCTCCCTTGTAGCGTCATTATATGGGGTAGAATTATGGGCCCATCTTGCACTCAGTGTAAATGATTCTGTCACGTTAGTTTAGTAAGAGAATATGGAATATGAGAACAACAATTTGAAAGGAGACAAGGCATTTCACTGCTAACGGAGAGAAACCATCAGACGTTAAAGTTACTATGAACGTACCACAATAGAACGTTAGCTGATCGTTAGATTTATATATACAATGATGGAAAAATAATTAGAGGTTTTCATTCCAAGATTTATTGTTGCAACAATGCATATGGAGTACACGAAATTATTAGATTTACAGGTCAGTAGTACAAGCGATTCTGAATTACTATGTATCGGACTATGCCGAAATACCCATACTAGTATGGGGCGTAGCCTCCAAGGACGTCAAAGCAGGCGCTGACTCTGGTAGCCAATTAATCATACAGATGGCGAATACTCTGCTGGGATACGTTATGCATCGCCTGATCGACCTGTTCACACAGTTCTGTAAGAGTTGTTGGTCGAGACGTCGCACGAACCGCATCACGTCCTATCACATCCCAAACGTGTTCCACTGCATCGAAGTCGGAGATCTGCTGGCCAGGGAAGTCGATGCGCGTCTTGCCGAGTACATTGAGTTTCACGGGCAGTATATGGGCGAGCATTATCCTGTTGAAAGACACATCATTTTCCTGTTGCAAGAACGGCAAAACAATGGTTCTAACAACATTGTACCTGTGCTGTGCGCAGGTTATTATTCCTTCGAGAAACACCAAAGATAAACGACAGTTGTAGCATATCGTGCCCCTGATCTTAAGGCATGGGTTGAAGAGAGTGTGGCTCGGACGAATGCGCTTTAAGAGACAGCGCTTACCAGGCCTGAGTCATAAGCGCAAAAGACCATCACTTCCATACAGACAGGATCTTCATCGCCGAAGACCACTTCGCGCTATTCCAAGAGATTCTTTGACCCCACCAGATGAGCCGTCCATGTAGGCGTTGTAGCGTGAGTGGAAGACGGTTAGAAGGGTGCGGGCCCGTATTCCTACTCTTAATAACCAGTTTGCAAAAGTTTGTGTTGACACAAGTTCCCTTATCTGTTTAAATGGTTCAAATGGCTCTGAGCACTATGCGACTTAACTTGTCAGATCATCAGCCACCTAGAACTTAGAACTATTTAAACCTAACTAACCTAAGGACATCAAACACATCCATGCCCGAGGCAGGATTCGAACCTGCGACCGTAGCGGTCGCTCGGCTCCGGACTGTAGCGCCTAGAACCGCACGGCCACTCCAGCCGGACCCTTATCTGTGCAGCAATAGCAGTACGATCTGCTGCCCTTACAATACGACAATCCTGGCGGGTGTTTGAGCTACGAGGACGTCCACAACCTCGTCTACGCGTCTGAGAATGTTCACGAGTCAACTGGCGCTGCGCGTCCATCTTGTGTGGCAGTTCTCCAAAAGCACCATCCCGCCACTCGGAATGCCACAATTTTAACCGTTTCAAACTCACTCAGTTGGCTGTAGAAGCACGAGTGGGTCTGCGTCACATGGTTGCCTGCTTGCTTCACACGTTTGCACCAGACTGAGCCTCCTGGCTGTGAGATACAGATGGCACTCTGGTAGCTACGTCACTACGCTACCTGTTGACTGACTAGGCTGAAAGCATTATCATCCCATCTACTATCCCCCTAGGTGCCACATGCGATATTTCTGGACCGGGACGAAAGCTTGATAGTGGCGCCCCACCGCCCCCCCCCCCTCCCACACTCCTTCAAGCGTTTGACATACGACGTAAAAAATTTAAAAAAATCGATTTTTGAAAAAGTGTTCATTTTGTATTGCACATCTTTCTGAAAAGTTTCATACATGAAACGTATATATTCGAGAAAATGTAATACATGTTATTTGGTCTTAAGTGTGCCAAAGTGCAGTGCCACGCCTCCTCATGCAGCATTGTTTTATCGCACGCCACTGTATTTCGCTCTGTGGAATTCAAATGTGTGTATTTTGCAATGGAAGTCATCAAATCTATACTCAGGACAATGGAAACTAAGATGCCCTGTGGTGCCTCTCCAGCCCCCACTCTCCCGATTTCACCCAATACCACACTTAAAAAGTACAATTATCACTTGGTGAGATTATTTGTAACGAGAATGAGATTTCTTCAGAAAATTTGTACTCTTTATTGCCTGGTCGTTAATAACTTTCTCTTTTCTCTGACATAAAATTATTTATAAGCAACATAAAACCAGTAAGGACAAGAGACAAGCAGCACAGTACACATTACTTCAATCCTTAGGTAGCAACATTTTTTTCTCTCTAGTCTTGCTACCGCTTTACATGCCCCGCTTTCCTTTCTGCGACTTCGTCAGACGTTTTGCTACTTGAAAAATCAAAAGGTCGCTGTCTCATACTGAAAAAGCTGTTATACGAGTAGCACCCGAGACTGTTGTGGTTTCTCAATTTGACCATGTCTATTCCGTCACTGCCTGCTAGATAAAATGAAAAACGTCTTTATGATATTGCAGCAACTGTAACACTCGCTAAATAAGCGCGACTGTTTCGGCACAAATGTTCATATTTATCTACCTCATTTGCACAAATAACGCGAAACAATATAATTCATGAAATACTAATATCAAATGCCTGTTATATCTGCTACAAGCAAAAAGTTGTATTTTAGGAAATAGTTTTACATTTCATTCATACGCTCTAGATTCTCAAGCATAAGGTCGAAAAGTAGTAGGACGGAATTGTTATACAAATTGGGAATCGTAATATTCTTCTATATAATTTGTGTGACGTCCCCGTTTCATCTCTTTTCTCGTTCTAACAAACCATCTTGTCATCACTAATTCTGTAACTATTCCTGCTACTGTCGAAATTTATTTTCCAGTTAACTTCACTAAACGGGTCAGACTCACCACTTTAGTTATCCCGCATTTTTTCTCCATTTAGGTGTCATTACGTGTTCTTACAACGTGTTTTCCGCGCTGTTCAGTCAATTTAACTTAAGCAGCTGCTACCCGGGGACTGCACATTTAGCCCTTGGTGGTGTAGCGATTGGCAAAAAAATTCTGTTAAGATTTCATTTTCTAGGTTACACCAAGAGGACGATATGTAAATTTTCTTATCTGTTATTCATCTTAGCCATTTTTTTTCCAGTCTGGTAGTCTGAATCTATGGATTTCGCTAGTAATTATAACACCACTTATCATTCCCACACTCAATCAACCACATAAATAAACAGCAATTGGCATTCACGAGTTCGGTTTTATTCGCTTCAGCTTACATGGCCCCGTCCCCTTTTGCCTGCGGTAAAGAATTATATTTCTAGATGTAATGGGGATTCCTCCGGCAGAGACATAACGTACACTATCCCCGGATTCAAAACTCAACTTATAATTCATTCAGAAATCAGCTTAAAATGTGATCAAAAATGTTTTAATACCAACAGGGCTGCGTTTCAAAATCATACGAATAATCGATAGGCCAACCTGCGCTGGATGCTATGCGCTTTGTGAAACAAGGTTTTTTTTTTCTTCAAGAATATCAATTTGGCTTCCCTTGAAATTGCCACCCAAGGCAGATACCCCTGTTCCCACTCCCCCCCCCCCCTCTTCCCAACATCTTGACGATACGGTAATGAACATAAAAGTCACAATGCCAGAAAACTGCAGCAAAATGTAGAAGGATCTGTAGAGGTCAATGGCACCAATGTATTGTACTTACAAGAAGAAGCGATAAGCATATTTCAACAGCGTGCAGCGGTATGAAGATAGAATTGATCAGTCGACTCGATAGGTGTGGAGCACCGTCACTGAACTAAGCGGCTGTGTAGGCCACCAAGAGGTGCTAGTTGGACAACCATTATGGATTTTTGACCACTTTAAATTAGTGTGCACAGCTGTCAGGGTACTATACATCACATAATGCATAAACCACACCACTGTCCGCCACCGGTAGCTGAGTGGTTAGTGCGACAAATGTCAGTTCTAAGGGCCTGGGTAGGTTTCCCGGCTGAGTCGGAGATTTTAACCGCTCAGGGACAGGGTGTGGTGCTCTCCTCATTATTGTCTTTTCATACCCATCGACGCGGAAGTCACCGAAGTGGCGTCAAATCGAAAGACTTGCACCCGGCGAACGGTCTACCCGACGACGGGCCCTAGTCACAAGACATTGATTTAACCACACCACTACCAGCCACTTTGTTGATTACATCACAGTGAAATTGGATTTTGATTTGGATACTACTGCGACGAAATTGGCATCCTTTCCAGAACCGATCGGCTTGCAACTTGCAACAAGAAGTCGTGCATCGCCGAAGCCGGCTTTTGCCATTTGTAAACGTGTTTTGCACTAGATTGAAATTTAGCTGGGCTCGCTTATTGTGAGTGTAAAGAATAATTTTATATTTTTATCTAGTGCGACACTAAATTCCTAGATCAGGAATAGATTGATAATGTTGCATCATGAGCGCGGTACTGTTTGGTCATCTGGCAACAACACCGTAAGCGAACAGTTAGTTGTCTCTTTCTTTAGCGCGGTCACCGCGACGCTCCGGCGCAGGAAATGAAACGGACACCGGCAGCAAAGAGAGGCGAGTGGCCGCATTCTCCATAAGTCAGCGCGTGAGCGGGGGGCGGTGTGGGCGGCGTGGGCGGCGAGCGCCAGGCGCACACCGCCCGGCCGGCCGGCCACCTGCGCTGCGCCTGGCGGCCAGGGCGCAATAAGATTAATAACGCCGCCGGCCGCCGCCGCAGTAATTAATGGCCCGGCAGGAGCGGGCGCCACTGTCGCGGCGCAGCTGCGGCCCTCTGGGCGAAAGGGCGGGGGTGGGGTCGGGGGCGGGTCTGAGGGTGCCGCGGAAAAACAAGGCGTCTGCCACCCGCGCGCGGATGACGGACTCTGTGGGGAGCACGCCCTCGCTTTAGCTGACCCAGGGACGGCGTTTGAGCACGATTTCAAATGCTGTAGAAGGTCACGTCACACGTTGTTATACTGATAAGCCAAAGCAAGTAGAGAAATCCACTGAGATAAACCACTTTGTCAAAGAGCAGGTTGTTATTGCGCAGAACCTGTTCATGAGTATCTTTGAAGCGTGGAAGCCGGTCGAATATTCACGTCGTGAGCATCTACGGATAGTGGTAGAAAGGCTGTAAAACTACAGCTAGGCGCCACTAGATTGGACCTCCACGACTGTTCACAGAAATTTTGGTTTGGAGCCTTGTCTGCTCTGTAAGACAGATCACGATCTGTGGCACCTCTGGCGACAGAGTACAAGGCGGATGGACGTGTATGTGTTTCGGAGCACACCATGTAGCCCACATTGTTTAAAAAGAAGCTCAGAAGCCGACGAGCTCTGCATGTGCACATGTTGGCCCAACGACATCGTCAGTTACAACGGTATTGGGCTCGGGATCCCGAGATTTGACCACGTATCACTGGAATCGTGTCGTCAGATGAACGACGTTCTTGCTATACCAGGTTGATGGTCGTCTCAACAAATGGTATCATCTAGGCGAACGGCTGCTACAAACATGCACCGCTCCATTGGCGCAGGCTAGTGGGACTGGTATCATGCCGATACTCTCCTGCGCTTCCGTGGGATCTGTGACAGAGTCGAAGACACGTTGTCAGCTGCGGACCACCTGCATCCCTTCAAGCTTGATGTGTTTCCTGACGACAATATCATCTCTCAGAAGTATACTTTCCCATGTCTCGAAGCCAGAATTGTGGTACAGTGGTTCGAGTAGTATGATACTCAAGTCTAGTTTATGTTTTGTCCACCAAATTCGCCTCATGTGAATCCAGTGGTTCTCATCTGGGACGCTATTGAACGCCATCGCCTCGTACACAAGTCACTGGCCTCTTATTTACGCGAATTACATGACCTGTGTGTAGACACCTGGTACCAGATGTGAAATCCAGCCTAGTTGTCAAATATGGGGTGTCTAGGAAACCTACTTTCTCGGATCGCTAGACAATATCCAAACAAGCCATATTAATGAGTTTTATTACAAAATGAAGAAATACAATACACAACTTTGTGTTACACTGATGTGTTGTAAGCAAAGGACGACAGACACAATAAGGAATCTCTTCAGTATAACAATTCCCTAGTCTGTGTTACATAGACATTACAAGCAAGTTATTAGAATTGACGTTTCTATCCAAGTTGCTAGTCTTGAAGCTGCTGTAGAACTGGGCCGTGCCCGTCGGGCGCGGTGCTAATGCCCTCTTCGCGTATGGGCCGCTGCTGTAGCGTTGTCGTCCTGGAGAGAGGTTGGTCACCCTGCAATTGGGTGACATCTTCTCACAGCCCTCTCCGCTCTATCGTTCCCGACGGCGTGACGGTGATTAACATTCCCTGCCCCCCCCCTCCCCTTCAACCCCACACACTACAGAGCGATGGACCGTCGTCGTATAGGGAGCCCGACAATGGCGGGGGAGGCAGGAGCGTGGACGCCCTGAACGACTGGAGGCTGTAGCTGCAGGCGGCGTCAGACTTCCAGTTGTATCCCGCCATCCGGCCTTCGCTCTGGTGGAAAGGTTCCTGGAAAACGCCCAGAAGGGGACGTGTCCACCTCCTGAGTCCCATAGCAAGATGTCAAAGCCGTCGGTTGCTGCGGCGTGAGCGGGTCCAGCTCCATCGGTAGTACGACAGGATGTGGAGGATTCTAAGGCTCCGTCTCCATAGGGTCGTCCCGCAGTGTCATGATGACCCTCTCTGGCTGCTGCTGTGACAGTGCTGTCCTCAGGATCCGTGAACCTGGGGGAAGAGATGCCGAAGGATCACCGTGCACATGCTAGTGGCGAATTTGATTGTGATGTCGGCGCTGCATCTCGTCTGGGCCGGTAATGAGATACATGCAAGAGCCTCGCGCCTACAGTCTCCTGCCGCTAAAAATCCTGCAAAAGACAATATCATGATGCGCGACGCGATACATGCGTCCTTCCTTCGGAGCCGCATGCTGATGAGTGTGGAGCAGTTGGAGCAGTATCCGATGGCCTCGGCCGTGAAGCAATTTCGCTGGCGATAGTCCATCTCGTGATGCGAACGATTGGAGGCGAGAAACATTTGCAATGCTTTATCCCTGGTGTGCGCGGGGCGAAGTTTGATCATCTGCTGCATAAAGGTTCTGCCGAAATGTTCCCCTTCGCCGTTTGGCTGTTGATAGAACGATGCGCTACATTGATTCTCTATTCCATTGCGTTCACAGAATGTTTCAGATTCATGCGACGTGAACTGAAGGCTGTTGTCCGACATTACAACTTCAGGCAAACCTTCGAGGCAATAAATAGAGGGCCGGCTGCTGTGGCCGAAGTGTTCTAGGCGCTTCAGTCCGGAACGGAGCTGCTGCTACGGTCGCAGGATCGAATCTTGCCTGGGACTGGATGTGTGTGATGTCCTTAGGTTAGTTTTAAGTTAGTTTTAAGTAATTCTAAGTCTAGGGGACTAATGACCTCAGATGTTAACTCCCACAGTGCGTAGAGCCATCTGAAAAAATAGAGGACAAAGCCTGAATTGTGCTACGTGACGTTGTCGAGATCATTAGCACAGCAAAAGGAAACTTGCTATAAAAGTCTACCACAGTCAACCAACGAGTGTTCCAGAAAGGTCTCACAGAGTCTACATGCACACGTTGCCAAGGTGATTGCAACTTAGGCCAAGCAGACAATTTATGAAGCTGAGCGAAATTATGTTTTTCACAGGTGTGAGACTATGACGTCATCTCTTCTATTTGGGTGTCCATATCCTGCCAAGTACAGTGTCGACGCACTAACTGTTTCCTACGAACAATCCCCCAGTGTCCTTGGTGAAGTAACTGCAACACTTCTTTTTGCAAAGCTTTGGGCATGAACACACTTGACTGTCTACTGCCATTTAGAACAACAATCACATCTTACTCTATAGCGAGGTTATGCCGACGTGCAAAGTATCGGCGCACTATAGAGGTCTTTATGCTATGCCATTAGTGAGGCCAAGACGCACGAATGTATTTTAGTTAAACCTTCAAATCCGAATCAATTTCCGTGGCCTGCGCAATTTTTCTATAGTTCATAGAATCGTGAACATTGACGTGATAAGAAGATGCAGCAGAAGCGTCAAAATCTGTATCAAGGCCAATTGTAAGACGTGGAAACGCGTCCGCATAACCGTGTGGACGTTCTTGCGAGGTAAGCGACGCAATGTAACTGCGAATTGCGTAGCATTCGGTATGAACCGAATTTAATATTTCGTTTTCCCTAAATCTGAGTGCAATGTCATGACACTGGAGGAACTGGGAGTTCTCTTATGGGTAGCAAATGCGACTGAAGAGGATGTACATCTTGACTATTTATGATATTACCAAGATACTGCAACTCAAGTTTTAAAAAAATCACACTTGTCCAGTCCTGCATCAGATAACACACGAAACAAAGCACGCAAATGGGCAAAGTGTTCTTCAGCTGTACGACCTGCTACGACAATATTGTCCAAACAGTTTGAACAGTTTGGTACTTGAGCAGTCAGCTGTTCCAAACAGCGTTGGAATATGGCGGGTGAAGAAGCACTGCCAATAGGCAAACGCAAATATTTAAACAAGCCCAAACGAGTGTTCGCAACACCCGCGGTTTCAGATTGGTACTTGAAGATATGCGTCGCGCAAATCTATTTTTGGAAAGTAGCGACCAGCGCCTAATTTGCCACTGAGATCCTCTTGACGTGGCAATGAATAAGAATATACCACAGTCTGTGGGTTTACCGTAGACTTAAAGTCAATACAGCGGCTAATGCGACCTGAAGATATGTGGAGCAAAACCAGTAGACTGTCCACGCTTTCGAGCGATACATGGTAGGTAAATTGCATTTTCGGAGAACTATCTCTTGTCCATTTTAAGCCGTCAGGTGCATGCTAGTTTTAGACAGGCGTGGGGAGCCTAACAGTTCAGAAGTGTTACGATTCAGCAATGTAACAAGGGCGCCCGTTTTCTACTAATATGGAAATGAACAAAAAAGTTTGTTGGACTAGCGTAGCACCAAAGAAACTGTTTGCTTGCTAGTTTTGCTAATGCCTGCAGGAGTCGCCGACTGAAGAACACATTACGTGGGCCTTGTGACTAGATTTTTGTGAGTGGGCAGAATTATTATGTCTGTTTCGTTGGAAACGTAGAGACTGTACGTGACCTTCCGTGCCACAAGCGTAACACTGCTTGTCTGGGCGAATCGACAACATGTTTATTGGAAAGTTCACTCGGAGTGGCGTTAGGGAACAACTTCTGAATGAGGAGGAACATTGAACTTCCTTACTGTCAACAAAAAGTGTAGTTTCACAGTACCCTGTACGTAGTGAGCAGTTACGTGGGCGCTCATGCTGTTGCAACGATTCGAGGCATTTTCGTCTTTTTCATTAAACTGACGAAAAGGCGGTGTGGCACTCGGAGCTACAGGTATTGCTTGTTGTGTTGGGTGCGCAGCGTTTGCCAGGAGCTGCCGTACCCTATTTAGCAGTGTTGAGATCTTCTGCGTCTGAAACTGAAACATCTCAGTTAGTTCCTTTGCTGATGAGGCGCCTGAGCTGGGGGTGGGTGAGAGGTGGGTTGGTAGTTGCGATGAACAGACAAGGCAAGCAATAAAAATAAGCACAAAAGCATAGAAAATTTCTTCAACGCCCACCTGAGAACACTGATTAGCAAAAATACTATTAGAAAATGTTAAACATGAAAACACACCTTTACAAAGAAAAGATAAGGTACAACTAAGGCGCTAGCAAAATGGAAAAGCCTATGGCAAAAGAATACAGAGAATCTGTGGTGGCTGGGTAACAGGTTGTCTCTACGAGTTCTTCCTATAACTCGTTGCCAAATGTTAAAGCCAGCCTAGTCGTCAATTATGGGGTGTCTAGGACACCTGCATTCTGGGATCGCTAGACAACAATCAAACAAGTCGTATTAATGAGTTTTATTACAAAACGAAACAACACAATACTTAAGTTTTTGTTACATAGATGTGTTGCAAGCAAAAGGCGACAGACAAAATAAGAAAGCTCTTCAGTACAACAATTCCCCAGTCCGTGTTACATAGACAGTACAAGCATGTGATGAGAGTTGACGCTTCTGTCAAAATTGCTAATCGATGAGAGTTAACGGTTCTGTCAAAGTTGCTAGTCTTGAAGCTGCTGTAGAACTGGTGCGCGACCAGTCGGGCGTGGCTCTTTAGTCTTCTTCGCATAGGGGCCGCTGCTGTCGCGTTGTCGTTCTGGAGAGGGGTCGGTTAGCGTGCAATTGGCTGACGTCTTCTCGCAGGCATTTCTGCTCTATCGTTCCCGATTGGCGGGCCGGTGCTTAACTTTATGCAGTAACAACACGCAGCTCCACAAAACTGCCAGCTAAATACAGAATGCATTATACGGAAAATCGGTGAGATATTGCGTTACAAAGATGGTTCAACAAGCTGTTAAGGAGACGGTCATAATGTTTTGTTTTATCAGTGAATGTCTAGGGCCCTGCTCCAACTCTCTGCTTTTCGCATTTTATTGCTACTTCATCATCCACACCTAAAAATCCTTAATCCATCCCATCCTCTCTTATTCCAGTCCCACCTGTATATCCAACCCCCCCCCCCTTCCAAATTCTATATTCCCTCCAGATCCTTGAGCGCCATTCACTCCGTCTCACCTTCCGTATAAAATGTTCAAATGCGTGTGAAACCTTATGGGACGTAACTGCTAAGGTCATCAGTCCATAAGCTTACACACTAGTTAACCTAAATTATCGTAAGGACAAACACACACACCCATGCCCGAGGGAGGACTCGAACCTCCACCGGGAGCAGCCGCACAGTCGCCTTCCGTTTATTCCTCACGTTCTCCAAGCGGATCCTCTATGACCTGATTCCTTTCCCCCATCTGCTCCGTTTCTTTGAACACGTCCGCATCCTCTACACTTCCCGCCGACTTGACCCCCTCATCCCCTGGTTGCTCCTCTCGTCTCCAAGCCCCACCCGCTGCCACGCCTTGACCGTTGTGTTCTCCCTACCCTCCACATCTACACCCTTCATCTCCTTTCCTGAGGTGCCTTCCATCTTCTTCCCCTCCCAGATCATGCCCTCTCTCCCTACATTTACCTCTCCTATAAACCATCATCCTCAACTCCCCTCCCTCCCTCTGTCCTTTCCCTGGGCTCCTTCACCCTCCCTTCCAACCTGTTTCTTCTCCAACTACCCACTCCTTGACTCCATTCTCTCGTCCTGAGTCTCTCCCGTCCACTGTCTTCCCTACTCCTTTCTTGCGTCCACCCTCCTCCTCCCTTTATCTGTGCCCTCTCCCTCCTTCGACTCTCCTCCAACCCCCCCTTAACCGGTCCAGGTTCTCCCCCCCTCCTCCCCATAACCCTTCTTACTCTATAGTGCAGTGTTTTCTGTGATTGTTCAGTGTTGTGTATCCCCTTTTTAAAGTGCTGCGAACAGAAACCAAACTATCACCATGTTTTTTAATTGTGCCTGTCTATTTCCTAAGATATTTTAATCAGCATCACTGACCTGTTTGTTTCTTATGTTTTCCTCACAACTTTTTCCCCATGTACCAGTTTTAAACACTCACTGTTTTATCGCCCCTTTTTATTGTTATGTCTTTTCATTATGTTTTTTAACTTTATCTGTAGGCTGCAGAGCGGCGTATTACGCTGCCGGCTGCCTCTGGGAGGGGGTGGGGGAATCGAAATTCAATAATGAAAAAAAGGAAAAACGATCTTAATGTCACTTCTCATCCACATCGAACGCATCCTGATATCCTGCGCTGTTCGCTACCTCGATTGCAACAATCACATGGTCTTCCCTATGTTCACTAATAGTGAAATGCTTCGGCACCTTTAAGACATTCACACCATCCCTACACTTACGCACACTCCATATCCTGTCCCAACGCAGCTTCAACAGACTCCCTGTCGCTGATATCCGCTACGATATTTATCGCCTACAAACTATACCCTTCCCCACCAAATCCACTCGGCATCAGGATTTCCCCTCCATTTTTCCCGATCCCTTACCCTTTCCATGCTACGGCCCTGCCCAGCAACGAACCTCATCCTTTCGTTCTGTCTTCCCACTACCCACCCAACTACCTATTTTAATTTCCAGAAATTTCCCCAACTCTTCTATATGTACACCTGCACTCTTTCCAATTACAGATCACCCAAAGTTTCATCTCTCCAGAACAATTTTCAGCCAGCTCGGTCAATCAGCTTTTTTGTGGCGGTGCATCGCTCCTTTTTAATAAACGCTGGCATCCTTTTTAACGTTTTAACGACATTGAAATGATTGTTTTCTTTATCATCAATTTTTACACTGTTTAATTGTTTTCTGATTTTTAAACAAAAAAATCGTAGAATTTTTGGACATAGCTTCGTAAAATCATGTTTTTAAAGCTTTTTTGAAACATTTTTCAGTTTTGAATGCTCAAAACTTACGCCCTTCTTTAAATTCTGTTTCTTTATTGCCTTATCAACGAACATTGTTCTTTTTATCTCTCCCCTTAAGAGCATTAACGCTCTTGTCTTAACAAAATGGCAGATACGTCCGTTCGCTTCAGAGAAAAATCGTTTCTGTCCTACTCCATTGTTCAGCCAGCATCTCGAGGTCGTTGTCAGTTGCAGGAAACCGACTCTCATGGTTTTAAAGAGCTAAGTAACATTTCCAGCTTCAAAAACCGATAATGAAACATTTACTGAAGCAAGAAGAAGATTACCGTTGTCTGTATACACTTATTATCTTTGTACATCACCCTTTCCGACCTGATCTTCCTTATTTGCCAGTATTCTTACATGATGCAGATTCCTTAAATTTTCTTTACCCAGCCCTGACTGTATCAGAAAACATGTATTTAATAGACACATATATTCTTCTTTCATATGCCATTATCATTATTGTTATTAATGTGACAATTAATGTCATGAATGAAAATGAAGTGATGGTATGGCACTGACGGCAAGTAGCTGCCACATGGGGAAGTTCGGCCACCGAGTTGTAAATCTTTTCAGTCGACAGCCACATTGGGCGACTTGCGCGTCGATGATGATGACGAAACAACACCCCGTGACCAAGCAGAGAAGATATGCGACCTCACCGCGAATCGAAAATGGGCCAGCTGCATGGCAGCCACATGCATGGTCACTCAGCTAACGGATGGACATTATTATTATTATTATTATTATTATTATTATTATTATTGTCACTATCATCATTAATAGTGGCTGCAACTGCAGAAGTACAGTTAATACCAGCACTGACGTGGTCAGTATATAGTCAGTATTATTTACTCATACCGTCACTTCTGTCACTCAGCTCGTTTGAATAATATTAAAACTCTTATTTCTTCACGTAAATGCGATGTAATTGATGCTGCACGTGTGAAACACAGTTCGAATGAAAAAGAGGGCCTGATGGCCCTCATCAGATCAGGTGAAATAAATAAATGAAAAGCTATTGGCATTTGCCTGTACTACTGGAAGCCCACATGGGACATATAACAGAAAGGTGATGAAGTAGCAGTAAAAGTAGGGTGTAAACTTAGGGACTGATGACCTTAGCAGTTAAGCCCCATATGATTTCACACACATTTGAATATTTTATACGAAAGGCGAGACGGAGTGTATGGCGCTCGAGGATCTGGAGGGAATATAGAATTTGGAAGGGTGGGGGATTGATATCCAGGTGGGACTGGAATAAGAGAGGATGGGATGGATTAAGAATGGTAGAGGGGTGGAAACCCGATGTCTGGCCAGAGAGGAGTTAAAGAGATGGAGGCGGCTATGGGCTTTGGATTGGACAGAACGGAGATGAGGGATCCACGTGAGGTGACGGTCAATGGTGAGTCTGGGGTAGGTGAGGGAGGGGTAGAGGCGGACAGGACGAGCGCAGATGGTGCGGTAAAAATCAAGGAGCCGGAAGGAGCGGGTAGTACGACCTACGATGAATACCTGGATCTTGGAAACTAAGATCGAGAGTTCAGCAGCCTAGTAAATTCAGTTGACACTATAATTCCACCACATGACTTACGTTATTTATGTACTATCAATTTTAATAATAAAAATAATCTTGAAATAAGGACCGCAACATCTTCTAGAATCCAAGCCATATGGAAAGATACCAGCACAAAAAAAGTAACGTAGATTAGAGATGTCAAGCACGATTCAGTACCAATTCCAGAGCTGTTGCTCGTCCCGCGACCTAGTGACGCGTCTGGCATCTCTAATTTATCCTCTCTACAGCAGTTACTCAGCGAAATGTGATCTATATACTTTATTAACGATTTTATTTGAGCCGTGCTCTCTCCCAACTAGGCGTTTTCGTGAACTTCACTGTCTATCTGTGTTTGGTTTTCCGCCCTTGTCGCGGTTACGTCGTGGTTCTTCTTGCTTCTACGTGTGGCAGCAGTGATATGTGTCGATATTTGCGCCGTGTACCATCTTTGGTTTGGTGCATATAATTTCCGGCAAAGGGGTCTGAAGTGAGTCTGTCGGTTGTTGCGGACGAGGGAAGTTCTCCGCGCAGTGCAGTCGGCTGGGGCCGCTGGCAGTCTATGCGCAGTGTTGGAGCGTTTCCGGAGCTGTCCGATCGCCACATGTTTCGTCGTTCAACGACCCAGGACATCAAAGTTGAGTAGTGGTTTCAGCTACCCAAGCCACGTATGTGCTCATATTGTGGTGGTTCACTTCGGTGGTTTGGGGAGGTTGGGGAGTTTTTCCGGTGAGCAGCACCGAGTGATTCTACTGCTGAGATTTAGCCGCTATGTGGTGCAATTAACTGATTTAGTCGACTATGATTTGAGTGCTCCAGTGGAATTTACCGTCTTGTGGCCATTAGTGTTCTGGTTACCTGCCCAGGGCACTGACATAAATTCAGGAGGTGTTATTTTGAGAGAAGTTAACTGTTACCCGTGTTTCAGATTCAAGTGTACCAGCGGAATTTTCTGCCTAGTGGCCGTTAGTGTTCCAGTTACCTGCCTTGGCCCCTAACGTAATTTCCGGCAGCGGCCTTCCCTCACCTGTTGTCGCTGTCCAACATGGTGTGTAATTTTGACAGCTAATACGTACCCCATTGTGGATGATCAAGTTTGTAACATTACCGGTTGGGATTGTCATGTACTGAATGACGGGAAACAAGTTTTTGTGTCGGTCGGACCGTGGCTGCCCCCAGGTTAGGTTCCAACGGATCAAGTATAGTTTGGCTCACTACCTGTCTCACCTAAGTGAACGAGGGCAGACCGACCTGCCTGGAGGCCTTCTGAGTGCCACCGGTGTTTAATTATCTGTTGTCTGCTGTTTTAAATTTTAGGCTCAAAGTTATGGTTTGGTTTTGTGGTGTGCGTACTGTAAGACCTTCGGTACACACACCATCAGATTGTTTGACTTTTGCCCGCATCTCGTGGTCGTGCGGTAGCGTTCTCGCTTCCCACGCTCGGGTTCCCGGGTTCGATTCCCGGCGGGGTCAGGGATTTTCTCTGCCTCGTGATGGCTGGGTGTTGTGTGATGTCCTTAGGTTAGTTAGGTTTAAGTAGTTCTAAGTTCTAGGGGACTGATGACCTAAGATGTTAAGTCCCATAGTGCTCATAGCCATTTGAACCTTTTTTGTTTGACTTTTCGCTTTAACGAAGTAGGCGAGTGTCAGCAATATGTCTCGTGGTCTTATCGTGGCGTGTTTATCTTCTGCCGTTAGGTCAGACGATAGAAATGCCACTTTCACGCTTAGAGTAGCAGATTAACGGTGACCAAAATTGACAATCTGAAGTTCCTTTGGTCTTGGTACGTTAATCTTATTCTCACATATCTCTGATACTTGACAGAGTGTCTATTCATTTTTCTTATGGCTACGTACAGGAATATGATGATCTTATTAGGTGCAGACTGAAACTTGACTATAGGCTGGTACAGACTAATGCAGACTACTACAGACTGGTGCACACAAATGCAGACTCACTAATCAGAGGTCTGTACACTCGTTTTAATACCTCGCGCGTTCATGTATCACTGCGCGAGTGTTATCTGCGAGGAGAAAAGGTTCTACATTAGCAGCAATCTCATTGGCTGCGTTGCATATTAATACGCAGATCGGCGGAAGCAGAATTTGGTCCATCTCTAAGGTAGCACCATCTCGTAGTGCGGAGACGGACGAGCGCCTGCGCTGTTGTGCTTAGCGGGGCGCACTCTAGTGGGAAAGTTGTGTACGCGCTGACTACGTGGAACTATGTACACAACATGTTTCTTAAAATTTGACAAAATTAATTTTTAACTTTATCTTTCAAGCTTAAACCTTGCGGCCTTCTACCTTTAAAGATTAGGGTAGTATATATTGAGATTTTGAAGTTTTACTGTGGCCCTCAGCCATTGGTATTGCACCTTGCATATATTGTTTCTTTAAATTATTTATATCTTTATATCTTAACTGGTTTTGTATCTTGCTGATTTTTAAGATTTCTTGTCGTTAATCATGCTGGCCTTCTGCCATTAATGGTCTATGGTAATATATTGTGAAGAAAAATTGTGGCCTTCAGCCATTCGTGTTGCACCTTGCATATGTTGCCTTTTGGGTTTTAAATTATTTTATTGCTATCTTAATTGAATTTAGATTTTTTTAAGATTTATTTTTGGCCTTCTGCCTTTAAAGGTCTATGGTAATATACATTCTAAAATTTTGGAAATTAATTGTGGCCCTCAGCCGTTTGTATTGCTATCTTTATTGGATTTTTATCTTGTTAAGATTTCAGGTTGGACGCCTTCAGCCGTGAAAGAGTTGCTAAATTACAATAAATGAGAATTAGAAGCAGAAACTAACTTCACGCCTTGGACCCTTCAACAATTCTATTATCTGTTCTGACCAGTGGGTTTAGCGGGCGTTTCATTATTCTTGACGAAACTTTCGCTACGCAGCTCGGCACGCGCTGATATGGAACTCACTGCCTGATTAAAACAGTGTGTCGGACCGAGACTCGAAATCGGTACCTTTGCATCTCGTGGAAAAATTTTCACAAACTCAGCTAGCCAATGACGACTCACGACCCGTTTTCACGGCTTTACTTCCGCGGGTACCTTTCATTCTGGCAAAAACCCCTAACTGTGACTAAGCCATGTTTCCGCAATTTCGTTTCTTTCAGGAGTGCTAGCCCCGCAGGTTTTGTAAGTGAACTTCCATGAGGTGTGGGTGGTAGGAAATGAGCTACTGGCGGAAGTAAATCTGCGTGAACTGGTCATTAGTCGTGCTTTTTTACTGGAGGTTATCTTGTTCCAGTTTTCGTTTTTCTTTATCAGAAATTCCACAAATTCTGTGGTCCAACGCATTAGCAGCATTTCACTTTGTGATGGGTGACGACAGCTAGAAGCGTGAGGGTACTGGTCCGTGAATAGCAGCCCTCAGGTAGGCGTTGGGATGGTATTCCACCCAGTTTTTACCATACCGATATCCAGTAGCGAACGAAACTAGTAGCTGCTGAACATTGCCTTGAGATTGTCAAAGGAAATGTGAAGACATTAAGGATTTCAACAATACGTCTTTCTCTTGGTATTGCGTTCACAGTGTGTCCATACAATCCCGCTAAAATTTCAAAAATCATAATTATAAATTATTAGAGCATCGCGATTTATAGCAATTCTCAAATTCTGTTCTGTTATGCTAGAATTACAGTAAGTACCATATTCGTCACTTGCTGAACGGCGATACGATATTCGAGTTTTTCCCGTGTGCAGGTGCGGACTTCAGCGCTGCTTTATTGATTCCTGCACGAAGGATAGTAATGTCGGTGAATGGCGTACTGTACACGCAGTTCTTGACACAAACCCCGAAAGGAAGTCAAATGACGTGATATTGAAAGAACGCTTCATCCGTGCGATGGGAACACCACACCAGCCCCTCATAAAACGTGCAATTCAACACATCCTGCCCGCTAAGTATCCAACGTGCGACGCACCATCATGCCGGGAGATAACGGTCGGCAGAAGCTCTTTGTACTGTAGTAGCAGCAACTATCCGGGTATGTCCAAACTTTTTGTTTTCCCTGCAAAGGAAATTGGCCAATCACCTTATCGTTCTCTAGGCCACACCAAACATATTGCTTCAGGCTGTCACTGGTGTGTTTAAGTATGTTTTGTGTGACTTCGGAACTCGAAATCCTAAATTTAATGTCATATATAGGACCAGAAATGTGTAACCTTGTTTCGTCTTTTCAGTTAGTCTCTTTCAGCGTCTGTGGAGCCCAGGATGGAACATTACTTTTTTTCATTTTTTGACTGCAATGCAGGGACGATTTTCATTTTGTACGTAGTTGATCTTGGTTCATGAAGTTCGCGTGATATACGACGAATTGACTTCTGTGAACTGCGTTGAAATAGAGCTTGAATTGTACCAACACGTGGTTTGAGACACAGGGGGACGTCCACTTAGAGATGGGTCTTCCACGTAGCGTGTCTCTTTAAAGTTCTTGAACCACCTGATTATGCTTGTTTTTGCTGGTGTACCTTCCCACATCGGTGTCGATAATTCCTTACTACTGTTATCACAGGTCTGTATTCTGTGTACCAGGTAACACACTGCGTCTCTTTTGGGTTTTTTGTTACAATATGTCGAACTCAAATGTTCATCAAGCAATAAAGAAAAACCTTAGAAAACGAAATACCGCAAGTATCTAACAGTTCCCGTGTTATGATTTTTTGAAATGCTAGCTCCACTTTGAAGACACCATGTAGAATGGAATAGAAATCTGGTTACGGAGGAATCTCGTCCACTAGGACAATGGATTCCAACTTCGCCAAGTGTGAGGTCAGGCACTGAAGTAGCTCTGTGTTCTAATAAACCACTTTAATAACGTCTATGTTGTGACGTGTCCACTAAAAGACTAACATAATTCTGAAGAAAGTGTCATTGAAGAACATTTTCACCTTACTAAAACAACATTAACTTAGCTGATTGTGTTGAAGTGGTCTTCTTTTCAAAGTATGACTTAGATGTCATTGGCTGCACAAACAGATATACTGTTTTTAGGTTTGTCGAGGTGATGGTTTGTCAGACTTCAATAAAACAATGTCTTCATCGAATCTTCTGTACTCATAAATTGGCAGACAGCTGGTTCACGAAACTCCTGTTTCCACAACAAAACATTGTTTTTTTATGCAATCGTCTCTTCAACACTCCGTCATAAAATCCATTCTTTACACCAACTGCCAGCAAGCATAGCTACAAAAATAAGATTTAAGTGAAAGAGATATTGTTTGGATTAACTGATGCGTATTTTATCAAAACTTGCCAAAACAAATTTAGAGATTTTCATATGAAAACTTCAGATGTCACCTTAATTATATAAAATATAATTACTTATGCATGAAGTAATATATTGCAGCTCAGGCAGTTTTGTCCCAATTTCTGTAATTATAAATCAAATGTCTGCAGAACGTTTATCTCGCTTGCTTACATCAGAATATTCAGCGCAGGAAGAATACCGAGAAGGACGAAGGTGGAGCCCAGATTGAGGTATTTTACTTGACTCAGAAAAAAATCCATCCCCACCACTGACGGTGTGTCATGTCGTCCCTACACGGAACATCAATGGAGAGGTTGAAGGCGGCCTCAGGGCATCAGCCAACAGCTATAAACAGGCGTGGTTGGAGATATTCTCCGTTCAAGAAATTGGTGTTGTATTGACCTTACCTTTCAAGCAGCGCATTCGTGGGAAGGCCTACGAGCAGCCACGTGGTACAATGGTAAGTACTCTGTTCAGTGTACGACGCAAAGGTTTACGAAACATGTACGCGGTGACAGTTATTGAACTATATGAAAAAAAAAAACGTAAGTTAGCTACAAACTACCGCGTTCTCCCACTTAATTCGACATGTAAACGTCATGACCGATACTACACTCATGCTCATATTTTAAGGATAATGCTGATACTTGGTAAATCAACGCTCAGGTGGGCAGTTTACGGGTTTAAATCACGTCGGGGTATGATCACGCGGTGCATTTGACCTGCGGTCGTCGCACGGTTGCGCTGGTAGCAGTCCACATATGCAGAGGTGTCTTGGTACATGTCAGAGTACGTTGCAGCGATTAAGTGCGCAGACGTTTTCAGACGTGCTAACGGTGACTGTGTGTTGAAAATGTCTCAAAGAACACATATTGAGGACGTTATGAGGGGGTAGAATACTAGAGTGACTGGAGGCTGGTCAAATACAGCAGGTCGTAACACGGGCCCTCCGTGTACCACGAAGTGTGATCTTTAAGAGTATGGCAACGATTCCAGCAGAGAGGAAACGTGTCCAGGCGCTACAGTACGGGACGTCCACAGGGTACAACACGACAAGAAGACCGGTATCTCACCATCAGTGCCCGCAGACGGCCACGGAGTACAGCAAGTAGCCTTGCTCGGGACCTTACCGCAGCCACTGGAACAGTTGTTTCCGGAGACAGTCTACAGACGACTCAACAGACATAGTTTATTCGCCCGAAAACCTGCAAGGGGCATTCCACTGACCCGTGGTCACAGGGTAGCCGGTAAAGCCTGGTGTCAAGAACACAGTACATGGTCATTGGAACAGGGGTCCTAGGTTATGTTCACAGACGAGTCCAGGTATACTCTGAACAGTGATTCTCACTGTGTTTTCAGCTGGCGTGAACCAGGAACCATACTCCAACACCTTAATGTCCTTGAAAGGGACCTGTATGGAGGTCATTGTTTGATGGTGTGGGGTGTGATTATATTGGTGCACGTACACCCCTTGTGAGCGTGTGGGTGCAATTTCCACCCCCCACTACTACAGAAGTCAAACAGACGCTCCTAACGCTCTAATGAGAAATGCCTGAAAAACTTTCAGCAATAAATTTCTCCTGGAGTCGTCCGCTGTAAGGAAATGACACAGAAATTTACAAAATTTCTTACATAACTAATGCTATACTTGGGTACTGGAGTAGTGCTAGTTAGTGTAAGAAAAACATGAAACTAACGAAAATTATTATTTATTTTGTAATATTCTGAGAAATCACAATGACACTTTTAGTTATCAACTGAACAAGTTATTTCCGGTTTCTTTTCGGGATGTGAAGTTACCTCTTAAGGATAGGATTCGCTAATGAAATTTCTGTACAAAGTTTAAGATTGATATTGACTTGGCAGAATGGCTGAGAGCCACCCCTACTCAACGTGAATAATTACCTGTTAGAATGTTGCTAGGTACGGTCGAGGCTGCTGCATGTGAAATGCTGTGAAGTGTACTGTTGTGGAGGAAATATGGTGCTCGCAAGAGCTGTAGCGCACAATATCAGAAGCTGCGATAACTGCTGTCTGCGCCGCTCGCTGCTGACAACTCTCGTTCTATCCGTATTGACCTTCGCCAATCAAACTCCCCCTACGCCTTGAGGAAGTCAAGGACTCCTATTCGTCCCTAGCCTAACTACTGGCGTCGTACACCAGTCAGATAACCAGTCAACCGCGATGCCACTCAAAAATTCACTCGCAGGCGTTTAACTATAACTCTGTCCGTTCACACCACACAATAAGTGTGGCGGTCAACACAGTGAACAACGCTTAATCGCAAGGACTCAATATAGAGTCGCACTCCGATTCGCTTCCGACAGAGGTGCTCTCCTAGTGAAGTACTGAGGAGAGACTTGTTCCTCACTCTTAGAGTACACGTACGATCGCACACGCTCTCATTACGTGTTCTCGCTCCAAGAGCAACAACGGAACAGGCCCTCTCCACACCAGACGTGAAGGGGTATGTCTTTCAGTCTCTTCCATTACTCCTTCAGCTCAAGGCGTCAGGAATATCGTCTGTCGATCAGCATTGTTCTTCTAAAATAGGAGAATGACGTTTCGTTTAAGGCGACCAATCCCGAAATCTGTAGCATTGGCGTTTGGCGTTTGCTGTCCCCCTGTGAAAACCTCTGAAACTGTGTGCTATGTTTGTAATGACTGCGTAGCCTGGGCGCTCCCACACAATGTAGTGGAATTTGCTTTTAAGCCGAACACTGGGTCGTTCTTCCTTTCACTGGGGCAAACGCTGTCCGCTCCACGAGTGGCTACCGGCCAACGTAGATAAGTTGACTCGTCCTCTGAAGGGACTGGCTTCCCAGCGTGCGGTCTGGCTCTCCCAAACTAATAGCTCCTGTGACCTTCATGTCTAGAATGTGTGTGTGTACGCCAGCCTCGAGTATTTAAATCTCGGAGCACATTTGCGATTTACTAGTTATTTGCATATTGTTTACATGAATTGATACAACAATGACTTTTTCTTATCGAGTTTGTTTTCGAATGAAGCGTCTTGATGTGTGGAATCTGATTGTGAGGGCGTAATATGTAAGCAATGAAGGTCAGGAGACCATGACATCTTACACCCTGCATGTCTCCTTCAGACGAACTATAACAGGTCAGGTATATCGGGACGTCATTTTGCACTAGTATGTCCGCCTTTTCAGGGGTACAGTGGGTCCCACCTTCCTCCTGACGGATGATAACACACTGCCCCACAGGGCTGCCATCGAGGAGGAGTACCTTGAAATAGAAGATACCAGGCGAATGGAGTGGCCTGCCATTTATCCAGACCTAAACCCCATCGAGCACATCTGGGATGCTCTCGGTCGACGTATCGCTGCAAGCCTTCAAACCCCTAGGATACTTCAGGAGCTCCGACAGGCACTGGTGCAGGAATGAGAGGCTATACCCCAGCAGCTGCACGACCACCTGATCCTGAGTATGCGAACCCGTTGTGCAGCTTGTGTACTTGGGTATGGTGATCATATCCCATATTGATGTCGTGGTACATGCACATGAAACAGTGGCGTTTTGTAGCACATGTGTTTCAGGAGGGTTTTCTCAACTTATCACCAATATTGGGGACTTACAGATCTGTGTCGGGTGTGTTCCCTATGTGCCTATGCTATTAGCGCCAGTTTGGGTAGTGCCACCTTGTGTGGCACAACATTCTGCAATTATCCTTAATTTATGAGCATGAGTGTAGGTTACAAGACGTTCGATATGCCTCGGGCGATGATGTGGCGCAGAAAAATAGCGAAATTCTGCATGGGCTACTGAAGTGTCGGAACATCGATGCTGTTGATGACCGCTGAATGGCTGTTTCCAGCTCACCAATGGGGACTCGGGTTGTTGACATACACCTTGTCTTTAATGTGGCCCCACAAAAAGCAGTCGCATGTGCTTAGGTCCGGAAAATCTAGAAGCCAATCGAGGCCGATGCCTGCGGCCTCTGGGTACCCTGGAGAAAGAATGCGGTCCCCAAAGTGCTCCTCCAGGACATCAAACAGTCTTCGGCCTCGATGAGGTCGAGCTCAGTCTTGCATGAAATACATCTTGTCGAAATAAGGGTCACTTTGGATAATGTGAATAAAATCATCTCCTGAAACTTTCACATACCTTCAGTAGACACCGTGACATAGAGGAATAGCGCACCGATTATTCCGTGACTGGACGTAGCACACCCATTGAGGGAAGACACTTCTCGATGGCGGAGTGCGGATTATCATTCCCCCAAATGCCCCAATTTTGCTTACTGTTGAACCCATCCGAACGAAAGTGGGTGTCGCTAAACCGAACTAAGCATGTGCCTACTAATTCCCACCATGCCCTGCGGCCAATAGTGCAGTTTGAACGTCTTAACGCAAACCGTCCAGAAGTGAGCGACGATTTTATTTCATATAGTTCAATAATTGTCACCTTGTACGTAGAGGACAGGCTGCGACGCTTCAGCTGCGCATTTACCGTTGATCATTGGCTATCTGCTGCTCCACTTTGTCAAAACCGGCGGCCAGTGTGACGTCAGTCTCCGGCTGGCCATCTACCATTTCAGTAAGCTGCGATGCCCGGGCAAGATGGGAGAGCGAATCCTTGCCGGCTGCCATTAATCCGCAGCACCGGCATCCGTTTTCCAAAGCTGCGTCAATCCGGGCTGGCAGCGGCAGTCGGCGGTCCGTTTTATTGGGCCGATAAGATACACCCGTTTTATGAGCGGCCCGTGAAATACTGCCCGCGCTCGCGTCCGGCGCTTTTTACCGCCCGCCCGTCACGTGATCTCTCGTTAGACACGTTTAATGCCGAATCCACTGCCCGGTCTCGCGTTCCCTGTTACCTCCTAACGGGGCAGGTTTTTCCATTTGTGCAATCTCGCGCTGTGGTCGCCCGTGACGACTCGGATCACTTCGTGTCCAGAATTGCTTCGGTTTGGCTCGGAACAAATCGAACACGCCGGTCGGACAGGCAATGAAAACCAGACAGAATCGATCAGATGTAAGTCATCTCTTCTACCACATTCCAATGGAAAGCGAAATCTGAGACTTTGCAGTTGAGTAGACGGGCTGTAGGGTCGAAGCTTGGTAGCTTTCTGAATCAAGATGAAAGTTTCCTCAATAACTGCTATTCTAGTCGAATATGGCACGGTACCTTCACTTGCAGTCATCCTGGCATTTAACGTAATGATATTACGGCATCCTATTGCGACACCACTCTCTCAAAGGGTGGGTAACCTACTATTGCCGCATCATAGTTAGCCATTACCACGTCTTTGGAGACGGCAATACATTTGGGGGGGGGGGGGGGGAGGACTTTAACTATAGTCTGACAAGTGATTTTTGCGTGTTGTGAGGGCTGACAAGACATACCGAATAGTTAGTACCCTCCGGTAAAAATGTATTGGCAATAGTTCTTTTTGTCGTAGTTAAAATTAATTCAGAAGTTAGTACTTTCCACCAAGATGGCGTTGTGTGTTGTAAGACTGCTCTTTGTCCTGTGTTTTAATGTTATTTTTCACACGAATACACCGAGATGTGCAAGAGGAGAAGTTCCTGTCGCTATAAGAAATCGGTGTATGGAAACTTAACGTAGCGAAGCAATCTGTTCATAACTGTGGAAAGCCGTCGTGATTAGCCGAGCGATCTAGGGCGCTGCAGTCAGGGACTGTGCCGCTGATACCGGCGGAGGTTGGAGTCCTCCCTCGGGCATGGGTGTGTGTGTTTCTCTTCAGGACAATTTAGGTTAATTCTAAAGGTGGCAGGGGTAAAATACAGGGGGCGAAAGGCTATTTACAATTTGTACAGAAACCAGATGGCAGTTGTAAGAGTCGAGGGACATGAAAGGGAAGCAGTGGTTGGATGGGAGTGAGACAGGGTTGTCGTCTCTCCCCGATGTTATTCAATCTGTATATTGAGCAAGCAGTCGAGGAAACAAAAGAAAAATTCGGAGTTGGTATTAAAATCCACGGAGAAGAAATAAACACTTTGAGGTTCGCCGATGACATTGTAATTCTGTCAGGGACAGCAAAGGACTTGGAAGAGCAGTTGAACGGAATGGGCAGTGTCATGAAAGGAGGTTATAAGATGAACATCAACAAAAGCAAAACCAGGATAATGGAATGTAGACGAATTAAGTCGAGTGATGCTGAGGGAATTAGATTAGGAAATGAGACACTTAAAGTAGTAAAAGAGTTATGCTATTTGGGGAGCAAAATAACTGATGATGGTTGAATTAGAGAGGATATAAAATGTAGACTGGCTATGACAAGGAAAGCGTTTCTGAAGAAGAGAAATTTGTTAACATCGAGTATAGATTTAAGTGTCAGGAAGTCTTTTCGGAAAGTATTTGTATGGAGCGTAGCCATGTATGGAAGTGAAACACGGACGATAACTAGTTTGGACAAGAAGAGAATAGAATCTTTCGAAATGTGGTGCTACAGAAGAATGCTGAAGATTAGATGGGTAGATCATATAACTAATGTGGAGGTATTGAATAAGATTGGGGAGAAGAGAAGTTTGTGGCACAACTTTACAAGAAGAAGGGATCGGTTGGTAGGACATGTTCTGAGGCATCAAGGGATCACAAATTTTGCATTGGAAGGCAGCGTGGAGGGTAAAAATCGTAGAGGGAGACCAAGAGATGTAAGCAGATTCAGAAGGATGTAGGTTGCAGTAAGTACTGGGAGATGAAGAAGCTTGCACAGGACAGAGTAGCATGGGGAACTACATCAAACCAGCCTCAGGACTGAAGACCACAACAACAACAACAACAACAACAACAACAACAGTGTGTAAGCGTAGGGACTGATGACCTTAGCAGTTAAGTCCCATAAGGTTTCACACACATTTGAACATATTTTGACTGTGGAATTAAAAGCAATTTGTATGGCCATTTCCTTCGTAACTCGAGTTTAACTAAAGCCGACAGCAAGTGATCTGCTCCACTGGGCTCAACATTTTTCCATGTATAAGTCGTGTTTCCATGACGTAAAGACAGCCTCCAGACGACGTGATGCTACCATTAAGGTATCACGTAGAGATAGTTAAACTGAGTGTTGCAGGCACAAGAAGTTCGATGAAAGATATCCCATTAGCCGGAGACGCACTTCATGATCTGTTGCTCAATAGTCACGACAATCAGACCGCTCAGAATAACGATGAAAGCTGGTAATTGCTATCGGAACTGGACAACGGGCCTTGCACTTTCTATTGCCACGTGCCATCAAGATACAGTATCTCTCTTATCTGTCGTCAGTTATGCTTTTTATATCTTAATTTAGCATCTGTCCTGTTAAAACAGTCTCAACTAACTTCGAAATACTTCTCAAGATTCCTACTGTGTTGAACTGAACTAGTTATGACGGTTCCAAAAATCAGAGATAAGTATTAAATTTTTACGTATGCCATATACGTCCTACCGTAACTGGCTCACCTCTCTCCTCTCCGTCTATAAAGCGGCAACAGTAAGCGTTCAATGTACTTTCGCTAACAAATATCACATAAGCGCACAACGTGATCACAACTATAACTTTCTAGCGAAAGTTGTTGCGAATATGTAATATTTCTGCCATTTCAGCCGTCATATTCGGGTACAAAAAACTCTTCTCAGAGCAGTTGAGAATCCAGCAGTGGAAAGATAACGTAATGCGGTAGGAGGTACCGATGACAGATGCTCGTGATAAACACCGATTAAATAGTAGTACTTCTCTGCGATTGGCTGCTGTATTCGGAAGTTGCGCGACAATAATATAATCTTCTGTTATTAATACACACATCACAAAAAGTTAGTTTTGTCGGCCGCTGTGGCCGAGCGTCTCTAGGCGCTTCAGTCCGCCACCGCGCTGCTGCTCCGCTCGCAGGTTGGAATACTGCATCGCGCATGGATGTGTGAGATTTCCTTAGGTTAGTTAGGTTTAAGTAGTTCAAAGTCAAATGGACCGATGACCTCAAATGTTAAGTCCCATAATGTTTAGAGCCATTTAAACCTTTTGAACAAAAAATTTTGCTTCACCTCGGTTCCGAGAGCTCCGGAATCTGTACAGAAAATTGGAATAGAGATCAACATCAACATCATTTCCGCCCTTCTTTCTGCTCATGAAAACCACACATAGCATGTTGTACCATCACACAGCGATACCTTCAGAGGTGGTGGTTGAGATTGCTGTACACATTGGTACCTCTAATACACAGTAGCACGTGCTCTTGCATTGGTGCATGCCTGTATTCGTCGTGGCGTACTATCCACAATTCCATCAAGGCACTGTGGGTCATATCGTCACACTCCTCAACGGTGAGTCGTCGTAGATTCCTCAGAGTGGTTGGTGGGTCACGTCGTCCATAAACAGCCCTTTTCAATCAATTCATTGCATGTTCGATAGGGTCCATGTCTGGAGAACATGCTGGCCACTCTAGTCGATAGATGTCGTTATCCTGAAGGAAGTCATTCACAAGATGTGCACGATGGCGGCGCGAAATGTCGTCCAGGAAGATTAATGCCTCGCCAGTGCGCTGCCGATATGGGTACACTATCGGTCGGAGGATGGCATTCTCGTATATAGCCATTACGACGCCTTCCATGACCTCCAGCGGCGTGCGTCGGCCCCACATAATGCCACCCCAAAACAGCAAGGAACCTCCACCTTTCTGCACTCGCTGAACAGTGTGTCTAAGGCGTTCAGCATGACCGGGTTGCCTCCAAACACGTCTCCGACGATTGTCTGGTTGAAGGCATATGCGACACTCATCGGTGAAGAGAATATGATGCCACTCCTGAGAGTTCCATTCGGCAAGTTGTTGTGCCCGTCTGTACCGGGCTGCTTGGTGTCGTGGTTACAAAGATGGACCTCGCCTCGGACGTCGAGAGTGACGTTGCGCACCATGCAGCCTATTGCGCACAGTTTGAGTCGTAACACGACATCCTGTGGCTGTACGAAAAGCATTATTTAACATGGTGGCGTTGCTGTCAGGTTTCCTCCGAGCCATAATCCGTAGGTAGATGTCATCCACTGCAGTAGTATTCCTTGGGCGGCTTGAGCGAGGCATGTCATCGACAGTTCCTGTCTCTCTGTATCTCCTCCATGTCCGAACAACATATCTTCGGTTCACTCCGAAAAGCCAGGACACTTCCCTTGTTGAGAGCTCTTCCTGGCACAATGTAACAATGCGGACTTGATCGAACCGCGGTATTTACCGTCTAGGCATGGTTGAATTACAGACCAAACGAGCCGTGTATTTCCTTCCTGGTGGAATGACTGGAACTGATCGGCTGTCTGACCTCCTCTGTCTAATACGCGCCGCTTATGCATGGTTGTTTACATCTTTAGGCGGGTTTAGTGACATCTCTGAACAGTCAATGGGACTGTGTCTGTGATACAATATCCACCGTCAACTTCTATCTTCAGGAGTTCTCGGAACCGGGGTGATCAAAAACTTTTTTTCAAGTGTCTATTAGAAAAATTAAACAGCGTATATATATACGTTGGTATGATAAATCCTTGCCCTCGACAGTTTCTCCCCTTCATACTTCCACAGATGACGTTTCACTGATCTCATTTGTACTAAGATATCAGTAGACGCGAGGTGTCTCTTTGCTTCCATCGCCATGATTAGAACGCATAAGTTCTAATAAATGTTCACCAACCCGCATTCTTTTGCAGTTATCCCCAGTGCAGAAAACAGCATATAGGTCGTGAATCCATTGTGTTGAAGCTTTAATAAACTCTTAGCGAGGAACATATATTTTAGAAATAATTAAATCTCCAATTTGTTTATACGGGATGCCACTCACTTTTTATTAGCAGAATACGAGAGTCTGCACAATTACATACAATTATAGAGTCACAAATAATTCCCTTTCTTCAACAAAGTTACAAACTGCTTATTTCCGTAATTACTATCACACTGGTTTCAGCTACATGTCTAAATAACCATATATCGCCCATGAAGTCTTCCTCCGAAAATGCATACCCAGTTCTGAACTTGCAACCGAAAGTTAGGCACGATTCGATGATCACCGAAACGCTTCGTCTGCCTTTTAGTTTAGCAGTTGTTAATTATTCGGCTGGTTATTATTACTTGCGAAGTAATGGAGTGATAGCACGCTACTGAGAGATGCTTTTTTCTTCCCCCATCTTTGTCAACTTGCCGTACCCTTAATCACACTGAGCTACCACAGGATGCTTGATACATAGATATACCTAAGAAACTGTCTTGCAGCAGGATTTCCACTTACGTTACTCTGGGATGAGCAAAGCAACGCTCTCACACACTCTCATGCATGTAATGCAGGCAGTGATAACTATTAAATGGTTAACTGTTTGCTACTGAAAGCGACTATGAGGTCAAGTATGTCAGTTGCGTTTCATATAATGCCTCGCAAAACAGCATGCGGAGAGAAGTACGCTAATGATGGGTGTCGATTCCTCGGTGTTTAGTAAGATATTCAGACCAATTTTTATTGACAGACCACAGAGAAGTAGGTTGAGTATGTAAGTGAAAGTTAACAAATATTAGATTATCGAAAAATAATTAGTTACTCAATGAAGTAAGTGACAAAAGCACATGTGAGGAAAATGATTCATTGTTGCTGAAAACTAGATGTTATATTTTTATTATGAGTCAGACCTGTCTCTATTTTTAGCCTCGTTCATGCTAAGAAAAATTACTGTCCACCTGTTCCTTAACTTAATTATTTAAAATATTCCAATTTTAACAAACTTTCTCATCTGAATGCGTAAATATTTGATGGCGACAACATACACAGGGTGAGAAGATAATAATAATAATAGAAGGGAAGTCAGAGCTCGCACGAAAAATACAGATATTCGCTTTCTCTGCATCTTGTTTTGGAGCGGAATTAATATGAAAGTGGGTCACTAAATCCTCTGCCGGGCATAAGGGCGATTTTCAGAGTATCAATGTAGATTTATATTTAGATAGATGAATGAGAAAGTTATTCGTAGTGTAACATAGCATGTAACACATAAATCGGTTCGAAATAGGTTTATATTATGTAACAGTGTATCTGTAATTACGAAGTGTGTATTCATTATTGATTATGGCCATTGATTTGTGACAGAAAATTAGAGTTTCGTAATATATAGATGAACAAGAGGAAAAAAATTTATTAAAATAATCAAATTTTATAATATATGCATGTTCATAAAGAAAAATATTATGTATTGGGAACTGGTACATGCTTAGGGCAGTTGCATTGTAAAATGTAAAAGTTGGGGGAAGTCCCTCCGCAACGGATGTGGCTTGGCGCGATCTAAAAGATGGTTTTGGCAAACGAACTGGGCGGCTGCTTGGTGGGAACGATACGCAGTCAGCTGCTAGTCGTTGCACGGTATACATCGTCGGTGCCAAGGGAGGCAATTGGAAGCCGCTTTGCGAGGAATTTTGCCCCGGATGTGAATTTGGCTTTTGCATGGTACTTTCGACAATAAGGAATAGCTCTAACACATTAAAAATCCGTCGCCAAGAAGAAATTGTATAGAGCATTCAAACATCAAGAGCTGTGAGTACAGTTAGCCGCCACGTCGCTTGCCACCACTACTTTGTCACTGCTCCACCAACTTCATGCATACAGATATGTATCGGTGCATGGACCAATTAATTTGTGTGAGTGATTTAATAATAATCCAAGTGCTATAAACCCGTGTTTAGAACAAAATCTTTCGTCCTAATCATGAACCTGAGTATCGATCTTCTCCTAAATGTTCTGAAAAGCGAGTACCCTGTTTCAAATAAACTAGTGATTCATTTATGTTTGTCAAATGTGCTAGGATCAGCAAGAGTTGAAGTTAGTTAGAATGTTGCTAAGGTGATCTCAGTTTATTGCAAAGTATTGTATTGCAAACATTCAGTGCAAGACTGTGTAAATGTACTGTCAAAAATACCCGCTTCACGGGTGAAGAAAAAGGCACGCAAGTTAAACTTATTTGAAATATAATGTACCCTTGATTACTATCATGAACGATTTTTCTGAAGTTAATTGAACTCAGTGTTGAATAATTTGCCTTGAAAAGTAAAAAAAAAAGTCATTAACTATTTCAAGTGATGCTAAGAATTAAATTTAGTCGAATTGAGTTTTGCTACTGAAATAATCATAGTGTTTGACTACTGATACAATGTCAGTTTATGGGTTCCAAGCATATTATTCTCATATTAGAAAGATAAATGGACTATTATAACTAATAAGGAAATCTGATATATTTCTATAAATTGGAGTATAAATAGTGTGACTGTGGTATTATGTATTTTAATTGTGGTATTTATAGGTCGGTTAAGTTAGAAACGCCCCTCATGGACAATTTGAATTCTGCATCTCTTGCAGGAACATTTCAGTACTGATCTAAGTAAAAATATTGAGCGTAGATCTTATTAGTGTGAGTTTGGTACGATTTTGCTTTCTATGATTACTAGTACATTCCGGATTGGTGATTGCTGCTACACTCAGCTCAGAGTGTTCTGTGTCCCTTTGTATCCCGTGTACTGTTCAAAATAAAATATTAATGAAAGTAACTTTTAAATAATTAATATTTATTTTTCCTAAACATATATTTCAAAATTCATATGAATAATTCAGCTGGCGACCCTTCATGTCTTCATTGGTATAAGATAGTTACTGCCTTCATTAAACCACAAAGTTTAAAACCTGTTAAGTTTTTCTACTAATTGCGCTATATTCAAAATTACAGTCCGTTACCTTCATTCATTAGGCAAACACGTGGTCAAAAATTACTTAAATCCTCACAGAGAATAACATTAGCTTGTTTCACGGCAGGATAGTGTTATAAGCAGGAAAATACAGGGTCTACATAAAGTCCTGGAACTCTTTCTATTATTTATTGCACAAGAACTAAACACTGTACATATATCACACCCATTGCATTTTGAAGAGGAACTCTGAAATTTTTTTTTTCAAACTATGAGTGACCTGGCAGACGTCAATACAGTTATCGAATTCCTGCCACACCCGTCGCAGCACGTCATCGTCGCTCCCCGTATTCTCACCCGGAACTCTGCTACATCACGTTGTACAGGTGGTACATACACGAGATCTCTAAAGTGGCCCCACAGAAGAAAGTCACATGGAGTGAGATCTGGTGGTCGGGTAGGCCATTTTATGAAACAGCTGTCCCCTTTTTAGCACGGCCGATCCAACGATACGGCATCTCTGTGTTCAGGTACCGACGAACTTCACGATGAAAATGGGTTGGAACGCCATCCTGCTGAAAGATGAACGGAGAGTCCGATTGCATTAAAGGCATCAGCCATTACTGCAACATGTCCAAGTAGGAATATCCTTTGACAGTGCTCTCGGCGAAGAGGAACGGCACTTACAGTTTTCGACGTGACAAGGCACAAAATTCATTTACCTTTGGGGAATCACGCTCCAATTCGATGCATTTGCTTGGATGCTTTGTATACCATATTCGACAATTATGCATGTTCACTTTCCCATTAGTGTGAAAAGTGGCTTCGTCGCTAAAAACTATGCCTCAACATTGCCATCTCCATTCTCATTCTACATCTACATTTACATCTACAGCCATACTCCGAAAGCCACCTGACGGTGTGTGGCGGAGGGTACCTTGAGTACCTCTATCGGTTCTCCCTTCTATTCCAGTCTCGTATTGTTCGTGGAAAGAAGGATTGTCGGTATGCCTCTGTGTGGGCTCTAATCTCTCTGATTTTATCCTCATGGTCTCTTCGCGAGATATACGTAGGAGGGAGCAATATACTGCTTGACTCCTCGGTGAACGTATAATCTCGAAACTTCAACAAAAGCCCGTACTGAGCTACTGAGCGTCTCTCCTGCATAAACTTCCACTGGAGTTTATCTATCATCTCCGTAACGCTTTCGCGATCCTGCAACGAAGCGCGCTGCTCTCCGTTGGATCTTCTCTATCTCTTCTATCAACCCTATCTGGTACGGATCCCACACTGGTGAGCAGAATTCAAGTAGTGGGCGAACAAGTGTACTGTAACCTACTTCCTTTGATTTCGGATTGCATTTCCTTTGGATCCTTCCAACGAATCTGTCTGACATCTGCTTTACCGACGATCAACTTAATATGATCATTCCATTTTAAATCACTCCTAATGCGTTCTCCCAGATAATTTATGGAATTAACTGCTTCCAGTTGCTGACCTGCTATATTGCAGCTAAATAAGGGATCTTTCTTTCTATGTATTCGCAGCACATTAAACTTATCTACATTGAGTTTCAGTTGCCATTCCGTGCACCATGCGTGAATTCGCTGCAGATCCTCCTGCATTTCAGTACAATTTTCCATTGTTACAACCTCTCGATATACCACAGCATCAGCCGCAAAAAGCCTCAGTGAACTTCCGATGTTATCCACAAGGTCATTTATGTAGATTGTGAATAGCAACGCTCCTACGACACTCCCCTGCGCCACACCTGAAATCACTCTTACTCCTGAAGACTTCTCTCCATTGAGAATGACATGCTGCGTTCTGTTACCTAGGAACTCTTCAATCCAATCACACAATTGGTCTGATAGTCCATATGCTCTTACATTGTTCATTAAGCGATTGTGGGGAACTGTATCGAACGCCTTGCGGAAGTCAAGAAACACGGCATCTACCTGGGAACCCGTGTCTGTGGCCCTCTGAGTCTCATGAACGAATAGCGCGAGCTGGGATTCACACGATCGTCTTTTTCGAAACCCATGCTGATTCCTACAGAGTAGATTTCTAGTCTCCAGAATAGTCTTTATACTCGAACATAATACGTGTTCCAAAATTCTACAACTGATCGACGTTAGAGATATAGGTCTATAGTTCTGCACATCTGTTTGACGTCCCTTCTTGAAAACGGGGATGACCTGTGCCCTTTTCTAATCATTAGGAACGCTACGCTCTGCTACGCAACTGCGAAAAAAACTCAAAACGCTTGTCTTTGTCGTCGTCATTGAGCTTCTGCACTATCTCCAATTTGAGTGGTTTCATAGACAGCTTCTGTCGAACTCCAACACACAGATAGCTCGCTCCGCACCTGAACTGGCCATGTCTGTGACTAGCGCTGACTATCGGCAAATTACCAAACTACGCTGTGGTGGTATAAATGAAAAAAACTTTCGTGGTTTCTCTTCAAAATTACATATCTATGATATCTCTACAATGTTTGGTTCTTATGCAGTAAATGGTTGACAGTGATCCCGGACCTTATGGACACCCTGTATGATCCTTCGTATATAATCTCCAACGTTTACACAGTTCTGGTTATGCGGAATGACTACAGATTCTAAATACAAGTGAATTCTATGCTGCTAATATAATGGTCTGCATTGCAATTCTGTTCATTCGTTTACTTAGGGGACCACACCCTATCTGACCAATGTTAATTTAGGCAAGTATTTGACCTACTTCAGAAAAAAACTATTTGATGCTGGACCTTAATATTTTTACTGTATGTTACATGATGCTAATAGAGTCAACTGTACTAAAATCTACCTTATCCAATTTATAGTTATTAACAAATACTTTTTAAATGTATTAACAAATAAATGTTAAGTTTTTTTCTGAAGAAGATATTTTTGTGAACTCCCTAATGGGGGAATATTAATGAATGTAGTACCAGAGGTGGCTTTTATGGTATGAAGATTGAAATGGTGAGTTGTTGAAGAATTACAATTAGAAAGCTGGCCGGTGTGGTCGAGCGGTTCTAGGCGCTTCAGTCTGAAACCGCGTGACCGCTACGGTCACAGGTTCGAATCCTGCCTCGGGCATGGATGTGTATGATGTCCTTAGGTTAGTTAGGTTTAAGTAGTTCTAAGTTCTAGGGGACTTATGACCACAGATGTTAAGTTCCATAATGTTCAGAGCCATTTGAACCATTTTTTTTTTTTTTTTTTTTACAATTAGAAACATCGTTGCCAGGCGACATAACCTCTTGTACAGAAAGCTTTCTAAACTTGTATCCCCTAAATTGTCGTTCGTCAAAATGCCTTTACATTTCGTCATCTTCAATAAACACTACAAAATTCGTGTAAACAAGCACTGCAAACGTATGTACTATAACAACAACTCCAAATCACACTTGAACAAAACTAACCGCGTGTTGGAAACCGTGTTGTTTACAAGTAGCAGAAACAAAAGAATACCGACCGATGAGTTCCAAGGATAGCCAACACACTCGGGAGTAAAACAAAATCTCTAACGTGCAATGTAAGGGATATGAAGATCTAAAATATATGCAGAAAAGTGGGCGTGGCACATGAACACATACAGTACGAAAATGCTCTTTAAATCCTCGAAAAAATTTTTTTCAGCAAAATCCTTTTCAGAGTACTTTAATAAAACCTTTATACACTCCTGGAAATGGAAAAAAGACACATTGACACCGGTGTGTCAGACCCACCATACTTGCTCCGGACACTGCGAGAGGGCTGTACAAGCAATGATCACACGCACGGCACAGCGGACACACCAGGAACCGCGGTGTTGGCCGTCGAATGGCGCTAGCTGCGCAGCATTTGTGCACCGCCGCCGTCAGTGTCAGACAGTTTGCCGTGGCATACGGAGCTCCATCGCAGTCTTTAACACTGGCAGCATGCCGCGACAGCGTGGACGTGAACCGTATGTGCAGTTGACGGACTTGGAGCGAGGGCGTATAGTGGGCATGCGGGAGGCCGGGTGGACGTACCGCCGAATTGCTCAACACGTGGGGCGTGAGGTCTCCACAGTACATCGATATTGTCGCCAGTGGTCGGCGGAAGGTGCAAGTGCCCGTCGACCTGGGACCGGACCGCAGCGACGCACGGATGCACGCCAAGAGCGTAGGATCCTACGCAGTGCCGTAGGGGACCGCACCGCCACTTCCCAGCAAATTAGGGACACTTGGGGTATCGGCGAGGACCATTCGCAACCGTCTCCATGAAGCTGGGCTACGGTCCCACACACCGTTAGGCCGTCTTCCGCTCACGCCCCAACACCGTGCAGCCCGCCTCCAGTGGTGTCGCGACAGGCGTGAATGGAGGGACGAATGGAGACGTGTCGTCTTCAGCGATGAGAGTAGCTTCTGCCTTGGTGCCAATGATGGTCGTATGCGTGTTTGGCGCCGTGCAGGTGAGCGCCACAATCAGGACTGCATACGACCGAGGCACACAGGGCCAACACCCGGCATCATGGTGTGGGGAGCGATCTCCTACACTGGCCGTACAGCACTGGTGATCGTCGAGGGGACACTGAATAGTACACGGTACATCCAAACCGTCATCGAACCCATCGTTCTACCATTCCTAGACCGGCAAGGGAATTTGCTGTTCCAACAGGACAATGCACGTCCGCATGTACCCCGTGCCACCCAACGTGCTCTAGAAGGTGTAAGTTAACTACCCTGGCCAGCAAGATCTCCGGATCTGTCCCCCATTGAGCATGTTTGGGACTGGATGAAGCGTCGTCTCACGCGGTCTGCATGTCCAGCACGAACGCTGGTCCAACTGAGGCGCCAGGTGGAAATGGCATGGCAAGCCGTTCCACAGGACTACATCCAGCATCTCTACGATCGTCTCCATGGGAGAATAGCAGCCTGCATTGCTGCGAAAGGTGGATATACACTGTACTAGTGCCGACATTGTGCATGCTCTGTTGCCTGTGTCTATGTGCCTGTGGTTCTGTCAGTGTGATCATGTGATGTATCTGACCCCAGGAATGTGTCAATAAAGTTTCCCCTTCCTGGGACAATGAATTCACGGTGTTCTTATTTCAATTTCCAGGAGTGTATATCGAAATATGATGAAAACCTAAAATCGATTTTTTCGACCTGAACCACGGTGTGGTCCCCTTAAGGAATTTTGAATGCTATTCTCAAATCTTTATCGATGCGTGTGTAATAATATGATAAAATTCCTTCACACATTGTTACTATGCGTTTAACTGGCAGGTCATCAGCTTTTTAAACAGCACTAGCTTTGGCCCTTAACTAACTTTCGGGGACTGACAGTCATTTTCCAATGGTAACACAGGCCATAGAACATGCAAAATAACGGCATCTCCTCCACAAAAAATTAGTTTCTCCATTAAAATTAATTTCGCCCTCGCAATCGTGCTTTCATACATATCCGAGTATCGACAAAGATGTCGGTACAATAATATTTCGAATTCTCTCTATCTTTGCACTCGTTACTACCAATAATACTACTTCTTCGTACTAAATGCGATTGATTTTATTCTAATAATCATATTTTTCACTTGTGTCTGTATTAACATAATGAGTCCCGCCTTAGGCTGACTTTACCTCATTTCTTACTTCTGTACAGACAAATTTTACATTACCAAATCTCCAAAGTACGCAGAGGTTACATAGAATTTCATTGACAGAAGAATATTACAAGCTAATTCAAAATTTTTCTGTACATTTTCATGTATTTAAAGACATGAAATAAATAAACTAAAATGGAAAGACTATCTATATACAAATTTATAATACGTTTTTGCTAGACATTAAACCGGCGAGCGGCTGTTGCTAATCACAGAAGGCACAAAACACATCCCGTTATATGTTATCACTGTTGTGTACGATTTTCGTGACTGAACGTGCAGTATCTCCCATGTCCAGGTGATTTTGTCAACTACTTCAGTGCCTTTCCAATTTGTTCAGTTGTTTCACTTTCATTATTAACGTATTTGTGGGTCTTTATCGAAATGTGCCTATTTAACCAAGTCTAGTGTTTTGATACCCGCTTCTGCCCTGTTATATTTCACATGAAGCCAGGATCGATTCGTCTGTAGTAAGAGACGAATTCGACGCTTTACGCGTCGTCAGAGCAGGAAGTAGGGTAGTGGGTGTTGGTTTCCAAGACATAGAGCTAGAAATGCAGTTTCACCATTTCAACCATAAAAGAATCTTTGTTGTTGTGTTCCTATCCCACAAGGACGAGCTGTAATGTTGAGAGAGGTTCAAAATACGTAACCTTTCTATAGTAAGAGTAAGTTAATTATATCAAGTTGAAGCAAATCATGTTAAGACACTGGAAGTAAATTGGTTGCATGAGGGCTGATCATGACACTCAAAGTATATGATAAAACTAAGCCCGTACAGGCAGAGAAGGCCCAACTATACCACCCAGCCTAAGTGTCATCCTTAATCCACAGGCGTCGCTTGATGCGGATGTGGAGGGTCATGTGGTCAGCAGTCCGCTCTCCCGGCCCTATGTCAGTTTACGAGACCGGAGCCGCTACTTCTTAGGCAAGTAGCCCCTCCGTTTGCCTCACTATGGCCGAGTGCACCCCACTCGCCGAACCTTAGTTACCATTGCATCAAAGCTGCTGGGAACGTATATGATAAGATAGAGGAAATTATTGGAATTTTTCATGGAAAGGAAGATTTAATGGTGATAGGTGAATGGAATTCGGTACTGGGAAAGGGAAGACAAGGAAAAGTAGTAGGAGAACATGCACTAGGAGAAAGGAAAGGGGGAAGAAGCCACCTGGTGAATTTTGCAAAGAAAATATTTCATCATCTATAACCTTCCCTTTAAGAATCATGAAAGCAGGTTGAGACGACACGAAGGTTTCAGACAGATTACGAAATACTACGACGCTGATTTTTTATAAAGGTGAAACAGAAAACTCATCTAATCACGACGATATTACTATGTTAACCGGAGTACGAATCTAAGCTATTGCATTTATACAGTTACTCAGTTTCCTCCGCACATACAAGAATGCAAGCTACAATAATTTTAGGGAAAGCACCGTTACAACAATCATAATCCCTTCATAAAGCAGCATGCTTAAAACTCATAATCTGCAAATATCTTGCTGTATGTTGTATGTTAACCGGGGACCTAGAAACGACGGAGAGGCTCCGTCCCCGCCGCAGCCGCAGTGGTCCACAACCCCACGACGACTGCCGCAGTCCACTTCATCCCTCCGCCGCCCCTCACGGAACCCAGGGTTATTGTGCGTTCCTCGCAAGCTGCATAAGATGTTGGGTGACCTTGGGTATTGTAGAGAAGGACCCCCAAGGGAAGTCTCACACCAGACGAGTGTAGCCCCTATGTTTGCGTGGTAGAGTAATGGTGGTGTACGCGTACGTAGAGAACTTGTTTGCGTAGCAATCGCCGACATAATGTAGCTGAGGCGGCATAAGGGGAACCAGCCCGCATTCGCCGAGGCAGATGGAAAACCGCCTAAAAACCATCCACAGACTGGCCGGCTCACCGGACCTCGACCCAAGTCTGTCGGGTGGATTCGTGACGAGGATTAGGCGCTCCTTCCCGCTCCATAAAGCCGTGCGTTAGACCGCTCGGCTAACCGGAAGGGCTTGCAAATGCCATAGTACCCATGCACGGAAAATAATACTGGAGAAATCATTGTTATAAATCTATACAAAGATTTTAGAAACACGAAGCAACCACCAGCATTTAGTCACACAATTATCCCTTACCAAAAGATAATGACAAATAAAAGTTATACAGGATTGTCCATGAAATCTCAAATACTGAGCGCTGATTATACACAGAAAACCAACAACACAGCAGCAACTGTGGATATAAATTCTTAAGACAATCACCCTTTCACAAGGTAATGGCACCAACTGCCTTCTGAATAGTAACCAATGTCCTTTTCAATAATTCCAAAGGCCATCCAACATGTCATGCTGCTTGCGAGCGATACCTGGGCCCACAACCCTAGACGGACAACCAATGACGACTCTGAGTCAGGAGAAAAATAGTCGAAGAAATAATCTTAACACATTTGATCACGCGATGGCAACCGTCGATGCTAATGGGAGACGAATACTCCAGGGAGTGGAAACGGTGTCCCGCTGCTATCAGGTTCAATGTATGGTTGTCACTGGTCAAAGGCCGCTGCTGCTGCCACTCGATACCAGGTAGCTCAGTTCAGGAGGCGCCACAGCCGCATGCCCACACCGCCGCTCTACGCCGAGCGTCGAGGATGCCCTTCCGGGAGTCCGAACAGCGACTACTTTTTGAGTCGGCACACCCTCCCACACCAAAATTTAAAGTCTACAGCAGAGGGGGAGGGGAATTCGATGTACCTGAAGGAACACGCAGTAGGGCATTGGTAGCACGTCCTAATTTTTCCTCTACTACTATTTACAATAACAAAAAGGAATAAATTATCTACGTACTTTAACATTTAACTCACAAGAATTATAAAACAAATGTGCTCTCAGTATTTGGGAACAACTTTAATACCACCCAGCTACTACTAACTGTCGGAAGTCCTCATTACATCTAAAAAGTTTACAGAAAACTATTAGAGCTAGAGTCGTGGAACTGCTGTACTTACCGACGCGCCGTCTCTTCAGAATTTGGCCGGCCGGAGTGGCCGTGCGGTTCTAGGCGCTACAGTCTGGAGCCGAGTGACTGCTGCGGTCGCAGGTTCGAATCCTGCCTCGGGCAAGGTTGTGTGTGATGTCCTTAGGTTAGTTAGGTTTAATTAGTTCTAAGTTCTAGGCGACTGATGACCTTAGAAATTAAGTCGCATAGTGCTTAGAGCCATTTCTTCACCATTTAGTTTAACCTGTGCTATATGTGTTCTGAAAATTATTTTGGTTTGGTGGTTCCTAACCAACAATGTGACCGGGGTCATAAGGCATAGAATGTGACCTGACCACAAAAACCTGTACAACAGCTGATAAGCGAGTCCACGCCACAGCTTACCACCCCAGTGTATTTCACCCCAACATGATCTCCTAGGGTCATTGATATCGCCCGTCTCCCCACATCATATCGCCACACCATCCTTTCATGAACTACCTATTGATTACTGCGGGCTTGCTTCCACTTAGCACAAATATGTAAAGCGTCAACTTTGTTCGAGGTCAGGTCATTAAGTGACCGTGTATCGGCAAACGGAGAACTCTCCTTAAAAGCAAACATAAAACAAGCAAGGTTGGCCTTCTGAGCTTCGTACACCTCGATATTAAAGGCAGATCCCTACCATGACAAGGAAGTATCGCACCATGTGTGTTTGTTGCAATGGAATGCAATCAAAGCTCCTAGCAAACAGTGACTCCAACGTTTCACAAAGCCCGGAATCGGCTAATATCGTGTAGCAGTACTATCAGACACTCTGTTTCAAATAAATACTGGGAAAGGCGGTAGAACTGAGTGCCGTTGAATACCTGGAAATTAGAACGGGGCAAGCCCCTAAGGTTCCAAATAATACTTGAAAATATCTGACTGACTCTACAGACAATTCAAACTGAGAGCAACCAGGAAAGTGTGCAAATGCATCTACGTACACAATGCCGTATCAATACCTTCTGTGGAGTGTGGAAACGTAATCCATATACACTCCTGGAAATTGAAATAAGAACACCGTGAATTCATTGTCCCAGGAAGGGGAAACTTTATTGACACATTCCTGGGGTCAGATACATCACATGATCACACTGACAGAACCACAGGCACATAGACACAGGCAACAGAGCATGCACAATGTCGGCACTAGTACAGTGTATATCCACCTTTCGCAGCAATGCAGGCTGCTATTCTCCAATGGAGACGATCGTAGAGATGCTGGATGTAGTCCTGTACCGCGTGAGACGACGCTTCATCCAGTCCCAAACATGCTCAATGGGGGACAGATCCGGAGATCTTGCTGGCCAGGGTAGTTGACTTACACCTTCTAGAGCACGTTGGGTGGCACGGGATACATGCGGACGTGCATTGTCCTGTTGGAACAGCAAGTTCCCTTGCCGGTCTAGGAATGGTAGAACGATGGGTTCGATGACGGTTTGGATGTACCGTGCACTATTCAGTGTCCCCTCGACGATCACCAGTGGTGTACGGCCAGTGTAGGAGATCGCTCCCCACACCATGATGCCGGGTGTTGGCCCTGTGTGCCTCGGTCGTATGCAGTCCTGATTGTGGCGCTCACCTGCACGGCGCCAAACACGCATACGACCATCATTGGCACCAAGGCAGAAGCGACTCTCATCGCTGAAGACGACACGTCTCCATTCGTCCCTCCATTGACGCCTGTCGCGACACCACTGGAGGCGGGCTGCACGATGTTGGGGCGTGAGCGGAAGACGGCCTAACGGTGTGCGGGACCGTAGCCCAGCTTCATGGAGACGGTTGCGAATGGTCCTCGCCGATACCCCAGGAGCAACAGTGTCCCTAATTTGCTGGGAAGTGGCGGTGCGGTCCCCTACGGCACTGCGTAGGATCCTACGGTCTTGGCGTGCATCCGTGCGTCGCTGCGGTCCGGTCCCAGGTCGACGGGCACGTGCACCTTCCGCCGACCACTGGCGACAACATCGATGTACTGTGGAGACCTCACGCCCCACGTGTTGAGCAATTCGGCGGTACGTCCACCCGGCCTCCCGCATGCCCACTATACGCCCTCGCTCAAAGTCCGTCAACTGCACATACGGTTCACGTCCACGCTGTCGCGGCATGCTACCAGTGTTAAAGACTGCGATGGAGCTCCGTATGCCACGGCAAACTGGCTGACACTGACGGCGGCGGTGCACAAATGTTGCGCAGCTAGCGCCATTCGACGGCCAACACCGCGGTTCCTGGTGTGTCCGCTGTGCCGTGCGTGTGATCATTGCTTGTACAGCCCTCTCGCAGTGTCCGGAGCAAGTATGGTGGGTCTGACACACCGGTGTCAATGTGTTCTTTTTTCCATTTCCAGGAGTGTATATAATACCCATGTAGGCGCAATAACCGTTTCACAAGAAAGAACCCCTTGTTGCAAATTTTACGATGGTTTGATAATACCGCAGATTTTACGTTCCAACACCAATGACTTAAATCCTTTCACCTCCTTCCAGATAAAACACTCTTTAACCTTAATCCACGTTTTTAAAATAACCCAATGACTATATAAAATCGGTGAAAAACCGTCTAGATCGCGATGGTACTTTATTAAAAATGACCGGTTTCGGTTTATACTTATGCCATCTTCAGACAACACACAGCTGAAGTTGACGATGCGTACAACAGCCAGTTGACATTAGTCGCCAAAACTGCTGTGATCACCTGGACGCTGTCGAAACCGGTCACAGAGGAATTAAAAATATTTCGACACTTGACCTCGCCTGCAAAAAATATTATATATCACAAAAGAAAATGGAAAAAAGTAAAATTCAGCCATACTGTAGAACTTAAGTTACAAAGGATTTGCTCTCTGATCTGTTGAAACAAGGGCGTGCCTCATTACTTAATTTTCCACATACGTGCTAACATATCCTGGCTTCGTACCAGTACATAAGGCAGCTTTCTGCAGAATAATTTACACACTGATTAGATGGCATGATGCCACCCAAGTCCAGCTCCCTGTTAACCTGATGGATAACGCTCCCTGATTACAGTAACGTGAGAATGAGATGGTTCACTAACTTCTGAAATGGAAACTACTGTGTCTCACTTATTACGAGGGTAATATTGGAGACAGTGTCACTCACCTCCGCTTCCTGAAGGCTTACGGAGTCAAGTGTGCGTGTCTGTGTGGTTTGAGGTTTTCCGGCGCTAAACAGCGTGGTCATCAGCGCCCAAACGCATAGAAACGGGAACACATGCGGTGAAGGGACGAAGACGGACAGCGAACAAGGAGAACAGCTAAAAGACACAGACCTGACGCGGTTCCAAAGAAGCAAAACAAGAGAAGAAGAAACGCACTAAAAAGGGAAAGGAAACACAAGGAAAAGAGAACAGAAATCGAACTGAAACAAGTAGGTAATCGTGACTGGCGGAACTCTTACCTGAGACGTGGGTGAGCCAGTCACCCAGCAGCACATTAAAATCCTCTCCCTAAAATCCGAGGCGACAAATTGGACAGGACACAAAACCGTAGGACCTTAACCACAGTCATTGCGTCGTCTTGCAAAATAGAGCGCAAATCCAGTGGCAGGGAAACCAATGCTCTCTGGTAAGAGAATAAAAGACAGTCAAGTAAAATGTGGCGGACAGTAATCTGGACGCCACAAGCACTGCAGATTGGGGGTGGCGGGGGGGGGGGGGTCCTCCCGTCGGAGTAAGAAACCGTGCATTAAGGGACTGTGCCAGATGCGGAGGCGAGTGAGTAGAACCTCATCCCGCCTGCATGAGTGGTAGGACGTACGCCACGGCCGCGTGGTGGCCTTGACCAGACGCAGCTTATTTTCACCGACTGCCAGCCACTCCTCTTCCCATTGACGCATAACTTGAAAACGCAAAAGGGAGGTAACAGCATGGAGGGGGACGGCACATTCAACAACGTGAGGGAGGGAACATGCATCTTTGGCAGCCACATCCGTCAGTTCGTTTCCCCTAATATCCACGTGCCCCGGCACCCAGCAGAAAGAAACCTCCTTCCCCTGCTGTTGCAGGTGGAGTAGGGTATCATGGATGTTCTGGGAGCCGGCCAGTGTGGCCGTGCGGTTCTAGGCGCTTCAGTCTGGAACCGCGTGAACGCTACGGTCGCAGGTTCGAATCCTGCCTCGGGCATGGATGTGTGTTATGTCCTTAGGTTAGTTAGGTTTAAATAGTTCTAAGTTCTAGGGGACTGGTGACCACAGATGTTAAGTCCCATACTGCTCAGAGCCATTTTTGATGTTCTGGACGACCGTATCCGCTGAGTGCAAGTGTTGCATGGTCTGAAGGGCACTCAGGGAGTCAGAACAGATGAGAAACTTAAGACTGGGAACACAGCTCATCCGCACCAATGCCCGCAAGATCGCAAACAATTCGGCATCAAAGATGTTAAACGCCGCAGGAAGCCGTAACTTGACGACTCGATCAGGGAAAACAACAGCACAACCAACAGAGTCCCCCTATTTAGAGCCATCCGTGAATACTGGTACATGGTCTGGATGCTGGTCTAAAATATCGTAAAATAAGGAGGTAAAAACAAACGCAGGAGTGCAGCTCCTCCGGTACTCTGAGAAGTCTAAAAGGACGCTGGGCCTCTGGAACAACCAGGGAGGCAGGCGAATAAGACCCTGGAGTTTGGGTGCCACACGCTCCACACCAAGGGACTCAAGAAAATGCTTGGCCCGAATCCCAAATGGTCTCGTTGCCCTGGGACGACTCGAAAAGAGACGCTCCATAGGCGGTCGGGCAACGGTAGGGTACGGAGGGGAGGTAGAACTGGCAAGGAATTGACACACCCGTCGCACCATGAGGAGTTTCCGCCGGATGGCGAGCAGCGGTTCCCCTGCCTCAGCACACAGGCTGGGTTTCAAAATGGTTCAAATGGCTCTGAGCACTAAGAGACTCAACATCTTAGGTCATAAGTTCGCTAGAACTCAGAACTACTTAAACCTAACCAACCTAAGGACATCACACACACCCTTGCCCGTGGCAGGATTCGAACCTGCGACCGTAGCAGTCCCGCAGTTCCGGACTGCAGCGCCAGAACCACTAGACCACCGCGGCCGGCACAGGCTGGGGATGGGACTGGTACGGAAGGCACCAGTGGCCACCCTTATACCCTCATGGTATACTGAGTCAAGAATTTTCGGATACGAAGGCCTCGCTGACCCATACGCGGTGCATCCATAGTCAAAACGCGATCGGACGAGAGCCCTATACAACTGCAGCAGACGCGCCCGATCTGCTCCCCAGGACCGATGGCCTTCAGGGCCCGCACATTGAGATCTTTAAGGTGCGGCAACCACGACAACTTGGAATCAGAAGTGAAGCCCAGGAACCTCACAGTGTCGCTAAAAGGAAGAATAGTGTCCCTCAGACGCAATTCATGGAAGGTAAAAAGACGTCGAGAACGATCAAAATGAAGACACACACATATGTATGCAGAAAAGGTAAAACCCGTCTTCGCAGTCCATGCCCATAATCGCTTTATCCTAAGCTACAACTGCCGACTAGCAATGACAAGACCGGAGGAAGAACAAAAAACAGAAAAATCGCCACAAACAAGGAGCACTGGGCCGGACTCCGGATAGTGGACGTGATACTGTTAATGGCGACTGCAAAGAGGGTGACACTTAAAACGCTTCCCTGAGGAACACCATTCTCCTGCACGTAGAAATGAGATAGCAGATTACCAACCCGATATCGAAAGAGGCGGTGGGAAAGAAAGGAGCGAATGAAGATGGAGAGATGGCCACGAAAGCCCCACTGATGGAGTTGATTGAGGATAAGGCGGCGCCAAGTAGTGTCATACGCCTTATTAATGTCAAAGAATACACCTAGACAATGCTGGTTACGTAGGAAGGCCTGCTGGATGGCGTCCTCAAGCAGGGTCAAGTTGTCTATAGTTGAACGACATCTCCGAAAGCCACACTGAGAGTGGCTAAGGAGCTGCCTGGTCTCGAGCAGCCAAACCAGGCGACGGTTGACCAGGCGTTCCAAAGTCTTCCCGACACAGCTCGTCAAAGCAATAATCTGATAACTACTGGGATGCGTTCGGTCCTTCCCCGGTTTGAGGAGGGGAATCAAAATCGCCTCCCTCCACGAGTCAGGGAACGTGCCAGATAACCATATCATATTGAAACAATTCAGGAGAACTTCCTTGGATGGCAGCAACAAGTGCTGCAACATGCTGTACCGGATTTGATCATGACCGGGTGCAGTATCCTGAGCCACAGACAGCGCCGAATCCAGTTCCCACATTGTGAAGGGGCAGTTGTAGGGTTCAGAATTTGGAGACCGGAAGTCCAAGTGACCCCTCTCGATGGCAGTGCGTTAGCGGCAGAAATCTGAATCACAGTTAATAGTGGCGGCAGATTCCGCAAAATGCATGCAATGGGCAATGTCTCTCGGCGCCGTGAGGAGACATCCCTGATGCAGCATTGCCATGACACGTAGTTGGCTGCGCTTCCCGGAAATCCTCCTGGTGGCTTCCCATACTTTCGTAGAACTTGTGGAGCGGGAGATGGAGTTCAAGAACGATTGCCATGACCGTCGTTTGCTCTCTTTAATCACTCGCCGCGCCTTGGCCCTTGCCACCCGAAAGGCCGCAAGATTGTCAGCTGAGGGACGGCACTTGAAGCGGCGCAGAGCTGCACGCCGGGGTCGGATTGCTGAGCGGCACTCAGTGGTCCACCAAGGCACAGGAGCCTCTTGGGATGACCTGAGGACCGTGGGATCGACAATTCAGCAGCATGGGATATCACGGCTGTAACATGGTCGACCCTTTCGTGGACGCTGGCACGGTGTTCCAAAAAAGCCAGATGGCTGAAAAGTGTCCAGTTGGTGGCACTGGTAATTCCACAGCCTAATCCAGGAGGCGAATCCAAAGGGGAAAGGGCTCACTAGAATGGAGGTCAGCGGCAACCTCCCACAGAGCAGAATCCGCGAGTGCTGGAGAGCAAAAGGAAAGGTCAATAGCTGACAACGACCCAGAAGCAGTACAGAAATGAGTGGGAGCGCCAGAGTTGAGGATGCACAGTTCTTCGGACGTCATGCGGCTTTCCAGAACGTGACCCCTGGGGCAAGTAGTCGTAGAGCCCCAGAAGACATTATGAGCATTGAAGTCCCCCAAAAGGAGAAATGGGCGGGGGAGTTGGCTAATAAGTTCTGTGAGAGCCTCAGAGTCTATTGCATCCTGAAGTTGTAAGTAAATGGAACAGATTGTGAGCCTCTGCCCCATAAGAAGGTCAACTGCAACTGCTTGCAAGTCCATAACGAGAGGGAGCACAGATGAGTGGTGCATGTCACGGACATAAACCGCAACACCACCCTTTGCCCTTTCCCCCATCAGATCATCTATTCGATATACGGTATAGCCCCGTAAAGACGGAGCATCAGTGGCCCGAAAATGTGTCTCTTGGAGACATATGCACAAGGGGCGCTCTCGTACAAGGAGTTGTAATTGGGCCACATGCGTCTTGAACCCATTCAGGTTCCACTGTAGTATGGGAGCCAGCGCTCAGGGTGGCTGAACTTTCACCCTGCCTCTGTGCTTTGGAGGAGAGCCCGTACTGGCCGGAGATTTATTCCTGGGGCGAGAAGATCGCCCCCGGTCGACATCAATAGCCATCAGCTCCGATGACGACCCAAAGAAGATGTCGGACAGTACGATGGCCTCGTCATCGGACTGACCCTGACTAGTCTCCTCAGGTGGCAAAACTTTCACCTTCGGCGTCTTTGTCTTGGGGGGGGGGGGGGGGGCTTAGAATGCAGAGCCTTGTCAAACTCGCCTGGGCAGTAGGCGCCATATGGGGAGGGGCAGGAAGTACCAAAATGTCAGCAACCACGGCCTTGTCCGGCATTGTAGGGAGAGCTGCAGGTTCCAAAACAGCCGCAGCAGCACAAGTGCACTGGAAAACGCAGGTATTAGTGCCCACATTAGCTACCTCTGATTGTGTAGCAACAGTGGCCAACTGTACTGCTTTCTTCAGAGCGGAAGCGAAAGATGTTGTAAACATAGGAGGCTGCATGGGCTTAAAGAGCTTCTTGGCCTCACCATATGGGATGCGCTTGTATGTTTTGGAATCATGTACCTTCCGTTCCTCGAGATAGATGGGGCAGACCCGGCTCCAGACAGGGTGACTCCCATAGAAATTCACGCACTTCACAGGCGATGAACAATCGGCTCCTTCATGGCCAGGCTGACCACATTCACCACAAGTGGCTATCCCATTGCACCCCAACGTAGTATGCCCAAATTCGCTGACATTTAAAACAGCGAATTGGGTTAGGAAAATATGGCCGTACTGGCAAATATAAGAAACCCGCTTTAACGTGCTCTGGGAGTCTCAGGCAACGGAACGTGAGAATAAACGAGTCAGATTTGACTAGGCCCCCATCGACTCGTTTCATAATACGCTGCACGTCAAGAACACCTTCGTCAGCCCACTCAGGTTTCAACTCGTCTTTGGGGATATCCACCAAGTCCCTACATGTCACAACACCCTCACTATAGTTCAAAGTGGAGTGGAGCTCGGTCTCGATAGAGTACTCTCCAAGACAGGTTGCTTTCCGAAGAGAAGCGACTTGATGGGAACTATAAGTCTCAACTAACAGAGTCCCATTGCGCAGTCGCTTCACAGATATCAGTGTTCCTGCAATTCCCTCAAGACCCTTGTGGGTGTAAAAGGGAGAATTCCTCTCAAAGCTACCCTCCTTCAGTTTGACAATCAAAAACACATTCTGGTTATCAGCATGTGCTCTGTTACTGGTTATCAGCATGTGCTCTGTTACGACAGTCTGATAAATCTCCAGTAACACCAGGCGCTGGACGACTCGCAGCACCAAGTCCGTTTCTCGATGGTGTGTGTTTGCCTACCAGTGGCCCACCCAATCCACTGGTAGGGGGAAACGTAGAGGTCGACGGGTCGATTACGGTCCCACGAGCAGCTAGGGAACTAGAGGTCCGCTCAGACAGAGCCCTGCGTGCCTGAGTAAGCCTTATACAACTGGGGTGCGGTAGGTGCCCCAGAAGTTGCCCGCTTGCAACTGTTCCACCCCAACAGCCATGCATCTTATAGGCGCGCAGCACACCGTAAGACTGAGGGGTTTCTAGAGAGGTTGACCTTCCTCGCCATCCAGGCGGTCAAGCCAAGATTACCATTCCCCGCAGCACACGACATTCCACCGCCGCGCCATACGGTGGTCACTGAAGCATGTCCGGGGGTTACGGTCACAGGAGACTGGCGGCGCTGACCAGTCACCAGCTCAGGACCTCAGGGTAGCTAAGCCCGTACTCAGCAAATGAATGCTGAGCCCCTGGGGGCTACGGAGTCAAGTGTCCGGCACCAACATCCACAAGTTGTGCACTAACTCGGCCGCAATGTCAAACACGTCAGCACCGTGAATCTTTAATTCGGAGGTTAGATCTTCTTTTGGCATCTCTCAGAACCTGGACACCTCCTGCCAGACCTTACTAAAACAGGCCAGTAATATTATCTTCTAAATGTAACACAAGATAAAATAACGAAAATTTTCCAAACCAAGTGAATTTCTTATCACACACACATCACGACACGCTAATGAAACTCTGCTAACATAATGTTACAGGAGTAGGATGAGATACGTGAGATACGCTTCATCCAATCAGCATTCCATCGAAAGCACATTGCTCACGGTTACAACAGCAAAAGCTTCTCACAAGAAAGGGAGAAGTGTCCATAAACAGAAAACTCTCATCCAACCATGCTAGTATTACAATGTAAAGCCTAATATAATTTTAAACAGTCTCATACTTATAACTTAATAATTTGCTTGGCGCATACAAGAACACAACCTAAAATAATCTGAGGGGGGGGAGCACCATCACAGAAATCGTATCTTCTTTAGAAAAATTGTATGCTTGTAACTCAGAATATAGGAATCTAAAATTTCCCAAATTAATTCTAATATAACTCAGAGACGATTAAAGGCAGCATACCAGTAACTCAGGCGCCACCCTGCACATAAAGTCTTGTGACACTCAACTTTTCCTTAGTTACTGTCACTAACTTTTACGCATCTAGCGAGGTACACCAGGCCGCACAATCCTACTAGTGACGACACTGAAGGAGCCAGGCGATAAATGTCGAACAAATAACCACTCGACTCTTGGCAGTTTCAGTTAGGTGGCCTCAAAGTTGCTCTGTCCACAGCGCCTCCTGTCGAATAAGCAACTTTTTGAGTTGGCACAGTTTCCTAGTAAGTTTTTTTAATTGCGAGACATTTTCATAGACAAGTAGTGGACCCTGACCATACCTGATTGATTATGAATTGCATGCTAAAACTGAAGAATTTGGAAAAAAACAGGAATTAAGGCGATGGGAACTGCATAAATTGATAGCAGCAGGAGCTGTTGAGAGGGAGCATTAGACAATGGTGGACTGAAACAGGGAATAGGAATACAATAGAAGATTGGTAGGTAGATTTGATACGTGGAATATGGAAGGAAGCAGGAGAAAAGGCCTAGATTCAAGTCCTGCTTAACACGAGAGATACTGAATGCAATGAACGAAAATAGAAAATAGAAAAATATAACAAATGAAGCAGGTAAAAGGAAACTCAGAGGTCTAAGAAATGAGTGTCAAAAACTGCAAAAAGGCTAAGCACATTTGGAAAGAGAAGAAATGAAAGGTTGTAGAAACATGCTTATTTAGGGGACAGATAGGTGCCTTCTATAGACATCTTTAGAGAAGGAGCACGAGCTTGGATTAGGGAAGGATGGGGAAGGAAATCGACTGTGCTCTTCAAAGGAATCATATAGGCACTTGGCGGGAGCGATTTTAGAGAAATCACAGAAAATCTAAATCAGGGTTGCTGGACTAGGGTTTGAACCATCGTCCTCCCGAATTAATGTAAAGAGACTTTTTGAGAAGCGGAACTATGTATCAAGTGTTCAGAACGCAAACCAGTATTACGAAAAGTAAACGAAGCAGAAAGAAGGAATTAATTTCTTTTTAGAGTTTAGGTAAAGGAAGGTAAACTGAGTACATGAAACGTGGAAATAAATGGGGATGATAGTGCAGGAAGTATGACAAAGCAGTGAAAAACATAAATGGGGACAAAGTCTCTGTAGTGGACGACATACACTGAGAATTATGGTGATTCTTGGGGGAGAAAATAAAATTCCAGCTATCGACTTGACTGAAAATCCTATCTAGTGTACGCATAATGTTAAATCAGTAAACTGATCGAAGTCAACTGTCCAGGCGTTTTGTGACCGTAATGACCCTGAAACAGTGGATGACTCAGAGAAGATCGGAATACTAAATGTCTTTTCCAAAACTTTAAATCGTCGCACGAACGACAAAATAGATGATATCGAAATAAATGACCATGTCAATCTACCGTACGTTATTAGCTGCCTCTGTCATGTTTTATTGGATTTGGTGTGTTAACGAATTTATTGCTTGGAATGTAACGGCCTGATACCTGAAATATGTTTTGATGTTTGGAAACTATGAGATTATTGCCTATGATCTTGAGAGGCGGTATCTGTGTACTGTAGAGCATCTTAACTGTTGTTTGGCTAACCTTGAAGAATTTTATATAAGATTGCATTTCATGGGCTTTTATTTAAATGATCATTTTAGTATGTAAAGTTGCCACCCTTTAACTGTAAGACTTTTCTTGGAAGTTAAAATCTAGTTGCACCTTCTTATGAGGGGGGGGGGGGGGGAGGTGCATAGTTTGTGTGCTTGTGTAAACTGTTAAAACTCTTAGTTTAAAGTTATCTGGTGTGTTTCAGATTTGCACCAATGTAGTCTTTCAGAGGCTGTTGTGAGCGGTCGTAACTACGGCCGTGTCAAAAGGGAGCGGCAGGTTTCTCTGCCCGAAAGCTCATACAGTCAAAACTTGCTTCTTTCTGCCTCTGAATAAATTGTAGCTTTGATATTTAGAGGGTGCTTTTTGATTATAAATTTAAAACTGTTTCCTTTAAAAAGAGCTTTTAGGCACTATTAAAGTGAATAAAATTCCCCTTTGTTAAAAGGAATTTGGTTATGATTTCATCAGTTACTCCCTGGCAACTACTTCCATGCTTACATACTGTGATTAAATGTGTTAATGTTCTTGATGAATCTCTAGTAAATAAAATAAATTCTAAAGAATATTCTTCGAAAACAAATCGCGGTTCGGCTATGTAGGTCGATGCCCGGAATGCCTACCTGTCTTCTTATATCGGAAGTCTTCGGCCGCCAGTGTTGATTATTATTGAAAATTGAAGCGATGGCGTGGCTCGGATCCGGGACCGATGTTGTTTTGATTAATCATCAAAGACGCTACCCCCTTTCTCCCTAGAACTGCTTCATTTCTGGCGTTTGCCCCTATCACCCATACTACACTCCTAAACCTCTCTAACCGCCACGCGGGATAGCCGCGCGGTCTGAGGCTTCTTGACACGGTCCACGCGGCTCCCTCCCGTCGGAGGTTCGAGTCCTCCGTCTGGCATTGGTGTGTGTGTGTCGTCCTTAGTGTAAGTTAGTTCAAGTTAGATTAAAATAGTGTGTAAGCTTAGCGACCGATGACCTCAGCAGTTTGGTCCCATAAGACCTTACCACTAATTACCAAAATTTCCTCTCTAACATACAAACAACAAAAAAATCTAGTGCCACCACCACTTTCACCCGAAAAGCTAACTAGGACAGATGGACAGGTGTTTTCCACCACTTCAGCCTCCACCCACGACCAAAAACAAAGTACGCCTCTGACCGTTTTGTAAAACGAAAGAGAGAGAGATGAAAGAAAGAGTAAAATTCTTTTATTTCATTTGTTTCTTTTTTTATCTTTTTTCTTCCGGTGGTGTACACAGCTTCCAGGTGGTGAGGTATCCAGGGAGTCTTCTCTTTCAGCGAAGGTTAAAGACCCTATAATCACCGTTGATGTCTTGCTCAGTCAATCCTATGGTATATCGTCAATCTCGTCTCACACACACTACACTCCAGTCCTCTGGAGGGTGCGTCGGTGCATAAACAACGACCTCCCAAGTAATTCGCAAAGAGCGAACCATGAGCCTTGAAATCGTGTAGTGGATTGTTAAATAGAACAAAAAATCCAACAACCCTGCGACGTCCTCACTAAAAAAGTTTGACGGCGCCATATATTTAACCCATACCATGGCGTTTGGACGAGTAGCGGGATTGTAAGTGACGGCAGGATGGGTCAGTTAGGTGGGCTCTACCTTTTAAGGTGTCCGTTGCTGAACAATGCCAACATGCGACAAATGAAAAGCCAATAGCCGGTAGCCGTATCACAAATGAAATGTTGCACGTCGGTGTCGCCAGCGGCGCATCAGGGGTAGAGAGGATCCTTGGCAAGAGGTATAGTATACAAACGGTGTCGAGTGGGACATTTTTCAGTAGTTATCACATACGACAGGACCCTCACGGCCGTGGGATGGAAAGGAGAGTGTATAACTCTTCACGTTTGCTTCCAGCCAATCACTGAATGTCATACAGTAGTTAGTCACATTAGCAGCAAGTGTCCGTCGAAAGCAGCTGTAGAAGTCCTTGGTTTTTGTCGTCCACGTGGTCTGTATGACATCCAACAGATAAATTATGCTCACTAGACTGGGGCGAATGTGACACAATGGTGGCGCAAAATGTCTAACAGGATTCGGCCGGAGGGATTAAGGCGCTACCTCATCAGTCATGTAGCAGTGAGCGCGTCCTTGTCCGAACCACACAGAAGATGCCCCGTCCGCAAAAAGAGAGCGCGCGACCTATTTTGCATGTTTATCGTTATAATGCCGCCCGCACGTGTGGTCAACATTAGTGTCTCATAACAGGTCTTACCATCACTGACGAAATGACCAAAGGGCACCTGGAACTTCGCAGCCACCGTAACAGGCAGTGGGAGAACGTGTAAATTATGATTAAGTTTCGGAGCGAGGTGGACGTTCACAAAATGCACCAGCATGATCAAGTGAAGTGCTTTAAAGGTATGGAGACGAACTTGCGTGCAGATTGTATATTAAGTAGTCTGCGATAGGTAGATGCTGCTGTACGCTGCACTTTCCCACAGAAGGTCACTCCCAAACATTTTGTCGCCAAGACCTTGGTAATGGGCAGTGCTGACAGTCAGACCTCTGCCCAGATCCATGTAATGTGACACCCGCCATCTCGCCGTAGGGCTGAAGCCAGGCGATCTCCGTACGTATATCTTCTGCCGAGCCCACCAGGAGTGCCACTACATCTCTGTATGAGATTAAAGCCGTGTGTATATTACCGCCACCTTCGAGGCATGTTGGGTTGGAGTGAAATGTGGAGTGAAATGTAACCTTGACAGCAGCAACATGAAGTATGAGTGCTAAAAGCTTGTAAGCCGCATTCACTAATGTCAATGGCCGGAAGTCTTGTGATCTGCACCCTCCGCTTGGTTTTAGCAAATGTTTTCCCAAACAAACATTGTTATAGAGGGGGGTTCGGGTGCGGAGAGGCCCCGCAGTTAGGGGCACCATGGCACGATTTGCCTCGGGTATGGATGTGTGTGATGTCTTTAGGTTAGTTAGGTTTAAGTAGTACTAATTTCTAGGGGACTGATGACCTTATAAGTTAAGTCCCGTAGTGCTCAGGGCCATTTCAACCATTTTTTTGATTTCCCTAAATCGCTCCAGGCACATGCCGGGATACTTCCTTTGAAAGGACACAGCCGACTTCCTTCCCTGTCATTCCCTAATCCCATGAGACCGATGACCTTGCTGTTTGGTCCCTTCCCCAAAACAACCCAACCCAACCCCGAGGCAGGATTCGAATCTGCGACCGAAGCAGTCGCGCGGCTCCGGACTGAAGCGCCTGGAACCGCTCGGCCACAGCGGCAGGCCTCCGTTCTCTGATGATGTGATAAAGAGGAGCACGTTCTTCTGGTATGGAATCTTGCAGTCTAGCTGGAACCCGAGTGCCTTCCAGTCTGGCAGTCGTGATCTGCCGGAGCTGTGCTTCTGGTGGGCGGCCGTTTGGCGCTCTGGCGAAAGCTGTTGCGACGCTCGTTGCCTGTAGACCGTGAAATAAAACACAGAGCCAGCTCGTTGCCACGGCGCCCTGTCTTGTCCTTACGCCAGGAGGGTGTAGTGAGTAGCTGGTTTGGCACAGTGCCTCCACCATCGTATTGCGAAATCATAGGTATAACGTCATCGTTCACATTTTGCTAGGTGTCAGTGGCGGCTACATAGCAAGCCTCTTCTCGGAGAATGTTGACTTAAAAGTCCATGGTTTTCTACTACAATTCGTTAGTTGTCGTGCCAAGATCACGGCCAAGTGGAGGCCTGGTGGTAGGTGAATGCCCTGGGCCACAGCTCGGCACCGACAGTCACTGCCCGAAGACCTCGGGAAGCGTAAATACTGTCCTACGTGCTGGTCAAGTGACTGGTGAAGTGTGTGTATCCACACTGTTCACTACGGATTATTGTCCTTGTATCATTCAAGCATGAAGGGCTGGACACGGGGCATTATGAGAGATCTGGCCTCAGGGCTGAACAAGTCCCGCTCACCACTAAGTGCTCTATAGCGCCTTGAAACAATGGAGTTAACTATGTAGAGTAATAGACTGTTCACTCTCGACGGCCCGCAGTATCAGACGGGGAGCGCATATTCACAAGGCGGGCAGCATCGATTGTGAGCGCAACTCCTCGCGCTAATGACAAGTACTGAATATCCGTTGCTTCTATGCCATCGTCTAGTAGTATGGCCGTACCACCACCAACGTCTGTAGTAGGGTTGTCATAAGACATTCAAGTGCAGGTCAGACCGTAACTCTTGAAGAAGCTGGCTATCAATGCCCGCCGGCCGAATCATGTCCTTTAACAGATGAGTTTTGATTATATGGAAATAATGCCGTTTCATTGAGTGTACCTATCCGATAGACATCGGTCTTCATATACTACGATGACGTACCCTGCCGTCATTTGAGGCATTAAGCGCCACGTAACACGATGACTGCCCCTGTCACTCGCAACATATATATTAGTGATCGGCGGTGACCAGACGTCCCTCCGACGATTCGCCGGCCGGTGTCATCCGGTGATCGCTCCAGTCTGTCATCATTCTTTCCATCTCCACTTCAGACGTTCGGCCACCGAGCTGGAGGCGAGGTGTATTAGGCAACGGATGTTTTTCATTAGGTGTTTTGCCGCAAGATCGCCAGGTGCTCGACAGTGGGTTGAGCATCGTCAAACTGTCATTGTCCTCTGGCGGACGTTGGCACCAGCGGAATAGGAACGGTTGGAGAAGGATCCATAGCCCAGACAGCAGAGGGAGTGTCTTCATATTCCTACAACGTGTCACAGTCTTACGAAGCCTTTCCTGTGAAACCCTACTCCTCTTTCGTCGTTCGAGCGACTTCTCCTTGTAGGAATGCGTGTCTCCGTCCTGTGGCTCCTCCCGCATCTCCCGGTCGGAACTTGAATTGACGATAGGGAGCTCTCCTTCCTCACACGTATGAAGTGCAGTCGGGGTCGCTGCTGTGGAGCACGTCGATGGTTCTGATGGAGGTAGTGTGGTCGTGGGCGCGGAAACTGGACCCGCGGAGGTGGGTAACTTGAACGGAACAGCGTCTGCGTTAGTCATGTTCCTCGCTGCGTCAACGTACGTCGTAGGTGGCGTCGTCGGTTGAGACGTAGGCGTCATTTTTGCGTGAGGGATCTGTACGAGGGGTCTCTGCAGGCACTCAGAGCGAACATGCCCTTCCTGTCCGCGACCCGAGAAAGTCCATGGTTGACCGTCATAAATGACGATCGCTCGACAGACACCAAAGGTCACGTACGACGGGCTGTGTCTGCACAGTCCGATTAACACCTGGCGCACTCCATTCAGAACAGGATGCGTCTCGAAAGTTTGCACTTTTCTTCCACGTGACATAGTAGCCCTCCGTACTGACACAGTGCGCCTACGACAAATCTGGTGGGAACTTCAAATCGCATCTCGAAGATTCGTATGTTCCGAAGCCCAAGTCCTGCGTGGTTGAAAGTCACTACTTCCACACTGCCGTCCGACCGATGGAAACGATATCCATCGGTGGAACGGCGAGTAAGCCGTTCGCATTCTACTCGACAAATTTCAGGTAATCTGTGATGGAGACGATCAAAAGAGGAATACCAAGGACTTCCTTAGGATCAACCTACTTTACTTCACAGACGAAACTCTCTACTTCGTATGCCTTAGGTCACGCATACTGGGCATGGGGAGTTAATTTCTCGTGGTCTCTCAATACGAAAGAGCCATCGTCGTTCGAGGTGATCTGTTTACACTACAGCAGCGCTACCGCGAGTAGACAAAGGCCCCCCTTCGGAGCGCCGCGCAGAGTCCCGCGCACGTCCGCTTGCCATTCATGTTGCTCCATTAAAGCCACCAGCCTTTCCCATTCTCATTGCCAACTTTCTTTTTACACATCACAATAGCATTACTATTCCTGTCTTTTCCTACTCTTTTATTAAAATTTCTCGCCAGTATCAGTTCATGGCCACTTAGAACGGCAGCTGTAGGCTCTATCAGCATCGGTTGAAAATATTCTTTTACTTTCAACGGCAGGCCATCAGTAGGGGCATACACTTGCAATGTCACTATATTAATGGCTCTAGCTCTCAGACTGAGCTTTATCAACCTTTCATTAACTGCTTTCCAGGAGTTTATATATTTTGAACATCTTTGTTTACAAATACGAGTACGAGGTGCATTCAAGTTCTAAGGCGTCCGATTTTTTTTTCTAATTAACTACTCACCCGAAATCGATGAAACTGGCGTTACTTCTCGACGTAATCGCCCTGCAGACGTACACATTTTTCACAACGCTGACGCCATGATTCCATGGCAGCGGCGAAGGCTTCTATAGGAGTCTGTTTTGACCACTGGAAAATCGCTGAGGCAATAGCAGCACGGCTGGTGAATGTGCGGCCACGGAGAGTGTCTTTCATTGTTGGAAAAAGCCAAAAGTCACTAGGAGCCAGGTCAGGTGAGTAGGGAGCATGAGGAATCACTTCAAAGTTGTTATCACGAAGAAACTGTTGCGTAACGTTAGCTGGATGTGCGGGTGCTTTGTCTTGATGAAACAGCACACGCGCAGCCCTTCCCGGACGTTTCTGTTGCAGTGCAGGAAAGAATTTGTTCTTCAAAACATTTTCGTAGGATGCACCTGTTACCGTAGTGCCCTTTGGTACGCAATAGGTAAGGATTACGCCCTCGCTGTCCCAGAACATGGACACCATCATGTTTTCAGCACTGGCGGTTACCCGAAATTTTTTGGTGGCGGTGAATCTGTGTGCTTCCATTGAGCTTACTGTCGCTTTGTTTCTGGATTGAAAAATGGCATCCACATCTCATCCATGTCACAACCGACGAAAAGAAAGTCCCATTCATGCTGTCGTTGCGCATCAACATTGCTTGGCAACATGCCACACGGGCAGCCATGTGGTCGTCCGTCAGCATTCGTGGCACCCACCTGGATGACACTTTTCGCATTTTTAGGTCGTCATGCAGGATTGTGTGCACAGAATCCACAGAAATGCCAACTCTGGAGGCGATCTGTTCTACATTCATTCGGCGATCCCCCAAAACAATTCTCTCCACTTTCCTCGATCATGTCGTCAGACCGGCTTGTGCGAGCCTGAGGTTGTTTCGGTTTGTTGTCACACGATGTTCTACCTTCATTAAACTGTTGCACCCACGAACGCACTTTCGACACATCCATAACTCCATCACCACCTGTCTCCTTCAACTGTCGATGAATTTCAATTGGTTTCACACCACGCAAATTCAGAAAACGAATGATTGCACGCTGTTCAAGTAAGGAAAACGTCGCCATTTTAAGTATTTAATACAGTTCTCATTCTCGCCGCTGGCGGTAAAATTCCATCCGCCGTACGGTGCTGCCATCTCTGGGACGTATTCACAATGAATGCGGCCTAATTTTAAAACAATGCGCATGTTTCTATCTCGTTTCAGTCCGGAGAAAGAAAATCGGATGCCTTAGAACTTGAATGCACCTCGTACTTCTGCTGTCATCCTACGATTCTTGTCCACCCCATTAATGTGCGGACTCAAGCAGATACTCACCACCAGTACCTTTCTTTTTCGTTTCGGAAGATACAGGTGCATCAATGTTGTGCTCTCTCATATCCATTAGAACTTCATGTTGTTTATTATGGGTGCTGTATACATTCCAGATACAAAAATGCAACGTGCATTTTGTTTTGAGCTGTCGAATTCCGTTAAAGCCATCCGATAACCGAAAAAATATTACTGGGTATTTTAACTGGCGGTGTTTTTCTTAGGTGAGGAGCTGGTCAATCGCACAGCCCCCAACCTGGAGGACCAGGATTTATCATCAGCCATTTCCTGTCCCATTCAGATTGGCTTCACCACACCTGAGAGTCATTCCTACAGTTTAATGAAAAAGATGGAAAAGGACTAACTTCAAAGGTAACAGAGATGAAACACAGGGATCAAAAAGTAGCTTACTGCTTTTGCCGAAACTAGTCTTCAGCTGTAAGCGTCGAAGAAAGTGAGAGAAAACCCGTAATAGAGAAGGAATTGAGGGACGGCTGCACCCTACCCCAGATCATATTCCATCTGTACATTGGTCAAATTATGGAAGAAACCAAAGAGAAATTTGGAAAGATAAACCTCAGGGAAAAGAAACAAGAGCTTTGAGTTTTGCAGATGACATTGTAATAATGTCAGAGATGTCTAAGGTATCAGAAGAGCCGTCGGACGGAAAAGATAGTGTCTTGAAAAGAGGTTATGAAATGACCATTAATAACAGTAAAACAAAGGTAATGGAATGTAACCCATTTCAGTCAAGCGATGGTGAGGTAACTGGACTAGGAAATTGAAACCTGGTAGTCAAGGAAAGGCAGGGTTCGGTTACGATTGTGGACGGGGCCGTAATCAGTTACAATTGGGTGCGTTTTACAGTTACACACAATTTATTTTAAAGGAGTAATTCCAGACTCTACAATAATTAAAAATACTACACGTTATTAATGAAGGAATAAACAACTGTGTAAATAATAGTATTTTCAGTGGGTTACAATTTAGAAAATCACCATTAAATACAGATAGAGTAGACAAGATTTTGACAGCAAGCCATTGTGAGCTGGGCAGAAGGCCTTACACGCCAGGAATGACAATAAATTAAAAATTCGTTAAAACTCACTGCAACTTACATGTTACAGACATTGAAATATTAAAGGCAAATCGCCACAAACACAGAAGAAAGCATCAGACACCGGGAATGGCAGTAAATATGGTTTTATGGCTTACTACTAAAATACAGATTCCAAATCAGAATTTTAAGGCAAATGACGCAATCAGGGCTGAAGGCCTTACACGCCAGGAACGGCGATTTTATAAAAATTTAGAAAGAAGCTGTAAAACAGCAAATACAAGCAAAGGTTAACTAAAAGAAACAAGCAGCTGACCAGCAAACGGGCGAAACAAAATGATGGTAACCTTGTAACACAACCTTTACTCTGCTAGATTTATTCCAGAAGGCGACCAGAACTATTAGCTGCACCTACATAACCTTTAGTGCAGGCATTACAAGGTATGGTAATAAATAATAAAACAATAAAACACCACGACCAGTCACAGATGTTGCTCCAGGAATCGACCTCTGAGAAGGTATGGCAACAAACACTTTCGCCAGCGATGAGATGGGCAGCCAAGAGTTGCATTCACTTCACTAGATGGTAACTCAGACTCGTGGCAGTCGAACAAATGACTAACGGTAATGTTGCTGAAGCTACCTGACGTCTGATAAACCAAATGCAACGATGTAATAATAAGCCAAAGCCAAAAACCGGCGGTCTGCACTACGTCCCCAGAATACTGTATTCAGAGTGATCGGAACGAGAATGGAATCACTGCCACCGGAGTAGAAGAATCACCAATCGGCCTACAATCATGAAATCTGTCAAAACTACACGCCTTACTGGACAGCAGCGGCAAGGCAAGGAAACGTAGACTGCCTTTACATACACTAACCCCAGGGCAGGTAACTGGGGCGTTAGCGGCTACCAGCCAAGAAAAATTACCGCTGGTTGATCTTATCAAATTGAACGCAGTAAACAGTAATAAGAAGTCGAGGAAAGCTAATCAGATCCACCTTCCCCAAGCACTCCACTCGCTGCTCTTCGCGTCGGCCATATTACCAGCAGCAACACGAACCCAAGTCACTAGAGAATTGCGAGATATCACAGTGGTGCAGGTTTCTCTACTTGGACTGAAATTTACTCATCTTAAAGCTTGCTGGAACCGGTTTACGACGAAGTCGTGCACCCTGGTGACCACAGCCCTTACATCTGGCAGTCAATGCATGCCGCCAGACGTCCCGGCGTGTTCGCTCACTGTGCGGACCTCGCTTTTCCTCAGTCCCCAACCGAACTAGGACACTCACACGACCCGGAAAAACACGGATGTAGCCCGAAAGGTAGGGCAACAGTTACACATATAGATAACCGCAGCTGCTGCCACTAGCGGACAGGCAACGCTTGTGAAACCAAGTGGTGCCGGTCAACACGAGAAGAAGACAAACAACTGCAACCATTCCAACTAAACGATACCATCTGGCCTCCAACAGACGCCGAAAATCTACAAACAGCACCAACGCCAGCCGCAGCACGGCTCAGAAATGACACACTAAGTGCAGCAGCAAAAAACTAAATGATGGTCGAAGTAGGGATTATGTTAAACGCAGAATAATTGTAGCGAGAAAGTCATTTCTGAAACAGAGAAATGCGTTAACATCAAATATACTAATGTTGAGAAAAAAATCTTCAACGTCTTGAGATATGACGTTCATACACTCCTGGAAATTGAAATAAGAACACCGTGAATTCATTGTCCCAGGAAGGGGAAACTTTATTGACACATTCCTGGGGTCAGATACATCACATGATCACACTGACAGAGCCACAGGCACATAGACACAGGCAACAGAGCATGCACAATGTCGGCACTAGTACAGTGTATATCCACCTTTCGCAGCAATGCAGGCTGCTATTCTCCCATGGAGACGATCGTAGAGATGCTGGATGTAGTCCTGTGGAACGGCTTGCCATGCCATTTCCAACTGGCGCCTCAGTTGGACCAGCGTTCGTGCTCGACGTGCAGACCGCGTGAGACGACGCTTCATCCAGTCCCAAACATGCTCAATGGGGGACAGATCCGGAGATCTTGCTGGCCAGGGTAGTTGACTTACACCTTCTAGAGCACGTTGGGTGGCACGGGATACATGCGGACGTGCATTGTCCTGTTGGAACAGCAAGTTCCCTTGCCGGTCTAGGAATGGTAGAACGATGGGTTCGATGACGGTCTGGATGTACCGTGCACTATTCAGTGTCCCCTCGACGATCACCAGTGGTGTACGGCCAGTGTACGAGATCGCTCCCCACACCATGATGCCGGGTGTTGGCCCTGTGTGCCTCGGTCGTATGCAGTCCTGATTGTGGCGCTCACCTGCACGGCGCCAAACACGCATACGACCATCTTTGGCACCAAGGCAGAAGCGACTCTCATCGCTGAAGACGACACGTCTCCATTCGTCCCTCCATTGACGCCTGTCGCGACACCACTGGAGGCGGGCTGCACGATGTTGGGGCGTGAGCGGAAGACGGCCTAACGGTGTGCGGGACCGTAGCCCAGCTTCATGGAGACGGTTGCGAATGGTCCTCGCCGATACCCCAGGAGCAACAGTGTCCCTAATTTGCTGGGAAGTGGCGGTGCGGTCCCCTACGGCACTGCGTAGGATCCTACGGTCTTGGCGTGCATCCGTGCGTCGCTGCGGTCCGGTCCCAGGTCGACGGGCACGTGCACCTTCCGCCGACCACTGGCGACAACATCGATGTACTGTGGAGACCTCACGCCCCACGTGTTGAGCAATTCGGCGGTACGTCCAACCGGACTCCCGCATGCCCACTATACGCCCTCGCTCCAAGTCCGTCAACTGCACATACGGTTCACGTCCACGCTGTCGCGGCATGCTAACAGTATTAAAGACTGCGATGGAGCTCCGTATGCCACGGCAAAGTGGCTGACACTGACGGCGGCGGTGCACAAATGCTGCGCAGCTAGCGCCATTCGACGGCCAACACCGCGGTTCCTGGTGTGTCCGCTGTGCCGTGCGTGTGATCATTGCTTGTACAGCCCTCTCGCAGTGTCCGGAGCAAGTATGGTGGGTCTGACACATCGGTGTCAATGTGTTCCTTTTTCCATTTCCAGGAGTGTATTTACGGGACATGGACGTTATCGTGCTCTGCAGAAATGATTAGCACTTGAGCTATGCCGACCCGCGGGTTCAAGGTCAACATCGATATACCGTTCCAACACCATCTACCTGTGAAACGTGGCTGCGGGTCTCGTTTTGGGTAAAAACCGATGGGGATGAATCTGTGTGACTTGAACAAACGTGCAGGGTGCCTCACAGACGTCAACGCGAACCGTACAGTGAAACCAATGAGATTATCACAGGGCATTTTGTTGGCATGAGAGAATGTGATGCATTCATCCGGAAATTGCTTCTCGTGTGGAACGAAGTGTTTCAGCAGTAGGAAGGGTATGTGCAGAATGGTTCATGGAAAGCTGTAGAACACGGTCTGACCGGCCAGGTCGCACGCACTACCACGACCTCCACCCCCCCCCCCTTTTCCACCGCCCTCCGATCAGATCGACACCTCATCCGAATGGCATTGCAGGACAGATCAGCGTCCTCCTCGGCTCTGGGACAACAGTCGAACAGTGTAACACATCGCACACTGTCAGGAGTGGTAGTTCGTCGCCTTTTATTACGGCATGAGTTACGTGCGCATCGTCCAGCTCTCCGCCTAACATTGATGAATGTGCAGAAACATGCTAGAGGGTAATGGTGTTTGGAACGATGTCACTTGGGACAGGAATGGTATCAGATAATGTTTTCGGATGAATCCAGGTTCCGTCTGATTGAAAATGATGGCCACATATTGGTTCGCCATAGAGAGGGCAGCGGTATAACAGTGGCTGCATTCATACAAGACACACCGCGCCAACTCAAGGCGCTATTGGGTAAAACTGCAAATCACCGTTGGTATGTGTCTAGAGCACTGTAACCAGTGTGACATTCGTGAATGACATCCTGCGTCCCCTAGCCATGCCCTTTCTGCCTAAAACTATGGACGCCATTTTTCAACAAGGCAATGGCCGACATCATGTTGCTGCACGAACTGGTGCCTGCTTAGTATCACAGAACGTCAGGTGTTTGTCCTGAAGTGCCACATCACCCGACTTGTCGCCAATCGAAAATGTTTGAGATATGGTGAATCGACGGGTGCAGTGCTGTGACCCGATGCCAACCACCGTAGATGAACTTTGGAACTAGGTGAATGTAGCATGGACGGATAAACAACAGGACGCCATTCGAGCCTTTCACGCATCGATGTCATCACGCATGGAACAAGTTATCAGGGCCCATGGCAGACCCTGTACCTAGTCGGCAACAGGACACATGCCAAACCGAGGTGACTGAAATGAGCTGTAAATGTGAACATCAGATGTCTAATCGTTCAAGGTTTCTTCCTGAAGATGAGTGTGTAAACGTAAGCATTTGGAAGTTCGCCAAAGGAGACACACACTATAGAGAATTGTGTAGGAAGCAAAGATTTTCAGCCAATGTTCAGAAATATTAATCTTTTTACTATTTTTGCATGTCTGCAACATGTAATTCACGTGTACACAAATTAAAATGATGCTTGTTTACGAAGTTGCGATTATACAGTGTGACCATAGGAATAAAACTTATTAATAGCTCCGCTGAAGTTTTTGGTTTCTGAAGTCTTTCTTTTGCAGTTGCAATTTTACATACATAAAGTGGGAGTTATGGCATCTTTTGCAGCCGGCAAAAGCATTATTTATCTAATGTAAATAAGGACTTTTACAGTCCCAAAATAAGGCATGAGTTCCACTTAATTAATAAATCTAATTGCTGGAATGAGATTTTCACTCTGCAGCGGAGTGTGCGCTGATATGGAACTTCCTGGCAGATTAAAACTGTGTGCCCGACCGAGACTCGAACTCGGGACCTTTGCCTTTCGCGGGCAAGTGCTCTACCATCTGAGCAGAAGTAAAGCTGTGAGTACTGGGCGTGAGTCGCGCTTCGGTAGCTCAGATGGTAGAGCACTTGCCCGCGAAAGGCAAAGGTCCCGAGTTCGAGTCTCGGTCGGGCACACAGTTTTAATCTGCCAGGAAGTTTCAAATCTAATTGCTGGTTTGGATTTGACAGAAGCACAGGTAAATGCGACTTTACTTGTCTATTACTTAAATAAGAATCTATAGTGATTTAACCGAACCTTACTTTACGGAGTGACAAAATAAATTTATCGATACCGCGTCGTAGTAGCTTTATGAAGATGCACATCGCAACGAACGTCTATTACCCCTAAAGACATTACAACATACTACTCAATCTTGCACTCTGTGTGTAGTAGGGATCCCGTTGTCTCCGATGTGTAAAATTCCACACTCACCACCTGTTTCCTATACACCAACTGAGCGCAACATCCTTAGAACCGAGAACATCGCCGATACAGTTACTGCTTCCCTAGATCGGTATAATCCTAAGAAGGCGAATAATTTTGTAAAATGTTCACTGTCGGCCTGTTTGAAAGGTGAAAATGTAATACCAGTATGTCAGATCTGAGCGTGGCACCGATAGATTACTCAGTCCAGCAGCCACTGAGACTTTGTGAAACAATATAGCGACACTGAAACGTGCCTGGAAACGTTTTGTCATTGATGAATGTAGATGGTTCAAATGGCTCTGAGCACTATGGGACTCAGCATCTGAGGTCATCAATCCCCTAAAACTTAGAACTACTTAAACCTAACTAGCCTAAGGAGATCACACACATCCATGCCCGAGGCAGGATTCGAACCTGCGACCTTTGCAGTCGCACGGTTCCTAACTGAAGCGCCTAGAACCGGTCGGCCACCGCGGTCGACATGGATCTGGAGTAATCACAGATTTACATTGTAAACAACTGAGTGTGAAAGTGCTAAGTGATTATGTGTTTATTACTGGTCTCTGTGTTCGAGAAAAGAAAATTTCCTGCAACATAATTAAGTTTCAGTACTTAACCTTCCTAGAACAACCAGGAGAGATCTCTCATCATACTTCAGATTAATGTACATGCACCTATAAGAAACCTGATGATGGCAGGGCGTAGTCGGGTTATTAAATACTAGTACCGAAAGAGTAGTAAGATTGTTTCAGAAGAGAAAAAATGTGGATTTATTATTCCATACAGCGTTGCGTCATTAAGGTCTATCCTGATTGGGGTACATTTTTAACCAAGGAACATTTCAGTGCGAAAAACTTATATGTTGCAGTCGCTCTCGATAAGACTGATTGTTTTATTCTGAATGTCGAGATATGCCCAATGACAGGTCCGAATTGTAACGGAGAAGTAGGCCATAAACCGCTAATCTGCATCCCTTATCTTTCCGTACACGCACACTGCTATCATTCTGAATGCATACGGAACGTTATCACCTCCGGAAAATACTACTGGCGCTGACATATAGAGCAGTAAACCGAATAACGACGTCATTATAGGTTTGAGAATCTCTTGCGAACGACTGCGATGTGCGATATTATGTGCTCGTATCGTCCGTAAGCGCCCCTGCAGGCCCAGAAAGTCGGATCAGAGGTCTGAAAGAGAACAGATAAGGGTCACATTCCAAGTTTTATATCTCTTCCGGTCACTGAAATCCAGTTTCAAAGGAGTTATTGTTGACCCGCGTTATGTGGAAGAACAGTATTTGCAACTCGTTTACGGCCAGTCAAGAGGGAGATGGAGATCGCGAAGCCCATAACAGAGCAACGTTACGTACTGAAAAAAAGTGGCCGAGGTATCCCGTGTGAAAATAAGGCATAGACTCCAATTATAATTCAGAGCCATAACACAGTCGACTAGGTATTTTGTTCTCATTCGTATTTAGCTCTCAAACTTTTAGGTCCTACACCGATATGGACAATAAACGTCACTGATTTTGTGTACACTTTTTCCATGAAAATAAGATATGCACATTTATTTTATAAACCCTTCATTAATCCCTATGAACGAATTTAAATGATACATAAATGTCAGATAACAAGCTCTATGAAACTATCTGGCAAACTGACGCCATGTGCCGGAACGGCTCACGAATTTGGAACCTTTGGCTCCTGCTGCGAAATGTCCAGCTTTGCAGGAACGACTCGTGGCTCATTCATTCTGGAGACATTCGCACAGTCTGCTTATGATCGTTACTACTATAGTGTGTAACCACGTGCAACATAATGTTCCAGGATACCTGACGGTGGGAATGTTCCAAACGCGTGATATTGGCAGGGTAAAGTGAGTTTGTTTGCAGTCAATGACTTTTCCCTCAGTGGGCTACTCAGAATTATTCTGACAGGAGATATTTTTCAACACTATTGCATACTTCCTTACTGACTTTATATCGTTTTTATGTTCAAAAATTGTTGGTTCAAATGGCTCTGAGCTCTATGGGACTCAACTGCTGTGGTCATAAGTCCCCTAGAACTTAGAACTACTTAAACCTAACTAACCTAAGGACATCACACACATCCATGCCCGAGGCAGGATTCGAACCTGCGACCGTAGCGGTCGTGCGGTTCCAGACTGTAGCGCCTTTAACCGCTCGGCCACTCCGGCCGGCGTTTTTATGTAACATTCGTAAAATTTCAGAAGTAGAAGAGAGGAAGCGAAGCTGTGCTGGCAGACGCTAAATTACTGGCGTAAATCGTAACGTCGAAGAGTCTTGATGTCCATTTCTAACGTACTACGGATAGAAATAGAATGATTTAGCCTGTCATTTCTATGAAGGCCACGATGATTCTGCATCTGTGATTGAGAAACACAAACAACTGAAACCTTAAAAACACTTGGCAGTATTTCAGTGGACATGCAATGATCTGTACCAGTGGTTAATGGGGAATGAACTCCACTCCCAGCACGCTACAGCATCCACTATTCTCTAGAAACCAGATATACTACCTCACCTCTGTCAACAAGTCCCACCTTTCTCCAGTAACACATAATTCTCCAATCTTACCAGCAGAAATTTCGTCACCTTCACTTCCCTTACCTGGAAACAAATATTAGATTTTTCTTGCCTACGCTACATCTTACACCCATTTCCTACTCTACCTGCATCACAGCACATAAACTCTCTTCATCCGTTCTTTCTTAAATTCACACCCTACTACGTTTCCTAACATCATTTTCAAGGTTACATAATTTTGTAGGTCTCTAATGTAGTATTTTCAGGTCTCGCCTCTGTCACCTTCACCACAGAGAAGGAATGCAACCACGTCGAATCATGCATTTATTCATCATTGCTGTGTTGTTGTTTTTGTGATCTTCAGTCGAAAGACTGCTTTGAAGCATCTCTCCACGCCAGTCTATACTGTACAAGCCTCTTCATCTCCGAATAACTACTGCTTTATTTGTGATCTTCAGTCCAAAGACTGCTTTGATGCATCTCTCCACGCCAGTCTATACTGTGCAAGCCTCTTCGTCTCCGAATAACTACTGCAACTTATACCCATTTGAATTTGCTTACTGCATTCAAGCCTAGATCTCAATGTACAGTTTTTATCCCTTCTCCCACGTTCCCCCATTTACACACAGTTCCCTCCACTAACAAACTGACAATAACGTGATGTATCAGAATGTGTCCCGTCAACCAGTGACTTCTTTTAGTCATGTTCTGCTCAAATTTATCTTCCCTCCATTTCGATTCTGTACCTCCTCGAGAGTTATTCGATCCAGCCCTCTGATGATAAACACACTTCTACAGCATCACATTTCAAAAGTTTCTGCTATCTTCTCGTCTGAACTGATTATCGATTATCGATTACGTTTCACTTCCATACAACGTTAAACTGCGGACAAATATCTTCAGAATTAACTTTGTAATAGATGTTATCAGATTCCTCTTTTTCGGGATAACTTCTCTTGTTGTTGCTAGTCTACATTTAATATTATCTCTTCTTCGGCTGTCATCGGTTATTTTGATGCCAGAATACATAAACAAGTCTACTATTTTTACTGCGTCATTTCCTAATCCAATTCCCTCAACATCACTTGTCTTCATTCGGCAACATTCCATTATCTTATTGTACATTTGTTGATGTTCATTTTATAATCCCTCTCCAAGAAACGATCCATTATCTTCTACGGTTCTACCATGACGTTTAACGACTCTGACCCAACTACAATGTCATCAGCAAAGCTCACGGTTTTTATTTCCTGTCCTAAACTTTGATTTCCTATTCAAATTTCTCCATGGTTTCCTTTAGTTTTTGCTCAATCTACAGACTGAGTAACATAGGCCCTACGCTGCAGCCCTGCATCACAGACTTCTCAATTATTCCATGCTTTTCATGTCTTTCGATTATTATAATTGCAGTATGGTTTCTGTACGAGTAACAAATAACCTATCATTCCCTGTATTTTATCCCTGCTGTCTTCAAAATTTCAAAAACTGTAGCCTAGGCAACTATGTCAAAACTTTTCTTTAAATCTACAAATGCTGTAAATGTACGTTTGCCTTTCAGTAAGCCATCTTCTAAGGTGAGACGTGGTGTAAGTATTTCCAAACGTGTTCCTAAATTTTTCAGCAATCTAAACTGGTCTTCACTGTGGTCGGTTTGGATTTGCTTTTCCGGTCTTCTCAAAATAATCTGTGTCAATATTTTACAACCACAGCCACGTGATGTAGCCGCGTGGTTTGAGGCATCCTGCACGGTTCTCGCAGCTTCCCCCGTAAGAGTCTCGAGTCCTCCCTCGGGCTTGTGAGTGTGTGTTATCCTTAACGTAACTTAGTTTAAGTTAGATTAAATAGTTGTGTGTAAGCCTAGGGACCGATGACCTCAGCAGTTTGATCCCATACGACCTTTCCACAAATTTCCAAATTTGCAACCACAGCTTATTAAACTGATGATTTAACATTATTCGCACCGGCCAGTACCTGCTTTCTTTGGAACAGGATTTATTATAGTCCTTTGTAGGTCTAAGCCTAATTTGCCTGTCTCAAATGCTATCCACATCACGTGGATTACTCTTGACTGCCTAGCCCTCCCAAGGATCTCAGTAAAACTGAACTGAGAAAATATCTGCACCAGGACCCTTGTCTCCAATTTGGCCTTTCAGCGCTGTGTCAAAATTCTTATCGCAATTTCATATCTACCATCACCTACTTTCTCTTCTGTTTCTATAATATTGTCATTAAGTTAGGCCGGTCGTTGGGCCGAGCGGTTCTAGGCGCTTCAGTCTGGAACCGCGCGACCGCTACAGTCGCAGATTCGAATCCTGCCTCGGGCATGCATGTGTGTTATGCCCTTAGGTTAGTTAGGTTAAAGTAGTTCTATGTTCTAGGGGACTGATGACTTCAGATGTTAAATCCCATAGTGCTCAGAGCCATTTGAACCATTTCATTAATTTTAATTTCTTCATGTATACACTGTATGTACTCCTTCCTTCTTTCATTTTCCCCTTCTCTGCTTACTACCGACCTCCCACCTCATCTCTTGATGTTCATACAGCTGCTTTTCTTTTCACCAATGGTCTTTTTCATTTTACTCTCGCCAAGCATGTTTCTACGGACCTTTAACCGTCCTCTAGCCATTCGTATTTAGCCGTACAGTATTTTCTATGAGCCTCGTTTACTGATCTTCTATATTCTCTTTCGCTTGCTTCATATGCTGCTTGTTTAAATATTTTCTTCTTTCACCAATTACATTCTATGTCTAATGTGTTATACAACTATTTCTACTACTCTTTTTCTTATTACTTAAAAAATTTGTGCTGTCTTCACTATTTCATCTCTGAAAGGTAGCCATTCGTATTCTATTACATTCCTGTGCCCTGCTTCAGTGTAACGTTGCATACTGCTCCCTCTAAAACTGTCTAAAACCTCGGTTTTCTTGAAACAAAATTCTTCAGATCTCATCTGCTTGTTTTTCTATTTTTCTGCAATTACCTCAGTTATAATTTTCAGTTCATAACCAAAAAGTCTAAGATCTGGTTTCGAAACCCCCGTCTTACTATTATGCAGTCAATGCGTCACCTTCCGTTGAGTCCATTTCTCTTCCACGTATATAGTTTTCATTCATGATTTTTAAATCAAGTTTTAGCGATGATTAAAGCAGTCTGTGTGCAAATTTCTACGAGACATTCCTCCCTGTCATTCATTTCCTCTGGTCCATGTTCTCCTATTAATGTTACTTTCCATAATTTTCCTTCTGGCAAGTTCCAGTCGCAGATCACAGTTCAATTTTTGTCTGTAATTACTGTTTGAATAATTTCGCTTGTCTCGTCATGCATCATTGCAATCTTTTTAATCGGTTTTTTACATTTTTAGAGATTATGTGTATGACCTGTAATAATTTTAAGTAAATATACGATCACAAACTGTGAGGCCCATAGTTTCGTTGCAGGAAGCTGATAAGATAATATGTAAAAGACATTAAATCGTGGCAGAATGATATGATTTCGATAGAAGGAGCATATGACACATTTTAAGAAAAACTTAACTCATAAATGATTTATCCGTGAAGAAAATTTAGCGCCCCAATTGAGGAACAAGCTACAAGTTACATATGATACGATAAACGAAGATTTGGAAGAGATTGTTTAGTCAGTTGTACTTTAGGCTGTGTACATCTGCGAGTGAATGTTGAAAGGAAAGTGACTCCTCTGTTCCAATATTAGCCCCGTACCATTGCAGCATAACTTGAACTAATTTACTACATAATGTTCTTTTTAAAATCTACAAGAAACATGAACAAATTTTCGTTGACAACTTTGACGTACTGTTGTAATTTTGCTTGCATTCGCGAATAACGTGACCTGGGCATTGACAGTGCCACACTCAGATAACAACGACTAAGTTATGCCGAAATTATATTCTGCTAATAAATTGAGTGAAATTCAGTTTAGATGACTTTGGATGTGCTGGAGTTTATACGAATTATTACTAAATAAGAGGGATTTAGGTGAATAATTGGTATTATTGTGAATCCCAAACATTATTTCTGGGGACACACTGAGCCGTGCGCGGCTCATGTTCCCGCTATCATGTATTTTACACCCTGTTTTTAACGTTCTTCCACCTCAATGCTTTAAATTAGATTAATGACGTCACTCAGTTGCAGCTTTGCCTGACCGTAAACGGCGCTAGCAGTGCGTATCAATATGTCCCCTCTCGCAGTATCTTTGCTCGACGGCTATTACTTCCCGGTCTTTGTCTGTCGTAAGGCTGCTCGGCTTGCGGGATAGCATCGCAAGTTTGGGGCTGCCAGTCAGTTGGAACACGCTTGGAGTGCAGTCCGGATCTGCCAGTCGGGGAGTTGGAATGCGGCACTAGTGCAGTCGGGTTGGAGCAGTACTGAGGTCTGCGTCGACATGGCTCGCCCGACCATTGCCACCATGCATTACTTGAGCCGGGCGACGGTCTTGGGGGATCGCCGGTCGGTCGTCCTACCAGACTATGCGTTTTGGCTCGCCGATTTTTCATGAGTCGGCTGCGTCTGTGTGTGTGTGTGTGTGTGTGTGCGCGCGGTGTGTGTGTGTGTGTGTGTGTGTGTGTGTGTGTGTGTGTTTTTCGACTCCCGATTTGTCCTCGTGTGTGCCTGGTTACTGTTGGGAATCGTTCAGGTCTTCTCTGTTCCAATATTAGCTCCATACCACTGCAGCGTAACTTGAACTAATGTACCACATAATACTCTTTTTAAAATCTGAAAGAAACATGAACAAATTTTCGATGACAACTTTCACATAATGTTGTAATTTTGGTTGGACTGGCGAATAATCTGACCAGGGCATCAACAGTGCCACACCCAGATAACAACGACTAAGCGCTTCTCAGGTTGTGTGTGTAGTCGGTGTCATTTCCACTGACGACTATTTTAGATGTTGTCGGAATTTTGAGGGGAGTCGGTCGGTTGCTGCGGACCAGGGAAGTTATCTCAGCGCGATGCAGTCGGCTGGGTCTGCTGGTGGTCCCTGCGCAGTGTCAGAGCGTGTGTGAAACTGTCTGATCCCTACGAGTTTCGTGGTTCACCGACCAAGAACGTCAACTTGAGTAGTGGTTCCATATTGTGGTGGTTCGTTTTCCTGTGAGCAACACCGTGTGTTTCTATTACTGAAAGTTAGCCACCATGGGGTACCATTAACAATTTTGATTGACTACAATTCGAGTGAATCAGTGGAGTTTCCTGCCTTGTGGTCGTTAGTGTTCCGGTTACCTGCCCTGGCCACTAACCTAATTTCAGGCAGCGCCCTTTCCTCACCTGTTGTCCCTATCCTACATGGTGTGTAATTTTGACAGCTAATATATTCTTCATTGTGGATTATCACATTTGTAACCTTTGGTGTTTAAGTTCTCATGTACTGATTGAGGGGAAGCAAGTCATTGTGTCGGTCGGTCCGTGGCTGTCCACTGGTTGGGTTCCGATCGATCAAGTGTAGTTGGGCTCACCACTTGTATCACCTATGTGAACGAGGGCAGACAGACCTCCCTGGAGGCTTCTGAGTGCCGTTGTCTTTATTATCTTTCGCACCGGTGTTTAATTATGTGTTTTCAGCTACTTAAAATTTAAGGCTACTTAAAATTTAAGGCTTGTGGTTAATTTTTTTAATTTTGCCAAATTAATTCTGGGCTTTTAGCCTTGCAATTTTGTTCTTAAAATTATCTTTCAAGTATAAACATTGCTGACTTCTGCCTTTGAAAGATTATGGTAATATATTTTAAAATATTGAAAACTTAAAATATTGAAAACTTAACTGCCGGCCGGAGTGGCGGAGCGGTTCTAGGCGCTACAGTCTGGGGCCGCGCGACCGCTACGGTCGCAGGTTCGAATCCTGCCTCGGCCATGGATGTGTGTGATATCGTTAGGTTAGTTAGGTTTCAGTAGTTCTAAGTGCTAGGGGACTGGTGACCTCAGATGTTAAGTCCCATAGTGCTCAGAGCCATTTGAACCATTTTTGAAAACTTAATTATGGCCTTCAGGCATTTGTATTGCTCCTTGAATATGCTTTTTCTATCTGTTTTGCCTTGAGGCTTTTCACCTAGCTGTGATATATGTTTTTAATTATTTTATTTGCTATTTTTGTAGCATTTTTATCTTTTAAATCTTTAAGATTTCTTCTTTGGAGGCCTTCAGTGTGGAAGAGTGGCATTTGGTAAAGTTTCGGCTATGTGCCGCTTTGGTTGTAAAGGTGTTATTAAATTAGAGTAAATTACAGTTTTCAGGTGAAACTGATCTCTACCTTATTTGGTCCTTTCTACAATCCTGATCACCTGTTCTGCCCAGCGGCTTTATCGGGCGTCTCACTGGTAGCGAGTGTGGTTAAGCTCGTGCTAACTAACCTAGTTGCGGTCAGTTTTCCCTGTCATTGTTTCAGGTGTTACGATAATGACAGTCAGACAGAGTCCGGGGATCAGCCTGCTAGAAGTCCATCTTGTTTAGCAGTTGGCAATAAGGCACCAACCAACTGAGGGCAATGCTCCAGAATTGGTATCACGTTTTCGCGGCAGCCATGCTGCAGCCGGTTGAGGTCACGTCGGTGGTGCTTGGAGAGACAGGAGCGGCAAGTCGGTTTCCTTTAAGGCTATTGAAGACTCTGAAGACACTATTTGACTTCTAGAGGCAACCCAACCCCGTGTCAGTCAGTTGGATTGAGAGCGGGCACTGATAATCCGTTAAGTTCAGACATTACCTTCTCGTCTTAAAGTCCTGATAGCTGTTTGGTTGTCAGATTCGAGTAGTCCTTTCAACTTTGTTCATCTTGTGAGGCTTAGCTCGGTGACTTCTACTGTGTGGGGATGTCGCGTTGCCTGGGAAATGTTTCCTCTGCATTGTTGATGCCCGAGCGGGTAACTCGCTATTTTCGTTGCTGGCTTAGCAATGGCTGTGAATTGCTCGTCTTGCCGGACTTACGTTGGTCTCTTCCTGGAGCAGGGATGTCGGGTAGCCAGTGGGCGTGTTTCCTCTGCTGGGGTGGATCCGACCGAGTGTTTCGCTTGGGGCCATTCTCGGCCAGTGCCTTGTGCCTATTTAGAAGCTGCTCGTTAATTTATATCATCCGCAGATTCTTGTTTGTGGTTGAGCCATGTGTGGCTAATGTTACCGTTATCATGTATTTTACACCCTGTTTTTAACATACTTCCACCTCACTACTTTAATTTAAATTACTGGTGTCAATCAGTTGCTCATTTGCCTGACCATGACCGGCGCGAGCAGAGCATATCGATATATCCCATCTCGTAGTATCTTAGCTCGACGGCTATTACTTCCAGGTCCTTGTCTGTCGTAAGGCAGTTCGGCTTGCGGGTTCACATCGCTAGCTTGGGCTGCCAGTCAGTTGGAACGCGTCTGGAGTGCAGTCTGGACCTGCCAGTAAGGGAGTTGCAATGCTGCACTAGTGCATTCGGGTTGAAGCAGCAGTGAGGTCTGCGTCGAAATGGCTCGCCCGACCATTGCCACCACGCATCACTTCATTTCGGCCACGGTCTTGGGAGATAGTCGGTCGGTCGTCCTACCGGACGACGCTTTTTGGCTTGCCGGTCGTGTGTGTGTGTATGTGTGTGTGTGTGTGTGTGTGTGGGTATGTATGTGTGCGTGTGTATTCAAAATGGTTCAAATGGCTGTGAGCACTATGGGACTTAACTTCTGAGGTCATCAGTCCCCTAGAACTTAGAACTACTTAAACCCAAATAACCTGAGGACATCTCACACATCCACGCCCGAGGCAGGATTCAAACCCACGACCGTAGCGGTCTCGCGGTTCCAGACTAGCGCCTAGAGCCGCTCACACACTGCGGCCGGCTGTGTGTGTGTGTGTGTGCGTGCGCATCGTGTCCCGATTTGTCTTCGTGTGTGCTTAGTTACTGTTGCGTATTATTCGAGTCTTCATGCAAGTGTTCGTCAGGTTGTGTCTGTAGTTAGTCTTATTTCCACTGACGACTATCATAGATGTTGTAGGCATTTTGAGGGGAGTCGGTCGGTTGCTGCGGACCAGGGAAGTTATCTCCGCCACACACCGTTGGGTGGCTTGCGGAGTATAAATGTAGATGTAGATGCAGTCAGTGGGGTCCGCTGGCTGTCCCTGCGCAGTGTCAGAGCGTGTGTGCAGCTGTCCGAATGCTTCGAGCTTCGTGGTTCACCGACCCAGGACGTCAAAACTGAGTAATGGTTTCAACTATCCAAGCCACGTCCATTCATGTTGTGGCGGTTCGTTTCGGTGGTTTACTGTAGGGAAGGTTCTCCTGTGAGCAACATCGAGTGTTTCTATTGCTGAAAGTTATCCGTCATGCGGTCCAATTAACGCTCTGGCCACTAACCTAATTCCAGGCAGCGTCTTTTCCTCACCTGTCATCCCTATCCAACATGGTGTGTAATTTTGACAGCTAATACATACTTCGCTGTGGATTATCACGTTTGTAACCTTTGGTGAATACTGATTGATGGGAAGCAAGTCGCTGTGTCGGTCGGTCCGTGGCTGTCCCCTCGTTGGGTTCCGACGGATCAAATGTAGTTGGACTTGTCTCACCTATGTGAACAAGGGCAGACAGACCTCCCTGCAGGCTTTGTGTGCCGTTGTCTTTATTGTATTTCGCACCGATGTTTAACTACGTGTTTTCAGCTACTTAAAATGTAAGGCTTGTGGTTAATTTCTCTTTTAAATTTTGCAAAATTAAATGTGGGCTTTCAGCCTTGCAACGTTGTCCTTAAAATTATCATTCAGGCTTTAACATTGCTGCCCTCTGCCTTTAAAAGGTTATGGTAATATGTCCTAAAATATTGAAAACTTAATTGTCGCCTTCAGCCATTTGTATTGCAACTTGCATATGTTTCTTCTATCTGCTTTGCCTTGAAGCTTTTCGTCTAGCTGTGATACGTTTTTTAATTATTTCATTTGCTATTTTAATTTGCATTTCTATCTTGTTGATTTTTAAGATTTCTTGTTTGGAGGCCTTCAGCCGTGATAGAGTTGCATTTGGTAAAGGTTCGACTATGTGCCGCTTTGATTGTAAATGTGTCAGTAAATTACAATGAATTACAATTTTAAGGTGAAACTGACCACAACCTTATTTGGCCCTTTCCACAATCTTAAACACCTGTTGTGCCCAACGGATTTAGCAGACGTATCACACACAAAACACACAACATCGAAAAAATCAAAAAAATAATATTTTCCAACTCCCCTCCAAGAAGAAGTTCGCCGAATCCTGTTGTAATGATTCAACTTGGTTTCGAAATACAACTGCTGTAAAGAAAATAACTACTATACAACACGAATATCACGATATTTTCTCATCAGCCTTATAGGCCTCACAATTTCCTGGATTACTTTTAGGTTCTTAGCGACCTGAGGAATGTGAGAAGTTGGGTTCGTGGACACCCTATACATGTCGCCACGGTGTTCACTGGCCGCCTTGTCTCACACTTTTAATAGCTTTCTCAACACGTATTTAATAACTTTACGAGATACACATTATGACCGTACAACTATTAAAAACCACAACAGTGAAACGAGGAGCAAGGTATCTAATACAGGCAGCAGCCTTCGGATAGAGAGAGAGCACGCTTGAAATCAATGTGTACCTAGCCGGGGGTTAGGTGTATTGCTACAAGCTAAAGTTTAGCGATAATATTGCCCTATTCAGTATCATCCACCCAGATTTCCGATTTGGAGGACAAATGTACCCTGGAATTTTGTGTGTGTGGTGGAAATCGTGTCGTAATTTTCTTTGGTACCTTTGCAGAGATACACTGAAGAGCCAACGGAACATCGCAGATATGCTCAGTTATGTTCATGTGTGGGGAGTACGGCGGCCAGCGGAAGTGTTTGAACTCAGGAATGGTGCTCCTGGAGATACTCTGTGGCAATTCTGGACTTGTGGGGTGTCGCATTGTCCTGCTGGAATTGTCCAACTCAGTCGGAATACATAATGGACATGACTGGATGCAGGTAATCAGACATGTCACCTGTCAGAGTCGTATCTAGACCTACCAAGGGTCCCATATCACTCCAACTGCACACGCACCCCCATTACTGGTGATATGCAGATTAATGAGGTTGTCTCCACACACTTACACGCCCATCCGCTCGACACAATGTGAAACGAGACTCTTCCTACCATGCAACATGTTTCCAGTCATCAAGCGTGTACGAGTGTTCCTTCGGCTGCAAAAGCCTATATCGATTATGTTTCGCTGAATGGTTCGCACGCTCATACCTGTTAATATTCAAATGTGTGTGAAATCATATGGGACTTTACTGCTAATGTCACCAGTCTCTTCGCTTACTCACTGCTGAACCTAAATAATCCTAAGGACAAACACATACACACTCATGCCCGAGGGAGGACACGAACCTCCGCCGGGACCAGCCGCACAGTCCATGACTGCAGCGCTCTAGACCGCTCGGCTAATCCACTGCGGCACACCCGTTAATGGCCCAGCATTGAAATCTGCAGCAATTTACGGAAGGGTTGCACACCTGCCAAGTTGAACGGTTGTCTTCAGTCGCCGTTAGTCCCGCTCTTGCAGGATCTTTTTCCGGCAGCAGCGATGCCGGCAATTTCATGTTTTACTGGATTCCTGTTATTCACGGTACACTCGTGAAATGATCTTATACGGGAAAATCCCCATTTCATCGTTACCTTGGAGGTGCTGTGTCCCATCGCTCGTTAGCTGATTAAAGCTCCACGTTGAAACTCCCTTAAATGTTGAAAATTTTTAAAATGGTACCAAACTGTTCAGGTCATCAGTCCATAAGCTTACACACTACTTAATCTAACATACACGAACTTACGCTTAGGACAAGACGCACACTCATTGCCGAGGGAGGACTCGAACCCGTGACGGAAGGAGCCGCGCGGACCGCTACAAGACTCCCTAGACCACGCGGCCACTTAAATGTTGACATCGTGCTATCGTAGCAGCAGTAACCGATCTAACAACTGCGCCACGCATTTGCTGTCTTATATAGGCGTTTCTGACCACAGCACCGTATTCTGTCTGTTTATATATCTCTGTATTTGAATACGCATGTATGTATCAGTTTCTTCGATTCTTCAGTGTAGGGACGTACGGCTGCATCGCGCTGTTTTGTATTTATGCTAAATAGATCACCCACAAAATAAAGTTAAGGATTATTGTTAGCATTCTCTGATGTCCACTTTTTGGAGTGGCGGTTACGTGTTTCTCATTCAGCTGACCAACACCTGCACTCCTGAAAAAGTTAGAACTGCAGACTATAAAATATGTGGTCGCTTTCAGGGTGGCAGCACCGTCTTGTTTACAGTGGAGAGACAGGGAACGTACATGGTAACAGCTTACACTGCTATATTCTTACTAATCGTGCACTTATATACGCCATTGCTTCGCACAGCATAACAATTCAACATTGACAGGCACATGAGTTTGACCATACTCCTCCCAGACACTCCCTGTGGAACATTTATTCACAGTGTAATGTGTCTGAATATACTACTGGTCACTTACATTCAGATTTCGAAAACATCAAAAAACCTATCTCATCAGCATCGCATACAATCACTTATATTAATGGCACTTTAAAAAATATACGATAGAACATTTTGTCTCAGAATTTCCTCTACTTTGCCTTGACATTGAGTTGTGTATTACGTAAACTGTGAGGGTCTTGTGTTGTTGCAACAGCAGAGAAATCGCAGCACAACAACATATTTTATCCGTATCGTAAATTTTGGCAGAAAACTTCACCGATTCTCGTCACTGCAAGCGGAGCCTTTTGCAATTCGGTTGTGAAGGGAGAAGTTAAAGTAATTTTGTTTAGGGATATAATTAATAGATAGGTCGGTTTCAACCTGAATAAATAATAGAATTCGGTGTTTTCCATGAAAAGAAAACACGCAAAGAGGTCGCTATAGTGGACCTCATAACAAAATCAAATCGCTCTGAGCACTATGGTACTCAACATCTGAGGTCATCAGTCCTTAGAACTTAGAATTACTTAAACCTACCTAACCAAAGGACATCACACACACCCATGCCCGAGGCAGGATTCGAACCTGCGACCGTAGCGGTCGTGCGGTTCCAGACTGAAGCGCCTAGAACCGCTTGGCTACAACGGCCGGCGGACCTCATAAGAATACCCCAGCATAGATACTAACAACAGATTCAGTTCACGTATATTCCTTGCTACGGATCAACTTCTCTGTTGCTTATGTATCGGTAGCTACATTAAAAGTTATATGAGTCTAGTTTCTAAGTTCTGGTTGCCTTCTGGAAAAAATCTAGCATTGTATTGTTCAGTGGATGCTAAGGGTAGTGTTACAAATTTTACCATCCTCCTATTTCACCCGTTTGGTGATCAGTTGCTTGTTTTTTTTAATCAACCTCTGCTACTGTATTTGCTGTTTTACAGCATGTTCCTAATTATTGCCGTTCCTGGTGTGTAAGACCTTCAGCTTTGATTGTGGTCATTTGACTTAAAATTCTAATTTGGTATTTGTATTTACGCAGGAATCCTTTAAAATCTTATTTACTGCCATTCCTGGCGTCTGATGTCTTCTGCTATGTTTGTGGCGCCTTGTATTTAAGTTTTCAATACCTGATTTGTAGGTTGCAGTGAGTTTTAAACAATTCTTAATTAATTGTCATTCCTGGCATGTAAGGCCTTCTGCCCAGATCACAGTGGCTTGCTTTTAAAACATTATCTGCTGTATCTGAATTTAATGGTAATTTGCTAAATTGTAACTCACTGAAAACACTATTATTTATACAGTTATTTATTCCTTCATCAATAACATGTGGTAATTTTATTCGCTGTTAAATATGGAATTAATGGTTTAAAATAAATTGTGTGTAACTGTAAAAGGCAACCAATAGGAACTGATTACGGCCACGTCCACAGTCATAACCGAATTCGGCCCTCACTTTACTATCAGCTTTCATTGAACACTTTGTTTCTTATGATTTCAAGTAGATACCTAATCCCCAATCCGTTTCGCATCATACCGTACACTCACTCAATGCCTGGGGAGGTAATTGTCGCGATGACTCTCTGTGCTTGCACTGCAAGGTAACAACAGGTACTAACTGAAACTATTTCATAGCAGTATCTAGCCAAGAGGTGACATTAGTTCCCGCTATGGTTGGTTTTACCTGGTGGCCATGCTATAGAAACCAGTTGCAAAATCTGAAAAACAGCTTTTGACCAACGTCTCATAAAGAGAGATCAAAGCGTAAGGAAATATGTTGAGGACCGAAAGACCAATTATAAGCCCTCGGTGATATTCAATAAATTGAACGAACCGATTTTGGCCATGTTGTTTAGACATATGTTTACTAAGCCATTGCGATCATTGAACCGACAGAAGTAAGTCAGTAACACTGGGGTAACAAAAGTCATGGGACAACAATATACATATATACAGATGGATGTGGTATGACGTACAAAAAGTATAACAGGGCAGTGCATTGACGGAGCTAGCATCTGTATTCAGGCGATTTACGTGAAAAGTTTCTGACGTGATTACGGCTGCACGACGGGAATTAACAGACTTTGAACATGAGGTGGTAGTTGAAGCTAGATGCATGGGACATTCGATTTCTGAAATCGTTACGAAATTCAATGTTCCGAGTTCCACAGTGTCAAGAGTTTATTGTGAATACCAAATTTTGGGCATTACCTAGAACCACGGACAACGCAGTGGCCGACGTCATTCACTTAACGACCGAGAGCAGCGATGTGCGCTTACAGCTGTTAAAGGTAACAGATAAACAACACTGCCTGAAATAACCGCACTGAACGTAGGGCAGTGCGGTGAAATTTGGCGTTAATAGGTTACGGCAACAGACGACCGAGCCGGCCAGAGTGGCCGAGCGGTTCTAGGCGCTACAATCTGCAACCGCGCGACCGCTACGCTAGGTTCGAATCCTGCCTCGGGCATGGATGTGTGTGATGTCCTTAGGTTAGTTAGGTTTAAGTAGTTCTAAGTTCCAGGAGACTGATGACCTCAGAAGTTAAGTCCCATAGTGCTCAGTGCCATTTGAACCAGACGACCGACGCAAGTGTCTATGTTAACAGCACGACATGGTCTGCAGCGTCTCACCTAGGCTCGTGACCATTGACTGGATCCTAGACGACTGAAAAACGGTCTCCTGGTCAGATGAGTCCCTATTTCTGTAGGCAAGAGCTAATAGTAAGGTGCGAGTGTGGCGCAGACCCCACGAAGCGATGGATTCAAATTGTCAAGAAGTAATTGCAGAAGCTGGTGGTGGCTTTGTCATGGTTTGGACTGTGTTCGTATGGAATGGACTAGGTCCTCTGGTTATGTTCGGCTGCCTGGAAACCGCACAATTTTTCGTGATGGTTTTGAAGGGCATTTAGAACAATTCTGTAGCGGCACCACCGTTTAGGATAGGGAAAGTTAGGTTTGTGCGATATTCGGAGCAAGAGTTACAGCCATGTGCGGGCCAGATTGCATTAAGTTATGCTGATCAGCGGTTACGAAGTGGAATGGAGGCCACAGGGCCGCCGAACCGTTGAAACCGTTGAAAACGCAGAGGTTTGCATGTCGCAAGTTACAGGAAGAAGGAGCAAACTGGCGCAATTGCGGTGGGGGGCGTATGTGACTTGTAGCGATGCGTTAGCGAAACAGAGGCGCGCAGCCGAGTATAAATAGATGTGGTTTTCTAACGAGATTCATTGAAGTGTGACAGATCTCCTGGATAGCGGGTCGTGTTGCACCACCAGCTAAACGCAGCAACAGGTGGGGCGACTGCGTCCTAGTCCACGACGGGTCGTTGGTTCGACCCTCTGAGGCCAACGCGGGGGATTCGAGTGTGGCAGCTCTCCTGGATGGCGGCGCGTGTCACACCGCTGGGCTACATGCAGCAACAGATGGGGCGACATTATGCTAGTCCATGGCGGGTCAATGGTTCGACCCTCTGAGGCCGAAGCGGGGTCTGCAGCCAGCTAGGTCAGGCCACTCCTTGGCTCGCTACCACGGACAGTCGTCTCCGCTCCCGACACATGCCAGAGACTTTCGTGGCGAGGGGCCACAGATTCCGAGGCCGGTTCGCGATCGGTCGTTGCCGCCACATTCCCAGATACGCCAGCTGAGGAAGAAGCAGCAGCAGGGCCGGCCTATGGCTCCTGGCGGAGCAGCGCGGAGTCAACGGGGACGGTGGCCGCTGAGTCGGCTGCCGGTGCAGCCGTCCTGACGTAATCGGAACTCTACAACTGGCGAACAAGGCCAACACGACACAGTGTTGCGTTGCACAGGTCGCTGGGGCAGTGGTCTCAGCATTGCGGGGCCTGAGACGCGGACCGAGGTCAACGAAGCACTGTAGTGGAAACGAATAAATAATTTGAAAACCTCGGCCGAGTTTTAATACAGCACCTCCTGGCACCCACCCACTACAATTCGGATTCGAGCGAATGATTTGGCCACCCACATCACCCGACATGAATTCCACCGAACATTTATGGGATCTAATCGAGGTCCGTTCGTGCACAATTTCCAGCACAGGAAACATTTCCGCAATTATGGACGGCTCTAGAAAGAGCGTGACTCACTGTTTCTCCAGGGGACTTGTCGGTTCATTATCCGGGGCACAAGGAAGTCAGGCACGATATTAGGAGTACCCCACGACTTTCGTCACTTCACTGTATACTGCAACAGTCTCTGAGTTTCGGAGCTCAGTCCCCATAGCGTAAAAGTGCAGACGTCTTCGACTCGGAGCACTCATTGCTGTCTGGCTCACGTATTCAGACACGTTCATTCGTATTGCATTTAGTGACGTTCTGTCCCGCAGAAGCGGTGAGTCCAGCATCCCTGACGCGTGAGCCTCACGCCTGGCCGCATGAGCAGGGCCAGCGGCTGCGTGCGGCGTGGCGCGGCGCCGGTCTGTGGATTCGCTGGCCTCATTAACATGCAAAGCGCTGTAAACGCAGCCGCCGCTGCCTCTGTCCGGCCCGGCTGCTCACAGCTGCCGCCACTGTCGCTCATTCGACGCCACCTGCTTGTCCGACACTACTCGTAAATCAACACAGCTCGCTCTCACCAGCGGGACTGTAGTTTAATGGTGCCGAATGCGCTTAGAGCAACATGCAAATCTACGTAAGAGCCTGGAGCAGCGGCATATACTGAAGCCCTACAGAAATTTTTGTAGGCATATGTATTCAAATACAGAGATGTGTAAACATGCAGAATACGGCGCTGCGGTCGGCAACGCCTATATGAGACAAGTGTCTGGCGCAATTGCTAGATCCATTACTGCTGCTACAATGGCAGTTTATCAAGATTTAAGTGAGTTTGAACGTGGTGTTATAGTCGGCGAACAAGCGATGTGGCACAGCATCTCCGAGATAGCGATGAAGTGGGGACTTTCCAGTACGACCATTTCATGAATGTACCGTGACTGTCGGAAATCCGGTGAAATATCAAATCTGTGACGTCTCTGCTGCCGGAAAAAGACTCTGCTAGAAGGGGACCAACGACGATTGAAGAGAATCGTTCAAAGTGACAGAGGACAACCCTTCCGCAAATTGCTGCAGATATCAATGCTGGGCATTCAACAAGTGTCAACGTGCGAATCCAACGAAATGTAATCGATATTGGCTTCAAGAGCCGAAGGCCCACTCTTGTACCCTTGATGACTGCATTACACCAAGCTTTACGTCACGTGTGGACCCATCAACACCGACCGACATTTGACTGTTGATGACTGGAAACATGTTGCCTGGTCGGACGAGTCTCATTTCAAATTATATCGAGCTGATGTACCTCTATGGGTATGGAGACAACCTTCTGAATCCGTGTAACCTGTACGTCTCTTCAATCTGGTGGAGGCTCTTTAACAGTGTGGGGCGTTGGTTGGTTGGTTTGTGGGATTGAAAGGACCAGACTACTAGGGCCATCGGTCCCTTTTTCCACGACCTTGAAACGCCCACGAAGAATAAGAACAAAGAATGGAGATGACAAGAGAAGACACAGGACAAGAAAGACACAGACGGAGACCAGAAAATAGGAATTAAAATCACACCGAGTTTTACAGTGGTTGGCCGACCATAGAAACAAAAAAGGAAAATCCAGCCACGAAGAAACGCCCTAAAAACCCCAGTCTAAAATCATAAAAAGCCACTAAGAATCTCAACGCCGACAAGAGTATAGTGGTACTGCCTGCCGATAAGGCGAATGCGACCGTCGTAATGAGGACCGAAAATTATGAGCAAAAGATCCGAGACCTATTAGATCCGATGACGTACCGAAAACTAAGCGCAGATCCGACGCAACGTATCACACGGAATACGAATCGATTAATCACGGCGTCTTCTCTGCCGGCGGACATACAGACAAACCTGCACAACACAGAAGCCCTACCACCTCGGCTGTATGGATTACCCAAGATCCATAAGAACAACGTTCCACTGAGACCTATCGTTAGCGCTCCTGGATCACCGACATATAAACTGGCAAAACACTTGGCCTCTCTGCTCCAGCCACATGTGGGGAAGACCGACACATTCATTAAGGACTCAGGGCATTTCACTGAGAAGCTGATGAAACTGAAACTTGCACCAAACGACATCCTTGTCAGCTTTGATGTTGTTTCGTTATTTACGAAAGTGCCACTCAGTGACGCTCTGGTGCACATCGGTTCCATTTTCCCGCTAGACATCAGAAAGCTCTTCCATGCATGTCTCACCACGAGCTATTTCACGTGGAATGGAGATTTCTACGAACAGCTGGAAACCGTCGCCATGGGTAGTCCTCTCAGTTCAATGGTGGCCAACTTCTTCATGGAACAATTCGAAGCACAGGCACTGGACTCGGCGACTTGCAAGCCTAAGGTGTGGTACAGGTACGTCGATGATACTTTAGTGGTGTGGAGCCCATGCTGAAGAACAGCTCGGTGACTTCCTAAGACAATTGAACAGCCTCCATGCCAACATAACATTTACCATGGAAGTAGAAAAGAACAAGAAACTGCCATTTCTAGATGTGCTGGTCACAAGGGACGGCGAAATCCTGGGACGCAGCGTGTATCGAAAACCGACTCACACGGACCGATACCTGCACAAACTGTCAAACCACCACCCGAGCCAGAACAGAGCCATGATTAGTACGCTCGTAACGAGAGCCGCAACACCTCCAACGGGAAATGCAACACCTGGAAACTGTCCTGAGGAGCAATCGGTACTCCACAAATTATATTAGAAGTGTTACAGAGCCAAACACTCGGCGAAGTAAGGAACCAGAAAAAGAAATGTCGGGTACGGCCTTTCTGCCATACATTCCCAGAGTGACAGACGGAATCGGCCGTATATTGCGCAAACATGGCGTAAAGACGATTTTCAATCCGACAAGGAAGATCAAAGAGTGTCTTAGATCGGCGAAGGAGAAAAGACACCCACTTGCAATGTCGGGAATATACCGCATACCATGCACATGCGGAAAAGTTTATGTCGGAATGACTAGACGATCCATTAACACCAGGATCAAAGAGCACAAGCGACATTGCAGGTTGGAGCAGGTGGAGAAATCGGCCGTGGCAGAGCACGCACTGAATGAGACAGACCACGTAATAAATTTCGCCGACACGGAAGTTCTGGCCACCATCACCAGAGAACCACTATCACACGCGCTTGTTCAGAGAAGCTGTAGAAATACTAAAACACGCGAACAGTTTGAACAAGAAAGAGGAAAGCCTTAAGGTAAACGGATCCTGGCTTCCCGTACTGCAGCGAACGACCGTCGCAGGTAGCAAGAGAAGAACCGCACCGGAAATGACCGCGGAGAATCCCTCGGACGTTGGCGCGCCAGGTACATATAGTCTGCGCCCGCGAGCTCGGCTCCAGTTCACCACCGGCAATGGAGGGTGAAGCTTTGACAATGCCAGCCACTCGTGCTGGCGAAACGTCAGAAAAATCATTAGATGAACGTCGGCCGAAGAACCCGAGGCAGAAGCCAATAGGCAGTTTGTCAGTTCAATTACTGCTGATTTCATTTTTTTTTCATGTATAATCATCACTCGCTTTCCTTGAATGACACACATTTTAAACACATTTTGAATGCAGTGAGTAGTTTGTTATGAAATGAACAGAACAACAAGTAGATAGGATGTTGTCTTTCTCGACAAATGGTATATTGCAGATTGCAGTGTAGCGCTTTTCTCTTTCAGCTTATTACGCCGCAACAGCATTGTCGTTCACACATGCCTGCGCCGATATAGAACAGAATCGAGCGCCCGAAGCAGATTACATTTTATCAGTGCCTAATTACAGAACCCATATGGAATGAAATTGCCTTGTAACATGCAGTGAAATAAATTAGACCTGAACACATTCTCGACACGTAATGTATAGTCACAGTGAGTGAGCATTTCCACGAGAAGATTAGTTTCATTTAATTGAGTCAGTGTTCAAAGTTCATTTAATTAGAAAACGCCGGATTATATAACTTTCAACATAATCTAACAAGATGTAGTATTCGCTAACACTGGGAGAAAATTTGTACTTGTGACGAGCAATGCGTACTATTCTGTGGTGTAGGAAGTCACCTGAGGCGTTTTAAATTACCGCAGTACCCAACTGTGGGATATGAAAATCCTCGAGCCATCATGGAGATGAGGCCTGAGGACCATTTCAGCATAAACGTATGGGCGGGAATTGTCGGTGACTGACTCATGAAGCAGTATAGTTCACCAGATTAACCTTTGCTATTCATCACCGATTTCTGTGCGATGAATCGCCAGCACTACTGGGGAACGCTACCGTTCAGAAAGACAGCGATTGTGGTTAAAGCATCACGGGGTCCATTTTATATAGGTCGTGCGACATTACCTCACTGGAACCATACTCTGGAGATGGTTTAGTCAAGGAGATCCGATAGTTTGCCCTAACAGTACAGCAGACCCGAATCCACTGAGTTTCTGGCTATAGGGATATTCAAAGACATTGGCGTACGACGAAGATATCGACAATGTGCTAACGTTAGAGGAGCATGAGACCAATGCATATGACGCAATCCAAATGGATTCTGCTGTATTTGGAAGAGTGTATAACTTAGTATGAAGAAGGACTGAAGGATGTGTCAGGCTGAGTAATAAACACACGCAGCACTGCTTACTGTGTCTGCTTCTACGTAACAGGCAGCTGGGACTGACAGATTAGTACATATCTCAACAGGTGTTAGTTTCTGGACGTACCGTTATGTGAACATACCTTGTGGTTTTTATCAGCTTTCTCCCATAGGAATACGTGATGCAGGATGTCCAAGGAGGAGTAGTCAATATTCAGTACTACGACAGAAACGATCACTGGAAGCAAGAAAGTTCAAAATGTGGGATCTAAAATGCATACCTTAAGAGTCATGAGCATTTCTTTATTTTCGTTGTTTTCTTCTACTGCAAGCTCTTTGACATATTTTGATAGATGGCAATGGACCAAAATAACAAAAACGTCCAGTAAACATGGCTTCTAAACTGCATATCTCAAGTGCCATCACCGCTTATTTATCATCATTACTGTGAAACCCATTTGCTCTACTGAAGAAGTGCCTATAGGTTTTAAGTTATGCATTTTAGAGCCCAGGTTTACCAGACTGTTTTTTCTTGTTTTGGTCGATACTACTTTCTCAAAAAATACGAAAAGCAAGGAACATAAAGTAAGAGGTTTGTTTCATAATATCTAAGATGAAAAAGTGCCGATAACTCTTAAGGTATACATTTTAAAGACGATATTAACCAGACGTTTTTTGCTTCGAGTAATCGTTCCTGCCATATCCCTGAATATTGCCAGTTCTTACTGGGATTCCCTGTGTAAATACAGAGTGATGTATCTGAATGGGGACAGACTGCAGGGAATTAATCATCAGAGAATAAGGAACAATAAGGAACATATCTCTGGAAGTACGTTCTGGGGGAATTACAACAACTTGAAGGTTGAGATAAAACATATTTCACAGAGTAGGTTTCCATGATTGAAAGAACAAATGAGAACACTCCAGGCTACCAGGAATGTTTTGTAGGAACTAGAGTTTTAGGTCCATCCCAATAGGGCAGAGACCTCTAGTAGCATGATGTAGTCACATTACCCATATTTACCCCCAAAGGCACGTCTTCCACCAGGGGAGTTACAGGCTTTTGCAGGAAGTGGTGATGTGCCTCACCAGTGAGGAATTGTAGAACGATGACTTGTCTCACAACGTGATCGCCAATAATCCCAAACCACACACCGAGGGTGAAGCTGTGCTGATGGTACGCTGCCAGCATTCCATTTGTATTCTCCGTAGCCCACAGCTTCGTAAGGCTAGCGTCGTCTCTGAATACGATGACTGACAGTAATCCGAGCACCGTAGTGACCGGTGCGACGAACTTGCGACAGAAAATTCATCGTGGAGGCATGCCCGTAAATAAAAGGTCAGCACACGTTGTAAGTGCTACGGTTAATGGCAACTTTCAGGTGAATATTCCAGATGATGATCTGGGTTACCTCATGCTGTTGGTTCTAATGACATGTTTACTGTCTAAGATCTTTTATCTCCAGGTTCAAGTCGGCGTAACACCTTTGGAACGAATATTTCGGTCTCACGTTCAAGTCATCTTTTTGTTTCTTATTATCTCTAGTAACATTTCTTGTAGTTTGTTTGCGTTCACCAGAACTATAAGCAACAGGATGAGGTGTTGAGATGAGTTATATTTACTGATAGTGTTGCTTTGACTGGTATGAGATGGCCAACTCCGACTTTCCCTTCTGTGTCAGTCTCTTCATCTCAGAGTTGCAATTGCAACCAACAAAAGAAGCATTAATATCTTATTTAAGCTGTGCTCCACAGCTTTTGTGAAATACAGTTTTATGTGAAACCATCATAAAATTGCTAATATCATTATTGTTTTGGAAAAAATTTTTGCCAATATCCAATCTTGTGGCAGATTTAAAGGTTTTTAAAAGATGTGCACACAATGTGCCTAATTTCAGTTTATGTAGTACACCTGGTTAAAGACATCTCGGTTAACTACTTACCACGTCAAATTCGGATAATATCCCAGGCTCCATCATCGCCGTTTGTAACAACGCCTAAATTTGGTGAAACTAGCGTGTTTCCAACTTCCCACCCAGAGGATGTGATCTGATTGACTACATCATCTCATGAAAATGACACCCACGGGGGTGGCTCTACACCGAGGGACCACGTTTGTGCTCGCTGCCAAGCGTCGACTGTAGCGCCAACACTCGTATCAGTCGTTTTAATAGGTGAAATCTTTCCCTCGTGAAGTGCATTGCTTTCCTGCAATGCTAAGTGCAGAGCAGGTATCTCCATTGAAGTAGCGATCAAATAGTGTCCTTTCCAGTGATTTCTTATTCACACAGTCACAACAGCGTGAAGTGGAGTGAGAATTTGCGTATATTGGTAGGCAATCCTGTGTTTATTTATTACATCCCGTTTGGTCACAGCAAATTTTTCAACACTCTCGTACTTGAGTGACACTGGTGATCAATATGGTCCGTACAGAGTGCCCGAAACATATGCTACCAGAGTTATAAGGAATATTATAAATACATGGTACTCCCTGGAGGAGATTTTCTTTAACACATATCTAAATTTTTTTAATTTTGTGTATTCGGCTTCGCATTGATGGACATAATTAATGGATCTCCACCTGAGGTAGATAGTTCCAAATTCTGCCCAACTGGCGCGTGATATCATTAAAACCATGGCATGGTTTGTGGGCCCTGCCCATAATGCTCCAAACGTTCTCAACTGGGGAGAGACCCGGCGACCTTGTCGGCCAAGGTAGGATTTGGCACGCACGAAGAAGATGAGTAGAAAATCTCGCCATGTGCGGTCTCCATCATCTTGCTGAAATGTAAGCTGAGGTGATGAAGGGCAGCACAATGGGGTGTAGAATATCGTCGACGTACCGCTGTTCTTTAAGGTTGCGGTGGACAAGGACCAAATGGATCCTTCAATGAAACGAGGTGGCACCTGACCATCACTCCTAGGTGTCAGACGGTACAGCATAATCCCACCACTGTCCAGGGCGTCTCCAGACATCTCTTTGGCCTGGTTCTCCTCGACCGGAGTAGAATGGTCTTTGGTGATGAGTCCCGCTTTGAAATGTGTCCCATTGACCAGCGAAGACGTGTCAGGAGACATCGGATCCCTCTCCAACTGACAACACTTGGAGCATTCTATGCGGTCCCGCTTTGAAATGTGTCCCATTGACCAGCGAAGACGTGTCAGGAGACATCGGATCCCTCTCCAACTGACAACACTTGGAGCATTCTATGCGGGGCGCTCCAATCATCTGGGGATTTGTCGATCTCACGCATCAGTCGGACAGAATGTGGCACGATATCCCTCAGGGGGCATTCAAGAAATCATTTAATGCCAAGCGGAATAACCTCTTTCATAACGTCTAGAGGTCGAACAATGCATTACTGACTTGCTCAGTTTGTGAAGATCTTTTTCTTGAACCAACCGTAACGTTTTCCTAAATTTTATTCATTCGTTTCTCTGTGCAAGTATCACATCTACCAGTTTACATCGCGTTTGGAGAATTCCTTGGTGGTGTGTCGTTTTCTGTGTTTCGTGTGTGTCTTGGAGACAGCATATGAACTGTTAGCGGCGTACATTTTCAGGTGCAATAGAGCGATATCAGAAACTTTCTGAACGGTTTCAGATAGCTGCACTAGTTTTGAGCGGTTAAAGTATAAAACGATCTCGCGAGGCGAAATGAGGTTCAAACGGCTCTGAGCACTGTGGGACTTAACATCTGAGGTCATCAGTCCACTAGAACGTGGAACTACTTAAACCTAACGAGCCTAAGGACATCACAAACACCCATGCCCGAGGCAAGATTAGAACCTGCGATCATACCAGGTGCGCGGTTCCAGACTGAAGCGCTAGAATAGCTCGGCCACAACGGCCGGCTCCAAACGAGGTTGTCGTCCGTTATTTAGACCGCTTTTAACAGTTTGGCAGTGCACGTAATTAACCAAGGTTCATGAAAAAGAGTTTCTTAATAAATCAGCATAACAATTACCCCGAAGTTTGGCTCTTGTGCTGGACATCGCAAGGAGTGTGTGGCCTCAGGACGTGGCTGCGGCAGAGCAACCCAAGTCTAGCCCGAAGAACGGTTCACTCTTGATGATGATAATGAAGTCCCATACTCCTTGACAGAGCGTAGGGGACGAAGCGGGAAACTCGCACCACTGTACTAGGCTAGGTCGTAGTGGAGGTGGTTTGTCATTGCCTTCCTCCGACCGTAATGGGGATGAATGATGATGATGATGAAGACGACACAACAACACCCAGTCATCTCGAGGCATGTGAAAATCCCTGACCCCGCCGGGAATCGAATACGGGACCCCGTGCTCGGGATGCGAGGAATCTACCGCGAGACCACGAGTTGCGGACTGGTTGACTTCTAACGACATGAAATCCGTCGTTGTAAAAGTAATTTCGGAAGTACCCGAAGGGAGGTTAGAGGGAAGTAGTTGTTGGTATTTAGAGTATAACATATTTAGTGAAAATTGGCACCAGTGAAAATATACGATAATGGGAGGAAAAGTTGAGTAATTAATAGCCCGCAAATGAGCCGTCTGAGGGATATCTTTAACACGTGGCTATGATCCGCCACTAGATTCTGCATGAGATATTGTCTCAGTTAGTACACATAACGAGCGAGGTGGCGCAGTGGTTAGCATACTGTATTCGGGAGGAGCACGTTTCAAACCCACGTCCGGCCATCCTGATTTAAGTTTTCCGTGATTTTCCTAAATCGCTTCAGGCCAATGCCGGGGTGGTTCCTTTGAAAAGCCACGACCGAGTTCCTTCCCTAATCCTATGGGACCAACAATCTCGCTGTTTGGTGCCCTCTCCCCAAATTAACCCAAATCCCCTTCGTATATACCTACCAGAAAAGTATATTTCACTTGTAAGCCTCCATCTAACGCGGTTTGAATATCACACCTGGTTCAATGTTTGGCTGGCCCAAGTTCGAACATGTCATATACGTTGTCCCCCAAAATCATCTGACCTCTCTTTTCTGGATTTTTCCGTCTAGAATAACCTGAAAAGTGAAATGTACAATACTGCCGTTGATTATGTGGAAGATCTGGATTAGCGAATTGTACAGTGTGGTTAAGATTTACGAGATGCACAGGCGGCGTTGGGAGGAGTTCATACCTCACTGCAACGACGGATCCAGGTGCCAGGCGACAAGTGGAACAGCTCTTGTATCCGGTATGACTCTACAGTAAATTTTAACATGTAACGTGCCAAAACAGGACAGATTTCCTTGTTAAGGTAAGCTTTGAGTGATATTTGAGCTTAATTAAATGCAACGTTCATTACATTACAAATATATTTGTATTAATTAGAACAATATTTCACAAAGCAGTCAGTAGCCACTCGTGACCACACATTTGCTGTAACTTTACCAGTGCCAGTTTTCGTTATCAATTAGGATGATGACAGTAAATTATTCACTGCAGTGGACCCGGAACACTTCATTTGGTTACCAACGTAGTTACCTTCACGTCTATAGATTTCATATCGTTAAAAACGACGTGTTTAGTCCCATTCTCCAGAACACTATACGTAAAAATAGTATGAAATTCATGTAATGGTCATCATTTTGCAATAGATTTCACTCACAGTATATATTTACGCATCAACTAGACACATATATGACCAACAGTTGGCAATTATAGTACACAGGGAGTTACTTTTAACTTAATACCTTGAAATATCTCGAAAACGTCATATCGCATCAAAAACATTATAATTTCCATTTGTTTACCTCCGAGGGCTGCATTCAATAATTCCACACTGACACGCACACCCTACCCTGTGCGCGGGTGGCAGGTGCAACTTTCAAATCTACAATGGAAACCCCAGTTTACTATCGCAGATTACGATTCTACTGCAAAATCTATATACCTTTTGTTTAAAGCATTTGTTTCGTTTCGCCACAGATTTAGCTGTAATGGGAGGAGTAGAAATGGGCACATAATCGTAATTTACGACATGCTACTCAATGGTCCTTGAATATCCAGTTGAATCATGTGGGACTCCGAGCTGCAAAGGTAGGACAGGCCAGTATTTCATAATCCTAGTAGGAAACCACATTGGCAACGTCGTATTCCAGCCGACAAATTGACGTATCACCACGGCCGTGTAGCGAACTGTGGAGTATCATAACAGAAAGTACACTGCAGCCTGACCTCACTTACCGTGTAGATGTAGAACAGTCAGCGGTTGCAAACATTAGTACCCTTGCGCAGTGTTCATTATCTGCACATCTGCCTATCATTTGGAGAACAGACGAGCAAGTGGCCCATGAACACAACAAAAGATAAAAATGATCCTGATGAACGTAGAATGTGGGTAAAGTGTTGAGGCTGCTCCTGTCTTGTATGCCGAGCATTATCCTGAGAAAGTTCGCTCTCGTTCGTTCTTTCACACGGTATTGAACGCCTTTATGTCTGATGGCAGCATTCAGACTGGCAAAAAGAAATGAAGCAAATGTGTTACAGGAGGGGTAAATGAAATAGCTGCACTAACTGCAGTGCATCACAACCCAATGATAAGCGTTTGACATTTACACCGCGATTCCGGTACGTCCGTAGGTAGTATTGTCACAATACTGCATCGTCGTAAGTATCATCCATAGCATGTGTCACCAAATCAAGAAATTCATAGAACTGGTTTCCATAACCCAGTTGAGTTTCGTGAATGGGCACATCAACAAATGCAAACGTTCGCAATATTCTTTGCCGAGATACTATTTTCCGACGAGTCTACATTCACAATCCTTGGTATCGTTAACCGGCATACCATACATTACTTGTGTGTAGACAGTCCCTACCGTTTACGGCAAGTTGATCATCAACGTCCTTGGTTTGTTATCGTGTGGTGTGTCATTATGGGGAACCAACTCACTAGACCGTATTTTATCGATGGCACGTTGAACTGAAGCAAATAGCGAACGTTTTTGGAATAGGAACCACCGCTATTTCAGCAGATGTTGCCCTTGACGATCAACAACATACATTGTTTCAGCATGAAGGTTGCCCAACCCATTACGCAACTGAATCACAGGAGATATTAGACCGTGTTTATCCTGGTCGGCGGATCGGCGCAGGTGGTCCTATTAGCTGGCCCGCTAGGTCGCCAGATCTGACATCGTCCAGTTGCTTTCTTCGAGTATATTTACACTACTGGCCATTAAAATTGTTACACCACGAAGGTGACGTGCTACAGACGCGAAATTTAACCGACAGGAAGAAGATGCTGTGATATGCAAATTATTAGCTTCTCAGAGCATTCACACAACGTTGGCGCCGGTGGCGACACCTACAACGTGCTGACATGAGGAAAGTTTCCAACCGATCTCTCATACATAAACTGCGGTTGACCAGCTTTGCCTGGTGAAACGTTGTTGTGATGCCTCGTGTAAAGAGGATAAATGCGTACCATCACGTTTCCGACTTTGATAAAGATCGGATTGTAGCCAATCGCGATTACGGTTTATCGTATCGCGACTTTGCTGCTCGCGTTGGTCAAGATCCAATGACTGTTAGCAGAATATGGAATCGGTGGGTTCAGGAGGGTATTACTGAACGCCGTGCTGGATCCTAACGGCCTCGTATCGCTACCAGTCGAGATGACAGGCATCTTATTCGCATGGCTGTAACGGATCGTGCAGCCACGTCTCGATCCCTGAGTCAACAGATGGGGACGTTTGCAAGACAACAACCATCTGCACGAACAGTTCGACGACGTTTGCAGCGGCGTGGATTATCAACTCGCAGACCATAGCTGCGGTTACCATTGACGCTGCATCACAGACAGGAGCGCCTGCGATGGTGTAATCAACGACGAACCTGTGTGCACGAATGGCAAAACGTAATTTTTTTTAATTAATCCAGGTTCTCTTTACAGCATCATGGTGGTCGCTTCCTTGTTTGGCGACATAGCGGTAAACGCACATTGGAAATGTGTATTCGTCATCGCCATACTGGCGAATCACTCGCCGTGATGGTATGGGGTGCCATTGGTTACACGTCTCCGTCACCTCTTGTTCGCATTGACGGCACTTTGAACAGTGGACGTTACATTTCAGATGGTTTACGACCCTTGGCTCTACCCTTCATTCGATCCCTACGAAACCTTACACTTCAGCAGGATAATGCACGACCGTATGTTGCAGGTCCAGTGCGGGCCTTTCTGCATACAGAAAATATTCGACTGCTGTCCTGGCCAGCACACTCTCCAGGTCTCTCACCAATTGAAAACGTCTGGTCAATGGTGGCAGAGCAACTGGCTCGTCACAATACGCCAGTCACTACTTTTGATGAACTGTGGAATCGTGTTGAAGCTGCATGGGCAGCTGTACCTGTACACACCATTCGAGCTCTGTTTGACTCAATGCCCAGGCGTATCAAGGCCGTTATTGCAGCCAGAGGTGGCTACTCTGGGTACTGATTTCTCAGGACCTATGCTCCCAAATTGCGTGAAAATGTAATCACATGTCAGTCCTAGTATAATATATTTGTCCAATGAATACCCGTTTATCAACTGCATTCCTTCTTGGTGTAGCAATTTTAATAGCCATTAGTGTAGATGCTCCTATTGACTGGCATTTTCATGCTAGAATAGCGCAGTAAATATTCCGCAACAAACTCTAGTTCGTTTATTCAAATTCCTTCGTTTGATGTTATTATTCTGCCGTGTACTTGTTTGTTGATTGTTTTTCGCACCCTATCTAACTAACCTTTCCTTCTTTACTACCATTGTTTTACGGACATATGTTTTCATAACCTCTGTTTTAATTCAACCTAATAGAAACGGCTGCTCAGGTTTGTGTGCTATCGACAGCAGAAGACGCCCATGCGCGGTCTGTATGCTGGGCCCTGAACAGCCCGGTCACCCGCGGGGTCCTCAGACAGCTGCCAGCCGCCGGCTCTCCGGCTGCTCCCCTTGCTGTCCGCGTCCCGTATTGGCTGTCTCCGGGGGAGGCGCCCGTGCGTGCCTGTCACCCTGACACAGCCACACGGCCGCCCTCAGCTGGTCAGCCCTTCTTTCGCCCTGCCGAAACTCCTCCTGAAAACAGTTCCGCTAGCAGTTTTCTTGCCGTATGCCATTAGCGAAACGTTGCACCGTGTGTTTTCAAATTACGTGGTTTCAACAAAGAAATGTCATTTATTTAGATGATTATCGTATTCTATTGACAGCTACTGCTGTAGTGATTAGCATCACTGCCTCTGGATCTCAGGTCCCGTGATCGATTCTTGGACTGGTCGGTGGCTTTCCTCGCGCGCGGATTGGGTGTTCGTTTTCTGCTAATCACTTGATCTTACCTTCACCATACAGACGCTCAAGTTGCCGAAGTGGCTTCACTTGGAAAGACATCCACCTGGTGACGGAACAAAACATGACAGAGTCTTCCAGCCAATAACTCCTAACGGACATTCCATTTTATTATCGTTTCCTAATATGTGCTCGGCTGTTCCCACTGATTCTACATGTAAAGCCGTTTACACGTTTTACTTCTTATACCGGGTGATCAAAAAGTCAGTATAAATTTGAAAACTCAATAAATCACGGATTAATGTAGGTAGAGAGGTACAAATTGACCCACATGCTTGGAATGAAATGGGGTTTTATTAGAACCGAAAAAAATACAAAAGTTCAAAAAATGTCCGACAGATGCCGCTTCATCTTATCAGAATAAAAGTAATTAGCATAACAAGATGATGTTCTTTACAGGAAATGCTCAATATGTCCACCATCATTCCTCAAGAATAGCTGTAGTTGTGGTATAATGTTGTGAACAGCACTGTAAAGCATGTCCGGAGTTATGGTGAGGCACTGGCGTCGGATGTTGTCTTTCAGCATCCTTAAAGATGTCGGTCGATCACGATACACTTGCGACTTTAGCTAGCCCCAAAGCCAATAATCGCACGGACTGCGGTCTGGGGACCTGGGAGGCAAAGCATGGCGAAAGTGGCGGCTGAGAACACGATCATCACCAAACGACACGCGCTAGAGATCTTTCACGCACCATCTGTCGGACATTTTGTGAACTTTGTTTTCTTTTTTTTTTTGTTATAATAAAACCCCATGTCATTCCAAGCATGTGTGTCAATTTTTACCTCTCTATCTACATTATTCCGCGGTTTATTAAGTTTTCAAATTTATACTGACTTTTTGATCACCCTGTATATGACGTCTCGTCCTTGTCGCCATCAACCGAGAAACAAATGTGATGTTTCACTGTTCCCCATCCAAAACTTGTTCCTTTACAACATGTGAAATACTGGGCAAACGTTCGTACTAATAGTGGCTGTAGGATCTAGGACAAATATTCTAAATATTGTACACGAATTCGCTCTGTGGTTCACTACCCTAATGTTGACGTGCTTTCACATTCTGGTAAAGAGTTGTCTATGTAACTTCCAGCCAAGTAGATGGAATCATGTTAACTTACTTGCGAAACTGATGTGAAAAATAATGTCTATTCGTGTAATAATTCCTGACCCTAATAATATTAAGGAGGAAACGTTTTTTTTCTAATCGTCTACAACATCAGGTTGCTTGTGACCTGGTTTCGGCTTCTTAGTACTTCCTCACGTGATAAGTGAATGACGCAGACAGAGATGAAATGACATGCGACTTACACATATATTATTTACAGAGGAGATACAAAACAAGCAGAAACGATGACAATTAGAATGTTTACAAACCAAAGTATTACATTTCTGTGTCACGCGGTAATTGTTATATTATATTAAAATCAAGACAAAAACACTGAAAACATAATTTTGGAGAGGAAAACGGGAAGTGGAGTATGGTAATTTAATACTAAACTATATATGTTAATTAATTCACCATATTTCAGACAGAGTCATGTTTCAGCTCTTCATAATAAAACGTAAAACTTAACAACCCATATGATAAAAGTAGTTTGGCATATGTTGAACATGCGTTACTACGTTCTCTTACGTTCAGACAACCTAAACGTGTTCCATGGTCATGGAATGACTCCGTAAGTGGCTTACAGAACGGTGATTACAAATTGATAAACAGAGAATTAATACAAGACAAAAAACAAAAGGTATGTGGTTAAAGAGCTCATTACTGTATTAAGGTACAAACTATTGCAACGATCTTTTATTTTTATCAGTAGGAGGCACATACCTAAAGGAAGTATTTCAAATATTTATTTAATTATTGATTTATTTATTTAACCCGTTCAGATTAGGACCATCAGTCCCGCTCTTATATTGGACCAGTGTTCCAAACAGGCAGCATCTCATACATCAGAGTTACATCATGACAATAGTTTAAATAAGAATATTAGATTACTCTAGTGACCATATGAATAAAGAGTAGTGACTAAGACCTGTATTAGGGAAGTAATGAGGTGAAGTGCATTCATGTATAGAGGAAGACATTACTGTTGCTTAAGCAGATACGTCATTAACTGTTTTTTGAAGCCGGACATGTTTGTAAGTTCTCTAACATAACGAGGGAGGTTATTCCAGAGTCGGGTTCCCACTACTGTAAAGGACTTGGAGAAGGTGACTGAGCGATGCAGCGGAACAGAGAGGATTTTATTATGATGGGAACGTGTGTTTCTGTCATGTTGTACCGACATGAGCGTTAGGGACGAGGAGACATATGAGGGACAGTGTACATTTATAAGGCAGTAGATGAGAGAGAGTGTGTGGAAATCTCTGCGTTTGTCTGCACGCAGCCAGGACAATTTTGCATATGCTGGTGAAATGTGGTCAAAAAGTCGAACGTCACAGATATATCGGACGCAGGCATTCATGACCAGTTCTAGACGTCGCGAATTTTCCTGAGAGAGGCCTTGTAGGATAATATCGTTGTAGTCTATGATTGGAAATATAAGCGTTTATACTAATTTCTTTCTCAGGTAGAAGGGAAGGGTTTTTCATATTTTTGTAGGACGTGAAGGGATGCTGATGCTTTTTTGCAGACTGCAGTTACGTGCTCTATTCAATTTAGATTTTCATCTATTATTACTCCCAAACTCTACTGCTGAGGGAGAGAAGTTAATATTTGTTCCATTTAGGATAAGACTTGATTAATGATTTCATTGCTGCTGGATGTTTATTGAAAATTAAGCTACTGAATAGTACAGATTCGTCTCTACAATGCTTCAGGACTTTTTTCCGGCCAAATTTTAACTGAATGAATGTTGCACTTTCTTCTACGTGAGTCAATTTTATCAAAAACAAATCCCTGTAGATGGACGCCAGAATTACAATTCCGAGACACCTGAACACAAAGTTGGCGTACTGACACCAAAGATCAGACGGGCACGTCGTTTCTGGGCTGAGAATATAAGAGTAGACATAATCTGCACAAAATGTAAAGCCATACGAGATAATACAGGAAAAATAACCAAAATAACCTTTCGTGTTTCAATGTCAGAGACACTGGAGATGATTCTTATAACGAGGGTAGCAGCATTTTACACCAAGATCTTCGTCTCAAGATAGCCTTCCTTCTACTCTCAGAATGGTCTCAACAGACTACTTAACCATCTCTGGACGTTAAAATTTCACTGTTACAAAAGTTCTGTGTCACAAAGTGTGTGCACTACGATTTACTGCAGTTAAGCCTCAATCTATTCTTTGATAGCCGTATGCTGAAGTTACTGTCTACCCTACTAGCTGACCAATGGCCTTTGTAGTCTGGTCCCCTCAACCCCCCCCCTCCCCCCTAACCGCCTACTAGCTACATAATTCATATTACGTTCCACGTTTTAATAATAAAAGTTGTGTTACCTGCCAAGAAAACAACTTATGCATCATACGTCATGCTTAACAACTACGAAAAGCAATTGAGCCGGAACAGTATCCTGTGGCACGATCGCTATTTTAGCTCAGCCTTCCTTGTGAGCGTTCTGGGTAGCGTGACATCCACCATTCAGATGTTCTATGTTTCCTTGTTATATATCAGCTTTATAAAGAAATTTATTTGTACAAATAATTTTAAATTCGTTCTATAAGCACGTGTTTTATTAAACTTTTTATCTATCCATTTAAGATTCTTAAAAACGAACATCTAAGTCGTATGTTGATAACATTTTCTGCGCATCAGACTTCAGTGTCTTCACTGAATAAACTGGTAACCTTTAATCTGTAGAATCCTAAAATTTGGTCTGTTCCTTAATTCCATGTTCCAAGAAATAACTAATTATCCGGTAAGAATTTTCTTATGTATGGGTAAATGGTATTGCTGACAAATTTTAGCCTTGTTCCTCTGCCTGTTAGTAAATATATAACTAAAGTTAAATTGATTGCCAACTGAAATGGCGGATTCGCGATGCGTACTTCACATTAATTACATCAGAAGTAGAGCGAGTCGCCCAGTTTAGGCTGAGCTAAATGCTTTAATTATCTTCGAAGTAAACAATGAGCAACATAGCCACTGCCATTATCGAGTGACATTATCGGGAAGAATACACTGAAATAACGTCTACAGCACGTAGCTAATAGCTCAGAATAGACAAAGCATGTATGACTGTTAGGGAACTAAGACGTATGTTCAAATTTGGAGCCGTATGCCCAAAACGGCTAAGGTGATAATGTGTTGGCGAACCTTTTTCTGTGAACTGATCATAGTTGGAGCAATCGACGACTATGAGGAACTTCGGCAGAAGCTGAAGAGCTCCACGTGTCATTTACAACCAAGATGAACGTTATCTGTGAGAGATACAGCCAGTGCACCATATCAAAGCCACTAGATAATACGGTGAGTCCAAAGCATCAGTCCAATGCCGCCTACCTGGAGACGCCTCATTTGTCTAGCGGTTTTCCATTCTCGGCGATAATCAAAGATATTCTATGCTGTAAAAGTTTATATCGAGTCGACTGAGCTTCCTGAGCTCAAATTCGAAACCAGTAAATAAAAATCAGCAAGGAATCGATAACATTAAGCTATCGAAGTTACTATAAATCGAAAGTCTTCGACGCCGTTTGGAGCAACAGTACATTACATTACTATACGAGATAATGGATGCTGGATGTTTACTTGACATCATAAGAGGCGTTCCCGTGGCCAATATGGTGTTTGACATATTCCTTTGCCGTTTAAAACCGACCAATTTCTCTAATCCTTGTGTATCGCTCCGTTTGTTACAGCAGATGACAAATGAACTAATGACGCTGTTTCCTGATATGTCACATGTGTATACTTACTATAAAAAGTGACGTGTTACAGTTGTTGTAATGGTTATGGTTTAATAATGCTGATGAAAATCCTTGAATCAGTGCTTTTACTTAACTACTATAAATTCACTTTAGCATTACAATATCAGAAAGACATTCTTCCATTCAGAAATTTCTTCGCTGAGTTATTTGAAACATACCTGTATAGCATATTCTGTGTAAATACATATTTTATGAACGTAGTTTACTACGGGAAACATGAAGATGATACTGTTGTCCTGTTTAAAGGTAATATGGAGGATGTTGCAACAGTGGCTCAAGAAGTGAGTAATGTCAAATCGATATCATTATTCTCTCTATAATGGGTACAATAATATAGATTTTCGTAGACTTAAATGTAACAATAATAGAAAAAAATGCTTTCAATATACAGAAAAATTATACATACCGACACAAAAACAAATATAAAATCTACCCTCTCACACAAACACAAATAAGCAATATTTACTTCATAGACAACTATAAATTTATATTTACTTTTAGTATAGGATGAAATGCATAAAAATTTAAATAGTTAACGTACTTACTTCATATATGGAATACTAAAACTAAAGTAAGAAATAATTTATACAAAATAAATGAATGAAAACCCATTTATATAACGTCACCAATATGGTCAACATGTTTCTTAAGATTTCTGGGCTTCCTCGGAACAGTAAAGTAAGTATTACTGCAACACTAAAATTTCTCTTTAATATAGATAAAATTTTCAGCTTGTTCATTTTACAATGTTTAGACATTATAGATGACAATTTAGAAATCCTGGAAACAGCTCCTAAAGGCTTATTGCTGGGCTACCTGCGGTTAATCGATATGAGCGTTTGTTATTTTATTTGCAAAGAATAAAAGGTCTGTACAAATTTATATGAGTTGTTCGCGTTTTATCAACTGCTTTCATGTAGCATCGATTCACTGTTGGTTTCGTAACCACGTCCGAGTGGAGGACCAGGTCGTCCGATTTGCCTAGCGGGTGATTAATGATTTTCAGATTTTCAGAGAATGTGGAACAGATTTGTATAGGGAAGTTTAAAGTAGTGAATTTTCTGATCATAGACTGATACGAAGTTGAACATATCCCTAGACCATGCAAAGTATGCGTAAGGTAGGTGCAGTGGAGCTGGATCACAGATGGTGCATAACCACGTTACGAGACAACACACAGTTACTTCCACTTTTCGCATCTCAGAATAATACATTTCGTAGCTAGTGCTGGGAAGATAGAGTACTGAAATAGACTACATGCTCCGACATTACGTGAAGTAGTCCACATAAATTAAGAAACAGTTTATTCACCAACAACGCCTATAAATTAACAAGCAGCATGCCGTTGACAGGCATCGTATTACTGCGACAACAGTACCTGTTAAAATACTGCGCCTTTTGACAATGCAATAAATGGCTGACAGCACAGCTGAATGAAAGAGTTAGCGACAGACCACTAGGCTAGCGGCGACCCTCTGTTCTCCTTTACAAACAGGTGTTGGACTCACTCGCTCTGCTCCACTCCACAAGGCTACAGTAGCGGCGTGTACTGCAGCCCATTCTGTATGGCACAGTGTTTGTATGTCGCACGCCTCGAGGCCGCCGGGCGGCGCAGCAGCGCATGAATAACTTCGGCCTCATTTGCACACGTCGCTCACACGCAGAAATAATTCCATTGCTCCTGCTCCGAGCGCGCAACGTTTGATTGGCGGCCGGAAAATCAACACTACCAGACGCTCAAATTCGTGTAAACACGACAAGAACAGTAACTGAAATACTTCCACTTCGTTCTGACGCACTGGACCTGGGCGGTTTACAGCAGGTTATGCATTAAACCACTTGCGAAATTAGAACCACAAAATGCTAATTTGATCGTGTCAGTATGATAGGAGCGTTTGAATTTCTCACGCATAACACAAATAGGATAAGACCTATGTTACTCTTGGATTCCAAGTTATATTTTCGATAGTTATTCCTGACCTACCCATAAGCTGATAATTGATTGTCACAAAACTTCACAGGTAGACAGAAAATAATTCGAAATATAATCACATGCATGCAAAGTTAATCAAGCAACATACTTCTTTCTTCCACATTCATCAGGCTAGGCAGGGACTTCTTTCTGCGTAAATCCAACAGGCATTCGGGGTCGAGGCATGGGGAGAGAAGCGTGTCCCTGTGTCTGAGTTAACAGGACGAGTGAAATTAGTACCCGATTAACCCTTCACGGCACAGAGTAAGGTGGTTGGTAGGTTAGAGCTATTGATGTACGTCCAGAAGTACGTCGCTATGAGTTTATACAAGTGCTGATGTGACGTTAGTTTCCAACACCACATACCGTCCTCTGAAATAATAGGTTTCTGCTGTTTCTGCTATTTATTACACATAACGAAATGTTGTTCGCTGCAAACCAGTAAAATGTGACGAGAACAGGAGAGGATACTTAAAGATCCCGCTATCAATTTCACTTTGCCAATCCATTACGTTGTGTCGTTACTTTTATATAGTTCCTCAGAGAGGAAAAAATTCGAATTCGTATGCAAAATGGTTCAAATGGCTCTGAGCACTATGAGACTTAACATCTGAGGTCGTCCCGTGACTTAGAACTACTTAAACCTAACTAACCTAAGGACATCACACACATCCATGCCGGAGGCAGGATTCGAACCTGCGATCCTAGCAGCAGCGCGGTTCGGGACTGAAGCCCCTAGAACCGCTCGGCCACAGCAGCCGGTCATTCATATGCAGATTTCACGGTTAATAGTGTAAGTAGGCTGTTTAGGTTTTCTTATTGGTAACGCCACGTAGCGCTCTGTATGAAAGTCACTGGCTGTGCTGTGTGCAGTCTGTGGCTAGTTCGCATTGTTGTCTGCCATTGTAGTGTTGGGCAGCTGGATGTTAACAGCGCGTAGCGTTGCGCAGTTGCAGGTGAGCCGCCAGCAGTGGTGGATGTGGGGAGAGAGATGGCGGAATTTTGAGCGCGGATGATCTGGACGTGTGTCCATCAGAGACAGTACAATTGTAAGACTGGATGTCATGAACTGCTATATTTCTTTGTGCTGCTGCATTGCCTCGTCCCTTAGTTTATGCATTTGTGCTCAGTAAATTTAAGTTAGCTTAAGAGGGGGTAGACTATATAAGAGAATGAGTTGCGATGAATTGGAAGAAATGCATTGAGAAGTTATACGAAAAAAGTACAGAAAGCAGGTATAGATAGGACTTTTTGGAAATAGTGAAGAACGAAGGGAGTTCTCCGAGAAGTAAAGAAAGTTTTGTTTGCAAAATACTGCAGTAAAACAAACCTTGTCCTTTCCTTGTGTTATCCCACTATGTGTTTGTGTACCCTTGGGTATTTGTGTTCTTCCTGTCTTTATGTGGTTATCTGATGAGAGTCACGTTCTAGAATTTTTCTGATAGTATGTTATTTACTTTGTAAAGATGTTTAAACATTATTTATTAAGTTTTGTTTTAATGCTCACATATGAAGCTGATGTTTCAAAAGTTATTCTGGTCTTTTATGTCTGTACTTATGCCATAATTCCTGTAACACTGATGTATATGTTTATTTCTATTCTTTTGTGAAGCCTGTATTACTACTAATGTTATCTGTATTGTTATGTTCTTTAATGATGTATTTTGTATCTTTGTAATTGTATTCTTATGTCATTAAATTGTAATGGACACCAGTTCAGCAAATTAAGTAACTTGTAAGTTACATTTCACTGCACACATTTCTTTTGGTCATAGTATATGCACAATATGTGAATAAAGAGGACTGTTAGTGTTTGCACGTGTGTTAATAATTCAGCAAGGGACTGGATAACAGCATTGCTGGTTCTAAGGACATTTAAAAAAAAAATTTTGTGAGTGCACAAATGGTGGTTCATGGACTTGCTATATTGTCCACCTGCACAGTCGCAACGGATGGCTGCTAGCCAGTCTCAACAGGGACTACAGTAGGTCTACACCTTTGATGACTCACCAATACCATTATTTCTACAAGGACTGCAGTGGGTCTGCATCTCTGGTGGCCCACCAATACCATACTCTCTACCAGGACTACAGTGGGTCTGCTCTGTGATGACCTACCTACCAATATTCTTCAAAACTTCGACTGATTCCGCTGTGGGTTTGCTCTGTTGTGGCCCATTACCTGTCTTGGTTTGGAGGACTTACGGTCAAATAAGGCAGACGGGATAGATAACACTCCATCAGAATTTCTAAAATCATTGGGGGAAGTGGCAACAAAACGACTATTCACGCTGGTGTGTAGAATATATGAGTCTGGCGATATACCATCTGACTTTCGGAAAAGCATCATCCACACAATTCCGAAGACGGCAAGAGTTGACAAGTGCGAGAATTATAGCACAATCAGCTTAACAGCTCCTGCATCGCAGCTGCTTACATCAATACTATACAGAAGAATGGAAAAGAAAATTGAGACTGCGCTAGGTGACGATCAGTTTGGCTTTAGGAAATGTAAATGGACGAGAGAGGCAATTCTGACGTTACGGCTAATAATGGAAGCAAGGCTAAAGAAAAATCAAGACACTTTCATAGGATTTGTCGACCTGGAAAAAGCGTTCGACAATATGAAATGGTGCAAGCTGTTCGAGATTCTGAAAAAAGTAGGGGTAAGCTATAGGGAGAGACGGGTCATATACAATATGTACAACAACCAAGAGGGAATAATAAGAGTGGACGATCAAGAACGAAGTGCTCGTATTAAGAAGGGTGTAAGACAAGGCTGTAGCCTTTCGCCCCTACTCTTCAATCTGTACATCGAGGAAGCACTGATGGAAATAAAATAAAGGTTCAGGAGTGGAATTAAAATACAAGGTGAAAGGATATCAATGATACGATTCGCTGATGACATTGCTATCCTGAGTGAAAGTGAAGAAGAATTAAATGATTTGCTGAACGGAATGAACAGTCTAATGAGTACAGAGTATGGTTTGAGAGTAAATCGGAGAAAGACGAAGGTAATGGGAAGTTGTAGAAATGAGAACAGCGAGAAACTTAACATCAGGATTGATGGTCACGAAGTCAATGAAGTTAAGGAATTCTGCTACCTAGGAGGACATCAAAAGCAGACTCGCTATGGCAAGAAAGGCATTTCTGGCCAAGAGAAGTCTACTAATATCAAATACCGGCCTTCATTTGAGGAAGAAATTTCTGAGAATGTACGTCTGGTGTACAGCATTGTATGGTTGTGAAACATGGATTGTGGGAAAACCGGAACAGAAGAGAATCGAAGCATTTGAGATGTGGTGCTATAGACGAATGTTGAAAATTAGGTAGACTGATAAGGTAAGGAATGAGGAGGTTCTACGCAGAATCGGAGAGGAAAGGAATATGTGGAAAACACTGATAAGGAGACGGGACAGGATGATAGGACATCTGCTAAGACATGAGGGAATGACTTCCATGGTACTAGAGGGAGCTGTAGAGGGCAAAAACTGTAGAGGAAGACAGAGATTGGAATACGTCAAGCATATAATTGAGGACGTAGGTTGCAAGTGCTACTCTGTGATGAAGAGGTAAGCACAGGAAAGGAATTCGTGGCGGGCCGCATCAAACCAGTCAGTAGACTGATGATCAAGAAAAAAAAACCTTTCTGCATGTCGAGAGTCAGCACTGTCTTTCCATCAGAAGGTCAACACTACTTCTTCAAGACTGCATGGAAATCCACTACTTCCGTGTGCATTTTCTTTTACTGCACAGACTTTGAGAAAAACTGCAATTTTACTGTGATGAATGATCAGGACTGTGTTTATGGACAGTGAGAAAATTTTAGCTTTTGACCAACATTGTATCAATAAATGTGTGCATTTGATTCCTTTGTTATTGTAACTGTGAAAAAAATTTTAACATATATGTTTTGGCCGGTGCCCAAAACTATTTGTAAAATTTTTTGTGTGGGCTATGTAAGTAGGCTGTTTAGGTTTTCTTATTGGTAACGCCACGTAGCTCTCTGTATGAAAATCACTGGCTGTGCTGTGTGCAGTCTGTGGCTAGTTTGCATTGTTGCCTGCCATTGTAGTGTTGGGCAGCTGGATGTTAACAGCGCGTAGCGTTGCGCAGTTGGAGGTGAGCTGCCATCAGTGGTGGATGTGGGGAGAGAAATGGCGGAATTTTGAGCGCAGATGATCTGGACGTGTGTCCATCAGAGACAGTACATTTGTAAGACTGGATGTCATGAACTGCTATATATATTATGACTTTTGAACACTATTAAGGTAAATACATTGTTTGTTCTCTATCAAAAACTTTCATTTGCTAACTATGCCTACCAGTAGTTAGTGCATTCAGTAGTTTGAATCTTTTATTTAGCTGGCAGTAGTGGCGCTCGCTGTATTGCAGTAGTTCGAGCAACGAAGATTTTTGGTGAGGTAAGTGATTTGTGAAAGGTATAGGTTAATGGTAGTCAGGGCCATTCTCTTGTAGGGATTTTTGAAAGTCAGATTGCGTTGCGCTAAAAATATTGTGTGTCAGTTTAGTGTTGATCAGAATACGAGGTGCATTCAAGATCTAAGGCCTCCGATTTTTTTTCTAATTAACTACTCACCCGAAATCGATGAAACTGGCGTTACTTCTCGACCTAATCGCCTTGCAGACGTACACATTTTTCACAACGCTGACGCCATGATTCCATGGTAGCGGCGAAGGCTTCTCTAGGAGTCTGTTTTGACGACTGGAAAATCGCTGAGGCAATAGCAGCACGGCTGGTGAATGTGCGGCCACGGAGAGTGTCTTTCATTGTTGGAAAAAGCCAAAAGTCACTAGGAGCCAGGTCAGGTGAGTAGGGAGCATGAGTAATCACTTCAAATTTGTTATCACGAAGAAACTGTTGCATAACGTTAGCTCGATATGCAGGTGCTTTGCCTTGGCACACGCGCAGCCCTTCCCGGACGTTTTTGTTGCAGTGCAGGAAGGAATTTGTTCTTCAAAACATTTTCGTACGATGCACCTGTTACCGTAGTGCCCTTTGGAACGCAATGGGTAAGGATTACGCACTCGCTGTCCCAGAACATGGACACCATCATTTTTTTAGCACTGGCGGTTACCCGAAATTTTTTTGGTGGCGGTGAATCTGTGTGCTTCCATTGAGCTGCCTGGCGTTTTGTTTCTGGACTGAAAAATGGCATCCACGTCTCATCCATTGTCACAACCGACGAAAAGAAAGTCCCATTCATGCTGTCGTTGCGCGTCAACATTGCTTGGCGACATGCCACACGGGCAGCCATGTGGTTGTCCGTCAGCATTCGTGGCACCCACCTGGATGACACTTTTCGCATTTTCAGGTCGTCTTGCAGGATTGTGTGCACAGAACCCACAGAAATGCCAACTCTGGAGGCGATCTGTTCAACAGTCATTCGGCGATCCCCCAAAACAATTCTCTCCACTTTCTCGATCATGTCGTGAGACCGGCTTGTGGAAGCCCGAGGTTGTTTCGGTTTGTTGTCACATGATGTTCTGCCTTCGTTAAACTGTAGCACCCACATACGCACTTTCGACACATCCATAACTCCATTACCACATGTCTCCTTCAACTGTCGATGAATTTCAATTGGTTTCACATCACGCAAATTCAGAAAACGAATGATTGCACGCTGTTCAAGTAAGGAAAACGTCGCCATTTTATGTATTTAAAACAGTTCTCATTCTCTCCGCTGGCGGTAAAATTCCATCTGCCGTACGGTGCTGCCATCTCTGGGACGTATTGATAGTGAATGCGGCCTCATTTTAAAACAATGCGCATGTTTCTATCTCTTTCCAGTCCGGAGAAAAAAAATCGGAGGCCTTAGAACTTGAATGCACCTCGTAGGTAAAGAGCGAAATATCTGAGTGCGTTCAGTTCTGCTCAGCTGTTTGAAAATCAAATAATGTAAGAGGTTTATCAGCACAGTAATTAACTAATTTTTCTAAGGGGACGTTTCAATAGTATGTAAAGTTTCTTTTATTTATATGAATATTTCTTATCCATCATTAAGACAATGACACAAAGTATGCAGTGACAGTATTACGTTGCTCACCTTGACAGATCACAGATTTTTGCTCTGTAGACAATAAATAAATCCGCTAAAGCAGACACTGCTTCATTGTTGATCGGGAGCATATTGTGCCAGGATTAAATTAAAAATCTTTTCCACTCCCCTGCTGTAACGTAAGTTTCTGGCAGATTGGTAGGTTCCGTTTGACATTCACTTACAAAACTGAACTACATCCTCGTGTCTTTGAACAGCCAACTTGACCTTAGACGGCTGAGTAAGAAAACATATAAAAATGAAGCGATTTGTGTATCTCAACAGTTAACAAGTTTGACTATAACGTCAGTAACTATTTATGAGGTGGGATTAGGTTGGTCAGAGAGGACTAGAACGACTTGAACTCACCTTCATGTGGCCAGCTGACAAGCTACCGGAGTGAGTTGAGGAAGCTTTAAATTTCGGAATGCCTACAACTTAACCGCTGGTATAAGAAACTGTGTCCTTGATCGAGACAACCTCAATTATGGTAGAATAAAAGTGATAACTGCCTATACTTTCGTATAGCTCGCTGAAATTTAGAGGGCGTGGCTGTGTTGCGTTGCTTTTAAGCCTGAATATTAACACAATTGTTCATCAGAACAAGTAACAGCTGTACAATAATTTAGCGAATTATGAAATAAATAAATATCTGAAATGTGCAACTGCTATATAAAGTCCTGTTCGACAGTAATATGAGTAACAAAAGATGATTTAAAGTTTTAGCCAAATGTTTAGTTCACATATCTGCATGTAAGTATGTGAATGGCGGCCTAACGATGCTAAAATTGAAAATTCAGTTGAATAATATGTACATGAGTATTACAAATGCTGTTATGTAATACAGGTGGAACACTTAGAGGCAACAGCGTCTGCGTAATCCTTAAATGGTTGAAATGGCTCGGAGCACTATGGGACTTAACATCTGAGGTCATCAGTCCCCTAGACTTAGAACTACTTAAACCTAACTAACCTAAGGACATCACACACATCCATGCCCGAGGCAGGATTCGAACCTGCGACCGTAGCAGCAGCGCGGTTGCAGACTGTAGCGCCTAGAACCGCTCGGCCACAAAAGCCGGTAAACCTAAAATACTATACAAATATGTGTATGTGTGTGTTTTGCATCTCCTCTAAAACTACAGAACCGATTTCTGCTGTACAAGGTACACGTATCCCTTACTGCCGGGTAACAATCGCTAGGGCGGTGAGAGCCACCTATAGATCATAGTTCAGGAGATATGACGTCATAACTGTAGGATCCATGAAAAACCGCCGCATCATGCACGGCATTTAAATGCTTTACCTCTGTGCTACTAATAGCATTCGTAATGAATTTCGCAGGCAGTATCCCCATGTGCCATTAAATGAAGCTACAAACGTATTTTCACGAATACATAGAAATGAAATTTTTTTCAGTACTTCACTACAAGTACAGTTTATATTTTGTTTTGTTTGTAATGGAAAATCAACAGAATAATACCTGGGCAGAGCCTGGTTTATCAGCTAGTAAGTGCGAAAGTCGCACATTAATTCCTAAAAGACAAGTAGCTGAATCATAAAATCCGTTGGCACGAAATGTTACTATCATGTACAGTATAATATGACCCCAGAAGTGCTTCTGATGCCTTAATTTACGTGAAAAGGTGTCTCAGTTTTTGAACTGAATCAAAGAAAGCAGTTTTCTGGGAGCTGAATGGAGAAAGAAACTGATCTTTAATACAGGAATTTTGCAATGGGCCTAATACACGTTTAGAAAATTATTTTTGTTGTAATTACTGTGAAAACGCTAGTGAAGCGGCTGGTGCGAACATACTACATTATTAACATTAAATTAAGTTTAAATAAACAAAGAAATTGTTTATTTCGTGGACAGGAATTCCCATGACGGTCTAGTAATGGGTGGGATAGTTCTTCGGTGGAAGTTTTGCGAACATGGACTCTTAAATAAATGAAATTAAAAGTTTGTGTCACAACACAACAAGAGTGTGTGGATGAGAAAGCTCAACCAATGTTCAGGGCTCAGATTTATTAAATAATCTTGTCACCTGATCAAATGATGTTAGTGGTGTAGTACTGTAGTATCTTAGTAGTATAGTAGTGCAGTTCTGAAATATTGTGCGTGTTTTTCCTTGTTTAGGTAATTTACTTCGCTTTTTGGCCCTAAATGTAAGTTCAGCCAGTCAGTACCGTACTAGTTCTCCACTTCCTTGTTTTGAAAGAGCCAGTGACGGTTCGTTTTGAGACTAGGATGCGTCAGTCAGACTCCTACTGCGGTCTGGTAAACATCTAGAAACGGCAAGCTACGTTTTTAAGTACTTCTATGTTTTCGTAGTAGTATAGTTCTTAAATTTCGAGCATATATTTTCTCTGTTTAAGAGACTTATTACCGCGTATATATATATATATATATATATATATATATATATATATATATATATATATAATAGGTGTTTTCAAGGCAGCTTTCATTCCCGTTGAACAGGCAGCTTCACAGCTGATAAGGTGTCAGTCTCTAATGATGACTTGTCAGGAGGTTCGCAAGTGCGTATCAATGATTCTCTCTCCTCTCCTATAGTTAATTCTTAATTTAGTAACGTAGGATGGGTAAGATGTGGGCATGTTGTCTGCGGATGGAGGAGGAGCTCGCCGCGTTCGCAAACAACTGAACGTGCTTTTGGCTAAGGTCGGCCGCCTTGAGATTGCTGCCTCGGGACGTAGCGGTGGCAGAGAATCTGGCGCGTCGCATGGGACACCTCAGGTGTTGATTGTTTCGCTCACGGACTCTGTTGCCGTGGCACTACCCAGTGTACTTGACGCAGTGGATCCTTCCTCACAGGAGAAGAGGCACCAGAGAAACAGTTCCGACTCTGCGGTTGATAATGGAAGCAAGACTAAAGAAAAATCAGCATATGTTCATAGGGTTCTGTCGACCGGGAAAAACGATCGACAATGTAAAATGATGCGAAATGTTCGAAAATCTGAGAAACGTTTGACTAACCGACAGAAGAGGGACGGCCACTGTGGCAGAGAGGTTCTAGGTGCTTCAGTCCGGAACCGCGCTGCTGCTACGGTTGCAGATTCGAATCCTGCCTCGGGCAGGACTAAGTCTAGGGGACTGATGACCTCAGATGTTAAGTCCCATAGTGCTTAGAGCCATTTGAACCATTTTGTGACAGACGAGGACGCATGATATAGAATTTGTAAATCAGCCAAAACCGAGCAATAAGACTGGATGACCAAGAACGAACTGATCGAAATAAAAAGGGTCTAAGACAGAGCTGTAGACGTTCTCTCCAACTGTTAAATCTATATATCAAAGGAGCAACTGAGGAAATAAAATATAGGTTAGGGAGTAAGTTCTCTGACGATATCGCTACCCTCAGTTAAACTGAAGAAGAATTACAGAAACTGCCGAATGGAATAAATAGTCTAAGGGGTGAAAAATACGGACTAGCAGTAAACGGAAGCAAGAGCAGATAAATGACAAATAGCAAAAATAAGAATAGCGAGAAACTTAACACCAGAATTTGTGGTCATGACGTAGACGAAGTTAAGGAATTTTTCTACCATCTAGGGAGCAAAATAATGAATGACCGACGTAGCAAAGACCACACCAAAAGCAGACTAGCACTGGCAGGAAGGGAATTCATCGCCAAGGGAAGTCTACTAGTATCAAACATGCGCCTTAATTCGAGGAAGAAAGTTCTGCCAATGTATGTTTCGGAGCACAACATTGTATGGTAGTGAAACATGGAAAACCAGAACAGAAGAGAATCGAAGCATTTGAGATGCGGTGCTACAGTCAAATCTTGAAAATTAGTTGGGCTGATAATGTAGAAAACTAGACGGTTCTCCACAGAATCGGCGAAGAAAAGGCCATATGATAAACAATGACAAGAGGAGAGGACAGGAAGATAGGAGATTTGTTATCAGGAAATAACCTATATGATTTTAGTGATAGCTGTACAGGTTAATAACTGAAGGGGAGGGAAGAGAATGAAATACACTCCTGGAAATGGAAAAAAGAACACATTGACACCGGTGTGTCAGACCCACCATACTTGCTCCAGACACTGCGAGAGGGCTGTACAAGCAATGATCACACGCACGGCACAGCGGACACACCAGGAACCGCGGTGTTGGCCGTCGAATGGCGCTAGCTGCGCAGCATTTGTGCACCGCCGCCGTCAGTGTCAGCCAGTTTGCCGTGGCATACGGAGCTCCATCGCAGTCTTTAACACTGGTAGCATGCCGCGACAGCGTGGACGTGAACCGTATGTGCAGTTGACGGACTTTGAGCGAGGGCGTATAGTGGGCATGCGGGAGGCCGGGTGGACGTACCGCCGAATTGCTCAACACGTGGGGCGTGAGGTCTCCACAGTACATCGATGTAGTCGCCAGTGGTCGGCGGAAGGTGCACGTGCCCGTCGACCTGGGACCGGACCGCAGCGACGCACGGATGCACGCCAAGACCGTAGGATCCTACGCAGTGCCGTAGGGGACCGCACCGCCACTTCCCAGCAAATTAGGGACACTGTTGCTCCTGGGGTATCGGCGAGGACCATTCGCAACCGTCTCCATGAAGCTGGCCTACGGTCCCGCACACCGTTAGGCCGTCTTCCGCTCACGCCCCAACATCGTGCAGCCCGCCTCCAGTGGTGTCGCGACAGGCGTGAATGGAGGGACGAGTGGAGACGTGTCGTCTTCAGCGATGAGAGTCGCTTCTGCCTTGGTGCCAATGATGGTCGTATGCGTGTTTGGCGCCGTGCAGGTGAGCGCCACACTCAGGACTACATACGACCGAGGCACACAGGGCCAACACCCGGCATCATGGTGTGGGGAGCGATCTCCTACACTGGCCGTACACCACTGGTGATCGTCGAGGGGACACTGAATAGTGCACGGTACATCCAAACCCTCATCGAACCCATCGTTCTATCATTCCTAGACCGGCAATGGAACTTGCTGTTCCAACAGGACAATGCACGTCCGCATGTATCCCGTGCCACCCAACTTGCTCTAGAAGGTGTAAGTCAACTACCCTGGCCAGCAAGATCTCCGGATCTGTCCCCCATTGAGCATGTTTGGGACTGGATGAAGCGTCGTCTCACGCGGTCTGCACGTCCAGCACGAACGCTGGTCCAACTGAGGCGCCAGGTGGAAATGGCATGGCAAGCAGTTCCACAGGACTACATCCAGCATCTCTACGATCGTCTCCATGGGAGAATAGCAGCCTGCATTGCTGCGAAAGGTGGATATACACTGTAATAGTGCCGACATTGTGCATGCTCTGTTGCCTGTGTCTATGTGCCTGTGGTTCTGTCAGTGTGATCATGTGATGTATCTGACCCCAGGAATGTGTCAATAAAGTTTCCCCTTCCTGGGACAATGAATTCACGGTGTTCTTATTTCAATTTCCAGGAGTGTATAAGCTGCAGTTAATTTTCCTGTAGCATGTCTGCAAATTTCAGAGACGATTACGGTTTGTCTACGTAGTCTAAGCAACTGGGGCTTCCTTTTCTCCAAGTACTCAGCTAGCACGCTACTGTTTGTGGCTCTTCCCGCCTCATTCACTGCCTGCCCCCCACGCACCTTCCGCAGTCTGAACTCAGTGTAGGCTTCCCCACGGCCATCACCACCACTTAAGGTTATACAGAGGGGTCCAAAACAATGTAGACACTTTTTGATAGTTAATATCTTTGGAAATAAATGGCATACTAGTGCAATTTCGCACGGTAGCGTAGTCTATCATTTTCTCAACAGATATTGGTGCGCACTTTCCAACAGATAAGAGTGCAGCAACGAATGAGATAAGATTATCGTTTGAGCAACTCAGGGCCATACTGGAGTGGTACTGGAGCTACGAAAACATGATGGAGGTACAGCGCTATTGGCGTAATGTGAACAGAACTCAGCCACCAAAACGTACAACAATTAATAGTATTCGGGAAATAAATTTGTAGCCGACGGTACTATTCAGCATGCGCATACAGAAACGTCTGGCCCACCAGAAAACATCAGCAAGTCCAGCTTCCAGCACGGCTGTGTGCAACATTTTATTTGGCCACCTCAAAAATCTACGAAGCAGGGTGGACTTGAGAGTGGATTAAACCGATGAAGTGTACGACGAATTCCGAAAGCTGCAAAGTGAAAAGGTCCGAGGTCACTGCACGCTAAGAACGAGAACGATCCGGATCGAAGGATGGATTACTGTGAGTGGTTTGAAGGTCTGTTCAGCGAGGATGAACGGTTTGCTGGGCTGACGAGGCATAATTCAAACTGAACGGTACGGCAGACATCCATAACTGCGTGTACTGTCCTCCTGAAAATCCTGACCTTCACGTGGAAAAACATGTTAATCTACCAGGTGTTATGCGTGGTATGGTATGTCATTAAGGAGTTTCATTGCTCGATTCTACTTTGAAGGTACTATAACTGGTTGGCTCTGAGCACTATGCGACTTAACTTCCTCGTGGTTCTAGGCGCGCAGTCCGGAACCGCGCGACTGCTACGGTCGCAGGTTCGAATCCTGCCTCGGGCATGGATGTGTGTGATGTCCTTAGGTTAGTTAGGTTTAAGTAGTTCTAAGTTCTAGGGGACTGATAACCATAGCTGTTAAGTCCCATAGTGCTCAGAGCCATTTGAACAACTTTTTTTTACTTAACTTCTGAGGTCATCAGTCGCCTATAACTTAGAACTAATTAAACCTAAGTAACCTAAGGACATCACACACATCCATGCCCGAGGCAGGATTCGAACCTGCGACCGTAGCGGTCACTTGGCTCCAGACTGTAGCGCCTAGAACCGCACCGTCACTCCGGCCGGCTTACTATATCTGATGAGGTCTGTCTTCGTATGCTGCAAACTCCTATTTTACCTGCCATTCGAGAGGTGTTTAGATTTGAAAGATTTTAACTATAACAAAATGGCGCTCCGTCTCAGTACTACAGAGATGTCAGAGTCTACTTGAATGGAAATCTACCTGGACATGGATACGTCGAAGAGGTGTTGAGTACATCCACAGTCTTCAGACTTGATGTCTCTTGACTTTAACCTACCGAGCACCTTGGAAACTGAAGTTTATCAACAGAAACCAGACCCACGTAAAATAATCTTGCCCTGTGTACCGTTTTGCCATTTAGTTCTATTAATAATGACTATTAGAGAGTGTCTATATTTTCCTGAACCCCTATGTACGAGACAATCCATATGTATTGCGAGTCAGCCGCTAGTAATTGTACCAGCTGATAAGTTAGAGAGATTGTCGTGCTTTCCAAATACTCCTTCACAAAGATTCAAATAATGTCATCGGCAGGACATGACATTATTGTCGTCAGACAGATTTTTCGTAACTGATACTTGGGCCAAGAGAGCACAAAAAAGAGAAAGTTGCGGGTTAACTTCTTCGTGAAGAGGTAATTAGAGATAAAATAGAAACGAAGACTGGACAGATAAAAGGAAGATCATCGATCAGGCACTATCTTTAGGAAGCACTCGGTATCAAATTGAAACGCTTAAAGAAACCCATAGAAACGTAAATCAAGAAGGAGGACGTGGTTTAGCGGCCTGTGATGTGTCTTGTGGTCAATGTACTGTGTCATAACAGCGTAAGGCATGGTAACATAGACTTCTTCAAAACGATAAGAAGTTATTTCTAGGTTTCATGGAGCATTATTGCAATTTCTTGTTGTGGTCGAACATATCAGTTATTTTAGGAATTTTCTCTGCCTCGTGATGGCTGGGTGTTGTGTGCTGTCCTTAGGTTAGTTAGGTTTAAGTAGTTCTAAGCTCTAGGGGACTGATGACCATAGATGTTAAGTCCCATAGTGCTCAGAGCCATTTGAACCACTTTTTTTATTTTAGGAACGTAATACTTTATTGCAAACTGCATCCTTCATTGGGCAAAATAGATGGAGGTCGGAAGGTACGAGACCGGGCTTTAGAGTAGATGAGGAAATACGGTCCAATGAAGTTTTGTTAGCTCCTCCCAGGAGACTTGTGGGAGCTGACCGCGGTGGCCAAGCGGTTCTAGGCGCTTCAGTCCGGAGCCGCGCGACTGCTACGGTCGCAGATTCGAATCCTGCCTCGGGCATGGATGTACGTGATGTCCTTAGATTAGTTAGGTTTACGTAGTTCTAAGTTCTAGGGGACTGATGACCTCAGAAGTTAAGTCCAATAGTGCTCAGAGCCATTTGAACCATTTTGAAACTTCTGATCATGTTGGAGGCACTGCGTTGTCATGGAAAAGGAGGTATTTGACTCTGATCAGTTGATCACCTCCAATGATATTGTGCGCACGTTCCGACACTGCAAGAGTCACAGTTGTGAGCGACCAGCCGGCACGTGGGGGATGGGACACGTTTGGCTCAAATGGTTCAAATGGCTCTAAGCACTATGGGACTTAACTTCTGAGGTCATCAGTCCCCTAGAACTTAGAACTACTTAAACCTAACTAACCTAAGGACATCACACATCCATGCCCGAGGCGGGATACGAACCTGCGACCGTATCCGTCACGCGGTGCCAGACTGTAGCGCTTAGAACCGCTCGGCCACCACGGCCAGCGGTACAGGTTTGCGCGACGTTGTTGCAATGGTAAGAAACGCCTCTCCCGACGACTCGGCGCGCTTTCGTTCATTGGGTGGTTTCCGTAGACATTTGCATGCACCCATGAATTAGTTTAGTGTTTTCGTTTTTCACCAAAAAAAGCTCAATGACAGCTTTCTGCTTGGAACTGACCTTCCTTAAAGACACTACTCTGAAGGCTACATATATCTCTGCCACTTACCGGAACTTCATGAAATTGTAGGTGGTGAAGCGGGAATATTCCATGATGTCCCACAAAAAACTCGGAAACTTTTTCAGCTGAAAATGGGCGAGGAAGGAAATGTGTTGTATTACCTTTTAGAACGCCCTTCGTAACGTCAACATTTACTTAATCGTCAGTATTACGAAATACAGATAATGCGTTATGTCGAACTTCACAATTGACGTACATGTTTTGAGCAATACATATAGCGGTAAAACTAAAGTAATACGATTTAGTAGTATTTGCAGATATTGATCTTAAACTTCATCATTCATTGAGCTTATAATCGTCTTCATTATACAAGTCATCATGTAGGCTTATTCTGTTAAAAGTACATCACAAAATTTTTTTTTCAGTAATTCTTGGTGCAGTTTCTTTTAGTATTTTCACTGTAGTTATATCGTAATAACGTAATGATGGCTCTGAGCACTATGGGACGTAACATCTTAGGTCATCAGTCCCCTAGAACTTAGAACTACTTAAACCTAACTAACCTAAGGACATCACACACATCCATGCCCGAGGCAGGATTCGAACCGGCGACCGTAGCAGTCCCGCGGCTCCGGACTGAAACGCCTAGAACCGCACGGCCACCGCGGCCGGCTAACGTAATGAGCATGGCCAATCGTCAACTTCCTTGTAGCATTTCTCGGCATAATTTCTTTTATTTGTTTTATTGTGTTGCCGGACAGTGTGGCCATGCTGTTCTAGGCGGTTCAGTCTGGCACCGCGTGACCGCTACGGTCGCAGGTTCGAATCATGGCTCGGGCATGGATGTGTGTGATGTCCTTAGGTTGGTTAGGTTTAAGTAGTTCTAAGTTCTAGGGGACTGATTACCACAGATGTTAAGTCCCATAGTGCTCAGAGCCATTTGAACCATTTTTTCTTCATTGTATTTGTGTCATGACTGCATAATAAGAATGACCGTCTGCTGTGTGATGCTGCATTTGTCTCCTTCGAATGTCAAACTGAGCGAGATGCCGCAATAATTAGCGCACTGGACTCGCATTCGGAAGGACGACTGTTCAAAACGGCGTCCAGTCGTCTAAATTTACGTATTCCATTATTTCCCTAAACCTGGGACGGCTCCTTTGAAAGAGCATAGCCGATTTTCTTCCCTATCTTCGACAGAATTCGAGGATGTGCTGCATCTCTAATGGCTCGATATCGACGGGATGATAACTCCAATCTTGCTTCCTCCTTCAAATACCAACTCTACCAACTCGCTGTATATATTTCCTGAACGTTATTGACGACAAATGAAAATAGGTAAAAATGAACATGTTACTACAAAACTAATTTTTCATATTTATAAGTTGTTGCTGTTTCCTCCATTCGTGTTTTACATTAATGTTCTGATTTTGAATACGTAATATTATGGTTTCATAAGGTATCTACAAAACATAAAAGATATTTTCACTTATCGCCATATGACGAGAGTTAGAACACGTAACTCAGCCTGGAAGCTACACGAACAGTATGATTGAGGATATCAAGGTGCCTTGTCGTAGGGAGGCGAATCTTTGAACACGACACACTCATCGATCTGTGATTGTACTCCGTCTCCATGTGCGTTGGCTTAAGGCAGCACTCGCTCTCACATCACTTCAGTGGATGACAATGTGCGACTGAAATTGATGAATTCCACGGCTCGATTAGCTCTTGAAACGAGAGGATGTTCGGCAAATGGATTGGTCTGCCCGTAAATCGGATAGAGCATTTGTGGGATGCTTTGGGGTGACGTGCTCCAGCACGTCCACATACACCAAAGACCATCCACCAGTTCTCAACCGTGCTGTTGTGGGAATGGAACGACCTATGACAGGATAGAGTAGCATGGAGAGCTGCATCAAACCAGTCTCAGGACTGAAGACCACAACAACAACAATGACATAAGGTCCTCAGTAACAGTGTGACCAGCGCTGGAACACCATGCAGAACATGAACTGTTATCCGTGATTGCGGAACAGACGCCTATCACGAACCAAGTCCCGGTCTTGATAATACCCAGGGGAGCATCATATAGTGGTGTGACTTCAGTGTAATTATAATAAATCATTTTTGTCCGTCTCAATCCGTATTCCTTTCAGCTCCTTGTGGACTACTCCGCAGCTCTTTCCGTGTATGGTCCAGATTTTGTCGAGCTGTGTTACGTAGCAGTGACTCATCATACGATTGTTACTTCGAGCTTTGCACAGCAGATGATTTTGACATACAATTATTTTGATCACAATATTGTGAAACGGAGAGTTGCTACTCACCACGTACCGGAGAAGCTGAGTCGCAGATAGGCACAACAAAAGGACTGTCACAAAATTAGCTTTCAGCCAACAAGGTCTTTGTCGAAAATAGCGCACACACACACACACACACACACACACACACACACACACACACAAACGCAACTCATACACACATTTCCACAGTCACTGGCAGCTGAAGCTAGCCTTTTGATCACTTTCACAAGATAGATACGTGTATCATTTTATATGAAATTACGGATTTTATATGAAATGACATAAGGATTACTGTACAAATGCTTGTACTATTAATTATACCCGAAATGTGCAACTGATTTAGATACATACCAAAAATGTGCTTCCCTTTAGCGAAGATCTTTAACAGAAATAAATCCGTAGTAAAATCATCATAAATCTGACGAAGCTTTTTTTTCCGAGACATATTCCTATAAAAGCTAACGTTCATACAATACTGACACATATTAATTTTTTATATTTTACAAGACAATGAGTCACAACTTCGAGTGAATTGACCTATCTTATGACCATACAAGACCACCTTATTCTTTTCCAAAGTACATCACTCGACTGGTTTTGTATATCTCATTCACTCATGACCTTACATTCACACTACCGTCAGTCTCAAATCGGGCGACTTCTGTTCGCTGCTGGAAAAGTATTTTGTATACTCGTTCTCTTGGACATCGGCGTATCGTCAGAGTCAATCGCCCAGTGACGTCTTTCTGTAGCAGGCCGCTTCGACGACTTGCATGTCCCTAACGTACTCCAGTTATCCAAACGGGGAAAGATCATCTGCATTTAACGTGCGTTCTAGACAATTGCCGTTACTGTTGAGTCCTTATATCGCTCAGATGTGAAAGCAAGTTCAAAACGAAGACTCAGATATCCTTGGGTAACTCAGATGGTAGAGCACTTGCCCGTGAAAGGCAAAGGTCCCGATTTCGAGTCTCGGTCCGGTACACACTTTTAAACTGCTAGGAAGTATCGTATCAGCGCACACTCCACTGCAGAGTGAAAATTTCATTCAGATATCCGTTGTCCGATCACGTTTCATCCCGCGGTCTTTCAGATCACAACAACCCACTTTGCAACCAGCCCCACTGGCTTCCTCATATGCACATACACTGGGGTGACAAGAAGTCATGGGATACCGTTATGCTCATATACAGATGTCATACTATTGCGAACACAAGGTGTAAAGGGGCCGTGCAGTAGCGGAGCTGAAATTTGTACACACGTGATTCACGTGAAAAATTTTCCGACGTGATTGAGGCCGCACGACAGGGATTAACAGACTTTGAACCCGGAATGGTAGTTGGAAATAGACGCATGGGACATTCCATTTCGGAAATCGTTAGAAAATTCAATATTTCGAGATCCACAGTGTCAAAAGTTTATCGAAAATAATATAGCTCAAACATTACCTCTGACCACGGACAACGCAATGGCCTACTGAGGTTCTCTGACTGGCCTTTAAATCTGACAAGACTTAGAGACAGAGAGTATTGTTGGTATTATTGTTCATAGCACTGGGAGTTCTCTTTGTTTTGCATGTTATACGATAACTAATTATGATGTTAAACAAGATCTGATTTTATGAATTGCAGATCACCACGTCGTGATTCTAGATGTAGTCCAGTGGCGATTCATATTCTAACGTTCATCCACTTTAAATAGTAGCAACGGTTCTCTCCGATGTGGTTATCTTCGGCGGCAAGCACATTTCGGCCTCCAGTTAACGAAAGAATAAGTGTGAGAGTTATTCTCACAACTGAACTACTTTAGTTCATCATTTGGTTCCGCTAAAACGCGAATCCCCCAAACAGCGCAGTGTCTTGAATTGTTAACGGCACATCGATTCTGCTGGCCGTGTGATACATTTATGAGAATATGGGTCTCCTGGTGACCAGTCGGCGTTGATGTGTTCCGCGTTTCGGGTTTTATTCCGCTCGTTGTTGCTGAAAACATTGTCCATTTTACAGAGCACTTCTGGGACAGCGAGACGAAATAAAAAAATTGTAGGTAATCGTATTTATGGACATACGCACACGTATCTGTTTCGGTAAATCGTATCCGCCTAAGAAAGGTATTTTATAATATGTTATGAGCTACAGAGCATTATACGTTAATATCTGGAGTATCAGTCTAGCAGATCTCAAAAAAAATTATTTGGTTTCTGCTGATCCTTGCATAAACATATCCTGTTGTCGGCAACCTATATAAATATTACTGTAATCTCTGACTACATGTAACTACAATTCCTGATATTTGCTATGTAGCTTCTCTGTCTGCAATCATTGCATGTTCAAACACTTTATGTCAGGTTGTTTAGTGTCCCATTGCAAAAGATGAGTCATTTAAAACTTCAGCTCGAAACATTTTCGCTGTGTATTGAAAAATATGTAGGCACTGTGAAAAGTATGTCAAACCCATATTTCAAACAATACATATACACTCCTAGAAATGGAAAAAAGAACACATTGACACAGGTGTGTCAGACCCACCATACTTGCTCCGGACACTGCGAGAGGGCTGTCCAAGCAATGATCACACGCACGGCACAGCGGACACACCATGAAACGCGGTGTTGGCCGTCGAATGGCGCTAGCTGCGCAGCATTTGTGCACCGCCGCCGTCAGTGTCAGCCAGTTTGCCGTGGCATACGGAGCTCCATCGCAGTCTTTAACACTGGTAGCATGCCGCGACAGCGTGGACGTGAATCGTATGTGCAGTTGACGGACTTTGAGCGAGGGCGTATAGTGGGCATGCGGGAGGCCGGGTGGACGTACCGCCGAATTGCTCAACACGTGGGGCATGAGGTCTCCACAGTACATCGATGTTGTCGCCAGTGGTCGGCGGAAGGTGCACATGCCCGTCGACCTGGGACCGGACCGCAGCGACGCATGGATGCACGCCAAGACCGTAGGATCCTACGCAGTGCCGTAGGGGACCGCACCGCCACTTCCCAGCAAATTAGGGACACTGTTGCTCCTGGGGTATCGGCGAGGACCATTCGCAACCGTCTCCATGAAGCTGGGCTACGGTCCCGCACACTGTTAGGCCGTCTTCCGCTCACGCCCCAACATCGTGCAGCCCGCCTCCAGTGGTGTCGCGACAGGCGTGAATGGAGGGACGAATGGAGACGTGTCGTCTTCAGCGATGAGAGTCGCTTCTGCCTTGGTGCCAATGATGGTCGTATGCGTGTTTGGCGCCGTGCAGGTGAGCGCCACATTCAGGACTGCATACGACCGAGGCACACAGGGCCAACACCCGGCATCATGGTGTGGGGAGCGATCTCCTACACTGGCCGTACACCACTGGTGATCGTCGAGGGGACACTGAATAGTGCACGGTACATCCAAACCGTCATCGAACCCATCGTTCTACCATTTCTAGACCGGCAAGGGAACTTGCTGTTCCAACAGGGACAATGCACGTCCGCATGTATCCCGTGCCACGCAACGTGCTCTAGAAGGTGTAAGTCAACTACCCTGGCCAGCAAGATCTCCGGATCTGTCCCCCATTGAGCATGTTTGGGACTGGATGAAGCGTCGTCTCACGCGGTCTGCACGTCCAGCACGAACGCTGGTCCAACTGAGGCGCCAGGTGGAAATGGCATGGCGAGCCGTTCCACAGGACTACATCCAGCATCTCTACGATCGTCTCCATGGGAGAATAGCAGCCTGCATTGCTGCGAAAGGTGGATATACACTGTACTAGTGCCGACATTGTGCATGCTCTGTTGCCTGTGTCTATGTGCCTGTGGTTCTGTCAGTGTGATCACGTGATGTATCTGACCCCAGGAATGTGTCAATAAAGTTTCCCCTTCCTGGGACAATGAATTCACGGTGTTCTTATTTCAATTTCCAGGAGTGTAGTTTTCGAACACAGCCAGAACAGTTACAATGGGCACTACCTTCATTCTGTGCTATAATTTCAGTTTTCCGTATATTTCTTTTATATTCAGAGAACTACTGTAACTATTGTTTCTTTTTAGATAAACTAAGACTCGAACGGACGGAAACATGGAACAGCTTTTTCCTACATCGGCTTCTAGTTTAAATGCAAGCTGCAGTTCATGTTGAACAAACTGCCTTCACATAAGACCAGAAAGAAGAAAAGAAAGGTTTTAGGATATACCATCAGTTTAGTGGTCTTTTTTCTGCTATGGGATTTAACTTGAAAACAGAGTTGTCGGTGCTTACAGAGGGATCCCACAGCAGCTTTGCAGATCTAGCCTTAGGCGAAGGAGGACATCCCACTAAGCTGTAGAAATAACTGAAGGAATCTTAAGCTACTGAAGTAGGATTTTCACTTGGAGCCAGCTATTGGGCGAAATTGATATCATTTCGATTATTCCCAGGCTTAAGCTAAGCCCCCCTTGCAATTTCTTTTCGTCTGAGAGTGCTTATACGTCGATGAAAGGCCGACGAAGCCAGCGATCTTTCTGAGAGACAAATGAGAAAAATCGAGGAGGCAGCGGCCACGATTTCCAGCATCTCACAGTTGACGGCTCTGGTAAAACACCCGAAGTTCATTGTGTGATTGTGAATCTGTATCACGTAATCCATGAAAGTTACAGGTAGTTTTCACTTGTTTTTGATCGTACTTGTTTCGATGCAACCGTTTTGATTTTTCTTATGTCTCCTATCTTCTTTATTTCAATAATAAAATTTGCAAAATGATTCTGAGGTGATATATAGTGTGAAAGATAATTAGTATCGAAACTGGCACGAGTGAATGTATAGAATATCGTAAGTATACAATGATACACAAAAGAGTCTTTAACATGAGAGTTGTGAATGTGTGATGACGAACCTCAAAAGATTTCTGTATGGTATAACGTCCAAGTTGGTACAAATGTATTTGGAATACAAACATTCGATGAAATGCTGCTCTAGCTCCGCTGAAATTCACCTATGACTTACCATATCATGAAATATAATGCAAGGAATACAGTTTAGCAATGCAACTTGTGCTCTTGCTCAAGTGAGTCTTTGAGTTCAACTTTCCGACACTAGTCAAAAACGCAAGTTGGTGGAAAATTACAAGTAAATTTAACAGAATGGGTAAAATATAAAAATTGTATTCAAAAATTCCAAAATCGTGGAAATGGTCCATTAGTGAATTGTCACTCCTCCCACTCTCAACCCCTCCTCCATCACCATACTCTCCTTTCTCTAGCCACTAGAACCCAAGTGTGTAAAATCTGATTGCACAACATACACGTGAGCAATACTGCAGATCTTCCTTATAGCCTAAAGTGCACTGAGAACTAGCAGAGTAAACAATGACAACATTTTATGATCAGAAAGAAACAGCTCACGCATACATTTGGAATGCTTAGATTGATCAGAATGCAAATGCTTTTCGTTAGTACATTACTTGGTGCTTGACCAAAATAATTTTCTGGAAATATGGGGCTGTTGAAACAACTATCCTACCGATAATCATCATCCTGCACAGTCTTGGTTCAGTTTTCAGGGAGGATATCGACAATTGTGATACAGAAAGAGACAACCACAGTTGCAGGTAAAATGGATGTTTATTTAGTCGGTGACCAGTTTCGTGCTACGTCCATTCTCAAACCAAGCAGCCAAGTAACATGACCATCGAAATAGTACTCAAAAAAGTGTGTATATCTGCGTATAGTCCCAAGTAGTCTACTTCAACAATAACGAGCGTAGCCCGAAAGCGGTAACCGACTAAATAAACATCAATTATAGTTACAACTCTGTCTGTCTCATTTTGCATCAAAATCTTAAAATGAGTTGCTGTCCCACTATAGAAAGCACGCTGGACTTTTGCTAATCTACAATTATTTAACTAGGTAAGACTTAATATTCTCATAGAAAAGTTACCACTTGCTCGTTTATTTTATTTTTCATATCCACAGAAAATTTCTCCTGGCAAAAGCTGTAGAGTAAGTTGGTACAATTTTGGTTGAAGTTGATCAATTTTTTGGTTAAGTTCATACATTTTTTGGAATGCTGGGAAAATCAATACTTTAGTGGGATAAGGTGATACACTTTACGGTAAGCTGATACATTTCTGGAGGAAATCGATATATTCTTCGGACAAAATGATACAATCTTTGGCACGATGAAACATTTTCAAGGATGTTGACATATTTTTGAAGATAGTTTATATGCTGGATAGTCAGCAAGTTGGAACTTATGAATTCAGACATTACAATGTTGTTACATTATAAAAGTACACATTACAGAGAGAGAGAGACGGAGAGAGACAGATAGACAGAGGGAGGGAGAGAGAGAGAGAGAGAGAGAGAGAGAGAGTGAGTGAGTGAGTGAGTGGGAGAGAGAGACAGAGAGAGGAAATTTACTGCATTGTTTAAACCCAATGAATAAAATTTTGAGATGGTATCAATACTGGTGAATAATTTGGAAATTTTACATGCAATTATGTATGAACTGGCTCCCAACATATAATGATGAATCAACTGACAACCAAAAATGTACCAACTTACCCCGAAAATGTATCGCCTTGTGCCAAATTGTATCAACTTACCACTAAAAATGTAGCAACTTGCACCAAAAATGTACCATTCCACACCCAAAATGAACAGTTTGCCACAGAAATTTTTCATCCATCCCCAAAGCTATCTTACTGCTCCAAAAATGTACCAGAGTACCCAAAAAAGTATCAGCATGCCCCAAAAACCTATATACGCACATCAAAAATGTATATACGTACCCCAAAAAATCTTTTAACTTTGCCAGAGCATGTATCAACTTGTCCTGAAACTCTTTCAACATCGCCAAAAACTTTGTCAGAGGAAGTTTGCAGTGGTTGCGGAAAATAGAGTGAAAGACTCAACAGTAACTGCTTAAGAGAAGATTAAGTCTTACTTAGATGATAATGAACTTACATCTTGGAAACTGAACCAAGACTGGCAACGACAGTGATGATACTGGGGAGTAAATATGCCTAACAGCTCCTCCGTCCCAGAGGTTTTGTTGGACAACCGCTGTTTAATGTACGAATAGAAGTTTTCTGCATTCTGATCATGGTGTTACAGTTTACAAGATGTACAGATGGACTGCTCTTTGTCAGCACAAAGTTGCCATTTTTTACTTTGCTAATTGTCAGCTCATATTAGGCTGTAATGTGAATATGCGTGTTTTGTAATCAGTTTTTATGTATTAAGATGAATTTAAAGCTTCGTACAGATATAGAACTACGGTTATCAGTTAACCTACAGTTTATTTATGTAGTCTCAGTAAGTCATCTTGTGTACTATAGTAAGGTATAGACAGTTTGAAGGACCATAGAACTTGAAAAGCTTGATACAGAAATCGAATTCCGTTTAGCAAGAGTAAGCCCAAATGATGTTAACTATTTACATTCTTCCAGCAGCTAGCAGTAATTCAGAATGAGTGTTTGTTTCTACGTTTGTCTAGTATCTAAGCCAAACAGTATTATCTACAGTTGCAAGTGAGGTCAAGTTATTTTTAGTACATAGGTTTCGTAGGCCTAACTTGAAATGTCAATTGCCTTTTCAGAATATTATTTGTTCCTCGTATTCAAATCACATCTTTTCGGTTTTAGGTGTGGTGATTCCACTGCAACACTTGACAAGCATTTCAGAACAGTTTAGGTACACAAATATTTAATCTGTGAGTATATTGTGACTTACATCAGCAGTAATAGGCATGGTTAATTACATTCTCCCAGTGATTCAGACAGCCTTGTTGTTTCCATGCTTGCGAGGTATTTTACCTACCTTGTATTTTCTTCAATTCAGACACCGTCGTTCAAATTAGTTATATAATGATCTTTTAGGCGTAATATGTAATTTAAACTTCCTTCTTAGTATGTTAGTTTTTTCAGCCATGCATATTTCGGCATGAAAACATCGCTGAGACACAATCTAGAGTTAACATCGACATTTCAGGCTCAAATCTATTTGTCTCTGTGTATGTATGAAAATAACATTGTGTAATTTGACATAACTATTATACTTTTAGCGTTGCCGAAGTATTTTCGCAGACATGTTAAACGTTGAATTCTGATGACTGAAAAGCAACATAGATAAGGAATATAATTAATTTGAGGCTCGGTTTTGGATTACAGTATGAGACATCACTCAAACACTAGATGTTCACAATGGGAGCTACCTGTCAGGTGACGACAAGCAGCAACAGCAAAAGCCAGCAGTTGATTGTATGCCGCAATTTTCCCATTAGGTGGTTTGCGTAGTAGTTGTTGAAGTGAACTGAGCGACAGCTTTTTCCTAATGTGTTAACTACGTCTCATAGGCAAATGTTGGTCTTTGTTAACTATTCATGGAGAACACGTTTTGTAATAGTACCCATTTTCCATAGCGAGTGATGAATTGCTTCCAAAGAAATTTATAGCTTCAAATGGCGATACAGCTCATTAATAGTTTTCAATTTTTCTTTTGGTAGTCAGTTACTAAAATATGTTTGGGACTATCTCTCTCTCTGTCTCTCTCTTACTCTATGTGCGTGTGTGTGTGTGTGTGTGTGTGTGTGTGTGTGTGTGTGTGTGTGTGTGTGTGTGTGTGTGTGTGTCTATAGTTCAAACATCTTACACAAATATCTTGGACTTTGAGATGACTAATGCATATCTTTGACCACATCACGTACTCGAATGAACATTACGAAACTTTTTTCTGTGTATCTTCGAACTTGGTGCCAGAAGCTTGCATCTTCAATCTGATTGGATGCCACATTTTGATATTACAGTGCGAATGGGGGAGATAGGATGCGTTGGTAGGGGAGCCATGAACCATGGACCTTGCCGCTGGTGGGGAGGCTTGCGTGCCTCAGCGATACAGATGGCCGTACCGTAGGTGCAACCACAACGGAGGGGTATCTGTTGAGAGGCCACACAAACATGTGGTTCCTGAAGAGGGGCAGCAGCCTTTTCAGTAGTTGCAGGGGCAACAGTCTGGATGATTGACTGATCTGGCCTTGTAACATTAACCAAAACGGCCTTGCTGTGCTGGTACTGCGAACGGCTGAAAGCAAGGGGAAACTACAGCCGTAATTTTTCCCGAGGACATGCAGCTCTACTGTATGATTAAATGATGATGGAGTCCTCTTGGGTAAAATATTCCGGAGGTAAAATAGTCCCCCATTCGGATCTCCGGGCGGGGACTACTCAGGAGGACGTCGTTATCAGGAGAAAGAAAACTGGCGCTCTACGGATCGGAGCGTGGAATGTCAGATCCCTTAATCGGGCAGGTAGGTTAGAAAATTTAAAAAGGGAAATGGATAGGTTAAAGTTAGATATAGTGGGAATTAGTGAAGTTCGGTGGCAGGAGGAACAAGACTTTTGGTCAGGTGATTACAGGGTTATAAATACAAAATCAAATAGGGGTAATGCAGGAGTAGGTTTAATAATGAATAAAAAAATAGGAGTGCGGGTTAGCTACTACAAACAGCATAGTGAACGCATTATTGTGGCCAAGATAGACACAAAGCCCATGCCTACTACAGTAGTACAAGTTTATATGCCAACTACCTCTGCAGATGATGAAGAAATAGATGAAATGTATGACGAGATAAAAGAAATTATTCAGGTAGTGAAAGGAGACGAAAATTTAATAGTCATGGGTGACTGGAATTCGTCAGTAGGAAAAGGGAGAGAAGGAAACATAGTAGGTGAATATGGATTGGGGGGAAGGAATGAAAGAGGAAGCCGCCTTGTAGAATTTTGCACAGAGCATAACTTAATCATAGCCAACATTTGGTTCAAGAATCATAAAAGAAGGTTGTATACCTGGAAGAATCCTGGAGATACTAGTAGGTATCAGATAGATTATATAATGGTAAGACAGAGATTTAGGAACCAGGTTTTAAATTGTAAGACATTTCCTGGGGCAGATGTGGATTCTGACCACAATCTATTGGTTATGAACTGCAGATTGAAACTGAAGAAACTGCAAAAAGGTGGGAATTTAAGGAGATGGGACCTGGATAAACTGAAAGAACCAGAGGTTGTAGAGAGTTTCAGGGAGAGCATAAGGGAACAATTGACAGGAATGGGGGAAAGAAATACAGTAGAAGAAGAATGGGTAGCTCTGAGGGATGAAGTACTGAAGGCAGCAGAGGATCAAGTAGGTAAAAAGACGAGGGCTAATAGAAATCCTTGGGTAACAGAAGAAATATTGAATTTAAATGATGAAAGGAGAAAATACAAAAATGCAGTAAATGAAGCAGGCAAAAAGGAATACAGACGTCTCAAAAATGATATCGACAGGAAGTGCAAAATGGCTAAGCAGGGATGGCTAGATGACAAATGTAAGGATGTAGAGGCGTATCTCACTAGGGGTAAGATAGATACTGCCTACAGGAAAATTAAAGAGACTTTTGGAGATAAGAGAACCACTTGTATGAACATCAAGAGCTCAGATGGCAACCCAGTTCTAAGCAAAGAAGGGAAGGCAGAAAGGTGGAAGGAGTATATACAGGGTTTATACAAGGGCGATGTACTTGAGGACAATATTATGGAAATGGAAGAGGATGTAGATGAAGACGAAATGGGAGATAAGATACTGCGTGAAGAGTTTGACAGAGCACTGAAAGACCTGAGTCGAAACAAGGCCCCGGGAGTAGACAACATTCCATTTGAACTACTGATGGCCTCGGGAGAGCCAGTCATGACAAAACTCTACCATCTGGTGAGCACGATGTATGAGACAGGCGAAATACCCTCAGACTTCAAGAAGAATATAATAATTCCAATCCCAAAGAAAGCAGGTGTTGACAGATGTGAAAATTACCGAACTATCAGTTTAATAAGTCACAGCTGCAAAATACTAACGCGAATTCTTTACAGACGAATGGAAAAACTGGTAGAAGCCGACCTCGGGGAAGATCAGTTTGGATTCCGTAGAAATGTTGGAACACGTGAGGCAATACTGACCTTACGACTTATCTTAGAAGAAAGATTAAGAAAAGGCAAACCTACGTTTCTAGCATTTGTCGACTTAGAGAAAGCTTTTGACAATGTTAACGGGAATACTCTCTTTCAAATTCTGAAGGTGGCAGGTGTAAAATTCAGGGAACGAAAGGCTATTTACAGTTTGTACAGAAACCAGATGGCAGTTATAAGAGTCGAGGGGCATGAAAGGGAACCAGTGGTTGGGAAAGGAGTAAGACAGGGTTGTAGCCTCTCCCCGATGTTATTCAATCTGTATATTGAGCAAGCAGTAAAGGAAACAAAAGAAAAATTCGGAGTAGGTATTAAAATTCATGGAGAGGAAGTAAAAACTTTGAGGTTCGCCGATGACATTGTAATTCTGTCAGAGACAGCAAAGGACTTGGAAGAGCAGTTGAATGGAATGGACAGTGTCTTGAAAGGAGGATATAAGATGAACATCAACAAAAGCAAAACGAGGATAATGGAATGTAGTCAAATTAAGTCGGGTGATGCTGAGGGAATTAGATTAGGAAATGAGACACTTAAAGTAGTAAAGGAGTTTTGCTATTTAGGGAGTAAAATAACCGATGATGTTCGAAGTAGAGAGGATATAAAATGTAGACTGGCAATGGCAAGGAAAGCGTTTCTCAAGAAGAGGAATTTGTTAACATCGAGTATAGATTTAAGTGTCAGGAAGTCATTTCTGAAAGTATTTGTATGGAGTGTAGCCATGTATGGAAGTGAAACATGGACGATAACTAGTTTGGACAAGAAGAGAATAGAAGCTTTCGAAATGTGGTGCTACAGAAGAATGCTGAAGATAAGGTGGGTAGATCACGTAACTAATGAGGAGGTATTGAATAGGATTGGGGAGAAGAGAAGTTTGTGGCACAACTTGACTAGAAGAAGGGATCGGTTGGTAGGACATGTTTTGAGGCATCAAGGGATCACAAATTTAGCATTGGAGGGCAGTGTGGAGGGTAAAAATCGTAGAGGGAGACCAAGAGATGAATACACTAAGCAGATTCAGAAGGTTGTAGGTTGCAGTAGATACTGGGAGATGAAGAAGCTTGGACAGGATAGAGTAGCATGGAGAGCTGCATCAAACCAGTCTCAGGACTGAAGACCACAACAACAACAACAACGGTAGGGGAGGCGGGTGAGCAAAAGTCAGTTGGCCTAGTTCCAGTGTCTTGTATATATTTAGTTTATTTTATTTGCTTATTTTCTTCTTTCGAATGGGCCAGCTAAGGATAACGATTTTCAACTTCTCAGTTTGGAGAGGGACTTGATGTTTGCCCAGTAATACCACATTCTCTGGCTGTGATTCTCCTTTCTCTCCTTTGCCCAAAGGGCGCCGGTATTTTTACGGGGTGATCTGTCCTGGAACCTCTTTTATTTTAGTATCCTTCTGAGAAATGCTAGGTTTCTAATGTCACTTTCAATTATGTTAAGTTCCTGTATGTCTTTGTTGACTTCCATCAGCCATGGTGTCACCGTCTTCCTGTTCTTTCAGTAGTTGAGAAGTGAGTTGGTTAGTCTTTTTTGCTCCATCCTTATGATATGTCCGTAGAAAGCGAGACATCTGGCTACATCTGTGGTTTTCTCGGTATGATTGTATAGCTCCTGGTTTGATTGTCTTCTGTACTCGCTATCTGTTTAGACCAGTCCCAGACTTTTTCTCAGGATCTTATAGTTTATCTGTCAAGCCTTTCCTGTTCAGATTCAAGCATTCTGAGGCATATAGAGCTTTAGGGTCGATAACCGTTTGGTAGTGTTTTAGTTTGGAATTGCGAGATAGGCATTTCTTACTGTACATGTTCTTGGTTAATGGATATGCTAATGCTAACTTATTAATCCCAGTTGTTAGTGCGGTTCCTTGTGATAGATTAGGTTCCAACCATTCTCCTAGATACTTGGAACTGTCGACTTTCTCAACTTGACCTTGTTCCAGCTGTGGTTCACGTGGAGTATCAATGATGCTGGTGAGGTATTTTGTCTTTTCCAGCGGCAGTTGAGGTCCTACCTTGGCAGCCTGGAGTTGAGCCTATTGAATTGCTTTACTGCTACTTCCACTGAGCTTACGGTAAGTGTCAGATGATCTGCGAAAGCTAAACAAACTCCTTCCGTTTGTGTCTCAGGTAAATACCGCTCGGTTTATTTTGTACTTCAATTTGTTTTCACAGCTCCCTGATCACCTTGTCCAGTGCACAGTTGAAGAGAATAGGTGAAAGTCTATCTCTCTGTCTAACTCCTGTCTTTATCTCAAAGCTTTCTGAAAGTGTTCCCCTGAATTTTACTCGTGATCTAATGTTATTCATGGTCTTTTGGATAAGGCTCTGGGTTTTCTGGCCCAGCCACATTTCCTGCGAAATTCTCATAAGAATATGTCTGTCGACTGAATCGTACCCTTTCTTGAAGTCAACGACAATAACTACGTTCTGTTTATTCGCTAGTTTAAACTGACTTAATACTGACTTCAAGTTAAGGATCTGTTCAGCACAAGAACGTCATTTTCTAAAACCACCCTGATAATCTCCTAGTTTTGGGTCCAATTGAGGTTCGGCTCAGTGCAATGATGCCTTAGATAATATCTTTTAGGTGACTGATCTCAATGAGATCCCTCTATAATTGTTGATGTCAGTCAAATCACCCTTTTTATGTAAGGGGTGGATCAAAGCAGATGTCCAGTCATCTGGTAACTTATCAGTGTCCCAAATGATCCGTACGATCTCGGTCACCTTGCTGACTGCTTTGTCTCCAGTTTGCTTCCACAGCTCTGCAACTATACCGTCTTCTCATGGTGCCTTGTTATTCTTCAGGGAGTGAATCATGTTCTTCTCTTCTTCTTCAATTGGAGGGTGAGAGTCTGGTTGTCTAGGACTGTCTTGATAGATAAAGGAGGTTTTAGGGGACTCAGAGTTGAGGAGATTCTCAAAATATTGGCACAATATTTGTCAGTTTTCTTTGTCATTATAGCCTACGTTTCCATCTGGTCGTCTGAGGTGTAAGCTGGGTGGGCCCTAGATTCTAAGGTTTCGCTTGACAGTTCGGTAAAAGTGTCTTGTGTTATTCTTCTTGAATTCTTCGTCTAATTGAATCCCTGCTGCAATGAAACGGTTCTCAAATATCTCTGGCGACACAGTAGGAGCACCATGGGTCCTTATTTCGGCGCTGGATGGTATGTGGTCAGCCACTGCTGCCCGTATAATGTGTCGATCCTGCCATGCATCTGTAGTGCATGGACGCAAAGAACATGGTTTACACGTGTGGGAATCTTTCACAGACTACAGTTGAATGTAGCGTCACGCACTGACACATTGTGCGTAACAAGTGCAGCAGTCTGTCGGTACGTCTATCCATATTCCTGTGGGTCCACAATGTGTCCCCGTTGTAATGGCTGAAGCCGATCAACAGGAGTACGTACTCTTCAGTGGGTTTACGTTGTATCCTATAGTGACTTTTGCAAACACCGTTTACCTCTAAACTTGGCACTGTTATTGCGTCAAGATTCATGGTACACAGTCAGGCTTCCTGAGCGCCACCTCATCCCCAATGACCGTGACAAAAAAATCACTAACATTACAACCTTTTGCCGGCCGGAGTGGCCGTGCAGTTCTAGGCGCTACAGTCTGGAACCGAGCGACCGCTACGGTCGCAGGTTCGAATCCTGCCTCGGGCATGGATGTGTGTGATGTCCTTAGGTTAGTTAGGTTTAATTAGTTATAAGTTCTAGGCGACTGATGACCTCAGACGTTAAGTCGCATAGAGCTCAGAGCCATTTGAACCTTTTTTGAACAACCGTATAACGATCCTGCCTTGGAGGCGGTTAAGTAGGAGATGTATCTCAGAGCTGGATAGTGACAGATGGTGACGCGAGACTGGACGGGCACGTAGTTTATGTATCAGCCGATAGAGGAAAATATTGGACTGTGATTTTAGTTTAGATTGTGCCCACTAGAGTGCACTAAAGTAATAGAATGTTTTTAGTAAACTGTTCTAGTATTTTCATAAAGCGTTATTATGTCTTTTTGTGTAAGTAAAATGTTATAAATGTGCTTTAGCAGTATGAGTGATGCGTGAGTTTGGTTTAAGGTTAATATGAAGATAATTGTTTAACGCGTTGTGTAGTAGGATTTAGTGTGGGAACATTTCAAAGAAGTATGAATATGAACAAAGGGGATTTTTGTAGAATAGATTTGTAAAGTAAGTTTATGGTAAAGAGAAAGTTAATTCAGGTATAAATAACAATAGTAAATAACTTTACGCATAAGCAAAACTTCAGCATATTAAATAATTACGTTGGTAAAACGTGCAGTCTTTAGGTTTAGTATTTTGCGATTGGTTATTGATGAAAAGCGCGGATTGACGCGGGAGAATGTTGTTTTGCTATTGGCTGTTGAGTAAACTGACCAATGGTATAGCAATATTCTTCGCGCGCCTTCCTCTGCTGGTAGAGAAGACTTAGAGTCTAGAGAGGAGTCAAAGCCTAGCCTTGAAAGAGATCGGACGTGTGCAGTAGTAGTTCCGATGGAAATGATAAATTGCCGGATCCAGGAGTGTTTCATACATCAAAAGTGTTGGAAAGTGACGGCATAATTATTCCGATGTGTGTGTAGAAATTTCGGAATTTGAAGTGAATTTTGTGACGAGATAAGACATATATTCTGCGGGGCGTATTGAGCAGGTCGGTGGCTAAAAACTGTGACTGCATTTGGTACCGACAGACGTAATATTTGGCGAGCAATATCGATCTAAAACAATCAGTATTTTTTTAGCTATTACTTTTTCGGGAAACACAACACCATAAACTTGCTAACGTGAGTAAGAGGGATTGTGAGTGACTGTGTTAAGAATAACGCGGGCTCGGCAGTGATACTTGTTCACCTAAGTTTCAGAAAATATTAATTGAGGACAAAATTTCCAACCTTTCATTTCATATGAAAAATTTCTCCCGAAACGTAGGTTAGAGACTTTAATTGCAGCCTGGTTCACGTCGAAGTACAGTAGGTTTCACTCGGCTTTCCTACTGATGATCTGCTGAGCCAATGTTCACCGGTAGGTGCAGGTCGTCATAAAGGGACGGAAAGACCGCGCCGCCGCAGTATCATACCCTGGTACCACTGAACTCAGACCTTGAGGGTTCTGGGCTCTTTTCCCGGCAGTGTATAAGTTCGTGGTATTGAACCATGAAATTTTCAGTCTGGTTTAACTTACCCTTCTGCACTCAGTGATGCACGATACGTCAGTGGCACGTGGTTCGATTTCCTCGTCTGACTGTAGCTCCCCATTGGGCTATAGGATTACTGGGATAAGCCTGAAACACGCACGTCCCGGAAGTGGCGTCTAATTGAGAGACCTGCACCAGACCACAAAGTCACAATGTATCACTATTAAGAAGCCAGCTCAGTTCCTGTGCACCTTTTCCGACCAATACATCTGTGTCTAAGGAAATCGGGATGAGGGTTACACTTAGCATGAAAGGTCAACGTCCCTATAATGTCACTCCTTAAAGAAAACAACTACCAAAACAAATGAACAATTTATTCAAGACAATATTTATAAAACAGCTAAGAGACAATCAACACGTGGCCATCTTTAAGACAATACCAAAATCACCGACAGCTGGCCTCTCAAGCAAGGTAGCAAATTATAATTACCTAGACTGACTTAAGGAGATGAGCCACAAAGATTTCAGTAGTTAAAGGAGTAATAAATTACAACCTATAGGTGTTTTTAAGAAATGCGACACAGATAATTCTTTTTTAAAGACCAATAATTTGCTAATAAACTGGAAACAGTCTCGATCGCTTAAATTTTTTGTTGGTGACCTGTTTCGATCTTTTTATCAGATCATCTTCGGACCTACAATAAGCAGGAATTGGTATGAACATATAAAGGACGAAATTATATATTCATAAAGCACTAAATAACACTGATATACCATGAATGTCTGCCGGAGGTGGTGGCGCATGGCAATCCTCTTCTTTCTGGCTGGTGGTGTACTGCAACGTGGAAAACACCAGCCGCTAACTAAATACATGAAGCGACGCTCACCGTCTCCGGCATTACGTCATGGGTAGCCAATCACGTAAACTGCATTTGTGCCGCTTAACAAAGTCACGTGGTAGTTACTGTAAGACATTATTACCATCTGTAGGACTTATAGATCACGTTAAAATCTTATAGCTTATAAAATATAGTGTAAAAAGTTAATTACTGCGGCCTAAACCGTGTGGTCCTCTATCATGTACTGTTATCGATCACGCAAAGATGATGGCAAGGACGTCACAGTAGTAACCGTGGCTACCTACTCGTCTTATTAGGACAAAAGATGATAGCAAGGACGCCACTCTAGTAACCATGGCTACCTACTCGTCTTACTAGGGCCAAAGAGGCTACCTGTGGAGAAAGCGTCCTGGTCGCTCTAAGGTTGTCAGGGAGACCCAACGTAGGTCGATCAGTACATGATATGAGTAAGTGATATGGAGATGAGTGCCAGTTACCATTAAAATTTTAACTGAAAGGCATCTCGTCAAAACAACTTCAAAAATGTTACATTTGATATGCGATATCAGTAGTGGAATTTTACAGAAATTCTATAAAGTAGGAGCTATATTACCGTTACGGTCGTTTGTGTGCATAGGATGCAACGTGATGGCTATCATGAGCGTAAAATTAATGACATTGCGAGATTAAAGAACAGATAAAACCAGTGTCTGGACGGTCACGTCATGGGCGGACCAAATAATGTCTACGATAACCATGATGTTATATTGCAGTATAGTGTCAATAAATATACCAATAACCGCCGGCATAGCAGGATAGGGTGAAAAGCTTCCCTTGTCAAACGGTAAAACACATAAAAGTGACATATAGCGTATAGGTAAGGCATCCCTTGTCAATCAGTAAAACACAGATAAGTGACATAAGGCAAAAAAAAAAAAGTGGATTGATGCACACACGCACTTAATCCAGCGTAATATGTTGTATAACAACGATATAGTACAAAACATATAAAGCATGATAATGTGGTACCAAACATACTAAAGAAAATAGGAACATCCGTCTACGTAATGTCTGTCCATGTAATATAATAAAATACAAAATATAAACAAATGTGATAAGCAGTAGCGTACAAACACAATCGACAATAACTATGTGGTAAAAATCTAATTAAAAGGAATCGTTACAGCGAAGATACGGCTATCGTGACATTTCTACTCATCCAGACTAATGGAACATCGTGAAGGGGGAAGTATTTTAGAATAGTTCCTTAAACAGATCAAAAAAATATGAAATTCAGTTGTTCGTTAAGTAGAGTTTCTGGATTTTATTCCGATGTATATGGATTTCCAGTTCTTCAAGGTTATCAAGTAAGAGCTCTTTAGGGACAGTATGCAAAATACTCATATTGTTATTGATAGTCCATTCAGAATGCTTATTTTGGTTAATGTGTTGCCCAAATACAGGTTTACTACGTTATGTACCAGTAGTATGTTCATGATTTTATCTCAAATATTGCCAAAGAAGGTCATTTTGGTGTACCTGTACTTATTCTTCCTTTGGTTTGTGTTGGATTTTGAACAGATTGCTAATTTTCTCATTAACGGTGTCAATAAGTTCGGTTTCATGGTCGTTGGCTGTAGCAATTTAAGTATAGTCAACTAGTTTCGCACGGGCTCATTTTTTAATGGTAGTTTAGCAATCTTATGTATCATGGACTGGAAAAAGGCTTTTTTGTTTCTATGTGGATGACATGATTTAGAGTTAATTATTACGTCTGTAGTAGTCGGCTTCGCCATCGGGAATATTAATGCCTTAAATTTGTTCTGCTATTTGAAATTTAATATTAATACTAAAATTCATTTCGAAAACATAAAAGGATTTCAGAATGGTGTTCAGCTTATTTAAATTATATGATGGACGACTGTTATTATTAATGATCGGACGAATCGATAAATTTATTTTGTGAAGCTTTATTTGTGATCTTAATTTTACGTATTAGTGGGTTCATTATCTTAAGAACTCTTTTGTCTCTAGGGGTGAACAACCACTTGTTATTTTCAGTTAATCTTTTAATATCTGTCTGAAATTTAGCAGCTGGATCTTTTGTTATTTCTACTATAGTTTCGTTGAAAAAATTTAAATTTTGGGAGATGTAAGTGTCTTCATTTACAACTATCAGAATATTCCCTTTGTCTGCTATTATAACGGTGGTTTCATTCGTTAAAAGCTTGTCATTAATACCCTTAATTGTTTTTAATTCCTGATTGATTTTATAAATATTTGTATTCCTTTCTTTCAACACGAGACCTTTAGCTTTGAGCGCTATTTGACAAGTTTCCGCTTTACTACATTTAGCAAATTAGGTAGCAATCCTAATAACTGACATTAATAGTTTCACGTTAGTGTCACTAAGTGTAGGTGATAAATTGTATTTAGGACCCTTATTTTGGGGACTTATGACCACAGCAGTTGAGTCCCATAGTGCTCAGAGCCATTTGACCCTTATTTAACAAATTCATTTCAGTATTTGTAAATTTGATATTTGATAAATTAGCCATTCTGGGAAAAAAAATTTTGTATTTCACTTCCCTTTAGACGTCACATCACAGCTTCTGTGCACCGAAGTGAAACGTGGCTCCGCTCTCACACTCCCCAACTCGCAGAAAACTCGAACACAAACAGACCGCAGAAGACACGGCAAACACCAACGAAACATCAATTAATATAAGGTCGGAGATCAATATATAACAATATAAATAAAGAAGCAATTGCTCTAATACTGAGTGAGAGCATCCAAATAAATGCAGGTATATAAAGGAACAACGTATAATGACTAGCTTTACAACATCCGGTTCTTTACTACTAACTAGTGAGTGTTTTCAGTTAAACGCAGGTATATAAGTGACCCAAAATTTACAGTAGTATACAAGGGACGTCGACTTGATGGCATATCAACATACACTGAAAATCTCATACAGACAATACACAAACTTCTGGATACTGTCCCAAAAAGCCGAAAAGTATAATACACACATCTTCGTGCTAATCAGCTTCCTAATAGTAATTTAACCAGCGAATTTTTAAAAGGAAGTAGTAACTGCTGGTCTCCATGTAGTCACACACTTTGCCGGCTGCTCTTACTTCAGTAACGCGTACATTAGGACAACACAAGCAACAAGTACACTCGCTGGAACGCAAATGGTTCAACGATCCGAAGGCACCAAAATCACTTACACCTTTGATGGAGAGCGTTGTTCGAGATGGTCTCCAGGGATGGGTCTCTCCGAGAAAAGGAGCACTAAAGCAATGCGACGAACAGCGCCCGAAGTTGACATCAGGCAGCCCCACCACAAACTCGCGACCGTCTTACGAGATAGGCCCGGCGTGCCACTGCTGGCCGAGCACGCGCGTTTCCCTCTTTCGTCCACTCAAGCACGTCCCTCCGCCCCGTAACGAGTTCAACACCAACTGCCGAGAGCGCGAAACACCCGCTAGATCACAACAGACCGAAAATCATAGTACAGCCGGGTAATCCATAGCGTCGTGCCAAAGAGCTGGTGTCCAGTAAAGGCGCACCACGGCTCAACGTCATCAAGGAACCGTATCGTGTTGAATTTCTGCCCCTGACAAACAGCTCTCGCATCTAGTTTATCGTCAGTTACAACATGCAGCTCTGTCTTACACATTTGATGAGTATGGCCTCTTCTTTCTCTACGTCAATGCTTTCTACTCCAAAGTTCATAGAATTACTAGACGGATTCTTCAGTAGTACCCGTCATTGAGGAGCACATACAAGATCGGTTTAATACAGCAAGACGAACACCGGCCTCGTCAAGCTAATAACCCCGCGGTTTCCATAAGTTCATTGAAGTTAAGAAGCACCTTTAGGTCAAGTTAGTACCTAAATTGGTGGCAGTCTGAGGAAAACCGGTTGCCGTTGGCTCCGGGACACGCTAGTCGTGAAAATGGCGCCGAAATGAACAACAAGACTGTGGTCGGTACGACATTATATTATTATAGGGACTTATAGTATAGTCAAGAGGAACGGATGGTTTCGTCGTGGGTATGATTAGTAAATGCGAGGACATAACAGATGATCATCAAATGCAACTGCCAGACGGCTCACGTGAGATGTTGTGTACTGTACTGCAAGAAGAGTTAGGCAACATTTTACTTCCAATTGGTTGTAATTAAAGTAAAGCTACTCACGAAGGGCCAATGTGGCCTGTAATTATTCTAAGGCAACGGAACCTGGTAACGGGGAACTATTTACGCTGGAAAAAATTAGTTGCAATTTTGGCCACCATGTGTAAATATGGCGCTATACGGCATCTCGTCGACGTGTCCAGTGCTCGTATTGAACAAATTGTGTAAGGGGCCGTTAATAATTAAATCAACATTGAGCTTTTGACTATACACTGATGAGCCAAAACATTATGACCACCTGCTTAATAGGATGCCTGTCAGTCTCCGGGACGAAATACATCGTTGATTCTGCGTGTCACGGATCCTACAGTTTGTTGGAAGGTGTTGGGAGGTATGTGACAGTTATCTACGCACAGGTCGTGTAATTCGCGTAGACAATAGGCTACTGATTTGCGTACGCTGTGATGGCGCCAGATACCGAACCTGATGGGACCCATAGCGTTTAAATCAGGCGAATTTGGTCGCCGAGACATCAACGTTAGTTCACGATAATGTTCCTCATACCACTGTAGCACGTTCTGGCTCCGAGACGCGGACAACTGTTAAGCTGAAAGATAACATCACCATCGGAGAATACCGGATGATGGTGCTTCGCAGCTGTCAGTGTGCCTTCGATTACCATTACAGGTCCATGAAAGCGCAGGAGAATGCCTTCTGTAGCATGATACTGCACCCATCGGCATGCGTCCGGGGCACATCACACGTTTCTAGCCGCCGTTAACCTCGATGACGGCGTTTATTGAGACGATCATCGATCATGTATAGCAAACATGTGATTCACCCGAAGAGCTGACATGTCTCCATTTATCGACGGTTGAATCCTGATGGTCTCGGACACACTGCAATCGTAATTGACTATTTCGTTGAGTCAACATCTAGGAGTGGCCAGTTGCCGAGTTCCATGTTCAACAATGTACGATTGACGGTGTGCTCCGAAACACTTGTGCATCCACCAGCATTGTGCTCTTTCGGTATGGCACAGATCACCATCCATCCTACTTTACAGACCAGACAAGCATCTGAATCCCATGTTCTGTAAAGAGTCGGGCACGTCCAACCCTTTTAACTCCTAGTGATAGTTTAACCGTACTTCTAGCTGTTCCCGCAGATGCTCACGTCAGCAGCACATGAGTCGACCACCTTCGCCGTTTTCTATATACTCGTTCACGGTCTTTGCATAATAATAATGTCCTTTAAGTCACTTGTCGTAATGGATATCCCAATTTGCAGCCCGTATCTTCGCTAGGGTCTCCTCTGCGCTTACATACTTTTCGCAGATCGTCACGTGCCCGCAACGTCACCAAGTGGCATCCAACCTCGCGGTGGGCGGCGATTATAATGTTTTGGCTTATCACTGTACGTCTTTCTTGTATTCACAGCGCCAGATTTGCACATGGTCCCCAAAATTGGATGGAACTAATATTTGTGCAGTATGAATTGGCTCATCATTAACGCATTAGAATAATTACCACGTTTCGCTGCCATACGATGATAACAGCCCGCAGTGGACCTCTGTGAGTAGCTACACATCAATTCTAAACATCCGCTATAGCTACCCGTTACATGTCACGACGCGACTATGACGGAAAAGTGGAAGAAATACGATGGCATATTTAGGCTATCTTTCCGTCTATATAAGTATGCCTCAAGCTAACTAAGGTACATAGCGCAGAGCACCTTGTACCACCACTAGACATTCCCCTTCGTATTTCACTCACAAATGCAGAGACTGATAAACGACTGTCCCTACACTGCCGTACGAGCCCTTATTTCTCTCATCTTCGAGGTCCTTAAGCGGTCCTACGCACCATTTACAATTTGGACAGAAACAGGAAAAATTTTCATGAAAGCAAACGTACCCCTTTTCGCTGTCTGCTTGTTATTTCTCGCGTAACAACTAATTATTGATAAATGGATGAGATAACATATATTGCTACGAAAAGAGCCCTGAAATAATTTTTAGGGATGCTGTGCTGTGACTTCCTTTGGATCATTAATTTTCAACAAAACAAAATACATTATGTTCTTATTATTCTGGATCTGGCTTTCTATAAATGGAACATTGTTTCATTAACTTGCTACAAAGTTCAACATACCTTTCTTACTTTACAGTTATTGAAAAGGTTACTGAAATTTATTTCGTTATCAATACTGATGCTACAGTACGCAATGCTTGTTCAACACAAAAATTTTGCAGTGGACTTAATTAACAGAGAGACACCAATAAGTACCAAGACTAACAAGAGAACATGAGACAATTACCAGAGAAAAATGCTTCTACCTTAATGTTTGCCTGACCAGAACCACGCAAAGTAAGATTCCTTTTATGTCATGAAGGTAAATAATCTTTTTGCACTGTTAATAATATATCATCTGCAGTCCGCGTCCACCTGTAAAACACGTCATAAAATCTGCTGCTCTGCCCTGCAATTGCGAAAGCTGAAAGAAATTACTTTAGTTCACTATTACCTGTCCCCTTCTTTGCGGTATGATTGGTTTCATTTAATGCAGTTTGAATGCGCTGCGGCTCCGGCTCGTTCGTTCGTAGCGCAGCTCTGCACCACGAATAATATTTTAATATCTGAAAATGTCTTAAAAGGATGGCATAAAATACCAGGCAAGCTTATTACAAATCAAAATGCAAGTTTTCACTAAGTAACTCTATTCAAAACATTTAGACAGATTAAATTCCTACACACCTTTACAAATCAATGCCTAATGGCGTCCTTCTCTCAGTCTTGACGAAAGAATGCTACACAAGCATACAATATAGCGTCACAGGCTCTTCCTACTCACGTAACTCCAAAAAGGCGACACAGAAATTAATGGTCGGTCACTACTATTTATACTCCTTGTGATATATTTTCATCTTGGTTTGCTATTTAATAAGTCTGTGGCGGTTTCAGTACTCTCCGACACTGATATTATCTTAAAAAAAAGTTACATAACCCTATACAAAGTATAAAACATGACACATAATGGTTTCTCTGTATTACATAAATTTCACACAATCATTGTCCACGCAATTACAATCATCCAGTTAAATTATTCTTTCTCTTTTTTTACCATATATAATATGTGTTTTGCCAGGAGATGCTACACCCTCCTCATGCGCAGTGTGTTTTGTAGAATATTGATGAAGATGTAGATTACGTGTAGGCCAGTACTCAAATATGAATTTCAGCCTTCCATGAGACCTACCAGTTCAAAGATACTAGACTTTCAAACACGAGGTTGAAAGAAAATCAGTTACACCTTGAGCTGAAATGAAATGTTCTAGTGGTAGCAGCCAAATCACGAACGCTTCGTATGTGGGTTCGAGGTTGAATACTGTTTTGAATTGTCACATGTGCTGTAAATATTTTCGCGTTGCACAAATAACATAGAGGACTTCCAGTTTTTGTATGAGTTTAAAGTGAATGACGAAGTATGGTACCAGACAAAAGAACTGTGCTTATCCATTTCTGTGAACCAGTCCGGATCCGTTGAAGAATGAACCAGGCGAAATGGTTAGAAGGATTAATATGTGACCCTGTGAGTTCCTTCACTGAGCTGGTGTAGTAGAATTTTCTCCGCCATGGAGCTCTGTTACTACATCCATCACTGCTACCAGGCGTCACTAATCCCTGCGTGGAATGCGGTAGCAAGTTTCTGCATATGTATGCCGGCAAAGGAATTCGTCGGTGTGCGTGAATTAGCATGCTGTGCTCCGTGCGGCCATTAACGCAGAGTGGTCCCCAAGAGAAAGCTTACGATCTGACACTTTCATGACAGCTGTTAGCCGCGGCGCGTGGCAAATTAATTACCAGGAGTCTTACTTAGCTCAGAATTACAGATCCCGCTGAGGCTGGTGTGTTCCACAGATTCTCTGTGACGCAGGGAGCAAGAGAAATCCTACTCAGCTCTGCTTGTAGTTTCATGTACATGAAATCAAGTAATGTTAAAACACACATCTACACTATCCTTTCACCTTGAAACAGTCCCAACTTTATAATTTCGACAACTCTCAACTTCCGTGCAAGTAATTTCAAGACATTTGGACCAAGTCATTGGAACATGAGACTAATTTTGGTATTAGACAGGAAATGTGACGCTTTTTGCCCCCGAATGTACAATAAGAATATGAGAAATGAGAATACCTCGCCCTTTGATGACGTGAAATATGGGTTTCATGAGTTTTCACTCGTTGATGATGTGCGGTATAGTATTTACAGATAGTCTGTCTCATGCACAAACAGTATGTCGTAGGTGCAACATATCAGCAACAGCAAACATTATTTTCTTACCAAATTAGTAGCTGGCTTCGTTTATCATGACTCCACTTTCTTGCTAATAAGCGGGAAATTTTAATTATTTTATAAATCTAATACACTTTCTCAAAGCAAAGTATGGAGACTTGTTGAGCGCTAACATAGATTTATAACTGATTTTAAAGTACCTTTAATTTATCTCATTGATAACTTATACCTAACTTTAAATTCAGCCTTCTATTGCTGTTACACATTCAGCAATTGTTGTATAGGGTAAGAGCCCTTTTCAAACACATACGATTATGTTTTCAGTTTGTTATGTACTGATTTGATTGTTTGTTCGAACCGTCATATGTCTGGGCAGGTGATCGAAGGCTTTAAAGTCTCTAATCCGAGCTGAGTCATGGAAAGTGAGAGTTATTTCTAGTTGTAGATGTTTACTTACGGATTGTAGTGTTCTTAATTTCAGCTTCATAATATTCAGTCAGTAACAAAATCTGTTGTCAGTTCACTGAAGGTCTCTACGGGGAAGAGATGATACGACTGTAGAAGAAAAAAGATTCCACTTGGAGGACATAGCAGATTCTATATTAAAGTAAGAATGTAGCATGCTTTGGATGACTTACAGTTAAATAACATACAATATATTTCATCTGGAACTCTGAAACTGTTGCGAAAAAGCTGCATTCAAAAATTTCATACTACCAGACAAAAAAGTGAAACGCATAGAAAAGGAGGAGGACACTAAGTGACACTTCACAGATTTTGGAGGTATTTTATTATTTCAATGATTACAAAACCGAGCCATTTTTACGAAAAAATTGGCAGTATGGGACCACTTAGAGTGTGACATCGTATCCCTGTGCCCTGGATATATGCACTGATTCGGTTGGGAAATGTTCATATATCAGGTGTATCCTGTCCTTAGGTAAGCTGGACCCAGCTATTGTAACAGGTCCATCATGTTCTGAATACTGAAACTAGAATGGAGTTGACGGCCGAACTTTCCCGGACATATTATATAGGGGACAGGTCTGCGGATCTTGCTGGCCGCTGGAAAACTATGACATCACACAGGAAGTTCACAGTGACACTTGCCATATGTGAAGAAGTATTATCCTCCTGGAAAATAGCACCAGGATCCTATCCATGAGGTGACACAGGAGGACACAGGAAGTCCGTGCAGTACCGATGTGCAATCACAGTTGACTCAAACATTACCAGCAATGAAATGAAGTCATGACCCATGCTTTCCAGTATGATGAGGCCAGGAGTAGCATCGCTCTGTCTGTCCAAGATACTGGAGGAATGAGACTTCACCCCAAGTAGCCGCCATACTCGCAGACGATGATCGTTTGGTGTAGTGCAAAACGGCGATTCATAGCTGGACCAATGCAACTCTATTTATCAACAATCCATGCTTCCATTAATACAGCACCCCAAACCGTTTGAGTTATCGTGTTAAGGTCAGCGAAATTCTCTAGTCCGGCAGCTGTTCTTTTTAGGCAAGTGACGTGGAACGACATAAACCTTGCAAGGAGTCCATTACTTGTTGTAGAATGCGTAGCGTACGAATTATGTGAAGTGGTGTTTCGGCTTCGGTTTCTGGGGCGTGGGCTTATTATAACAATACAATTTTTAAATAGTTAGTTAAAATACATCAAACTCGCTGCAGTGCATGTCACGTTATAGCTCTACAGGTGTACAAGCAGAAGGAAACTCCTCTTCCTATACACCAGTATAGTAATATGGTGACATGTATCGCTGCGAGTTTCGTGGATTATATCTCAGTATATCACTGAAGACTTAGGATCAAACTTGGGTATAAAGGAATGACGAAGAACGTATGTGTTTGCGAAATAGAGCTGTGTTTCTGTCCTTCCTTATACCAGTCTACGGTCGTTGTGTGCAACGGTTCCTCATGGAATCAAAGTTGATTAAAAGAAAATGGATCAAAGTATTTAGCCACCGTGGTCTAGGGATAGCGCCTTTGGCTCGTAATCAAAACGTCCTTGGTCCCATATTCGAACCCCACAACCAATTTCTTTTGAGTAATGATCATCAGAAATGCGCCCGAAGACATCCACAGTAAGAAATCACCCTCATTCTGCCAAAGGCCTTGTCATAGAGGTCGGAGGAACGAACAGAGGTAAAGGACTCTCTTGCCCTTGGGTGGGAAAATGCATCAAAAAGGCGTAAGAATCATCAGTGATCAACAGCATGAGGATGAAGAAAGCAATGGAAATAATTCCATTAAAGACACACAATGTGTGTCCACAGGTCATGTGGCCTTTAAATTGTGTGATGGGAGTAAGACTCGCTATGAATAGGAGGGTTGTCCAATGAGTGAGCCACTGTGGTATACAGGCCAACGACTCAGTCAGAAGGTGAAGAGGTAGAGGTGGAACATGAGGATACTGAAAGGGTGGTTCAGTATGTAAAGCGACATGAAAATCGAATAGTCATGGGGTATTGGAACGTTAGAACGGCTTACTGGTAAATAAAGACATGGCAGCAAGAATGAGGAAGAAGAAAGACTGACTGAGTTCTAAAATACATTTCAGATCGTAATAGGGAATATTCTACTAAAGTAAGTACTGAGATACGATTAGTCACAATTAATCTTCACTAAGGATTTGGATACTGGGACAAGTAATACCAAAGGAATAAGGGAGCGCTAGTACTGCAAATTTCGCAGGAGAACTTCTATGAAGTCTGGAACGCAGGAGATGAGGTACCGGCAGAAGTAAAGTTGTGAGGACGGGTAGTGATCTGTACTTGGGTACTTCAATCGGTAGAGAACTTGCCTCTCAAAGGCAAGGCTCCCGAGTTCGAGCCTTGATCGAAACATAGTTTCAATCTGTCACGAAATTTCAGACAGACTGTTCAGCTGAAAACAGTTGGACATCTCTAAAACAGACAGTCATAGATGACGGAGAAACATGGGTGCAAGGATTGTCACTGCGACCATGACAAACAGACGAAATGCATTAAATATTCTACAAAAGGAGGAAGTAAATAAATGTTCATGGTGACACCAAAATAAATCCCTTAGGAACGGCATGAATTGGAAGCGCAGGGCAGTGGAGGCCAAATGGCTGCAGAATAAATTTGAGGAAACCTAAACAGAAATAATTGTCGGGAGGACTGATTCGGACTACATTAAGTCAACATAATCTTAAATGAAACTACAAGCAAGGGTGGCAACATTAAGAGTGCAATGGAAAACACATTGTTAAAGATAGTGGAAAGAGCGGGTAGGTGGAAAAGGTACAAATCCCAATTTCACACACGACTAATCACTGAACTCCAGTTGTTGTCGATGAAACGATCAGTTTATAATCATTAGTGCTTTTCTCCATCTAATTTCTTCCTACTATTATACATCAAACGGGGAAGTAAAACGAATTCTCTTCGTGTACTGTCTTTTAAATGAAAACTAGGTATGTTACTCGTCGGAAAAGTGATATTAGCAGTAGAACTACATGAGCAGGCAATCTTTAAGTTACAACCGTTAGCTGCCCTTTAAAGTCGACTTTTCCGTCTGATACCCTCCTCCAAAGTCACCTTCTCTCCCACGACTCTGTAAGGCAACTGTCCACAAGCAACTGCCTTACGCAACGAGTCTCATACGAATGACTGATGTAAATATCATCTCGCAAGTGTCATTAACCAAATAATAAACCTTGTCAGCTATTAAAATTCGACACACAAACAGCACTACGAGTAGCATTAAAAAAGAAAAAAAAATTGTTTTAGATTGCTTTAAGCGAAGCGTGCAGCGGTCTGATTCGCGCTTGTAGTGAACGCTTTGCTGACATGGAGCTTCAGCATAACCGGCTACCCTAGACACCAACAACTTGCGGCATGTTTCTCCCTTCGCCTACAATATATATTATGCACAAAACACTACACTAAGAAATCAAAATAGAAGCGCCTCAATGTTTAATTCACATATATACCTTTTCTGGCGAAACATCAACAGCCGGCACATCAGCCTGGAACATTAAGTAGAGATTGCTGTGAGACGACGTCAGCCAATAGTGCGCTGACTACGACGACTCCAAGACAGGAGCGGTATCTATACGAAGAGAATATAAGCGCCACGGCCGTAGTGGAAGACGAGTCATCATACAAACGCAATAGCAGTGACTTGTGAATATCTTATGCTTGCATTGAAATTGTATATACCAAAGGACACTGATCATTTGCAGGTCGCCATTTGCTTGCGGGAACTCTTTGTGAATACGCAAAGTTAAGTACTGTCAATTTAACTTACTGCATAAACTCCATTAATATGATTTGCTCAAATTGCTGTCTAGCGGTTCGAGAAAACAGCTTTTCAGTTATCCTATATTAGACGAGTGGGCAGGATTCTACATAGGATACGAGCGACGCATTCACCAGCACCTCCGCCAGCACCGCCTCCTTCCCGCTACCCAATGTGGCTTTCGACCGTCCTTCTCTACCAATGACCTACTCCTTCACCTCACTCATCTCCTCTCCGAACAGCTCAACTCCCGTCGGTCCGCCATCTTCCTCTCCCTCGACCTTGAGCGTGCTTACGACCGTGTATGGCATTTCGGTCCCCTCTTCAAGCTCCAAACCTTCGCCGTTCCTATGAACTACTTCCGTCTGATCGGGTCCTTTCTTTCCCAACGTCCTTCCTATGTCACCATCCATAACACGGATTCATACACCTTCCACCCCTCCGCCCATGTGCCCCAAGGTTCCGTCCTCTCCCCTTTTGTCTACCTTCTGTTTACGGCGGACATGCCGTCACCTCCACCCCCCGTCCACCTTCTCCAGTATGTCGATGACACCGCCTTCCTCGCCCTCGCCCCCGCCCCTACCCTGCAATGTTCCCAAAACCTTCTCCAATCACATCTGGACCAGTTCACCACTTGGCGCAACCAGTGGTTGCTCAAAGTCAATCCTTCCAAGATCCAGGCGATCATAGTAGGCAAAACCACCCCTTCCTTCCGCCTCCTCGACTTCTATATCACCATTTATGGCCATCCTATCACCCTCACCCTCACCCTCAAGTACCTTGGCGTCACCCTTGACCGTCGCCTCTCCTGGACCCCCCATCTCCGGACAATCCAAGCCAAACAAGGACGCACCTGACGGCTTGCAATGGACAAGACCTGTCCATCCTTGGAAAATGTATTTTGCCTGTCTTGTGTCAATCGCACACGTGAACAGTGACTTTGTAAGTAGGCTCTTTAGGTTTTTGTGTTGGTAACGCCACGTAGCGCTCTATATGAAGATCACTGACTGTGCTGTGTGAAGGCTGTGGTTGGTTTGCATTGTTGGAGTATATGCTATTGTAGTGTTGGGCAGTTGGCTGTTAACAGCGCGTAGCGTTGCGCAGTTGGAGGTGAGCCGCCAGCAGTGGTGGATGTGGGGAGAGAAATGGCGGAGTTTTTGAGAGCGGATGATCTGGACGTGTGTCCATCAGAGACAGTAAATTTGTAAGACTGTATGTCATGAACTGCTTTATATATTATGACTTTTGAACACTATTAAGGTAAATACATTGTTTGTTCTATATCAAAATCTTTCATTTGCTAACTATGCCTATCAGTAGTTAGAGCCTTCAGTAGTTGTAATCTTTTATTTAGCTGGCAGTAGTGGCGCTCGCTGTATTGCAGTAGTTCGAGTAACGAAGTTTTTTGTGAGGTAAGTGATTTGTGAAACGTATAGGTTAATGTTAGTCAGGGCCATTCTTTTGTAGGGATTATTGAAAGTCAGATTGCGTTACACTAAAAATATTGTTTGTCAGTTTAAGCACAATCATTTATAATTTTTCTAAGGGGACGTTTCAACTTTTGTGGTGCTACAATGAGGTAATCGTGAGAACATATTTGGTCTTGATTCCTTTGATTGGTTTGGCCTTAACAGCCGCGCTGGATTAGCCGAGCGGTCTAAGGCGCTGCAGTCATGAACTGTGCCGCTGATCTCGGCGGAGGTCCGAATCCTTCCTTGGACATGGGTGCGTGTGTTTGTACTTAGGATAGTTTAGGTTAAGTAGTGTGTAAGCTTAGGGACTGATGAGGCTAGCAGTTAAGTCCCATAATATTTCACACACATTTGAACATTTATGGCTTTAACATTCACGACAATGTATTGTCTGCAACTGCAATCCATGCCAACGACAGTGTAGCTGGCATTTCAAAAGAACTCCCTGAACTCTTTTCTGAAGGTGTAGGCAAGGCTAACAATTTTGTTGCACATATTACTCTGAAAGACAACGCTCAGCTGAAATATTGCCGGGCCAGAACTGTTCC